>NC_089586.1:60352748-60962748 GCF_019320115.1 Miscanthus floridulus | reverse complement strand
AGAACAAAGTGGTGGAAACTGAAAGGGGAGACGTCAGAGGTATTTAGGGAAAGGGTTATCAAAGGGGGCTCTTGGAAGGAAGAAGACGACATAAACAATATGTGGGACAAGATGGCAACCAACATTCGGAAGGTAGCCTCAGAGGTGTGTGGAGTAACCAAAGGAAGGGGACGTGAGGCTAAAGATACTTGGTGGTGGAACGAGGAAGTCCAAAGGGCTATTAAGGATAAGAAAGAATGCTATAGACGCTTGTATCATGACAGGAGTGTGGACAACATAGAGAAGTATAAGGTGGCAAAGAAGACTGCAAAGCAAGCTGTAAGTGTGGCAAAGGGTAGAGCATACGAGGATCTTTACCAACATTTGAGTACGAAGGAAGGAGAGAAGGACATTTATAGGATGGCTAGGGTTCGTGAGAGAAAGACACGGGACTTCAACCAAGTTAAGTGCATTAAGGATGAAAGGGAGCATCTCTTGGTAAAGGAGGATGAGATCCGACATCGATGGCAAGAGTATTTTGACAAATTGTTCAATGGTGAGAATATGGACACAACCTTTCAGTTGGATGACTCTTTTGATGACACCAATAGGCGCTTTGTGCGGAGAATCCAAGAATCTGAGGTCAGAGAGGCATTGAAAAGGATGAAAGGAGGTAAGGCGATGGGACCGGATGGTATCCCAATCGAGGTGTGGAGATGCCTCGGGGACATAGCTATAGTATGGTTAACCAAGCTGTTCAACCATATTTTTCGATCGAACAAGATGCCTGATGAGTGGAGGAGAAGTATATTGGTACCGATCTACAAGAATAAAGGAGATATTCAAAGTTGTACAAATTACCGAGGAATTAAGTTGATGAGCCATACTATGAAGCTATGGGAGAGAGTTATCGAGCATCGCTTGAGAGCAATAACGCGGGTCTCTATGAACCAATTTGGTTTCATGCCCGGAAGGTCAACTATGGAAGCCATTTTCTTAATAAGACAAGTTATGGAGCGGTATAGGGAGAAGAAGAAGGACCTACACATGGTTTTTATTGACTTGGAGAAGGCTTATGATAAAATACCAAGGAATGTTATGTGGTGGGCATTGGACAAACATAAAGTCCCAACGAAGTACGTCGGGCTCATTAAGGACATGTACAGCAATGTTGTGACTAGAGTTCGAACAAGTGATGGAGACACGGATGACTTCCCGATTAGGATAGGACTACATCAAGGGTCAGCTTTGAGCCCTTATTTGTTTGCTTTAGTGATGGATGAGGTCACAAGGGACATACAAGGGGACATCCCTTGGTGTATGCTTTTCACGGACGATGTAGTGCTAGTTGATGAAAGCCGGACAGGAGTGAATCAGAAACTGGAGTTATGGCGGGAGACTTTGGAGTCCAAAGGTTTTAGACTTAGTAGAACTAAAACTGAGTATATGAGATGTGACTTCGGCACTACTACTCGGGAGGAGGAAGATGTTAGTTTGGAAGGTCAAGTAGTGCCTAGGAAGGATATCTTTCGATATTTAGGATCAATGCTACAGAGGGACGGGGATATTGATGAAGATGTTAGCCATAGAATCAAAGCAGGGTGGATGAAGTGGCGGCAAGCGTCTGGTGTCCTATGTGACAAAAGGGTACCACAGAAGCTAAAAGGCAAGTTTTATAGGACGGCGATTAGACCTGCTATGTTGTATGGTGCAGAATGTTGGCCTATGAAAAGACGACATATTCAATAGCTAAGTGTCGCGGAAATGCGTATGTTGCGTTGGATTTGCGGTCATACAAGAAGGGATCGAGTTCGGAACGATGATATACGTGAGAGATTAGGGGTAGCGCCAATTGAAGAAAAGCTTGTCCAACACCGGTTGAGATGGTTTGGACATGTGCAACGAAGACCTCCAGATGCACCGGTGCGTAGTGGAATCCTAAATCAGGATAGTAACGTGAAGAGAGGCAGAGGAAGACCGAAGTTGACTTGGGTAGAGGCAATAAAAGGAGACTTGAAAGGATGGAATATACCCAAAGACTTAGCCTTAGATAGGAGTGCTTGGAAGACAGCTATTCACGTGCCTAAACCTTGATTGCTTCTGTTGGGTTTCAACTCTAGCCTACCCCAACTTGTTTGGGACTTAAAGGCTTTGTTGTTGTTGTTGTTGTTGTTGTATGACTTTGTCTCATGAAAGTTACACCTTGTTGTTGGTACAGATGGCAGCACCGACTGAAAGTGAGAATTTCCTATTGATGTTTGGTACTCCTATCCTACTTTGGAGAGTCTTGCATTATGCAGGGTATTACGAACCGCCCCTCTATTACTAGAACGAAGTATACCTAGAGGGACAACTATGGTATGAAGTACAGCTGACCATACCAGCTCATAACCAAGCACCCTTCTGATAGGAATGAAAGGCCAAATCTGAAGGAAGAACTCCTTAGGAGGCTGCCTAAGTAGTGGCTTTTGATGTGCTAGTTAGATTTGTCAGCAGCACAGAGATGAGCTTACTGGCAGTGCTGCTGGTACTTTTCTTCGGGTGGATCTGTCCATAACAGTATGGGCACAGCGCAACAACAATGCATTGATTTGAGACCGAGATGAGTGGGCAGACAGTTCTAGCCCCGCTATGAGCGCAATGTTTGCAGTGATGAAGATGTTCTACACTCATCAGGACACCTAGGACTTCTGGTAGGAGTCCTATACCACTTGCATGGATAAGCTCATGAGAGCCAAAGCTGCATAGTGTAAGCTAAAGAAGTGTGTGCGCAAGCATAAAAAGGCAGCAAGTGAGGCTCGATGGGAAACTGATCATGCTTATGTAGCTCTAGGAAATCTCCACACCCAAATGGAGCAAGTTGATCAGCAGAGAGCTGCCACCTAAGAGGCAAGAGCGGATGATTAGGTAGTGTTAGTAGGACTACAGGAGCAGCTGGAGGCTACCCATGTCGAGGCATTCACAGCTACACGCCAGCGGATCCAAGCAAACAACTGTACAACTATGGCAGAAGCAGAATGAGATAGGACCCAAGCCTTGAATGTGTAGCAAGACCATGTCGAGAGGGACTTGTGCTAGCAGCTTGCACAGACTCAGAACATGGTGGTTGATCTTCAGCATGAGGTGCATTTCTAGAACAACCAACTGCACCTGATCCTTAATGAAAAAGAAGAAGATCCAGAGATGTTGGTCGAGGATGATGGTTGGGAGGAAGAAGAAGTAGAGCTAGAGGATGAGGATGATCCTATCTCCAACCTTGATAGCGAGCACGTTAAGGATTAGAATCGCCTACTAACTAGTTAAAGTGCCAATATTACATGCAAAGTGCCATCTATAAGATTGAAAAGGTTGAGTATTATAACAAGATAATTTTTGCAATAGATAAAGGACAGAATATATGCAAAAATTTTATAGCAAATTAAAGATAGTAAAATAAACATAATGTGATCCTAAAAACATCCATTTCTAACTAGGTTGATCGTCCTATAGTCAGTTATAGCTTTCATACCAATTTGTCACAACCAATTTTTCATAGCAACATCAAGTACTCATATATGTGCGCCCAGGATGTCCAAACACACATATACCAACAAATTGTAATAATATCAAAGTAAAGTACTTATTACATCGCATATCCCATCATAATGTTCATACATAGTTTTGCTCATTGGCAACATTATTACACATAGCAGAAAACCAAACCCAAACTGCCACATGGACTCCAACTGATGAACACCATCCTAGTAGTCCTGGACACCTCTAGAAAACTCTTCATACACATTATCTGTTACCCATCCAGGATTTTCATTAAATGTAAAGCAAGTGTAAGCTCACCATGCTTAGCAAGTATATCAAAGGGATCTATGAGGCTCAAAGGCTAGACATAGTTTGACTACGGTTCGCAATTTTAGTTGATCAAATTTTAGCATCCTGAATCACTACTTTAGTGAACAATCCCAAATCCCAAGTGATAATAATGTATAAGCAAGTTTATATCAATTCCCAACAATCCATAGTAACCACTAATCATGAAGGATCTAGATCGCTCGTATCTGTGAGCACGACTGTTATAATAGGTCAAATATTTCTGTAGAGATTGTACAACTTTACCCACCGAGCCATGATTCCCAATGCTGGGGTTTGCAAGGCCCACAACACCTCTACCTAGGAAGTGTGGTAGGGTTTCACTATGTAACCCTTTGCTAGTCACACTAACAAGTCGTAGCTGCTAAGGTTCTAGCCATCTAGCCATATGTGGCCCTCCTCTAGGAGTGACACGTTTGGTCATGGCATGGTACACACACCCTAGCAGGAAAGGAAATATACCAACTAGTGCCCCCCTCTTGCCCTTATAGAAAGCTACAGATGAGCTAGTACAATCTAGTTAACAGGTTAAAATCAGAGCCATATGACACTCGGGGTTGTACAAAACCTTCTGGGTGGCCACTTTAGGATTAAGTCCTTATGGAGAGACACTAGAGTACTCAACCCTATACTCTAGCCCCCTAATTGTTGCTAAAAAGCTCCATTTTATCACCTTGCATAATGCCTTTAGTCATGTTTAATAATTATTTTATGTTGAGCACTATAGCATCTATCCAAAATGCATACCCAAACCCTAGGTAACAAGGACATGTGGTACAAGTAATAACCTAGGTAAAGTCCTTAAGGTATTTCAAATTAGACACATGCATGAATATAAATTGTAAAGTTCATAGGTAAAGGGGCCTTTGGTACACTTGCCTTCCTCAAAGTTCTCTTCTAGGTACTGCTGATCCTCTTGCTGGTCCTCAGTCATCACGAACTACTCACCCTCTAAACCTGTTCCAATGCACCAATCAAGCATCCAATCCAATCATTACATGCATACAAATAGACTTCTATTAGAACAGTACACCAAGCAGTAGAAACATAGATTGAAAAGCTTATAAAACTATTCTACGTACTGCTACAAATACGTGAGCGAAAGAATCACTCAAATCGAACTTAAAATGCAAAAGTTATGCATGAAATAAGGTTTAATGGCATTTTTGTAAATAGAACAAACTCATTTTTGAATTAAAACAATTAAAATCTAAATTTACGCGAATTATGGACTGTGTGTACGATTTTTGAAAACTATAGGGTCTAAAATGAATAAAAATAGGACTAAAATGTATTTCTTTAGAACAGAACTGGACCACGGGTTGATTCTTTGGAAACTGAGGGGCTAATCTACAAAATGGCTGACCATGGGTTGACTTCATGGCTGCTGACTGGACGGCCATGTGTCAGCATGTGAGTGGCGCAGTGCACCATGTGTGCGTGCGCGCGCGCTGACGCGACGCTGTGGACCGAGTCCACGGTACGCGGTGGACCGATTACACACCGAAGGGGTATGATCTCATCGTGACCGTTCATGCAAGATCTGACGGCATAGGAATGAATGGGATACCCTCCGTTAGCTGCACAGTGCCTCCAGTGAGCCCGCCATGGCTGGTGGTGAGTTGTGGGCTATGGCAAATGCCGATACGGTGCTCTAGACCTCCTTGGGTCAAACCAAGCACATAGACACATAGCATGAGGTCTAGTGGACTCAATGGAGCACAAATCTAGGGCAGGGAACACGTCGGAGCAATGGTCCCATGGCGGCGCCATGGCCAGCATGACTGGAACTCACCGGTATGGCATTTTAGATCATCATTCAATGAACGTTAAGCACGGGTAGGTGGTGGAGCTCACTACGAGGTCGAAGGAAGTGATCACGGCGTCTGAGAGGGCTCCAAAGGCATGGGTCATTGGCGGCAGCAACTAGAGAGAGAAAAGGGGTGTGGGCGAGGGTGAATCCAAGCAATTTGTAACCAAAACCAAGAAGTGAGGGCACCTACGACTGCGGTGGGTCACAGCGGATCTTCGAGGCGCGTCGGTGATGTGGATTGGGCACCAGAGCAGGTGGACGACAGCGACAGTGCGTGAGTTTGAGTGGCAAATGGAGAAAGGAGAGAGGGAGGGGTCTAGCTTAGGGTTTTGTAGGTGGGCGGTAGATGGCAAGGAGCGTGGTGTGGCGATTTTGGATGCCTTCCATGCGGGCGCGGTGACCCAGCAGGAGCGGCTACCTCCGATGGTAAGCACACCATCACCGGTGAGGTAGAGAAGGAAGGTAGCATGGGCGGCTGATGAGTGGGGCTAGTGACATAGTAAGAGGAAGGGAGAGAGTGGGTGTGGGCACTACGGTGAAGGCCGAGCAGCGCGCTAAGTGGGCCACGTTGGTGGGTTGCGGGAGAGCGCGTGGAGCGAAGCCGAAGCAGGCCGGTATGGAGCAGGCTGCATGTGGGAGGAAGGGAAGGGAGGAGAGGCGCTGGCTAGTCCACCAACAGTCCAGGCTGGGAAGGGGCTGTGCCATGCCTAGGGTTGGGCTGGAAGAGAGAAAAGAAAGTTTTTCCAAAATCAAATCCTTTTCTATTTCTAGTTTTCAAATCCAAGCCAAATTCAAATAAAATTTGAATTCAACTTCAAACAATCTAGCTCTACACTCAGCCAAAATAGTATGCTTCGACATGAATGCAACAAACATGTTTTTAAACCTTATAGTTAATTTTATTTAACCAAAATTTATTATTTGGCCTAAGTTAGAAATACATAGAAATTCAATAAATGCTCAAATTTAATTACTAATTTGCAAATGATATTTTAGGGTGTTACAAACCTACCCCCTTAAGATGAATCTCATCCTCGAGATTCGGATGGTTTGAAAAGATTGGGATAGTTAGATTTTAGATCATCTTCTCTTTCCCAAGTTGCCTCATCCACAGAGTGTTTGTTCCACTGAACCTTACACATTCTTATTATCTTGCTTCTTGTGATTCTCTCCACTATTTCCAAAATTCTCACTGGATATTCTTTATATGATAGATCCTCTTGGATATCTAGTTCATCCAAGGGTAACTATTCCTCAGGTACTCTCAAACATTTCTTAAGTTGCGATACATGGAAGACATCATGAACACTTGAGAGTTGTTCCGGTAATTCTAGCTGGTAAGCAACTTCTCCTCTCCTATTGATGATCTTGAAGGATCCCACATACCTGGGTGACAACTTTGCCTTGGCATGAAACCTCTTAACTCCTCTCATAGGTGAAACTTTGAGATAAACAAAGTCACCAATCTCAAACACCAAATCCCTTCTTCTCGTGTTAGCATAGCTTTTCTATCGAGACTGTGCAACCTTCAAGTTTTGCCTTATTGTTTGTACCTATTTCTTTGCCAGTTGCAAAACTTCTAGTCCAAAGACTTGACTTTCCCCTGTTTGATTGCAAAATAGTGGTGTCCTGCACTTTCTGTCGTACAATGCCTCAAACGGTGCCATCTTAAGACTTTTCTAGTAGCTATTATTATAAGAGAATTCGGCATAGGGCAAACTTTTATCCCAACTTGTTCCGTACTATAGTGCACAAGCTCTCAGGATATCCTCTAAAATCTAACTTGTCTTCTCTATCTTCCCATCTGTCTAAGGATGATAAGCTAAGCTAAAGTTCAACTTTGTATCCATGGACTCATGCAATTTCTACCAAAAATGGGATGTGAACTGTGTACCCCTATCTGAAACAATCTTCTTTGGTACTCCATGTAAACATACAATCCTTTCCATGTATAGCTCTACCAACTTTGTACCAGAATAAGTTGTCTTGATAGGAATGAAATGTGCTACTTTTATCAGATGGTCTACAATTACCCAGATAGAGTCATATCCCCTCTGTGTACAGGGTAATCCCACTATGAAATCCATTCCAACTTCTTCCCATTTCCACTCAAGTATCTTCATAGGTTGTAACAACCCTGCTGGCTTCTGATGCTCTACCTTTACTCTTTAGCACGTATCACATATGGCCACATATTTAGCTACATCTATTTTTAGTCCATACCACTAATATCTCTCTTTAAGATCAAGATACATTTTAGTACTCCCTGGGTGTATGGAATAGGCCAAGTCATGAGCTTCCCTCAAAATAGACTCTCTAATAGACTTTACTTCTGGTACACAAATCCTTTTACCAATCCATACTGTTCCCTGATCATCCATATGGAAACTTAGGGCTTTACCAATCACTATACGTTCAGTAATATCTTTAATCCTTTCATCATTCAACCATCCTTTATGAATCTCTTGTTCTAGAGTAGGTTCTACCTCTAACTCCATGGTGTTAGCCACAATACCCAAATTCAGGTATTCGAACTCCTCACACAACTCTTTAGGTAGTTGAATTGTATAGGCCATGTTCACATAACTCCTACTCAAAGCATCTACTACAACGTTAGCCTTTCCTAGGTAATAGTGTATCTCCAAATCATAATCCTTGATTAACTCTCACCATCTGCGCTGCCTCAAATTTAGATCTAACTGTGTGAATATATACTTCAAACTCTTATGATTTGTATAAATCTCACACTTATGACCAATCAGGTAATGCCTCCAAATCTTGAGAGCATGTACCATGGCTACTAACTCCAGATCATGAGTCAGATAATTTAACTCATGTTTTCTTAGCTATCTAGATGCATAGGCAACAACTCTACCCTCTTGCATAAGAACACAGCCTAGACCTTGTCGTGAGGCATCACAACAGATAGAGAAGATTTGGGTAAGATTAGGTAAGATAAGCACTGGGGTAGAAGTCAGTCTCTTCTTCAACTCCTCAAAACTATCCTGACATTGCTTAGACCATACAAGTTTGGCATTCTTCTCTAAGCAGTCATGGGTGTGGCTAACTTAGAGAATCACTCGATGAATCTCCTATAGTACCTAGCCATACCAAGGAAACTTTGAGTCTCACTAACATCCTGAGGTGGCTTCCAACTCAACACATCTCTAACCTTTTTGGGATCTACTGCTACTCCTCCATTAGAGATTATGTGACCAAGGAAAGATACTTCTTTTAGCTAGAACTCACATTTGCTAAACTTAGCATAGAGCTAATGTTCACTAAGCTTTTGCAATAGTAACCTCAAATGTCCCTCATGTTCTTCTTCATTCTTAGAGTAGACTAATATATCATCAATGAACACCACAACAAACTTGTCTAGGTACTCCATGAATACTTTGTTCATCAAATACATGAAGTAAGCAGGTGCATTTGTCAGACCAAAGGATAGGACTATGAACTCATATAGTCCATATCAGGTCACAAAAGCGGTTTTAGGAATGTTGGAATGTCATATTCTCAACTGATGGTATCCAGATCGGAAATAAATCTTGGAAAATGCACAAGCTCCTTTCAATTGGTCGAATAGGTCATCGATTCTAGGCAGTGGATACTTGTTCTTAATCATGACCTCATTAAGTGATCTGTAATCTATGCACATTCTTTGTGTACCATCTTTCTTCTCTACAAACAATACTGGCGCACCCCAAGGTGAAGAACTAGGTTAGACATAACCCTTATCTAGCAATTCCCTTATTTGTTTCTTAAGTTCTGCTAATTCATTCACTCTCATTCTATAAGATCTTTTAGCTATGGGTGTAGTTCTAGGTAAAAGTTCAATTATAAACTCAATATCTCATTCAGGTGGCATTCCTGGTAACTCCTCAGGGAAGACATGTGGATACTTGTTTACTATCCGTATATCCTCTATCGTTGTGCCCTCCAATTGATTAACCTGACATATTTATGCGGCTAACTATGTTGCCACATACTGTAACACCCAAAACTCTTACTACAAATTAGAAATTAAATTCTTATCCTTTAATACATTTTCTAGGTATTTTTAACTTAGGCTAAATATTAAATATTGGATAAATAAAATAAACTATAAGGTATAGAAACTTGTTTATTGCATTCATGCCGAAGCATATGATTTTTGGATGAGTGTAGGGTTAGAAGATTTGAAGCTGAATTCAAATCCCATTCGAATTTGGTTTAAAATTTAAAATAGAGGAAATAGAATTGGAAAAAGATTGATTTTGAAAAAAAATCATCTTCTCTCATTTTAGCCCAACCGAATCAGCCCAGCCCCTTCCTCCTTTCTTCTTCCCGCGCTGGCATCAATCGACGGCCTGTCTCGGTGGCCTAGCCCTGCATCAGTGCGCTGGCCCGCACCCCGCGTGGCCCAGCCTACTGCTCGGCCCACTGATCGGCCTGCCTTGCTTTTCCTCCCGCGCGCACATCACTCGGCGGCCCTAGCTCGGCACACCAGCCTACAGCGCCGCTGGCTCGGCCTTCATTGCCGCTCGCCGCTCTCTCCCTCTCACTATGCACTGTCCCCACCCATCAGCATCTTCTCCCCCTTTCCTTTCTTCTTCCTTAGCCTTCTGTTCTTCACCGCCTGGCGCCTTCCTTTTTCTCCGGTCACCACCAATGGCAAGTGCCACGTCGTCGCCCACAGAAGGAAAGCAACCCCCTCCGCCCGAATCCACCGCTTCCCTGCCCTATTTCCCCCATTGGCTGGCCTATATAACCCTGAGCAGAGCCCCGCCTCGATCTCCCATCCTCTGCTCACAGCCGAGAGCCATCGCCGCCGTAGTTCCCCTCTTCCGCGCCTCAATCGTCGACGCCAATGCAACCCAGAGCTCCGCCATGTTTTCCCGCAGCCGAAGGTACCATCGTCTCATCGTTTTGGTCACGAAATCCCTGGATTGGACCTCACCCGCATGCCTTCTCTCTCTCTAGAGCCCTGCCGCCATCGACCTCACCTCTGGAGCCATCTCGAACGCTGAGAACGCCCCCATCTGACTCACGGTGAGCTACCGATCCCTCCTGTACCCTCCGTTTGTGCTTTGGTGCCCTAGAATGCCGTACCAGCGATTCCAGTTCATGCCAGCCATGGCATCGCCATCAGACCCTTCTTCCCCAATGACCCGCTGCCACTGCTCACTGTCTACGCTGTCAGATCGCCAAGGAACGGTCCAGATTAGACGGTACCAGGTTCGGTCTACCGTAAGCCGTGGACTTGATCCACAGGGCTGCGTCAGCGCCCACGTCAGCGTGCCCACGTCTACGTGGTGTACCACACTTATCAGAAGCCGCCACGTGTCGACCAGTCAGCACCCAGGGTCAAACCCGCAGTCAAGCCAAGCACTTTTGCGTTTTAGCCCTTCGGTTTTCTCAGAATCAACCCGCAGTCCATTTTAATTCAAAATAATTATTTTTTAGTCCTGTTTTTAATCAGTTAGGCCCCTGTACTTTTCAAAATTAATGCCCGCAGTCCTGTAACCGTGATAATTTACATTTTTAATTGTTTTAATTCAAAAATAGGTTCAATTTATTTATAGAAATGCCATTACGTCTTATTTCATGCATAACTTTCATGTTTTAAGTCCGATTTGAGTGATTCTTTCGCTCACGTGTTTGTAGCAATGCGTAGAATAGTTTTGTAAGCTTTTCAACTTATGTTTTCACTATTTGGTGTACTATTCTAATGGAAGTATATCTTGTATGCATGTAATGATTGGTATGATGCTTGATTGATGATTGGATCACGATTAGAGGGTGAGCCATTTGAGGTGACTGAGGACCCCCAGCAGGATCAGCAGTAGTCTCAGGATGACTTTGAGGAAGGCAAGTGTACCAAAGGCCCCTTGTTACCTATGAACTACTACCACTTACATTCATGCATGTGTTTAATTTGAATTGCCTTTAAGGACTTTACCTAGATGATTCCTTGTACCACATATCCTAGATACCTAGGTTTATTGGGTAGGCATTTTGGATAGATGCTGCAGCACTTAACATGAAGTAATTGTTAAACATGATTAAAGGCTTTATGCAATGTGATAAAATGGAGCTTTTTAGCAACAGATAGGGGGCTGGAGTATGGGGTTGAGTACTCTAGTGCCTCTCCATAAGGACTTAATCTTGAAGCGACAACCCAGGAGCGACCGTATAACCCCGAGTGTCACATGGCTCTGACTTTAACCTATTAACTAAATTGTACTAGCTCGTCTGTAGCTCCAGTAAGTGGTAAGAGGGTATCTTTCCTTTTTCTGTTTGGGTGTGCACCGTGCTGCGATGCCCATGCGTGCCATTCCTTTGTAGCTACGACCTGTTAGTGCAACTAGCTAAGGGTTTCATAATGAAACTCTACCACACTTCCTGGGAAGAGGTGTAGTGCATCTCGTGAACCCCAGCATTGGGAATCACGGCTCGGTGGGTAAAGATGTACAATTTCTGCAAAAATAATTAACATGTTATAATAGCCGTGCTCACGGATACGAGCGGTCTGGATCCTTCGAGATTAGCGGTTACGGGGAATGGTGGATGGTTTGGAATTGAGATGAATATGACTATACTTTATTGTCACTTGGGAATTGGGACTGTTCATTGAAGTAGTGATTCAGGATACTAAAATTTGATTAACTAAAATTGCGAACCGTAGTCAAACAGTGTCGAGCCTTTTTGAGCCTCATAGATCCCTTTGATATACTTGCTAAGCATGGTGAGCTTACACTTGCTTTACATCCAATGAAAATCCCAGATGGGTAACAGATAATGGATATGAAGAGTTTTCGAAGGATGTCTAGGACTACTAGGGAGACATTCACCAGTTGGAGTCCCTATGGCAGTTGGGCTAGTTATTCCGCTGTGATTGTAATAATATTGCCATCGAGCAAACTTTGTATTAACTTTATGATGAGATATGCGATGTAATAAGTACTTTACTTTGATACTATTGCAATTTGTGATATATGTGTGTGTTTGGACATCCTGGGCACACATATATGAGTACTTGGTTTTGCTATGCAAAATTGGGTGTGACAAATTGGTATCAGAGCTATAACTGACTGTAGGACGAACAACCTAGTTAGAAATAGACGTTTCTAGGATCACATTATCTTTATTTTACTACCTTTAATTTGCTACAAAATTTATGCTTATATTCTGTTCTTTATCTGTTGCCAAAAATTATTTTGTTCTAATACTCAACCTTTTCATTCTTGTAGATGGCCCGTACCAAGCAGACCCCGCGCAAGAGGACCATCCTGATGCCCACTAGGAGGACTAGGTTCACTTTGGGCAAGCATGTCCCTAGCACATCTGGTGGAAGCTCTGAGGACCTAGGAGGAGGAACCGCCTGTGGAGGTGCCCATGGGGGAACCTCTAGAGGACTTGCTGGAGGATCCAATGGATGAAGAAACAGAAGAGGGACCCATGTTCGAGGAGCCCATTGAGATAGAGGAGTCTGAGGATGATCCTGTGGAGGAGCATGAACAAGGTGGCCTAGGAGGGAGCTGGTGACCCCGACAATGGAGATGGCTCTGATGATTCTGATGCAGATGGAGGTGATGATGGTGGAGACGGTGGAGATGGTGGTGATGATGGAGGAGACGGTGGAAATGGGGGTGATGACAGTGATGATGATCACAATGCACTATTAGCTCAGGGATGGACTACGGAGATCCACTATGACTTGGAGGGTGATGGCTACTACCACCCCAGGCTTCTCGCACTTGTGCATCGCTACCACCCCGGAGGCGCTGTTCAGTACAGGACGGAAGCATTGGACCCACCCCGACTACACCAGCTTCTGGGAGACAGAAGTGTACATTCAAGAGGGGACTCAGGTGCGCAACATCCACCGTGCCACCACTGCATGGCTCACATATGTGGCCATCATCAGGGATGCAGCTCAATAGGCATTGATGGTCAATCGCAACCGTCACTTCGACGACATCGCCTGGGAGGATGACCGCTATCTTTCCCGCCGTCGGAGCGGACAGTCTACGTGCAACATCGTTGCACCACTTGGAGAGGCGAACCTGAGGCAGAGGCCTACCCTATTGTGCTTGGCTAAGATCAACACCGACTTGGATCAGACCCTGCATGAGCTCGATGTCATGGGAAAGGCCTACATGCAGCTGGCCCGTGAGCACGCTACACTGAAGCAGCAGCTAGGAGGTCCAGATGTGGAAGATTCAGGAGTACCCGCTCAGTCGCCCCCGAGGAGCAGAGGAGAGTTTGGAGACCCCAGCACCAGCACCAACATCGACCCGTACCCATAGGAGAGTCTTAAAAATATGTAATAAACACGCGTAGTTACGCGAGAGAGTGTTTAGTTTCTTTCTTTAATGGTTGGACAAGTGTTAGTTGCATGGTTGGATGTTATCATTATGAAAAATGTTTGATTTGGATCTTTGATATGATTGTGATGACTTGTGGGCATGTCCACGGTCATTTAGTTAAGGTTAAGGTTTAAGGATATTATGAATAAATAGTTGGGTTTCGTTTTATCATGCTGTCCATTCTGTATCATTCGGAGCAGTCTGTCTTTATCAGTTCATATCTCATAATCTAGATGTCCAATGATCATGAAATTTTTATGGAGATAAGTAGACTTCAACATCTTTCTTTTGGCTCTGGAATCACCTCAATACCTATTATAAATTGTGAGATACAGCTGTTGTAAGTTGAGGTTTCTGTGCTGTCAGAATTCCGGAACAGTACTGCTTGTTGTCCGTATTTGGCTAAGTAAACGTCAGAATCTGGAAAAGTGTTCTAAATGAAAGTTGTAGAGAATTTCATAAGCTTTCTAGAAAGGTAAAATACGAAATCATATGATAAACAGAGAGTGAGATATGCTCGTTTTACAGCACTGCTATTGTCCAACTCGCTGAAAAAGTTCAGAACAAATATCTTCTTGCATACCCTACATATATCTCTTGTCTACACCTACTCTTGTTACACCAGTATCTTTTAAGAGTTATATGTTTGGACATGTAAGACTTATATGATGCATCTACAGATGGTGAACACCAGGAGGAACAACCAGGGAGGCAAGGAACTGCCACCACCACCCCCAGTCACCATGGAGCAGCTGATGATGATGCAGACACAGTTGCTTCAGCAGATGGCCCAGAATATGCAGAACATGGGGCAAGGGAATGGGAATGCACCCCCTCATGTTAGAGATAAGAGGGGAGAGTTCCTGAAAGGACACCCACCTGTATTCAAGCACTCTGCCGACCCACTCCAAGCTGACGACTGGCTATGTGCCATTGAGAGACAACTGGAGATTGCTCAGTGTGATGATAAGGAGAAGGTCTTATATGCTTTTGGACAGTTGCAAGGAGCTGCACTGGATTGGTGGGACTCGTTCCGCTTCGGCTGTACTGAAGCTAATCCCATCACTTGGGCTGAGTTCCAGCAGTGCCTTTCGCACTCACCACGTGCCTGCAGGACTGATGAAGCTGAAGAAGAAGGAGTTCTTGGCTCTCAAGCAAGGGAGCATGACCATTGTTGAATATCGTGACACGTTCATACAATTGTCATGGTATGCACCGACTGAGGTAGATGAGGAATGAAAGAGGCAGGAGCTGTTTATGGAGGGTCTGAATGATGGCCTCCAGTACCAGTTGTTGTCTCATACCTTTGCTAACTTCCAGCAGCTAGTGGACAAGGCTTTAGTGATTGAGAACAAGTGCCGCCAGATGGAGGACAAAAAGAGGAAATTTCAAGGACAGCAATCCGGGAGCAACTCTCGCTTCCGTACCAACCCTCAACAAGCTCAACCTCAGCAATGCTATCAAGGTTAGACAGGTCCCAACCGCAACCAGCAACCCCAGCATGCACAGCAGCAGTACAAGGCACTAGCTCAGCGCCAGTAGCAACCCAACAATGTACCAGTGAGGAATAATGCCCCCAATGCTCCGCAGAGGAATGGCGCACCAAAAGCGCCAAATGCAGTTAATGATAACAAATGCTTCAATTGTGGAGAGCCAGGACATTACTCCAATAGGTGCCCCAAGAAGATGGCTAACTCACAGTACAATTATGTTCAGAGAAAGGTGAACCACGTGACTGCCGAAACAGCTCAGGAGGCACCGGATGTGGTGATCGGTATGTTTCCGGTCAACTCAAACTTAGCTACAGTACTTTTTGATTCTGGTGCTTCGCATTCCTTCATAACATATACATTCATAAAGAAGCATGGTATTCCACTAAGTGTTATGAAGAAACACATGTTAGTAAGCTCACCTAGTGGGGTAATGAAAGCAGAGTGGATATGCTTAGATGCTAGTCTCAGCATAAGGGGGTAGAATTTCAAGCAAATCTTGTAGTCATAAATTCCACCGGTATCGATGTCATCTTGGGTATGGATTGGCTAAGGTTACAGAAAGCAGTTATTAATTGTGGAAATAGTTCTGTGAATCTTACCACTTCATCTGGAGAGGAAGTTATGTATGTGGCAACTCAGTCAGCTGCCGAAATTTGCTACGTTAATCAGTTGGAGGGCACAACCTTAGAAGATATAAGGATAGTTAATGAGTACCCAGATGTCTTCCCTAAGGAATTGCCAGGTATGCCACCTGACCGAGACATCGAGTTTATAATTGAACTTTTACGTAGAACTGCACCCATAGCTAAGAGACCCTATAGAATGGGAGTGAATGAATTAGCAGAACTTAAGAAACAATTAAGGGAATTGTTAGATAAGGGTTATGTTCAACCTAGTTCATCACCATGGGGTGCACCAGTACTGTTTGTAGAAAAGAAGGATGGTACACAAAGGATGTGCATAGACTATAGGTCACTTAATGAGGTCACAATTAAGAACAAGTACCCACTACCTAGAATTGATGACCTATTTGACCAGTTGAAAGGGGCTTGTGTGTTTTCCAAGATCGACCTTCGATCTAGATACCATCAGTTGAGGATAAGGCGTACTGACATCCCCAAGACCACTTTTGTGACCTGATATGGACTATATGAGTTCACAATCATGTCTTTTGGTCTGACAAATGCACCTGCTTACTTCATGTATCTGATGAACAAAGTGTTCATGGAGTACCTTGACAAGTTTGCCGTCGTGTTCATTGATGACATACTAGTGTACTCTAAGAATGAAGAAGAACATGAAGGACATTTGAGGTTGGTGTTGCAGAAGCTTAGAGAACATTAGCTTTATGCCAAATTCATCAAATGTGAGTTCTGGCTAAAAGAAGTATCTTTCCTTGGTCACATAATCTCTAATGGAGGGGTAGCAGTAGATCCCAAGAAGGTTAGAGATGTGTTGAGTTGGAAGCCACCTAAGGATGTTAGTGAGATTCGGAGTTTTCTGGGTATGGCTGGGTATTATAGGAGATTCATCGAGGGATTTTCTAAGTTAGCCAAGCCCATGACTGCTTTGTTAGAGAAGAATGCCAAATTCATATGGACTAAGCAATGTTAGGATAGTTTTGAGGAGTTGAAGAAGAGATTGACTTCTGCCCCAGTGCTTATCTTACCTAATCTCACCAAAAGCTTCTCTATCTACTGTGATGCCTCATGGCAAGGTTTAGGTGGTGTTCTTATGCAAGAAGGTAGAGTCATTGCCTATGCATCCAGATAGCTGAGAAAACATGAGTTAAATTATCTGACTCATGATCTGGAATTAGCTGGTGTGGTGCATGCTGTAACACCATAGGTGTTTAGCTTCCACATTTGCACTGCATTTCATGAACATAAGCATCATGCATCCCTTCATGAACTTATATCATATGAAACATGATTTCGAAACATTGCAACATGTTGTATATTTCATGTGTGTTGTTTCTTTTATGAAATGTAAAGTGTGCAACACTTAAGTGTAACATGTGCCACTCACTTTAGTGAAGCAAAGTTAGTTAATACTATGCAACCAGATCATGAAACGTGTGAAACATGACTATGAAACATTTGCAACATTTCTTGTGTTTTTCATTATTTCAGTACATACCTTGCTTGATTCTTGTGTGACCAATGCATGGTGTGGCTAAAAATGCTTGTAAGTAACTTAGTTACACCTAAGATGTCATTTGGAACATTGTTCATGTTGATCATTTTGCCTAATTAGGTTTCCAAGTCATGGTTTGACCAATTTGGACCCCTAGAGCTCCTGTGTTTGACTATTTAAAAAGTGTGGCTTAGGATGTTTGCATGTCTGAGCAACCTAAAACAAAGTTGTAGCAAATTATATAAGGAACAAAAGTTGTTTTATGGCCATCTCATGAAAATGTGCACGACATGTTCAAAAAGGACCCACAAGTCAGCATTGATGGTGGATTCAACATTTGAAAAATTATCTAAGTGTTGGAACTGCTTTCTAGTTTCATGAAGACGACTTTGGAGCCATGTATATTGAAATCTATGGCAAATTAGCTCGAGCTCCAATTAGCAAACTTGTAGTACTCACGTAGGTCTCCAACTTTGTTAATTACAACTTAACCTGGATCGCCACGGATTAAGAGATCTATTGTTGGCAAGTTTCGCTATCAGTCGGCTCATTGATCACTGAAACGAAAAAGTCAGTCACCTACAGTGCCGACCGGCAACAGAAGATGGACGCCGTGTGGCCGCCACGCGCTCGGATCGCCCTAACTACGCCGCGCGCTGGCTGGCTTGAAGTGGAGGACTCCCTGCTGCCCTCCGCACGCACTCTGCCCCTCATTCACTCTCCTTCACCCTCCATCGCCTTCCCCGTTCATAGCCAAAGAGCAGCGCAACTCCGCCATGGCCAAGCGAGCTCCGCCGTCGCTAAAGCTGGCCCCCGCTCGTGCCTCTTTGCTCTAGCACCACCACAGCAGCTCCTTCACACTCCCAATGCCTCACCGAGCTCTATCTGGCTAGCCGGGTGCGCTGGGTAAGGTCCTAACACCGCGCGCCGCTCGCCGGAGTGTCACCGCCATGCCCTATCGTCGTGGCCGGGGCACTTCCATCGGCCTTTCACCGTGTAAACGTGTGTGCTAGCTTCGCAGTAGGATGTAGGAGCTTGATGTGCCAGTTGTTTGGGCCATCGCGGCTGGCTCCGGCATCTTGCCGTCGAGCCAAATCACCCCACCGCCATGGCCGCCGCCGTCGTCTTGGTCGCCAGCAATCGGCCCAACCATGTAGCTCAATAGGTCCGAGAGGTCTCGGAGGTCATGCTTGTGCCGGTTTGGTCACCGGAGTCCTCACCGCTGATGAGCTACGCCATCTTCCGCGCCGTCGCAGCCGTGTCCTCTGTTTTTGTCTCGCTGACGGGTGGGGTTGGCTGACACCGGGACCCACACGGCAGTGGCTGTGCATTCATAGGGCTAGTTCAAAAATGCAGTTTTGAATGCTGATTTGTGATTTTTGTAACTCCAAATTGGTAGATCCAAATTGAGTACTTCCAATTTTGTTAGACTCACAGTTAGGTCTAGTATTTAAGAAAAATATGTCTTGAGCACTTTATGTAGATATTTTGGATGAATTAAATAGGAACTTGAAAAGTGTTTTTGAATGCATGCAAACTTGTTTAAATCATATCTTGAGTTTCTGTGATCCAAAAATTGTGAAATTTTGTGGGTAAGCTAGTATTGCTTAGTATAAGCTCTGGTTAAAATTTGAGAGATATTGCATGTGTAGTTTTTGAGTTATAGATTTTCCTTTTATCATTGGTAGATACTTGTGTGAATTTTTGTAAATTATCTATGAATCCTATGGCCATAAAACTTGGTAGGTAGTATCTTGGTACCCTTATAGATGCTAGGAAAAATATGAAATCTATTGCTTGACACTTTTCACTAAGGTTTCCTAATTATGCCGTTTTAAGCCATTCTGCCTTACCAATTTTGTGTAGGCTGTTGTACTTACTAAAATGGTGTGAAATTTTTATGGTAGTCTACTTAGGGACATGTAGTGTCTACTGTAATTTTTGTAGATTTAATGGTGTAGTTTTCATATATGTTTACTATTTCCTCTAATTAATTAAATAAATTAAGAAAGGTATTAGAGGAAATGTTTTGGGAATGAACACCCTACTTTCTGGTGTTCTTGTGATATGTGTGACATGTGAGTAGATTTAGTTTTGTCCAGTTATATGTTTACATCTTAAGTTATTCATTATTCGTTTGCATTATGTCCCTCTGGACAGATCTGGGGACTTTGGAAAGTTCCCCATGATATTTTGGTTTTCTGTGAATGAGATGAATACAAGAGTTGTAGATAATTTAGGTAGCTAGCTCCTGTCAAAATTTGAGGGCATTTGGCCTAGTAGTTTAGAAACTACAGCTGTTTAAAGTTAGGTTCCAGTTTTTGCTTACTCTCTGCCTTGTGAGGACAGAGTTCTGTTGATTGATGAATTCGACTTGGTAAAGTGTTGAATCATGCTTTGAGATCTGAAAATGAATTGTAGACAATTTCATAGGCTTTCCAGATTGTCTTGTTGCATGTCATTTGGAATTATAAATCTCCAGTTATGGCTAGTTTACTGTACCGCTACATAGTCTCCATTTGGTTGAAATACAAATGCTTGAGTGTATGCTTGTGCAATGTTCTCGTTGATTGTTTAGGGGTTAGCCTAACTTGAGAATATGCTTAGGTGCAGGTGCTAGGTCATTAACTGAAGATGAGCAATTATACATTAGGTTGTATAAACGTGGTAAGTGAAAGTGATTTGAATAGGGCTTAAGTTGGAATATGCAAACTATAGCAAACATGTGCATTCCCCAAGCATCCCTGACATTCGTTCATGTGCATCCATGATATTTATCTTGCGCATTCATGCAATAGGTGTGCCGGAGGGAGTGACGTTGTTGGAGTTCGTGGGAGCCAACCAGGAGGAGGAACCCATGGTGCAGGAAACCGACGAAGCAGTCGCCGCGGAGGAATTGCCCGAGTGCCCTGACCACCAGCCTTCCTCGTTCCTGAAAGGCAAGCCCCGGAGCATATTAAGCCTCCCATGTTTTTACAAATACATTGAGTATCTTTTATTGTTGATGATGCATTACGTATAGGAATTGGTTGGAACCAATTGCTGCATTATATATTCTTCCTTGTCTAGATATCGCACTGAAATCCTATTTAAGTTCAGGACGGGTTAAATGCTTAGCCATGCTTAGTGTGGTAGAAGTCAGGTGATTTCCTGTCACCTGCGAGCTTAGGGATGAGGTGGATCACGGTTGGCTATATTTGCTATCAGTGGAAAAGAACCATGTGAATAATGAATTAAGACCGAGCAGGGGTCTTGTGTAGGTTTGGACAGAGTGACTCCGTCTGAGTCATTTAAGGACCGATACACTTGTACGTCCTCATGTCATGTTGAACGTAGCCTAACACTTAGCTGGCCGGATAAGTCGTTCCGAATCGCGAAGCCTAGTAGCTTGAACTCAGGCCAGGGACGCGAGCAGTGGCTGTGCATTCTAGAGGTAGTAAGGATGTGCAGAGAGCCATTGGCATAAGTCCAAGGCAGGTTAGAGTCCCGAACAACCTTGGCAGAGTGGTTCTCTGAGAATGCCTGATATGTTCGGACTCACGACTCCTGAATCAGTACCAAAGGTGACTTATTTGCGACCCTGACGAGGGAAGCAGGGTTTGTGTTTAGGAATACCCCTCCAGCTGGACAGGAATCGATTCGAATCATCGTCTCTCCCGGATAGTGAGAACTTGACTGAGCAGCGGCAACGTAGATTCAATTAATTTAATGATATGGTTAAATGGATGATGATGATAAGGTTGCCACAATGAATACCTGATATGATTATTAATGTTTGCACCCTAATAAAATGATTGCTTAGTATAGGTGCTAATATAGATGACAGGATAATGACTAAAAAGTCACTGCTAGTCAGGATAAGAGTTGATCATACTACTTATGCTTTTCTACAAAAAGAAAGTGTCAGCCAGCTCCACTACATTAAGCTATGTATAATCCTTGGTGTCATTTGTTTGGTTTTTGATGGGTAAGTCTAGCTAAGTACATTCCCATACTTAGGGTTTATTTCCCTCTTATTGCAGATGACCTTCTATATCAGGGATTCTATAAGTATTGTCTCCACCCGGCGGGTGATGAAGACTAGATCATGGGCATGATCTCTGTTCTCTTATCTGAATGCTTTTGTAGGGCCGTGATCAGCAAACCAGTATGTGTATTTGAACTCGGTGTGTGAGTTAAACTATTTGCTTCCGCATGTTTTACAAGACTTGTTTTGTAATAACGATGACTCTATGATGATGTGATCTATTTGTGAACAGTCTATGAAATGTTGTAACAGTACGATATGTTATGTTGAATTACTGTGATCTTGGTTGTATGCAAGTTGGTTTGAAATCCTTCGAGATTTCGGTTGACTACCGGGTTTATATAGGACTCAAGTTCGAGAATTTGATCAGTTTCGGCTGATTGTTTTTGTACTTGTGCTCTTATAAATTGGTCGGTTCTGTGACACATGCTCTCAAGATTTGGAGGCATTACCTGATTGGTCATAAGTGTGAGATTTATATGGACCATAAGAGTTTGAAGTACATATTCACACAGTCAGATCTGAATCTGAGGCAACAGCAGATGGCTAGAGTTAATCAAGGACTATGATTTCGATATACACTATCACCTGGGAAAGGCTAATGTTGTAGCAGATGCCTTGAGTAGAAGGAGTTATGTGAACATGGCCTATACAACTCAACTACCTGAAGAGTTGTGTGAAGAGTTCAAATACCTAAATTTGGGTATTGTGGCCAACACCATGGAGTTAGAGGTAGAATCTACTCTAGAACAAGAGATTCGTAAGGGACAGTTGAATGACGAGAGGATCAAGGATATTGCAGAACTGTATAGTGATTGGTAAAGCCCCTAGGATTCCACATGGATGATTGAGGGATGGTATGGTTTGGTAAAAGGATTTGTGTGCCAGAAGTGAAGTCTATTAGGGAGTCTATCTTGAGGGAAGCTCATGACTCAGCCTACTCCATACACCCAGGAAGTACTAAAATGTATCTTGATCTTAAAGAGAGATACTAGTGGTATGGACTAAAGAGAGATGTAGCTGAGCATGTGGCTATATGTGACACGTGCCAAAGAGTAAAAGCAGAACATCAGAGGCCAACAGGTTTGCTATAGCCTATGAAGATACCCGAGTGGAAATGGGAATAAGTTGTAATGGACTTTATAGTTGGATTACCCCATACATAGAGAGGATTTGACTCTATCTGGGTGATTATTGACCGTCTAACAAAAGTGGCACTTTTCATTCTGGTCAAGGTAACTTATTCGAGTGCAAATTTAGCAGAGTTATATATGGAAAGGATTGTATGTTTACATGGTGTACCAAAGAAGATTGTTTCGGATAGGGGTACACAGTTCACATCACATTTTTGGTAGAAATTGCATGAGTCCATGGATACGAAGTTGAACTTTAGCTCAGCTTACCATCCTCAAACAGATGGATAGACCGAGAGAACAAATCAGATCTTAGAAGATATGCTAAGAGCTTATGCTCTGTAGTATGAGACAAGTTGGGATAAGAGTTTACCTTATGCCGAATTCTCCTATAATAATAGCTACCAAAAGAGTCTCAAGATGGCACTGTTTGAGGCATTGTATGGCAGGAAGTGCAGAACACCATTGTTTTGGAATCAAATAGGGGAAAGTCAAGTCTTTGGACCAGATGTCTTGCAACTAGTAGAAAAACAAGTACAAACAATAAGGCAAAACTTAAAGGTTGCACAGTCCTGATAGAAAAGCTATGCGGACACGAGAAGAAGAGATTTGGTGTTTGAAAATGGTGACTTTGTCTATCTCAAAGTTTCACCAATGAAAGGAGTTAAGAGATTTCATACCAAGGGAAAGTTGTCACCTAGGTATGTGGGACCATTCAAGATCATCAACAGGAGAGGAGAAGTTGCTTACTAGCTAGAGTTACCAGAGTAGCTCTTAGGTGTTTATGATGTTTTCCATGTGTCACAACTTAAGAAATGTTTAAGAGTACCTGAGGAACAACTACCTTTGGAAGAACTGGATATCCGAGGGGATCTATCATACAAAGAATATCCAATAAGAATCTTGGAAACAGCGGAGAGAATCACAAGGAGCAAAATAACAAGAATGTGCAAGGTTCAGTGGAACAGACACTCAGTGGATGAGGCAACTTGGGAAAGAGAGGAAGATCTGAGAACTGACTATCCCAATCTCTTTGAACCATCCGAATCTCGAGGACGAGATTCATCTTAAGGGGGGTAGGTTTGTAACACCCAAAACTCTTACTACAAATTAGAAATTAAATTCTTATCCTTTAATACATTTTCTAGGTATTTTTAACTTAGGCTAAATATTAAATATTGGATAAATAAAATAAACTATAAGGTTTAGAAACTTGTTTGTTGCATTCATGCCAAAGCATATGGTTTTTGGATGAGTGTAGGGTTAGAAGATTTCAAGCTGAATTCAAATCCCATTCGAATTTGGTTTAAAATTTAAAATAGAGGAAATAGAATTGGAAAAAGATTGATTTTGAAAAAAAATCATCTTCTCTCATTTTAGCCCAACCGAATCAGCCCAGCCCCTTCCTCCTTTCTTGTTCCTATGCTGGCATCACTCGGCGGCCTGTCTCGGTAGGCCTACCCCGCATCAGCGCGCTGGCCCGCACCCCGCACAGCCCAACCTACTGCTCGACCCACTGATCGGCCTACCTTGCTTTTCCTCCCGCGCACGCACATCACTCGGTGGCCTAGCTCGGCGCAATGGCCTACAGCGCCACTGGCTCGGCCTTCATCGCCGCTCACCGCTCTCTCCCTCTCACTACGCACTGTCCCCACCTGTCAGCGTCTTCTCCCTTCTTTCCTTTCTTCTTCCTTAGCCTTCCGTTCTTCACTGCCGGTGCCTTCCTTTTTCTCCGGTCACCACCGATGGCAAGCGCCGCGTCGTCGCCCACAGAAGGAAAGCATCCCCCTCTGCCTGAATCCACCGCTTCCCTTCCCTATTTCCCCCACCGGCTAGCCTATATAACCCCGAGCAAAGCCCCGCCTCGATCTCCCATCCTCTCCTAGCAGCCGAGAGCCACCGCCGCCGTAGTTCCCCTCTTCCGTGCCTCAATCGCCGACGCCGACGCAACCCAGAGCTCTGCCATGTTTTCCCACAGCCGAAGGTACCAACGTCTCATCGTTTTGGTCACGAAATCCCTAGATTGAACCTCACCCACATGCCTTCTCTCTCTCCAAAGCCCTGTCGCCGTCGACCTCACCTCTAGAGCTATCCTAAACGCCGAGAACGCCCCCATCCGACTCACGGTGAGCTGCCGATCCCTCCCGTACCCTCCGTTCATGCTTTGGTGCCCTGGAATGCCGTACTGGCGATTCCAGTTCACGCCGGCCATGGCGCCGCCATCGGGCCCTTCTTCCCCAGCGACCCACTGCCACTGCTCATGCCTGCGCCGTCAGATCGCTAAGGAACGGTCCAGATTAGACAGTACCGGTTCGATCTACCGTAAGCCGTGGACTTGATCCACAGGGCTACGTCAGCGTGCATGTCAGCGCTCCCACGCCTGCGTGGTGCACCGCGCTTATTAGAAGCCACCACGTGTCGACCAGTCAGCACCCAGGGTCAAACCCGCTAGTCAAGCCGAGCACTTTTGCGTTTTAGCCCTTCGGTTTTCTCAGAATCAACCCGCAGTCCATTTTAATTCAAAATAATTATTTTTTAGTCCTATTTTTAATCAGTTAGGCCCCTGTACTTTTCAGATTTAATGTCCCACTAGTCCTTGTAACCATGATAATTTACATTTTTAATTGTTCTAATTCAAAAATAGGTTCAGTTTATTTATAGAAATGCCATTACGTCTTATTTCATGCATAACTTTCACGTTTTAAGTCCGATTTGAGTGATTCTTTCGCTCACGTGTTCGTAGCTATGCATAGAATAGTTTCATAAGCTTTTCAACTTATGTTTTCACTATTTGGTGTACTGTTCTAATGGAAGTCTATCTTGTATGCATGTAATGATTGGTATGATGCTTGATTGATGATTGGATCACGATTACAGGGTGAGCCATTTGAGGTGACGGAGGACCCCTAGTAGGATCAGTAGTACTCTCAGGACGAACTTTGAGGAAGGCAAGTGTACCAAAGGCCCCTTGTTACCTATGAACTACTACCACTTACATTCATGCATGTGTTTAATTTGAATTGCCTTTAAGGACTTTACCTAGATGATTCCTTGTACCACATATCCTAGATACCTAGGTTTATTGGGTAGGCATTTTGGATAGATGCTACAGCGCTTAACATGAAGTAATTGTTAAACATGATTAAAGGCTTTATGCAATGTGATAAAATGGAGCTTTTTAGCAACAGATAGGGGGCTGGAGTATGGGGTTGAGTACTCTAGTGCCTCTCCATAAGGACTTAATCCTGAAGCAGCAACCCAGGAGGGACCGTACAATCCCGAGTGTCACATGGCTCTGACTTTAACCTATTAACTAGATTATAGTAGCTCGTCTATAGCTCTAGTAAGGGATAAGAGGGAATCTTTCCTTTTTCTATTAGGGTGTGTACCATGCTACGATGCCCACGCGTGCCATTCCTTTGTAGCTATGACCTATTAGTGCAACTAGCTAAGGGTTTCATAGTGAAACTCTACCACACTTCCTAGGAATAGGTGTAGTTGGTCTCGCAAACCCCGACATTGGGAATCACGGCTCAGTGGGTAAATATGTACAATTTCTGCAGAAATAATTAACCTGTTATAACAGCCGTGCTCACGGATATGAGCGGTCTAGATCCTTTGAGATTAGCGGTTACTAGGAATGGTGGATGGTTTGGAATTGAGATGAATATGACTATACTTTATTATCACTTGGGAATTGGGACTGTTCATTAAAGTAGTGATTCGAGATACTAAAATTTGATTAACTAAAATTGTGAACCGCAGTCAAACAGTGTCGAGCCTTTTTTGTGCCTCATAGATACCTTTGATATACTTGCTAAGCATGGTGAGCTTACACTTGCTTTACATCCAATGAAAATCCCAGATGGGTAACAGATAATGGATATAATGAGTTTCCGGAGGATGTCCAGGACAACTAGGGAGACGTTCACCAATTGGAGTCCCTATGGTAGTTAGGCTAGTTATTGCGCTTTGATTGTAATAATATTGCCGTCGAGCAAACTTTGTATTAACTTTATGATGAGATATGCGATGTAATAAGTACTTTACTTTGATACTATTGCAATTTGTGATATATGTGTGTGTTTGGACATCCTAGGCACACATATATGAGTACTTGGTTTTGCTATAGCAAAATTGGGTGTGACACATACTCAACTTTCTCTCTGGATGGAGTGGTAAGATTCACATAACTGTTCCCACAATTAATAACTAGCCTTCTGGGACCTCAACCAATCCATACCTAAGATAACATCAGTACCAGATGAGTCTATGACTACAAGGTTGGCTTGAAATTCTACCCCCCTTATGTTGAGACTAGCAGCTCAGCATATCCAATTTGCTTTCATTTCCCCTCTAGGTGAGTTTACTAACATGGGTTTCTTCATAACACATATAGGAATACCATGCTTCTTTATGAAAATATATGCTATGAAGGAATGCGAAGCAATAGAATCAAAAAGTATTGTAGTTGAGTTTGAGTTGACCGGAAACATATTGATCACTACATCCTGGTGCCTCCTGAGCTGTTTCTGTAGTTACATGGTTGACCTTTCCCTAGACATAGTTCTACTTCCTGTTAGCCGTCCTCTTGGGGCATCTGTTGGAGTAATGTCCTAGTTCTCTACAATTGAAGCATCTATTATCAGTAATGGCATTTGGCGCCTTTGGTGCGCCATTCTTCTATGGAGCATTGGGACATTATTCCTCATAGGAACATTGTTGACTTGCTACTAGGCACTGAGCTAGTGCCTTATACTGCTATTGCTGCTGCTACTACTGTGCACGCTATGGTTGTTGGTTGCGATTGACCAGACTAGATTGACCTTGATATCACTATTGTGGGTAGGCTTGCTGAGGAGCAGTGTGGACATGAGAGTTACTCCCTTGCTATTGCCCCTAGAACTTTCTCTTCTTGTCTTCCATTTGGCGACGCTTGTTTTCTATAACCTAGGCCTTGTCCACCAGCTGCTGAAAACTAGCAAAGGTATGGGACAACAGTTGGTACTAGGAGACCACCATTCAAACCTTCCATGAATAGATCCTATCTCTTCTCATCATCATCCACCTTAGTAGGTGCATACCATGACAATTATAAGAATTCATCATGATATTTTGCAACAGACAAGCTCCCCTGCTTGAGAGCTAAGAATTCTTTCTTCTTCAGCTTCATCAATCCAGCAGGCACATTATGAGAGCGGAAGGCACCACGAAAACTCTTGCTAGGTGATGGGATTACCTTTAGTATAGCCAAAGCAGAAGGAGTCCCACCAATCATGTGCAGCTCCTTGCAGCTGTCCAGAAGCATACAAGACTTTCTCTTTGTCAACGCACTAGGCAATCTCAAGTTGCCTCTCAATAGCATGTAGCCAATCATCAGCCTAGAGTGGGTCAGTGGAGTGCTTGAAGACAGGTAGATGTCCTTTCATAAACTCTCCCCTCTTGTCTTTGACTTGAAGGGGTGCATTCCCATTCCCATGCCCCATATTCTATATGTTCTGGGCCATCTATTGAAGCAACTAGGTTTGCATCACCATCAGCTGCTCCATAGTGATAGGAGGTGGTGGTGGTAGGTCCTCACCTTCCTGGTTGTTCATTCTGGTGTTCACCATCTGTAGATACATCATATAAGTCTCATATGTCCCTAATATATAACCTTTAGGAGATAATGGTATATTAAGAGTAGGCACCACAAGATCAAGACAAGAGATATATGTAGAGTATACAAGAAGATAATTGTTCTGAACTTTTTGGGCGAGTTGGACAAACAACAGTGCAGTAAAATGAGCATGTCTCACACTATGTTTATCTTCTGGATGCGAATTTTACCTTTCTAGAAATCTTATGAAATTCTCTACAACTTTCATTTAGAACACTTTTTCAGATTCTAAAGTTTAATCAGGCAAAAATAGATGACAAGCAGTACTACTCGAGATTCACAACACAGAAATATCAACTTACAACAGCTTGTATCTCACAATTTATAATAGGTATCGAGGTGATTCTAGAGCCATAAAAAAGATGTAGAAGTCTAATTATCTATGTAAAAGTTTCATGACCATTGAACATCAAGAACATGAGATATGAACTGATAAAGCTGGACTACTCAGAATGATATAGAATGGACAGCAAGTTAAAAAGAAACCCAACTATTTATTCATATGAACCTTAGGCCTTAATCTTAAATTAAATGACCGTGGATATGCCCACAAGTCATCACAATCATGTCGAAATCCAAATCAAACATTGTTCATCAAGACAATCATCCAACCATTCAAATGACAATTGTTCAACCATTAAAAGAAAAAGAAACTAAACACTCTCTCGCGCATCTATGCGTGTTTATTACATATTTTTAGGCAATCCTCCTATGGGTCGATGTTGGTGCTAGTGTTGGGGTCTCCAAATTATCCTCTGTTCCTTAGGGGTGATTGAGTAGGAACACCTGGCGCTTCTACATCAGGACCTCCTTGATGTTGCTTCAATATAGCATTCTCACGGGCAAGCTATAGGTATGCCTTCCCCATGACATCTAGCTCATCCAAGGCCTGATCCAAGTCAGTGTTGGTTTGTGCCAAGCTCATCAAGGCAAGCCTAAGCCTAGGGTTCGCCTCTCCAAGTAGTGTAGCAATGTTGCAAGTAGACTGGCCACTCCGACGGTGGGGAAGATAACAATCCTCCTCCCACGTGATGTCAGCGAAGTGGCGGTCGCAGTTGACCACCAATGCTTGTCGAGCTACATCCTAGATGGCAGCTGCATGTGTGAGTCATGTAGTGATGGCATGGTGGATGTAGCACACTTGAGTCCCTTCATAGATGTACACTTCTGTCTCCTAGAAGCCTAGTGTGGTAGCGGCGTACGAGTGAGAGAAGCTTGGGGTGGTAGTAGGCATCTCCTTATAGATCATAGTGGATCTCCATGGTCTACCCTTGAGCCAACAGTGCATCATGGTCATCCTCACCATTATTTCCACCTCCTCCATCTCCGTCACCATCAACACCATCATCTCCATTACCATCTCCACCATCACCACCATCTCCATCACCACCATCATCAGAATCAGAGCTATTGGAATCATCTCCATCATCAGGAGGACCAGCTCCCTCCTAACCACCCTAACCATTTTCTTCCATGGGCTCCTCCCTAGATTCTTCTATCTCCATGGGCTCCTCAAACATGGGCCCCTCTTCTGTCTCTTCATCCATGGGCCCATCTTCCATCACGTCCTCTAGAGGTTTCCTCATGGGCACCTCCATAGGCGGTTCCTCCTCCATGCTCCTCAGAGCTTCCACCAAATGTGTACGAACGCTGCTTGCCCAATGTGAACCTTGTCCTCCTTGTGGGCATCATGATGGACCTCTTGCGAGGTGTCAGCTTGGTGCGGGCCATCTATAAGATTGAAAAGGTTGAGTATTATAATAAGATAATTTTTGCAATAGATAAAGGATAGAATATAAGCAAAAATTTTATAGCAAATTAAAGATAGTAAAATAAACATAATGTGATCCTAAAAACATCCATTTCTAACTAGGGTGATCGTCGTATAGTCAGTTATAGCTTTCATACCAATTTGTCACACCCAATTTTTCATAGCAACATCAAGTACTCATATATGTGCGCCCAGGATGTCCAAACACACATATACCAACAAATTGTAATAATATCAAAGTAAAGTACTTATTACATCGCATATCCCATCATAATGTTCATACATAGTTTTGCTCATTGGCAACATTATTACACACAGTAGAAAACCAAACCCAAATTGCCACAGGGACTCTAACTGGTGAACACCATCCTAGTAGTCCTAGACATCCTCCAGAAAACTCTTCATACACATTATCTGTTACCCATCTAGGATTTTCATTAAATGTAAAGCAAGTGTAAGCTCACCATGCTTAGCAAGTATAGCAAAGGGATCTATGAGGCTCAAAGGCTAGACATAGTTTGACTATGGTTCGCAATTTTAGTTGATCAAATTTTAGCATCCTGAATCACTACTTTAGTGAACAATCCCAAATCCCAAGTGATAATAATGTATAAGCAAGTTTATATCAATTCCCAACAATCCATAGTAACCACTAATCATGAAGGATCCAGATCGCTCGTATCTGTGAGCACGACTGTTATAACAGGTCAAATATTTCTGTAGAAATTGTACAACTTTACCCACCGAGCCATGATTCCCAATGCTGGGGTTTGCAAGGCCCACAACACCTCTACCTAGGAAGTGTGGTAGGGTTTCACTATGTAACCCTTCACTAGTCGCACTAACAAGTCGTAGCTGCTAAGGTTCTAGCCATCTAGCCATATGTGGCCCTCCTCTAGGAGTGACACGTGTGGTCATGGCATGGTACACACACCCTAGCAGGAAAGGAAATATACCAACTAGTGCCCCCCCTCTTGCCCTTATGGAAAGCTACAGACGAGCTAGTACAATCTAGTTAACAGGTTAAAGTCAGAGCCATATGACACTCGGGGTTGTACAAAACCTTCTGGGTGGCCGCTTCAGGATTAAGTCCTTATGGAGAGACACTAGAGTACTCAACCTTGTACTCTAGCCCCCTAATTGTTGCTAAAAAGCTCCATTTTATCACCTTGCATAATGCCTTTAGTCATGTTTAATAATTATTTTATTTTGAGCACTATAGCATCTATCCAAAATGCATACCCAAACCCTAGGTAACAAGGACATGTGGTACAAGTAATAACCTAGGTAAAGTCCTTATGGTATTTCAAATTAGACACATGCATGAATATGAATTGTAAATTCATAGGTACAAGGGGCCTTTGGTACACTTGCCTTCCTCAAAGTTCTCTTCTAGGTACTGCTGATCCTCTTGCTAGTCCTTAGTCACCATGAACTGCTCACCCTCTAAACGTGTTCCAATTCACTAATCAAGCATCCAATCTAATCATTACATGCATACAAATAGACTTCTATTAGAACAGTACACCAAACAGTAGAAACATAGATTGAAAAGCTTATAAAACTATTCTACATATTGCTACAAACATGTGAGCGAAAGAATCACTTAAATCGGACTTAAAACGCAAAAGTTATGCATGAAATAAGGTTTAATGGCATTTCTATAAATAAACCGAACTCATTTTTGAATTAAAACAATTAAAATCTGAATTTACGCGGATTATGGATTGCGTGTACTATTTAAAAAAACTACAGGGTCTAAAACGAATAAAAATAGGACTAAAATGTATTTCTTTTGAATTGAACTAGACCACGGGTTGATTCTCTGGAAACCAAGGGGCTAATCTGCAAAACGTGCACAGCTAACCGTGGGTTGACTACGTCGCTGCTAACTGGATGGCCATGTGTCAGCATGTGAGTGGTGTGGTGCACCACATGTGATGAGGACATCATTGGCTCAAATATGACCATGCCAACCACTTCTATACCAAAGGTGCAACCATTCTATATGAGGCTTATCATTGATGCATTGGAAAGAAGAACGTGTGCATGGGCGCGCGTTGACACAGTGCTGTGGACCGAGTCCACGGTCAGCGGTGGACCGGTTACACACTAAAGGGGTATGATCTGATCGTGACCATTCGTGCAAGATCTAACGGCGTAGGAATGAAAGATACCCTCCGCCGACTGCACAGTGCCTCTGACGAGCCCGCCATGGCGGGCGACAAGCCATGCGCTATGGCAAACACCGGTACGGTGCTCCAGACCTTCCTGGGTCAAACTGAGCACACAGACGCATAGCACGAGGTCTCATGGACTCAATGGAGCGCAAATCTAGAGTAGGGAATGCGCTGAAGTGACGGTCCCATAGGGACGCCATGGCCGGCATGACTAGAACTCGCCGGTACGGCATTCCAGGGTGTCATTCAATGAACGGAAAGCATGGGTAGGTGGAGGAGCTCACTGCGAGGTCGAAGGAAGTGATCGCGGCATCTAGGAGGGCTTTGAAGGCATGGGTCAATGGTGGTGGCGACTGGAGAGAGAAAAGGGGCGTGGGTGAGGGTGAATCCAAGCAATCTATAACCAAAACCAAGAAGTGAGGGCACCTATGCTTGCGGTGGGTCACAGTGGATCTTCGAGGCACGGTGGCGACGTGGATTGGGCACCGAAGTAGGTGGACGATGATGGCAGTGTGCGAGTTCAAGCGGCGAACAGAGAAAGGAGAGAGGGAGGGGTCCAGCTCAGAGTCTTGTAGGTGGGAGGCATGAGGTAGATGGCAAGGAGCGTGGCGCAGTGATTTTGGATGCCTTCCATGCGGGCGTGGTGACCTGGTGAGAGTGGCTGCCTCTGATGGTAAGCACGCCATCACCAGCGAGGCAGGGAAGGAAGGTAGCACAGGCGGCTAATGAGTGGGGCTAGCGACATAATGAGAGGAAGGGAGAGAGCGGGCATGGGCACTGCACTGAAGGCCGAGCAGTGCGCTGAGCGGGCCACGTTTATGGGCTATGGGCGCGCGTGCGGAGCAAAGCCGAAGTAGGCCTCAAGCTGGGCCAGTGCAGAGCAGGCCATGTGTGGGAGGAAGGGAAGAGAGGGGAGGCACTGGCTGGGCTGCCAGTAGGCCAGGTCAGGAAGGGGCTGGGCCATGCCTAGGGTTGGGCTAGAAGAGAGAAAATAAAGTTTTTCCAAAATCAAATCCTTTTCGATTTCTAGTTTTCAAATCCAAGCCAAATTCAAATGAAATTTGAATTCAACTTCAAACAATCTTGCCCTACACTCAACCAAAATAGTATGCTTCGGCATGAATGCAACAAACATGTTTTTAAACCTTATAGTTAATTTTATTTAACCAAAATTTATTATTTGGCCTAAGTTAGAAATACATAGAAATTCAATAAATGCTCAAATTTAATTACTAATTTGCAAATGATATTTTAGGGTGTTACAGTGTGAGGCCGCTTTTCACACCCTAAGGACCTTGTTAACTGTAGCTCCTATTCTAGCACAACCTGACATTGAAAAGCCTTTCGAAGTGTTCTATGATGCATTGGTTATAGGTTTGGGGTGTGTGCTTATGCAAGAAGGTTGAGTTATTGCCTATGCTTCTCGATAGTTGAGAAAGCATGAAGTCAATTATCCTACACTCGATTTAGAGTTTTGTAGCAGTTGTTCATGCGTTGAAGATATGGAGACTTTACTTGTTGGGAAACGTATGTCTCATATATATGGACCACAAAAGTCTCAAATATATCTTCACTCAACCTGAGCTGAACTTGAGGTAGTGAAGATGGTTAGAGCTGATCAAGGACTACAATTTGGAAGTGCACTACCATCTAGGAAAAACTAATGTTGTAGCAGATGCACTTAATCCAAAATCTCATTGTAACAATTTGGAAGCCATGTTGGAAGATGGATTTAATTTGTTGCATCCTGTTGTGCTGCACAATATCACTTTGCTCACTTGAGAGCAAAATCATAGAACTACAGAAGACCGATGTAGGTGTATTTCGCATCAAGAGAAAGACGAAAGAACAAGAAACCAAGCATTTTAGGTTGGATGAAAGAGGTGTGCTATGGTTTGAGGACCAACTTGTGGTACCAAAAGACTATGAGCATAGAAATCAAATTTTAGATGAAGCTCATCCATCCAAGTTGTCTATCCATCCGGGTAGTAGCAAAATGTATCAAGATTTGAAAACCCATTTTTGGTGGACCAAGATGAAGAAAGAGATCACCGCCTATGTCGCTAGGTGTGATAATTGCAGTAAAGTGTGTTCATTTGAAATCTACTGGATTACTTCAGCCTTTGCCTATTCTAGGCTGGAAATGAGAGGAAATAAGTATGGACTTTATTACAGGCCTTTCGATGACACAACAAGGTCATGATTCCATATGGGTCATTATAGATCATCTTACCAAGTCTGCACATTCTGTACCAATTAACACAACATATCTAGCCAGTAAGTACGCCGAACTGTATGTTTCTCATATTGTGAGACTACATGGAGTACCAAGGACCATAATCTTAGATCAGGGACCATAGTTTATAGCTCATTTTTGGGAGCACTTGCACCAGGCTTTGGGAACTAAACTAATCAGAAGTTCAGCATACCATCCATAAACTTCAGGATAGACCCAGCGAGTGAATCAGATCTTAGAAGATATGTTGAGAGCCTATGTTATATCTTCTAAGGGTTCATGGGAAAAGTGGCTACCTTTAGCCGAGTTGTTCTACAACAACAGTTATCAAGCAAGCATCAAGATGGCTCCTTTTGAAGCCTTGTATGGTCAGAAATGTAGAGCTCCTTTGAATTGGATTGAGCCTAGTGAAAGAAGATACCTTGGCATTGACTTTGTCATTGAAACTAAAGAATAGGTATGCATTATCCAACAACATATGAAAGATTTATGCTGATTAAAGAAGAAGACCACTCACTTTTGAAGTGGGAGAATATATATACTTAAAAGTGTCACCCATGAAGGGACTATAGAGATTTGTAGTAAAAAGAAAGCTTGTGCCTAGATATGTATGGCCATACAAGATTATTGAACAAAAAGGAAATGTCACTTACAAGTTATAGCTTCCTCTAGAGATCAGTGCGATATTCGATATCTTCCATGTTTCTTAGTTGAAAAGATGTCTTCACATACATGAGGAAGCCATTGCACCCACAAACATTAAGCTCCAATCGGATTTGACTTTATGAAGAGAAATCAATCCGAGTGCTAGAAGAGATGGAAAGAGTAACATGAAGCAAGGTCATTAAGTTCTACAAGGTGGTGTGGAATAACCACTATGAACAAGATACCACATGGGAATGGAGCAAGATCACTAAGTTGCATTGTCAGTCGATTTTAGCGGACTGAATCGTGTGGATGCGCGCGGCGTCATGGCTGATCGACCATAGGCTATGGCCACCACATGGTGGTAGAACACTGGTGTTGGCCTAGCCGGTCAGGCCAGTGTGGGCGTATAAATGCCATGCACTAGCCACTCACTCCACTCACCCGCCCTCACCTTCTCCCTCTCGCTCTGCCTCTCCAAAGCGCAGTGCCGACCTCGCCGTAGCACCACCATAGCCGCTCACCATTGATGTAGCCTTGCTAGACAATTCATCTCGGCCAAAGCTACTATGCCATCACCTTCACCTCCTCGAGCCACCAGCACCACCTACCGACCACAGGTAGATCCACATTTAGCCTTGTCGTAGCCGCCGTTGTCACTAGAGCACCGCCGCGCTCGTGGCTCACCGTGGTCCCACCGTTCCACTACACCACATGCCTTCATTTTCTTGGTCCAGCACCATGCTAGAGTCTAGAAGCTTAGGCCAGAGTTAGGAATGATGCCACCACTTGATGGCACCACAACGAGTCATCGATCTGCCCATGTTCGCCATGGCCGCCATGGCACTCGAGCTTGTCGTGGCCGAGTTGGTTCACCATCTCCCTCCTTTCTCTCATGCCTTAGGTTAAGTAACCCTAGACCTCACTAGTGGCATTACAAAGACCCGCCTTTCACTGTCGTCTAGCCAAAACAGCATGAGCACCGCCGCACGGCCATGCACGCGGCCAAGCTCACCGATGCCACCTCGAGCCCTCACCTGCACATGTAGCTTTGCTAGGTTACCAGAATGGAGTAGCCATCCTCGCCTAAGTGTGTCATAGCTAGAGATGGTTGGCGTATCACCGCCAGACCTCCATCGTCCACCATGGCCATCGATGAGCTTGCTTCGGTGACCACCGAGCCAACTAAGCCTACCAGTCGATACGCGGGGTTGAGGAGAGTACAATGGTGAAGATGCTATCGTCGGAGACCTCGCCATCGGTGAGTTCTTACCAGTTAGCACCATCCTCTATTTTGGACTCGCTGATGAGTGGGTCCCCATTCACCGTGGGCCCCTGCTATCAGTCTATGTGGTGTTTGATTTTCTAGATTTATTTCATAGATTTGAATGCATGTTTCAAAAATTCATATCTCAAGCTAGGAGTGTCCAATTTTAGTGAACCAAATTTTGCTAGATTCCTAAAAGAGGGGTAGTGTTTGATAAAAATATGAGATGCACTATTTCTAGTATTTTCCTAGGAGAATGAAATGTAGCTAGATAAATGCTTTTTAATTGGTTTCTATTTTGTAAATTGCATAATTTGAGCTAGGAAGGTGATAAAATTGTGATCCCAATTTTGCTCATCTTGTGTTGACATGCTCTAGCTATGAAAAATATTAAACCTATAGTAAGAATACTTTGAATATGGTCTTCATATTTAATCCTAATTAATTGCTAGTTTCTAGTGAAATTAATTGGGGTAGACATACATAACATATGATCATGCAAATTTTTACATAGTATTCTTATGCTTGGAGGAATGTATGAAAAATATTAAATCTATTTCTTGACACTTTTAAGGTAGTTATACTTATCCAAATGGCATAAAATTTGTATAGTTAACTATTAAGGTCATTTGTGGGCTACTGTAATTTTCTCAAAATTTGTTAAGTAGTGGAAATATTTATCCTCTAAATCACCTTATTATCTAAGGAAATTAATAAATGGATATAAAAAATTTAGTTATGTTTAACCATGATGTTTTCTATGATGCTTGTGATGCATATGATCTATTGATGTTTTAGTTAGGCTTAAAAGCAATTGGTTGTATGCAACTAGTTAATTATTGCTTTATAATTGAACTAGATGGTTGCATGTATAGTTTCGGTTGTGTTGATAATGGTTTTTTCTGTAAAACTTGTTAATAACAAAGTTGTAGATAACTTACTTATCTACCTTGTGTTAAATTTTTGTAGTCATAGCCCTTATGGTTTAAGAATTATGGTTGTCAGAAGTCTGTTGTCAGAAATGCTTGCTCTCTAGATAGATCTAAAAGATTGATTTGTTTGACCCAGATAACTGCTAAATCACATTAAGATGATTAAAAGAAAGTTGTAGGCAATTTCATAATATTTCTAGAATATCCACCATCATATTATTTTGATGTGTATAACTCTAGTTATGGTCAAAACAAGTGGCTACTATCTTGTAGTCCAGAAAAAGATTTACATAAGTGTTTGTTTATTTATTAGAAAAGAGATAAGCACCTACTCAGTAAAATAAGATGTAACTTGTTATTACTTGATGCAAAGCCATTGAAAACACTTGGGAGGATGCATTCATCACATCATATCATATTATACATGTCACCATGTATGAATTTTTGATATCTTATTTTATGCTCATGCATATAGGATCATCTGAAGAAATAACTCTATTAGAGTTCAATGAAGAAGAGGAGGAGGATCAGCAGGAGATGCCTCAGGCTGCATCCCTAGGAGAAGAGGAGCAAACTCTCAAAGATCTCCCTAAGTACCTGGATCACCGGCCAGCCTCTTTCCTCAAAGGCAAGCCCTGGAGCATTCTAAGTCTCCCATGTTTTACAAAATATCACTCGAGTCCTTTATGTTTGATGCATTAGGTTATAAGAGTTGATTGAAAATACTTGATGCATAGAACTACCTTGTCTAGTTACATATACCTTTAACCCTATGTAGGTCAAGGATTGAATATATGCTTAGCCATGCTTAGACCGATAGAAGTCAGGTGATTTCCTGTCACCTATGAGATATAGGTGGATACCGAGGCATGGTTGGCTATATTTTCTATCATGGAAAAGAACCATGGGGTAATGTAAATGGAGGCTAGGTGGAGTCTATGTGTAGGTTGACTCATATGATTTTGTCTGTGCCGATTAAGGACCATACCGTTGTTGGGCGCTTCTGACAAGATTAAATGCATGCCTCTCACTTAGCTAGCCAGATAACTCATTCTGACCATGAAGCCGAGTAGCTCAACTTAGGTTAGGCCTTGTTCTATAAAAATGCACACTCTGGATGGTAGTAAGGATGTGCAAGGAGCCAGATGCGAGCACAAGGGTATGGTAGTCCAGATCATCCTGGTAGCTGGTTGTCCCTGATTGTGCGGTGCTGGTCGAACCTACAAAATGTGTACCTAAGTTGTACCAAAGGTGACCTAAGGTGACCATTGATCTGGTTTGTCTGGGTTTGTGTTAGGAATAAATTCCCAGTTGGTTAAAATCAATTCGAATCGCTGTCTCTCCCGGACAGTGAGGAACTTAGCTAGTACCAACATCATAGTAACTGTGTTATGGAATTTGATGGTTTGGATGAACATAGAATTACTACACCAGCTATGGTTACTATTGTATGCTACTAAATGATATACTACATGTTTGGCATAGGTTAGTTGCTAATCTAGAGATGAATAGCTATAATGAACTTGATGACCAAAATATAATTGTACAACTGAATTAGTGGCTTTTTATGCAAAATGTTGTCAAGCTACCTCCATTTATAAAGCCTCACATGATCCTTGGAGTCACTTTATTTTGGTTTATGACAGGAAAGACTAGCTGAGTACCTTCTCATACTTAGGGTTTTATTCTCATTATTGCAGATGGTATAGTTTATCATGGCTATTGCAATAACTGCTTCTATCCCACTGTGGATGAGGAGTGAGCCCTGGGTAGGCATCTCTTATTATCCTTCTTACATGTTTTTGTGGGAGTGTGATCATGAGTTGGCATTGTATTTGAACTATGATGGCAGATGTTAGCTCTAAACTTTAATTTGCTTCCGCTACTATATACTGAACTTGGTTTGTAATAACCTTAATTCATACTCTAATGAATGAACTGTATTTGTGAACCTTATGTAACGTGTGACATGTATGTTGAATCATGTACGATCTTGGTTGTATGTTGATGGTTAATCAAGACACATCGTGGTACTCGATGAACTACTGAGTTTAGATCATTCCATTCCATTCCTTGGCCTTCGCTTAGCACTAAGAGAAAGGCAACCCATAGAGGGCACCAAGAGCTCCTCCACCACATCAAGTCGTCTTCCTCCACTCCGATGAGGGAAAGGCTCGACCGACGGTGAGGTAACCTTAGGATTAGCATTGAGCTAATCCCCAACCAAATCTCTCTATAACCCTATTGTAACCTCCTGATTTTGGGTGCTTTTGAGTATAAGGATCATGAGCTGCTAGATGTAGGGCACTAATTGGTCTGAACTAGGATAAACTATTGTGTTCTCTCTGTGATTCTTGTCTTCTTGAGTCTACACAACCTATCGGAGAACCATACTCTAAAACTGACTTGAACAACAATGCTTGTCGTGGTTCCGGTCCTATGACATCGAGGAAGAGCGGTTGGCGGTGGTAGCCCTTGTTCTTGTCGATGTAGGGTCGAGGGAGGAGGTCCATCGCCTATCCGAGTAGCTTCACGAGACCTAGGAGGAGGCGAGCAGGCTATGAGCCTGCCTTGAATCTTGGGGCATGGAGTCGAGGGAGCTTCATGTCATGGCTTTAGGGGCCTGCCATGCCCTCTTCCTATGGGGGGTATGCAACAACGTGACGGAGGTGAACGGACGTCTCCATGCCACGTCGGCACACTTCCATGAGGCTATGGAGGAGGGTGTCCGATAGGGAGTGGCCTCAGCACTAGCCATGGTGCACTTTCACTTCCCCGGCCTAGTGGATGTCAGCGAAGTGGTGGAGGGATTCCCTAGGAACACCAAGGACTCTGACATGGTGTTCTTAATGCCCCACCTAGAGGAACCTACCGATGCCATGCTAGAGATTGCTCCACTTGAGGAGATCATCTGTGGCCCTTTGTGGACCATGAAGGGTGATGATCACGTGCAGTTCCACCCCTACTCCTATGAAAGAAAAGAAATCAACCAGTGTGTGTTCTACGATCGAACTGCGAGGTCCTATCCCCAAAACAATTTAATGTTTTGTAAATATTAAATTTGTTTCTTTGTTGTTTCTTCATCACCCCTTTTTTTTGCTTCTCAGGTGCACTTGACCTTCTTTTAGTCGATATTTGGGGTCTCTTTTCCCTTGAGATCCTTGGCCGTGCCATGGGTGGCTAGGGTTCATGGCCCCTTTCGATGGTGCAAAGGCGTTGGCACTAGGTCAGAGGGCCAAGAAATGCAAATAGACTGAGATGAGAAGGCTGAGTCGGCTTAGTGAGTGGTGCACGTGTGGCACTTCGTGCTTATGTCACACATGGATTTGAGAGAGCAAACCTAGGTGCATATCACATGTGTGCTAGGATCTCAAATTACACACATGCAATGATGTCATCAATGGTACAAAACATAGTGTTCGTACATTAAAGCATAAATGAGTACATGAGTATCATTATTACAAGTCTGACATCAAAGTTCTAGCAGAAATAAATAGTATCATTTGATAAAACAAAATAAACGATGATGTCGAAGTAGCAGATCCACCTCGCCATAGGAATGTCTATGGTAGGAGACACATGAGCCTAACAACCCGATAAATCTTCTGGGAAGTCCATGTTCCAATCTTGATCGTTCGAGCGCCCTTTATTTGTGATTATGGCAAGGGTGAGTCCATGTCAAACTCAGCAAGTACACATGGAAAGTAATGACATGCTAGGCTATATACAAACGGATGACTGACACGGTTTGACTGTAGGTACGCATTTTTAGTTGGCAACTTTTATTAGAACAACATGTTACTACTATGAGTAGAATATCCCAACCATTAATTAAATGTAGTAGAATTAACAATATTATTAATTATCATCATTATAATTAATTAATATCATCGAGGATAGCAACCTCAAATAGAAAACCAGGGTAGCAACCCTAATAAGAGCACGGGATAGCCATCCTGCCAAAACACAAGGTAGCCACCTCAATCCATAAACCACCTGCACTATCCAAGTGAGTCAAGTTCTAATCATGTGAGAGTCTAGGCCACTTGTGATCGAGAGCATGGCTAATATATCAGTTTTAACTCTATAGAGGTGTACACTTTCACTTTAAGTCATGATTCCCATTTGCCTAGGATCATGACTCCCTAAAACACTACCGAGGTGAGCATGCAGGGTTTCACTATGAGACTTTTCATTGGTTCTAGCTAATAGAGTGCAACCCGTAAGGTTTGGCCTAGCTACTGGTAGCCGTCCCCATAGCCATGGAACCCAAACAACCACAACTTAATATCCATTACCTAGGTTACTTTCTTACGCCTACCCAATGAGCCACACCCTACTAGTAGAGGTTCTGATACTACATCAAGCCAAAGCCATATGGATTGAAGTTGTACTGTATGTCCTAGGTGGCCACTCCACGAATAGGTCCTTAGGGAGGTTGGACATGGGTACCCCTGAAAACCAGGCCCAGCTCTAGTACCCGTTCCCCCTTTCATCACCTTAACCACGATGCTAGAAAAGCATCACAACATCTCCATCTCCGTAGTAACCATTAATCATTAATTCATTATTAAGGTAATCATTAGGCATCAATACTTTCATTAACATGTAATAATGTGGGTGGAGCTGATAAGCATAACTACACTACCCAAATGTAGACCCCTAGGTAACACTAGGAATATAAGATAGGGTTAGTTAGGTCCTTAGGGTTTGCAGTATTTAAACACATGCAATGCAAGTAAATGTATTTAGTGTAGAGAAGCAAAATGATCAAATGTTGTCTGCACTTGTCTTGTCCAAGCTTGAGCTGCTCAAACTCCTCGGGGTCCTGCTCCTCTTCCTTCCCAAACGTCTTATTCTCTAAATGCAACAATCATCACACACGGGAGCAATACATGCAAGAAAACAAACATTTAATTAGAAACAGTACACCAACACAAACAACAGTAGTAAAAAAGCTCACAAAATTAATGTATGCTTCGAGTAAACTGTAGGAAAATGAACCACCTAAATCAGAGTTAAAACGTGAAAGTTATGGCCTAATTAAGCTACTGATGGCATTCCTGTAATTAAAGTGAAATAATTTCACATTTAATTTAATTAAATCTGAGATTTAAAAGCATTTTGGACTAAATCGGCTAATACCAACAACTGCAGGGGCTAAATCGCTAAAATTAGGGCTTAAACCTAATTATTTTCGAACTACACAGGACCACGGGTTAATTAAGGAAAACGGTGGTGGCTTTTCTACAAAATCACTAGGGTTGATCGGCGGTGGCTGCGTTGATGACAACGCGATGGGCTACGGCTGGCCATGTCCGATGGACCGGCCATGGACTGGCCCCATGGACTGAGTCCACTAGTCCATAGTGGACCAAGCAGCGGCGGCGGCCCAAGGACGCTGACGGTGGAGCCATGGATGGCGACTGGCGGTGCTGTAGGGCAAGGCGAAAGCGAGGCGAGGGCATGAGCGTGCTACACGCATGGTGGTGAATGCGATGTGTGCCTTTGCCATGATGGAAAGCTGGCCAGAGGCGTAGGTCCACATGGTGGCGCAACTTAGCGGAGGCGGCGACGCTCCTGATGGCGTGAAGCGACGCGTAGAGATGGAGAGAGTCTGCGGACGGCACCAACGCATTCCCATTGATCCCACTGAAGCTCGTACGGTGGCTCACCTTGATGGAAACTGGTGGTGAGGGTAGAGAACGATGATAGCGGTGAACTTGATGAGAACTCAACCTAGGGTTCAGCGCATGCGATGGCAGAGGCAGCTAGGGTTGCGAAAAGGCAGCGCAGAGGCTGACGCATCCACTTTATAGGCGTGCAGGCCAAGGCAAACCTTGGTTCGAGTGCATGGTGCATCACGACGGTGGAGACGGACTCCACCTCTGGTCTAGCTCGAGGTCAGGGAATATAAGATAGGGTTAGTCAGGTCCTTAGGGTTTGCAGTATTTAAACACATGCAATGAAAGTAAATGTATTTAGTGTAGAGAAGCAAAATGATCAAATGGTGTCTGCACTTGCCTTGTCCAAGCTCTCGAGCTGCTCAAACTCCTCAGGGTCCTGCTCCTCTTCCTTCCCAAATGTCTTGTTCTCTAAATGCAACAATCATCACACACGGTAGCAATACATGCAAGTAAACAAGCATTTAATTAGAAGTAGTACACCAACACAAACAACAGTAGTAAACAAGCTCACAAAATTAATCTAAGCTTCAAGTAAACTACAGGAACAAGAACCACCTAAATCGGAGTTAAAATGTGAAAGTCATGGCCTAATTAAGCTACTGATGGCATTCCTGTAATTAAAGTAAAATAATTTCACATTTAATTTAATTAAATATGAGATTTAAAAGCATTTTGGACTAAATCGGCTAATACCGACAGCTGTAGGGGCTAAATCGCTAAAATTAGGGCTTAAACCTAATTATTTTCGAACTACACAGGACTGTGGGTTAATTAAGGAAAACGGTGGTGGCTTTTCTACAAAATCACCGAGGCTTGACCGACGGTGGCTGCTTTGATAGCCACGCGATGGGCAGCGTCTGGCCATGTTTGGTGAACCGGCCATGGACTAGCCCCGTGGACCGAGTCCACTGGTGCACAGTGGACTGAGCAGTGGCGGTGGCCTGGGACACGACGGCGGTGCCATGGATGGCGATGGCGGCGCTACAGGGCATGGTGAAGCGAGGCGAGGGCACGGGCGTGCTGCACGCGCAGTGCAAACGTGATGCGTGCCTTTGCCATGACGGATAGCAGCCAAAGGCAGTGTGTCCACACGGCGGCACAACTTAGCGAAGGCGGCGATGATACGGTGGTGTGAAGCAGCGCGTAGAGAAGGAGAGAGAGTGTGCGGAGGGCACCGACGCATTCCCATTGATCCCGTGAAGCTCATACAGTGGCTCACCTTGATGGAAATAGTGGTGAGGGCGGAGAACGGTGATAGTAGTGAACTTGATGAGAACTCGACCTAGGGTTCGTCGCACACGATGGCAGAGGCGGCTAGGGTTGGGAAAAGGCGATGTAGAGGTTGACGCATCCACTTTATAGGCGTGCAGGCCAAGGCAAACCTTGGTTCGAGTGCATGGTGCGTCATGACAGTGGAGACGGACTCCAACTCTGGTTTGGCTCGGGGTCAGGGATGACCCTATAGCATGGGCCCCGTGGGCAGGTGGGCCCCGCACATCAGTGGCAACGGCACGAGAGGTAGCTTGGGTGCACGAGCATGGCCAGGCGGAGCAGCTGTGGTGCTAAGGCAGCTGGGCCACGCTAGTGGGCCGGTTGGCCCACGTGGGCTCGCGCTGAGTGGGGAGGGAAGCGGGCCACGCTGGCTTGGCTGTTGGGCTGGCTACGCCACTTCAGGCCAAAAACCAAAGAAATAAAGAAAAGTTTTTTTAATTATCTTAAGCAGGTTTTTGAATTAAACTCTCACAAACTTGATTTAAAAAGGGCCTAAACACACATAGAGCAAGCAAGAAAAAATATGCAATAGCATGAATGCAACATTTCATGGTTTCTACCTTATATTCCATTTTAGGATTTTTATAAATCATTAATATTGGCCTAAGAAAGTAAAACAACTAATTGAATTAAATCAATTTAAGCTCTACTTTTTTAAAAGCAAAAAAATTTAGGGTGTTACAAACCTACCCACTGAAAAGAATCTTGTCCTAGAGATTAGGAAGACTCAGAGAATAACTGTGGGTAATCTGCCTTCAACTCATCTCTCTCTTTCCGAAGTTGCCTCTTCTTCAGAATGATGCTTCCACTTCACTTTACACATTCAGATAGTCCTACTCCTAGTGATTTTTTTGCCACCTCTAAGATCTTAATTGGAATTTTCTCATACGTCAGATCATTTCCCACATCCAATTCCTCTAGGGGCAACTATTACTCAGGTACTCTCAAACATTTCTTGAATTGTGAGACATGGAACACATCATGCACATCTGACAGTTTAGCGAGCAACTCAAGCTAATAAGCCACTTCACCTCTCCTTTCCAAAATCCTAAAAGGACCAACATATCTAGATGCTAGCTTTCCTTTAACTTTAAACCTCTTAAGACTCCTAATTGGTGACACCTTGAGATAAATGTAATCACCTACATTAAACCCTAACTCCCTGCATCTCATGTCTGCATAACTCTTCTGCCTAGACTGAGTTGCCTTTAGATTCTGCCTAATGACTTGGACTTGCTCTTCAGCTATTCTCAAAGCATTGGGACCAAAAACCTGTCTCTCACTAGTTTGATTTCAGAACAGAGGTGTTCTACAATTTCTACCATATGATGCTTCAAAAGGAGACATCTTGAGGCTGGTCTAATAACTATTATTATAGGAAAACTTAGCATAAGGCAAACTACTATCCCAACTGTCACTATTCTATAGAGCACAGGACCTCAGCATATCCTCTAGAATCTAATTAACCCTCTCAGTCTGACCATCTGACTGTGGATGGTAAGTGGAACTAAAACTAAGCTATGTACCCAATGCTCTATGTAGCTTCTCCCAAAACTTAGATGTAAATGCAAACTGAGCACCCCTGTCTGAGACTATCCTTTTTGAAACCCCATGTAGACATACTATCCGTTCCATGTACTTTTTAGCCAAATGGGCTCCATTGTAAGTGGTCTTGACAGGTATAAAATGTGCAACCTTAGTCAAGCAATCCACCACAACCCAAATAGAGTCATACCCTTTTTGAGTTTGAGGCAAGACAACTATAAAGTCCATACTGATCTCATCCCACTTCTAGTCAAGTACCTTCAAAGGCTACAACAAACCAGTTGGCCTCTAATTTTCTGCTTTAATCCTCTAACAAGTGTCACACAAGGCTACATACTCACCAATTTCTCTCTTCATGCTATACCACCATACCTATCTTTTTAGATCTTGGAACATCTAAGTGCCTGAATAGAGTAAGTAGACTCATGACATTCTTTTAGTGTGACATCCTTGATTCTCTGAATATTAGGCACACACAATCTATGCTTGAACCAAACTATTCCTTCCTGATCAATTCTAAAACCTAGGAGCTTTACCTTCCCTAAGCAACTTAACTCTTCTTGATTCCCTCATCTTCTTTCTGACCATTCCTGATTTCCTATTCAAGTGTTGGTTCAACATCCGTAAAAGTACCCTGTGTATTAGCAACAAAAACTAGCTTGAGATACTCAAACTCAGTTAGCAATTCAAGCGGTAACTCTGTGGCTTCTAGCATGTTCAACTGACTCTTCCTACTAAGAGCATCTGCCAGTGCATTGGCTTTACCAAGATTATAATGGATCTCTAGTTCATAATATTTGATCAGCTCTAACCACCGTCTCTGTCTCAGATTCAGATCATTCTAAGTGAATTTGTACTTAAGACTCTTACGATTAGTATAAATGTCACACTTATAACCAAGAATATAATGTCTTCAGATCTTCAATGAATGAACCACAGCTGCTAACTACAAATCATGACTTGGATAATTCACTTCATGCTTCTTCAACTGCCTAGATGCATAAGCAATAACCTTCGCTTCTTGCATCAGCACGCAACCCAAACCCTATCTAGAAGCATCATAGTAGATAGAGAAACTCTTAGTCACATCAGGCAAAGCTAGAATAGGTGTTGTAGTCAACCTCTTCTTCAATTCTTCAAAATTGGCCTGACACTGTTTAGTCTACTTGAACGGTCTATCTTTCTCTAATAGAGCATTCATTGGCTTAGCAATGCTAGGAATCCCTAAATAAATCTCCTGTAGTATCCAGTCATTCCCAAGAAACTCCTGATTTCACCAACTGTCTGAGGTGGACTCCACTTGAGCACATCTGCCACATTTTTTGGACTAATAGCAACTCCACCATTTGATATAACATGATCAAGAAAAAAAACTTCCTTCAAGGAAAAATCACACTTACTCAACTTAGCATAGAGTTGATGTTCCCTCAACTTCTACAACACTAATCTCAGATGCTCTTCATGTTCTTCCTCAGTCTTAGAATATATCAGAATTTCATCAATAAAAACCACAATGAACTTATCCAGATACTCCATAAAAACATTGTTCATCAAGTACATAAAATAAGCTAGAGCATTGATCAATCCGAAAGACATAACTATATACTCATAAAGTCCATATTTGGTAGTGAACGTAGTCTTCAGAATATCACTAGGCCTGATTCTCAACTGATGATAACCCGACCTCAAATCTATTTTAGAAAAGACACATGCTCTCTTCAACTGATCAAATAGATCCTCTATTCTAGGCAAGGGGTATTTGTTCTTAATTGTTACTTCATTTAAAGATCTATAATCTACACACATTCTCTGTGTCCCATCCTTCTTCTCTACAAAGATAACCAGGGGCTCCCCAAGGTGATCAACTAGGACAGATATACCCTTTAGACTATAATTCCCTAAATTGTTTCTTAAGTTCTTCTAATTCATTAACAACCATTCTATAAGGTCTCTTAGATATAGGTGCAGTACTGGGCAATAAGTCAATGATAAACTCAATCTCACATTCAGGTGGCATACCTAGTAAATCCTCAGGAAACACATCCGGAAACTCACATACGACCTTTATATTCTTAGTTGGCCCACTACTCAGATAATTTACTTCCCCTGACTCTCTAGTGACTTAGTAACCATGAACTCAATATTCTTTCCATTAGGTGTTGTAACAAACACTTTCTTCTTAGAACACTAAACAACTGCCTTCCATTTAGCTAACCAGTTCATCCCAAGAATGACATCAATACCTCTGAATGAAGCACAATAGGTCTAGCAGGAAAGTCTAGCCCCCTTATTCTAATGCTTACAGATGGACACCAATCATTGGTTATCATTTTCCCCGAGGTGACATAACTTGCATGGTTTTTGGCATGGTACAGGTGGTTATACTATGTTTGGTTGCAAATTGCTTACGAATAAAAGAATGTGATGCAACAGTATCAACACAGAATTATAGTGGGATGGGAATCGACAAGAAACGTACCAAGCACCACATCCTAAGCTTCCTCAGCAGTTTCCACCTTCACGTGGGTCACCCTTCCATTCTGAGCTTTCTATCTATGGGGGCAAGCGGTGGCATAATATCCCACTGCTCCACACTTGAAGCAAGCATTGCTAGAAGGTGGAGGGTTAGCATTGACCTTTCCTTGAGCATTGTTCGGAGCAGGCTGATGGGGCACCTAGTTGGTAGGGCATGGCGCCTGATTGGTAGGGCACTGCACCTGGTTATTGTTGAAGCTCTGATTCGGCTATTGTCCCTGATTGCTATTGTATTGCTGAGTCTACTGTTGTCTTTGGTTACCAACTTGAAAGGTAGGGCGAGTTTGGGAACCCTTCTGATTGTTGTAGCAAGGATGGCTGCTACCAGGCTACTGCTAAAAAGAGCTAAATTTCCTCTTCTTCTCCTCCATCTTACGGTGCTTGCTCTCTAACATGAGCGCCCTATCCACCATCTTTTGAAAACTGTCACACTTGACATTAGACATTGTGTACGATAGACCATCATTGGGCCCCTCCAAGAAATGGTCCAGCTTGTCCTCATCTTTCTCAACCTCATTAGGACAATACCACGACAATTGTATGAACTTGTCACGATATTCATAGACTGACATAGAACCCTGCTTTAGAGCCAAGAACTCCTTCAACTTGATAAGACCTGCAGGCACATGGTGCGTCCTAAAGGCCTCCTTGAACTGGTCCTAAGTGATAGTGTCTAGGTTCTCATGTGCAAAGCAATACGCTTCCCACCAATCTAGAGTAGCTCTCTGTAGCTGGCCAGAGCCATACAGAACTTTCTCCCTATCATTACACTGAGCAATACCAAGCTACTTCTTTGCAACTTTTAGCCAATCATCTGCCTGCATAGGATTAGTACTATGAGAGAAGAACAGCAGACACCCCTTCATGAACTCCTCGTGCTTGTCCCTAAGCGGGCATGCATGTGGTTTCCTCCCTGGTTCTGGTTCTGATCGTGGTTCTAGTTAATGTTGGCAATCAGGTGGGCCATTCCTTGCATGAGCTAGGTCTGCATGGCCACCAGCTATTCTATGGTCAAAGGTGGAGGAGGTGGTGGGTGTTGGTGTTGCCGGTGTTGTTGTTATTATTGGTATTGTTGGCATTCTGATCAGCACCTGTACCAGCACCGCTCCTTTTCATAGGCATCTGGTGTATAAAAGTATAAAAGTATTATAGTATGAGCATGTATAATTCAAACATGTGTATGATATGTGAATATAAATGGCAACTGTATAATACTTTCTCATAATAGATAATCAACTGACATCCCATAATCTCTTTACATGTGATACGTAATAGGTGAAATATAATAATTCTAACAGGTGATATAATGACTATGATAAAGTAAAACTAGATATGATAAAGCATAATAAGAGAGACCAATAACCTGAACTAACTATTCATTAACTTAATACTTAACCTTGTTTTGATGCATTGTGGACATGACCCCACAACTCATCTCACTCATTACAAAGATCCAAACCACACCAAGTGCACAAAACTAATTCAAGTTCTCACACAAACCAAACAAATCACACTAGCAAACCAACCTAACACTAGACTCACCATAGACTCACATAACTAACAGCGTGCTACTGTTCTAAATGTGGCACTTATTTATTACATAAAGTGGGGCATCTCCTATTCAATCCTAGTGCAACCATAGCGTGGATCTTTGTAGGGCGGAGAGAAGGCTAGCCACTAAGGTGGAGGTGGCGCCCTACCTATGATCTGAGCCTCTAGCTAAGCAATCCTCCTCCCATCTTCTTCTACCTATAGGCGAAGCTACCTCATCTACACAAGGGATTCATCCGGTTGCTCTGCTCCCTAGCAGTAGAGGCAATCCTCATTGCCAGCTCTCCACGGCAATGGTGAGGGTAGTAGTGGTGCTCATCCTAACTATTGCGGTGGAAGAAGTGGTCACGGTAAGCATAGAATGCCTGACGGGTGGATCACTAATGCCCACCATCTGGGTAGATCTGTCATCATGAGCTTCATGAATGGACACAATTTGAAGAGCATAAGGATAGGATTAGGCCTTCCCACATGAGCATAGATCCTCCAAAAAGTTGGGTAAACTGGGTGACTCTAGTGCTCACTCCTATATTCCACGGCATACATGCCATGGCCATACTTCTGGTGGAGAAGGTCCATAAGCTGAGTGTGGAAGAAACACTCTCCACCATCATGGGTGCCGATCATCATGATCCACCTATCCTAAGCCTAGTACTGATCCCCTATCCTCCTGGTCCTCTAGGTGCTCCTGGTCCTCTAGGTCCATTTACATCCTCATCATCATTAGAATCATCTCCATCAGGGTCTCCTCCTCCAGCACCCTGATTAGGCACCTGGTGCCTAGCTTGGTCCCTAGCCTACTACTAAGCCTCCAAAGCTTGGTAGACCACCTGTCATCCCTGACGCACATCACACCAAAGGTTGGTGCCATCATCCAGGCACTGGCTACGGTAGAACACATAGCGGTCTATGTTCCCAGTCATAGGGAACTCCACAACACAGTCAGAGCGATAGTTCATGTAGTTTCCGCAGTAGGACAACCTTTGATGAGCCATCTAATGATATGCATAAGAACATAGACATGTAGGAAACGATTAATAGATCATGATAATGATGAATTGAGGATAATGACAAAATGAGGATAAAGTAATATGCATAATAAGGACAAAAGGGGACATTAATGATGGATTAGAAATAATAAATAACATGAAGGTATAATGCTCTTTGTGGTATTTGTGGTAAGATGTAATCAGAGGTAATAAATGTAAGATAATAGTGATAATGGAAGCGAGATAATAATTATAATGATGAGATAATAATGAAAGATAAGCTATTAAATGCAGGTAAGTAATAAATGCAAGATAATAGTTGTAAAATGATAATGATAATAAGAATAAGATAGTAAATGCATGTAAGTAATGAATGAAAGATAAGAAGATAAATGTGATAGACAGATAAGGTAAGATAATAAAGGACTGATAAATGAAAGGAAATAAAAGAAATAACTTAAATGGCCAGGCTACGTGATCCTAAGGTCAACATGACTTTGGTACCACTTCTGTCACACCTGGATTTGAGAGAACAAACTAGGTGCATATCACATGTGTGCTAGGATCTCAAATTACACACATGCAATGACATCATCAATGGTACAAAACATAGTGTTCATACATTAAAGCGTAAACGAGTACTTGAGTATCATTATTACAAGTCTGACATCAAAGTTCTAGCGGAAACAAATAGTATCATTCGATAAGACAAAATAAACGATGACATCGACTTAGCAGATCCACCTTGCCACAGGAATGTCGATGGCAGGAGACACACGAGCCTAACAACTAGGTAAATCTTCTGGGAAGTCCATGTCCCAATCTTGATCATTTGAGCACCTTTATTTGTGATTATAGCAAGGGTGAGTCCATGTCGAACTCAGCAAGTATAGACAAAAAGTAATGACATGCAAGGCTTATACAAAAGGATGGCTAACATGGTTTGACTACAGCTACACATTTTTAGTTGGTAACTTTTATTAGAACAACATGTTACTACAGTGAGTAGAATATCTCAACCCTTAATTAAATGGAGTAGAATTAACAATAATATTAATCATCATCATTATAATTAATTAATATCATCGAGGTAGCAACCTCAAATAGAAACTCAGGGGTAGCAACCCCAATAAGAGCATGTGGTAGCCATCTTCACCAAAACATGAGGTAGCCACCTCAATCCATAAACCCCTCCACTGTCCAAGTGAGTCAAGTTCTAATCATGTGAGAGTCTAGGCCGCTCGTGACCGAGAGCACGGCTAATATATTAGTTTTAACTTTATAGAGGTGTACACTTTCACTTCAAGTCATGATTCCCATTTGCCTAGGGTCATGACTCCCCAAAACACTACCGAGGTGAGCAGGCAGGGTTTCACTACTGAGACTTTTCATAGGTTCTAGCTAATAGACTACAACCCATAAGGTTTGGCCTAGGTGCTGGTAGCCGTCCCCATAGCAATGGAACCTAGACAACCGCAACTTTATATCCATTACCTAGGTTACTTTCTTACGCCTACCCTGGTAAGCCACACCCAACTAGTAGAGGTTCTGATACTACATCAAGCCAGAGCCATATGGCTTGAAGCTATACTGTATGTACTAGGTGGCCGCTCCATGAATAGGTCCATAGGGAGGGCAGACATGAGTGCCCTTAGAAACTAGGCCAAGCTCTAGTTCCTAGTTCCCCCTTTCATCACCTTAACCACTGATGCTAGAAAGCATCACAACATGTCCATCTCCATAGTAACCATTAATCATCATTAATCATTAATTCATTATTAAGGTAATCATTAGGCATCAATACTTTCATTAACATGTAATAATGTGGGAGGAGCCACTAAGCATAACTACAAGTACCCAAATGTAGACCCCTAGGTAACACAAGGAATTTAAGATAGGGCTAGTTAAGGTCCTTAAGGTTTGTAGTATTTAAACACATACAATGAAAGTAAATGTATTTAGTGTATAGGAACAAAATGATCAAATGGTGTCTGCACTTGCCTTGTCCAAGCATGGGCTACTCAAACTCGTGGTCCTGCTCCTCTTCCTCCCCAAACATCTTGTTCTCTAAATGCAACAATCATCACACATGGGAGCAATATATGCAAGCAAACAAGAATTTAATTAGAAAGCAGTACACCAACACAAACAACAGTAGTAAACAAGCTGATAGAATTAATCTACGCATCGAGACGAAACTATAGGAACAAGAACCAACTAAATCGGAGTTAAAACGTGAAAGTTATGGCCTAATTAAGCTATTGATGGCATTCCTATAATTAAAGTGAAATGATTTTGCATTTAAATTAATTAAATCTAAGATTTAGAAGCATTTTGGACTAAATCTTCTAATACTAATGGCTGTAGGGGCTAAACCGCTAAAATCAGGGCCTAAACCTAATTATTTTTGAACTACACTGGACCGTGGGTTAATTAAGGAAAACGGCGGGGGCTTTTTTGCAAAATCATCGAGGTTGACCGGTGGGGGCCGCATTGACGACCACGCGCCGGGCTGTGGTTGGCCAGGTCTGGTGGATCGGCCGTGGACTGGCTACGTGGACCGAGTCCACTAGTCCACGGTCGATAAAGGAGTAGCAGCAGTGCGGGACGTGATAGCTGTGCCATGGATGGCAACAGCGAGCTCATGGTGGCGGCGCTGCAAGGCATAGCGAAGCAAGGCAAGGGCATGGGCGCGCTGCGCGCATGGTGGCGAACGCAATGCATGCCTTTGTCATGGTGGAAAGCAGCCTAAGGCGTGGCTTAGCGGCATTTGCGATGCTACGGCGGCGGGAAGCGGTGCGTAGAGAGGGAGAGAGAGAGCGCGGATGGCACCGATGTGTTCCCCTTGATCCCACAAAGCTCATATGGTGGCTCACCTTGATGGAAATGGTGGTGAGGGTGGAGAATGGCGGTGGCAAACTCGGCGACAACTCGACCATGGGCTCAGCGCCCGCAATGGTAGAGGCGACTATGGTTGGGGAAAGGTGGCGTAGAGGCTGACGCATCCGCTTTATAGGCGTGCGGGCCAAAGCGAACCTTGGTTCATGTGCACGGTGCGACGCAACGGTGGAGTCAAACTCCAACTCGAGTTCGGCTCGAGGTCAGGGATGACCCTGTAGCAATGGCCCTACAGGCTTTCGGGCCCCGCACATTAGCGGCAGCGGCGCGGGAGGTAGCAGCGAGTGCGCGGGCATGGCCAGGTAGAGCAGTTGCGGCGCTACGGTGGCTAGGCCATGCTAGTGGGCCATCTAGCCCATGCGGGCACGTGCACGAGTGGGTAGGGAAGCTATGGGCCAAAAACCAAAGAAATAAAGAGAAAGAAAAAGAAAAGTTTTTTCCATTATCTTAATTAGCTTTTTGAATTAAACTCTCACAAACTTGATTTAGAAAGGGCCTAAACACACATAGAGCTAAGCAAGAAAGAAAATATGCCGTAGCATGAATGCAACATTTCAAAGTTTCTACCTTATATTCCATTTTAGGATTTTTATAAGTTATTAATATTGGTTGTAGTAGAACCGACCAATTTATAAGAGCACAAGTACAATGGCAACCCGCAAGCGGTCGCATTGTCATACTTGAGCCCATATAAACCCGGTAGTCCATCGAGTACTACGATGGGTCTCAATTAACCATCAACATACAACCAAGATCGTACATGATTCAACATACATGTCACATGCTACATAAGGTTCACAAATACAGTTCATTCATCAGAGTACGAATTAAGGTTATTACAAACCAAGTTCAGTAAATAGTAGCAGAAGCAAATTAAAGTTGGAAACTAACATCTGCCATCAAAGTTCAAATACATAGTGCCAGTTTATGATCATACTCCCACAAAAGTACTATAAGAAGGATTAATAATAGATGTCTACCCAGGGCTCACTCCTTGTCCATGACGGGATAGAAATAGTTCTTGCAATAGCCGTGATAAATTGTACCATCTGCAACAATGGGAATAAAACCTTGAGTATGAGAAGGTACTCAGCTAGACTTACCTATCATAAACAAAAAACAAAGTGACTCCAAGGATTATGCAAGGCTTTATAAGTTGAGATAGCTTGACAACATTTAGCATAAAAGCAACTAACTCAGTTGTATAATTAATATTCGGTCACCAAGTTAATTATAGCTATTCATCTCTAGATTAGCAACTAACCTATGCTAAACATGTAGTATATCATTTAGTAGCATACAATAGTAATCATAGCCAGTGTAGTAATTCCATGTTCATTCGAACCATCATGTTGCATACCACAGTTACTACAATGTTGGTACTAGCCAAGTTTCTCATTGTTCCGGGAGAGACAACGATTTGAATCAATTTTAACCAGCTGAGAATTTATTCCTAATACAAACCTAGATAGAATAGATCAATGGTCACCTTAGATCACCTTTGGTACAACTCAGGTCCACATTTTGTGGGTTCACCCAGCACCGCACAATTAGGGACAACCAGCTACCAGGACTGTTCAGGCCTGGCCTACCCTTAGGCTCACATCTAGCTCTCCGCACATCCTTACTACCATCTAGAGTGCGCACTCTAAGAGTGTAGGGCTCAGCCTGAGTTGAGCTACTCGGCTTCATGGTCAAAACAAGTTATCTGGCTAGCTAAGTGATAGGCATACGTTCAATCTTATCAGAAGCGCCCAACAACGGTAATGGTCCTTAATTGGCACAGACGAAACCACATGAGTCAACCTACACATAGACTCTGCCTAGCCTCCATTTACATTACACCATCGTTCTTTTCCACGATAGTAAATATAGCCAACCATGCTTCGGTATCCACCTATATCTCGCAGGTGACAGGAAATCAGCTGACTTCTACCGGTCTAAGCATGGCTAAGCATATATTCGATCCTAGACCTACACTAGGGTTAAAGGTATATGTAACTAGACAAGGTAGTTCTATACATCAAGTGTTTCCAATCAACTCTTATAACCTAATGCATCAAACATAAAGGACTCAAGTGATATTTTGTAAAATATAGGAGACTTAGAATGCTTCGTGGATTGCCTTTGAGGAAAGAGGTTGGCCAGTGATCTAGGCACTTAGGGAGATCTTCAAGAGTCTGCTCCTCTTCTCTTGGAGCTATGGACTGAGGCATCTCTTGTTGATCCTCCTCCTCTTCTTCGTTGAACTCCAACAGAGTTATTTCTTCAGATGATCCTATATGCATGAGCATGAATTAAGATATCACGAATGCATATATGATGACATGTATAATATAATATGATGTGATGAATGCATCTTCCCAAGCGTTTTCAACAGCTTTGCATTAAAGTGATAACAAGTGGCATCCTAGTTTATTGAGTAGGTAAATATCTCTTTTCTAATAACTAACAAACACTTATGTAAATCATTTTTTGGACTACAAGACACCAATCACTTGTTTTGACCATAACTGGAGTTATACACATCAAAATAATATGGTTGTGGACATTCTAGAAATCTTATAAAATTGCCTACAACTTTCTTTTAATACACTTAATGTCATTCAGCAGAGTTATCTAGGTCAAACGATTCAATCATTTAAATCTATCCAGAGAGCAAGCATTTTTGATAGCAGACTTCTAATAGCCATAATTCTTAAACCATAATGCCTATGACTATGAAAATTTAACAAAAGCTAGATACGTAAGTTATCTACAACTTTGTTATTAACAAGTTTTACATAAAAGACCATTATCATCATGAAATTATCAACTCAACCGAAACTATACATGCAGCCATCTTGTTGAATTATAAAGCAATAATTAACTAGTTGCATACAACCCATTGCTTTTAAGCTTAACTAATAACATCAACAGATCCTATGCATATCAAGCACCATAGAAAACATTATGGTTAAACATAACTAAATTATTTATATCCATTTATTAATTTCCTTAGATAATAAGGTGATTTAAAGGATAAATATTTTTAGTGCTTAATAAATTATTTTAGAATTATAGTAGACTACAAATGACCTCAAGTAGTCTACTATACAAATTTCATGCCATTTGGATAAGTACAACTACCTCTACAAAAATGACAAGTTACAAAGGCTTATTTTAGCAAAAATAGTTTAGCATAGTGAAAAGTGTCAACCAACATATTTAATATTTTTCTTACATTCCTCCAAGCATAAGAATACTGTGTAAAAATTTGCATGATCATATGTTATGTATTTTTACCCCATTTAATTTCACTAGAAGCTAGCAATTAATTAGGATTAAATATGAAGATAATATTCAAAGTATGTCCACTGCAAGTTTAGTATTTTTTTCTAGCTAGATCATGTCAACACAAGACCAACAAAATTAGAATCACAATTTTATCACCTTTCTAGCTCAAGTTATGCATTTAACAAGATAGAAACCATTTAAAAAGCATTTATCTAGCTACATTTTATTCTCCCATAAAAATACTAGAAACAGTGCATCTCATATTTTTATCAAATACTACACTTCAATATGAAACTAACAAAATTTGGTTCATGAAAATTGGACACTCCTAGCTTCAGATATGAATTTTTGAAACATGCATTCAAATCTATGAAATAAATCCTAAAAATCAAATATCATACACACTGACAGCCGGGGCCCGCGGTCAATGGGGACCCACTCGTCAGTAATACAAAATAGAGGATGGCGTTGATCGGCGAGAACTTGCCGACGGCGAGGTCTCCGACGATAGCGTCTTCACCACTATACTCTCCTCAACCACGAGCATCAAATGGTAGGCCTAGTTGGCCTGGTTGTTCACCGGAGCAAGCTCAACAATGGCCGTGGTGGACGGCGGAGGTCGGCGATGGTACGCCGGCCATCTCTAGCTATGGTACACTTAGGCGAGGATGGCTACTCCATCCTGGTGACCTAGCAGATCTTCACGGTGTAGGTGAGGGCTTAGGGTGGCGTCGATGAGCTCGGTCGTGTGCATGGCCATGCGGCAGCGCACGGAGCATGGCGGTGCTCATGCTGTTCTAGCTAAATGGCAGTGAAAGGTGGGTCTCCATCTTGCCATTAGCAAGGCCTAGGGTTACTCGACCTAATGCGTGTGAGAAAGGAGGGAGACGATGAACCAACTCGACGTCGGCGAGTTCGAGTGCCACGGCGGCCACGGTGGGCGCGCGTGGAGCAGCGACTCGTTCCGGCGCTGTCATGTGGTGGTGTCATCCCTAACTCTAGCCTAAGCTGCTAGACTCTAGCACAGTGCTAGACCAAAGAAAACGAAGGCATGCGATGCGGTGGGATGGCAGGGTCACGATGAGCCATGAGCACGGCGGTGCTCCGTGACGGTGGCGGTTGCGGTGAGGCAAAATGCCACACTACCTTGGGTTGGTAGGTGGTGTTGGTGGCTCAAGGAGGTGGAGGTGATGGCATAGCAGCTGTGGCCAAGATGAATCAACCGATGGAGGTACGTCAGTGGCGTGCGGTTGCGGCGGTGCGGCTACAAGCTCTTAGCGGCACTACGGAGAGGCAGAGTGAAGCAAGTGAGAGGGAGTGAGGAGGGAGGGCGCATTGCTACTGTTTTGATGACCGCGATGGCCTAATACGTGGGCCCGACACCAGTGGGCGACCTCCACATGGAGGCTGTAGCCTATGGCTGGTCAGCCATGATGCGCGCTGCCCTGGCGCCGATTCAGTGCCGCTGACCCAACTGATAGTGCAACTTAGCGATGCTATAATTCCTAATCCATTCGTCCACTACAAAAACTTCATTAATGAAAGTTGTAGAGCTACATGAGATCTCCAACTTTACTTTAAGAACCATCATCTAATTCTCACTAGTTGACAAACTATATTGCACCAAAGTGAGGTACATCGAAACTAAAAACAGCATCATGACTTAGAAAATTTTGCAAGTTTCAAAATAACATTTTGTTGATATTTGTGAGCTATTTTTGAGCATGTTATGCACTGAAATATACCTTGACCCAAAAATAAAAGTTGTTACCCTAGTCAAGTACTACAAATTTTATTTAGGTCACACTAGCCATGCAAACAATCTAAGCTACTATTCAACTTTAGTCAAACTAGCATCATGAAAATGGCATTTCAAATGAAACCAACACTTAGAAGCAAAATTGGCCATGTCATGAATACAAACATTGTTCCATTTACCATCCTACATGTGTCTAAAGCGTTTTCATGACCTCACAACCATTTCATACATTGGTCATACATGATTGCAAACATAAACATATATATAAATCAACATTTCATGTGACAAAAGTATAGGAATGGTATGAGATTTCATATGCTCATGCTCATGAATGCTTGGATGATGCTTGTGCTCATGAAATGCAAGTGCCAATTGCAATGCTTAACACAGAGGTGTTACATTGGCCTAAGAAAGTAAAACAACTAATTGAATTAAATCAAATTAAACTCTACTTTTTTTAAAAGCAAAAAAAATTAAGGTGTTACAGCTTACTGATATGAGGGGGAATTAGCGGCAACCAGAAAGCAAACCTAATATTTAGTTCTAGGAAGGTGAAATATTGAAATTAAAGAGGAAGAATCACCTTTCAATTCTTCTCCTAAGTGCCTGGCAGAGGGTACATGCGGTGGCGTCCCGGTTCAGATCAGGCGCTAGACCCTCGGGGGGTCAGCTTGGCAAAGGTCTTCCCATATGGGGGAAGGGCCGAAGCTACTCTCGACTAGGTCGGTCCCCCTTGGGGGACTAGGTGACTGGGTGGAGGGACCTGCCATGCCGTTGCTGCCGCCGAGTGTGCCGAGCGTGTTCTAGGGGCTCGCTGGGCCGGTCATCGGTGCCGCCTCATATTCCTCCTCTATCACCATTAACCCCTGGGGGTCCTGATGTGGTCACCACCATCGCTCGTGGGGGGCGCACGGAGTGTAGCCGCGCAAGTTTCCATTTCCCGAGCTTATACTCTGCCCTAGCAGCATCTGGGTCCTCTTGCCATGCCTATGGGTGGCTCGCCCCCCTCCTAAGGTGGCTTGCCTAGCTTTGTGAACCTTGGTTCGGTGGTCCGGGCTCTTGTGCCTCCCTAGCGGGAGCCTTACCATTGGCACGATGATGCTCATGGGGTGTCATGCCATGCTCGATGTTGTCGGAGTGACATCTTAGATCACTCCCTTAGAGAGTCCTAAAGAAGGCGCACAGCGAGGGGGCGTTGGCCCCTACCATGCTAGAAAGGATGGGGCTCTAGGGCACCTCGCGGATAATGAGGTGCTCTAGCTCCATCTGGAAGGATACCGCCACGCTCTAGACTCCGTAGGGTAGATTCAGGAGGCAATACCAAAAGCGGTGGGGCGGTAGGAGCGCCTTTCTAGTGGCGACCTAGTGGTGGACATTGGCCATCATGTAGAACATCTGGCACTGGTCAGTGTCAATGAAATAAGGTCGGCAGTCTACCTAGGGGTATGCCCAAGGTAGTAGATTATCGGCAGATAGGTGTGCAAGCCCCAAACAAGACAGTGACGCAAGATGGACACGAGGTTTTATCTAGGTTCGGCCGCCAAGAAGGCGTAATACCTACGTCCTGTGTCTGATTTGTATTACTGTATGTCAATAGATGATGATTTTTAGAGGGGTCCCCTGCCCGCCTTATATAGTCTGAGGAGCAGGGTTATAGATCTGGAAACTAATCCTAGTCAGTTACAATTGCCATATGTGGCTAGATAAGGATTCCTATTCTAACAGACCAGGATCCTGCTTGATCGCCAAATCCATCTTGATTCCTTGTGCAGGACTCCAATCAGGTTAGCTGGGCCACATGTCGTCTTTCGGGTGGACTGGACCCATCGATCCGGGCCAGCCCAAGTTTAGCCGTAAGGGTATAGGGGTTAATACCCCCACAGCTAGTCCCCGAGCATCATGTATTATGCTGCGACACACCATTTTAACCTTCTCCGACAAGTAAGGCTTGAGTACTTGATGCCTCTGACCATCATCATCACCAGAGAGGTAGGTTGTCTGAAGAATATATGGTGCTCTTAAGAAAAAAGAAAAAGATTTCTGTCCTAAGAAGTGTGCCCACTTGTATTTCTGAAAAGAAATGTAAGTGGTCTTGAAGCATAGCGTCCTTGAACATTAGAAGCGTAGGGGTCAAAAAACAAACACATTCACCGCAAGGTGAAGTGTGCCCACTTAGTCCCCGAGCCTGGTAGTAGGTGATGTAGGCACGTGGTGCTAGGGTCTAAAAAGAATTCCCAGTTAAGTTGAGAACCCAATCGTCGTACAGGCGATACGAGATGCACCGGCAGGTGCATCGTACCGATGTAGTCCCCGAGCTTGTTGAAAGGCGAGGTATGAGCCTTATAGCAAGGTCTAAGGAAATGTCTCTTAATTGTATGTGAGTACCAACCACATGTAGCCAAGAAGAACCAGTATTCAAGCAGTGGTCGGGGCAGTCCCCGAGCACATTAATAATCCTTATAATCATTCAAAGCATAGGGGTCGAGTAAACAAACCAATTCACCACAAGGTGAAGTGTGCCCACTTAGTCCCCGAGCCTAGTAGTAGGTGACGCAGGCAGGTGGTGCTAGGGTCAAAAAAGAATTTCTACTGACATTAAAAATCCAATTGTCGTACTGGCAAAACAAGATGCACCGGCAGGTGCATCGTACCGACGTAGTCCCCGAGTTTGCTGAAAGGTGAAGTATGAGCCTTGTGGCTAGGTCTAAAGAAATGTCTCTCAACTGTATGTGAGTACACATGACATGTGGCCAAAGAGAGCAAAACTCCAAGAGGTGGTCGGGAGAGTCCCCGAACACAGCAGTGGTCATAACAGTTCCTGAGTACGGTAATGGTCACAGCAGTCACCGTGGTTGGAGTAGTCACCGTGGTCGGAGCAGTCACCGAGCACGAGAGTGGTCTGGGTAGTCACAGAGCACAAAAGTGGTCTGGGCAGTCCCCGAGCACAAAAATGGTCTAGGCAGTCCCTGAGCACAAAAATGGTCGGGGCAAATCCACGATCGCGTGCGCTGTGTAGATAATTATTTTTTGTATTTATTTGTCTCTATTCTCTGCCAAGTCCAGTCTAACATGTCTGGTCAAAAAAGCAAATGGGTATAGTACGCCATTCTGTCTTCTTACTCTTTTCTGGCAAACAGTCGGTTGACACCTGTATTGAGGTGTGTCAGTGTGGGCCCTCTTACACTATCAACGAAGAGGCGCGTACACTGGTAACGAAGGAGCGTGTTTATTGGCGCAGATTTCAAGGTTGTGTGAACAACCATCTGCGGCAATTGCGCACGACTCCCAATATTCTTGGGCGAACGAAATGATGGGACTCTTTGCTTTATATAATGTAGATCTGGTAAGTTACTCATACCGTTCCCCACTGCCATCCGCCACCACAACCTTCTTCTTCCTCTAGCTGAACCCTATTCTTCCGAAAATCATCACCAATCCCCTCGCCATCCCACATCCACCCCCTTAGCAAGGACGGACTAATGGCGAAGAGAGACGCCTAGAAGAAAGGCGGGGTCATGGCGAAGGAATGGTGGAAATCATGGAGCAATGAGCAGACCATCGAGGACCTCATCGCCATGGGAGTGCTCCACAACAAGGCACTCGTGGGATGGCGTGCGCTGGAAGGAGAGAGCTTCCCCGATCCACAACCAGGTGAGATTGTGGTTTTCGAAGACTTCTTCAAATGGGGTTTCAGGATTCTAGTGCACCCTTTCCTTCAGGGTCTCTGCTTGTACTATGAGATTGGGGTTTGCAATCTACATCCCAACTCAATTCTCCTTATCTCCACCTTCATCCATCTCTGCGAGTCTTATGGTGGCTTCCAGCCCCAATTCGACCTCTTTCACCACCTGTTCTATCTTCGGAAGAAAGGGAGCGGTGGCTCAAAGATAGCAGGAGGCATCTACCTGAATCTGCGTGACGGCATGAAAGCACAATACTTGCACTGCCCCTGGAACACCTCGCTAGATGAGTGGTACAAGAAGTGGTTCTACATCCATGAAGAGCCGAACACCATCACCCTGTGTGATGTGGGACTGATTCCAGAGAAGAAGAATAGCTAGACAGAGAAGCCCGAGAACCTGGAGCAGATCGCCAAACTGCTTGGGATGATCCCATGGGGGAAACTAGATGGCCCAAGTGTGGTTGGAAACTTCATCAGCCGAAGGATCCAGCCCTGCCAGAAGAGGGTTCATCCAGGCTTTGAGTACCAGGGGAGTGCCGATCCGACAAGGACTAGGAAGGAGCTGCTCGACAAGATGGAAATCAAGGCCAGGATTGGGGAACTCTTCAACCTGGTCGATCCCAACTACATTAGGCTGAACAACATCGAGCACGCCTTCAAGCTGGCTCGACCTCCCCCAAAGGTAAATGATGCCTCCTTTTAATTGTAGAGTCATGTTGTAACCATAAATTGACTGTTGTCCCCACTTTGTGCCTCAGTGGAATGGTCGTGACCGGGCAGCAGTGTTCGTGTCGCCTCCCCCCATTGTAGATTGGTCACAAACTACCGGCCCAGCAGCCTAGACCAGCACCAGGACTGACGACGTCCACTGGGCGGCCCTCGAGACTGTGGAGGATGCATCGACCAGGGCCGCTGGGAAGCGTCCAGTGGCTAGCAAACGACGCCAAGCCATCTTCCCCCTGTCGGACGACGAAGCGGAGGATGCGGACGTCATCCGGCTTGTCCCTCGAAAGAGGAGAAGGCAAATGGGATCGTCAAAGCAGGATGGCGCCTCTGTGCCAGCAGTGGTCGCATCACCGACCACTGCAACACAGGGGACAAGCAAGGGAAACGTCGAGCGTCAAACCCCGACGCTTGTGCTGGAGGTGGGAAAAGACCCGGTGGAACCTGCCGAGCACGCGGAGCAGGGGCGGTCGAGAAGATGCTCCTTTGCCACATCATTCCGCAAATCGAAGCTGTAAGTATCTATATTTTTGATGTAAGCTTGTAATTTGCATTGGATACCATTATCTTCTGAAATTGTCTCTGATATATTAGATCAGCATCCACCGAGAACCCCGACCAGTTAGCCGGGTGCGGCACCTCTTCGCCAGCAACAACGGGACAAACTGCCCGGCAACTAGCTGTGAAGGAGCCTATAGTAGGCACTCCACCTGTACCTCAGCAGGCAGACGACCAGACGCCGATCCCCGAGCGGCTAGTCGACAAGACAGCCGAGCAGAGTACAAGTGCTCCGAGCACGAACTCTGTCGAGGCGGATACCCTAGCACCAAGGGAGCCGGATCTAGCCGAGGAGCAGTAGCTAGAAGTGGCCCACGGCATTCTTATCGACGTGACGGCTCGTGGAAAAGCCCTGGTGGTTGTGAAGTCTGCAGACTCCAGACCAGCGCCGCCTCCCGAATAGGAGGCTGAAGAGGAAGAAATAGAAGAGGTCCTAGGCCGTCCTCAAGATAGGCGACAACATGTATATGTGTCGCGCTATTGGAACGATGAATGGGTCATGCACGAAGAGATCCCAGAGGTCGAAGAGACCCTAAGAGTCGAACGGGCGGCCAAGCGTCTGGTGACAGAAGTCCAGGTATATTTGACTTGAGTTCTTAACCCTGTTGTGTAGTCGAATTGTCTGACTTAGCTTGTCTGTATGCAGGACTTGATGAAAACTACAAAATACTGAAAAAGGTGCTTCGACCAGATTGAAGGAATCACGGCGACCAATAAGGAGCTGGCGGCCGAAGTGGAACGCTTGTGGCACCAACTTGAAGCCACCGACCAAGAGAGGATAGACCGAGAAGCACAACACCAAAACCTAGTCGGCCAGCTCAATAACAAAGAGCGGGAGAAAACAAGTAAGTTTTCACCTTATCATAGCAAGTGCAGGACTTGTATTATTGTGTTCTTGGCAGTGACGGCTGTAATGCAGGTTTAGAAGCTGAAGTGACCCACCTCTAAGGGGAAAATAGCCGTGTGACCACAGAATGTGGTCGCCTAAAGGAGGACAATGAGAAACTGGTACGCAACCAGTCTGAACTCCAAGACCACACCGCCAGAATGAAGGATGACCTGAAAAGTAAGTATTCCAGATCACCTTTCTCATTCTGCCACCCTCCTTGCCTTGTCGTGTTATCACATTTGGTGTCTTGTACTGCGTTCAGTATTGAAAGTCAATGCTAAGAGGCACCTAGAGGCCGTGATCAAAGAGCGCGATGACTGGAAAGCACGATGCCTCAAGGCCATCGAGGAGCGAGACACATGGAGCAAGCGGTGCCAAGAGATGGCCACTGGCATTGTGCCCGTCCTCGGCCTTATCGACCTGGCGCTCATAGATGAAGAGCTAAGGGCGCCCTAGCTGGGACTAGTCAAGAGATGCAGACAAGCTTGGGGATGGTTCCAAGAGTTCGTGAAGGAGGCGGGTGAGTACATGGGTGCCCATGTACTAAGCATGGTGTGTTCCCACTACCCCCTGATCGATCTCAAGCGCTTGGAGGCTGGGTACCCAAAGGAGGTAGACCCAGACAAGGGAGAAGAGCTTCGGATGGCCCAGTTGGACTTGTCATCAAAGATAATTGGTGATATTAACCTGTGTGGAGGTGGGACAACACCTGTACAGGGGATGCCATTGACAAGTCAGCTGGAAATGCCATCAGCTACAAGCCAACCAACGAAGCCTGCGGTCTCGACCAGCCAGGCACCGGCAGGGCCATCCCCTTTAGCTCGACTAGTGCAAGAGTCCCCAAGGCTTGAGTAGGGTATAAGAGGCGGCGAGCAGTAAATGCCATGCTCCCCGACCAGCTAATGTAATAGGCTTAGAGCTGTAGAAGGAGGACATAGTTGTGTTATTATAAACTTGACCCTATTCAGGAAAGTTTGTAATAACATAACTGTATATCATTATAAGCTTGTTTGCTTTGTACAAAACGTACTTAAGCTTGAAACTTTTTGTTGGTGTAACTAAGTGAGAACGTGTTAACATTCTGTTTAGTTGTACCGCTTTGCTCGACACATCATCCCGAAGAGTTTTTGCAGACCTAGTTTGGCATGTAGTCGGAGTGTGAGGTATCGTGACCTATGCACACGTGGATGCAGACAAGTCAAACTAGGGGGCACCTGCCGATCACCCGTAACATAGAGAGCGGATCCCATGCACGTGTTGGGGGGAACCAGAGACAGGGACTGCTCCAAAAACCGTAGAAGGAGTGGTGGTCGGCTTGTACTGGCTAAGTTAGAGTAACCATAAAATTCAGAGTGACGCATTAGAGTGGTCGGTGAAATCATAATTGCTTTATTGAAGTAAACGAAAATAAAAGTAGAGTACATATCTCAGCAGTTTAAGTATAGAAACGTCTAAGCTTGTTGATATGCCATGAGTTTGGTATGTCCATGCCGTCCAGGTGAGCTAACCTGTAAGACGTTGGTCGTGTGACTTCCTTGATCATGAAGGGTCCTTCCCATGGGGTTGCGAGTTTGTGGACACCAGCCTAGTTCGTCTTCCACTTCAGGACTAAGTCCCTGACCATGAAGAAACGCTCTTTAACATTCTTGTTGTAGTACCTACGCAAAATAGCAAGGTATTTGGCCGTGCATACACAAGAATCGAGCCTTTTCTCCTCTGTGCTGTTTACTTCTAGCTCTCATATTTCATTGGCCTTGCCCTCATCGAAGTTCTCTACCCGTGCTGATCTGAAAGCTATATCTGGTGGGAGGACTGCCTCAGCGCCGTAAACCATAAAGTATGGTGAGACGCCGGTGCTGTGACTGGGTTGAGTTTGGAGGCCCCAGACCACGGCTGGTAACTCCTTGAGCCATCTTCTGGGAGCTTTGCCGTTTTCTCTGAACATCCTCTTCTTTAGTGCGTCCAAGATCATGCCATTTGCCCGCTCGACTTGTCCATTAGCTCTAGGGTGCACCACCGAGACGTATTTTACTACTATGCTCCTTTCATCGCAGAAGTCCCAAAAAGCATTCCCGGTGAACTGAGTACCCAGATCAGTAATGATGCTGTTGGGTACGCCGAAACGGTGGATGACCTGGTCGAGGAACGTGACAGCCTTCTCTGAGGATGCCTGTACCAGAGGCATGTATTCTATCCACTTAGAAAATTTGTCAATTAGCACGAAGACGCATGTAAATTTCCCAGGAGCCGGTCTGAAAGGCCCGATCATGTCCAGTCCCCAGCATGCGAAGGGCCAAGAGGCTGGGATCGTCTGGATCTCATGTGCTGGTACATGGACTCTCTTGGTGAAGAACTGACAACCCTCATAGTGCGGACTAGCTTCTCCGCGTTGGCTACTACTGACGGCCAATAGAACCCTGCTTGGAAAGCCTTACCGACCAGTGTTCTTGAGGCCGCATGGTTGCCGCAGGAGCCAGAGTGGATTTGGTCCAGGAGATGCTCGCCTTCCTCCTGGGTTATACACTTCATCAAGATTTCCTCCTTTGCGTTTTTGTGCCATAACTTGCCATCGACGAGCATATACTGCTTACTGCGACGCATCAGGCGCTCGTTTTCCGTTCAATCAGTATAACCACTACCATCCGTTAAGTACTTGATGAAAGGTGTTCTCCAGTCTAGCTCATGAGTGGTCGGTAACGGCTCGGTTGTGCCCGGTGCCGGAACCATAGCCACTAATTGCTGGTCTAGAGCATTGTCAACCGTAGGCTTTTCGTCTTCAATGGAGGGCGTGAACAGGTCTTGGACGAATACGCCATGTGGGATTTTGGCTCGGGATGATCCTAACTTTGACAATGCATCTGCTGCCTGGTTCTTGTCCCGGACCACATGCATGTATTCGATGCCATAGAACCTGCCTTCCAGCTTTCTTATCGATTTGCAGTATGCGTCCATCTTTTCGTTGGTCGTATCCTAGTCCTTGTTGAGTTGGTTGATGACCAGAGCCAAGTCTCCGTAGACATAGAGACGTTTAACACCAAGCTCAACCGCAATGCGTAAACCATGCAGGCATGCTTCATACTCGGCGGTGTTATTAGATGCTGGGAAATAAATCCTGAGGACGTACCGGAGCTGCTCCTTGGATGGTGACATGAAAAGGACTCCTGCTCCCACACCGTCAATGTTGAGAGAACCGTCGAAGTACATCGTCCAATATTCGTTGGATCCCGGAGGGGCAGGCATACTTAAGTCTGTCCACTCGACGATGAAATCAACGAGTGCTTGAGACTTGATTGTAGTACGGCTTGCAAATTCCAAGGAAAAGGGGCATAGCTCCATTTCCCATTTGATGATGCGCCCGTTCGCGTCCTTATTGCGAATGATGTCGCCCAAAGGATACTCGGTCATGACCACCACACGATATCTGTCGAAGTAATGTCTCAACTTTCGAGATGTTATCAGTATGGCATAGAGCAGTTTTTGGATATGAGGGTACCTGGTCTTGGATTCATTGATTGCCTCACTAATGAAATAAATTGGCCGCTGTACCTTATAGGCGTGGCCCAGCTCGTCGCGCTCGACCACCATTGTAGTGGAGACCACCCGATCGGTTGCCGCAATGTAAAGTAGGAGAGTTTTGTCTTCTCTGGGAGCAGTAAGTACCGGGGGTGATGTGAGATATTGTTTTAGTTGCATGAAGGCAGCGTCTGCTTCCTCGGACCACTCGAACTTCTTGGAAGCTTTGAGTAGTTTGAAGAATGGTAGCCCTTTTTCTCCTAATCTTGATATGAAGCGGCTTAAAGCGGCCATGCATTCGGTAAGCTTCTGAACATCTTTCACCTTTTTTGGAGGCTTCATGTCTAAGACAGCTTTGACTTTCTTTGGGTTAGGGCGTATGCTGTTGTAACTGACGACGTTGCTGAGCAGTATGCCGGAAGGAACGCCAAAGATACACTTCTTTGGGTTTAATTTCCATTGGAACGTATTGAGGGCTGCAAAGGTGCGTTCCAGGTTGTCAACAAGGGTACGTGCTTCCTTGGTTTTGACAACTACATCGTCCACATAGGCCTCGACGAGACCATCTTTTATCTCATCATTGAGGCAGGCCTGTATAGCGCGTTGGTAGGTAGCCCTGGCGTTTTTGAGCCCGAACGACATAGTCGTGTAGCAGTAGGTGCCAAAAGGCATGATGAAAGATGTCTTGATCTGGTCGTCCTTTTTAGAGCGATCTGGTGATAACCAGAGTAGCAATCGAGAAAGGAAAGCAGCTCGCAACCGGCGGTTGAGTCTACGACCTCGTCTATGCGAGGTAAACCAAAGGGGTCCTTAGGGCAGTGTTTGTTGAGATTAGTGTAATCAACACACATTCTCCATTCATTGTTCTTTTTGCGTACAAGAACCGGGTTGGCTAACCATTCTGGATGATACACTTCTTTTATAAATCCGGCTGCTAAAAGCCATGTGACTTCTACCCTAATCGCCTCCTTTTTGTCGTGAGCAAACCGTCGTAGCTTTTGCTTGATTGGTTTGGCCTTGCTGTTGACATTTAAGGAGTGCTTAATCAAGTTCCGAGGTACACCGGGCATGTCGGAAGGTTTCCATGCAAACACATCCACGTTGCTCCTCAAGAACCTGACGAGCATGTCTTCCTATTTGGGATCCAGGCTGACCCCAATGAGGGCCGCTTTGCTAGGATCACCATCAACCAGCTGGATCGTCTTGTGCTCTTTGGACCTGATGTTCTTGCACGGAGCCTCGAGCTCTGGGATCTCGAGGTGGTTGGCTAGGGTCTTCTTAGCATTCAGCGTGGTCTCGGCCATGCGAATGGAGAGGTCGTGGGCCTCTGCTATTTTGAAGCTGTCGTCCTCGTAGGTATAAGCTATGTATACGTTGCCCCTAAGGGTTAAAACTCCTTTCTTGGTAGGCATCTTGAGCACCAGATACTTGTAATGAGGTATGGCCATGAACTTGGTGAGCGACGGTCGACCAAGAATAGCATGGTAGGTGCCGTCGAAGTCAGCGACCATGAAGTTGACGTAGTCGGTGCGGAAGTGGTCTGGAGTCCCAAATTGCACAGGTAGCGTGATCTGCCCAAGAGGTGTAGAGCTTTGTTCAGGGAGAACGCCCCAGAACTGTGCCTCGTATGGCTTCAGGTCTGCCTGGGCTATTTTCAGAGCGGGCAGGCTGTTCTTGAACAATATATCAATGGAGTTGCCGCCGTCGATCAGTACCCTATCGAATTGGACCTTGTTGATACAATGATCGAGGACCAGGGGAAAATGCCCTGGCTCAGGTATGGCGGCCCATTGGTCCTTCCTGATGAAGTAGATTTCACGGTAAGACCACGGAGGAAGTCGTGGATCGGTGAGAAGGTTGTCGGTATTTGCCACGTTCAAACAGGCACGGGCGAGCACCTTGCATTCTCATTTGGTCTCAATGGACACCTTGCCGCCAATGATGGTGTGCACACGATCAGTTGGCTTGACGTATTTATGACGAGGGTCTGCATTGTCGTCATCATTGTCGTCGTTGCGCTGTTCCCCTACGTCGTTAGGCTTGTCTGACGTATCCAGAGCCTATTGACGCGTGTAGATAGTCTTGAGGACGCGGCAATTCTCCATGGTGTGGTTTGACTTAGGATGGAGCTGGCAGGGCCCCTTCAATGCTTTGGCGTAGTCGTCCTCGTAGTTACGATGTCCACCGCCCTTTTTCATGGTATTGACCTTGCCATCGTCTTCTCGAGCACGCTTGCTCCTATAATCGTCACAGCGGTTGCGCCATTGATTACGTTGGTCACGGTGGTCGCGGGAGTCGTTGCGCTGGTTGCGGCGGTCAAAATTGTCGTTCCGACCACGACTGCCACGGTAATCATCGCGGTGTGGAGGGTGATCGGAGCGTGGAACCCTTGCTGCTTCTTCAACAATTATCTTTTTAGCATCGTCAGCGTCCGCATATTTCTTAGCGGTGGCCAAGAGCGCTGTGACTGATTCAGGTCTCTTCCAAAGGAGCTTGTCTCTTAGGGCATCGTGGAAGCGGAGGCCAATGACGAAAGCCTCAATTGCTTCGTTGTCGGAGATTGATGGGACCTTGATGCGCATCTCTGAGAAACGCCGAATGTACTCACGCAGTGGTTTGTCTTTCCGATCTTGGATCCATTGCAGATCATACTTGTTGCTGGGTTGTTCACAAGTAGCGATGAAATTGTCGATGAAGGCCTGCTTGAGCTCCTGCCAAGAATCAAAATAGTTCACTGGCAGGCTAACCAGCCATTGGTGACCTGCATGACCAACAGCGACTGGGAAGTAGTTAGACATGACGTGCTCGTTAGTCATGGCTGATCGGCATGCAGTTTTGTAGAGCATGACCCATAATTCGGGGTTTTCCTTGCCGTCGTACTTCTGAAGTTTCTCGAGCTTGAAATTCTTGGGTCATATGACTTGGCGAAGGTGTGGAGTGAACTGCTTCAGGCCCGGCGGGCCATGGGTGGTATCATACTCCATACGGCGGTGGCTTTCGTAGGATGCTCGATCATCGGCTCTCTGGTTGATGCGAGCGCGTAGATCGCGTCCACCGAGGTAATGGTGGAGATCGTTATTGCCATCGCGGCGATCTCGATTGCCATCTGGATTAGCTCTGCGACCATGGTTATCACGGCGGTTGTCGCGGTTATCTCAGCGGTTGTCACCTCAAACGTCGTGGCGGTTATCCTCCCGACGGCAGTTGTCGTCCCGACCACCATCATGACCACCGTTTCCACCTTGATGGTTATCTGATGGGTCGTTGTTGCGCAAGCCACGTTGGTTGAGTGGCTGTGAGCGACTTGAGTATTAGCGGCTATGGCTTGATTCGACAAAAATGGATGGAGCCTAGGCTTGATTCATCTCTGTGGTCTGAGCCAGAGCAGCCGTCAGATAAGCTTGTATGTCGTCACGGACTGCTTGGGTCTCAGGAGTGTTGGGCAGCCGCTGCATTGTCGCCATGGCGACGACTACGTTGGCGCTTGGGGTCTTGAAGACTTGTTTGTCCCCCACCCTGTCGAAAGCATTATTGAGGTCACGTGGCTGGACCCTTATGCATCATGCCTCCTGGTTTGCTTCAGCTTCGATTTGTCGGCGATTAAACCGGTCAATATTGCATGCTTCGCGTGCGGTCTTTTCTTGCTCTGTTTCGCCAACTGCTGGCGGCTCGTCGTTGCTGACAACATGGACCAAATCCCCTTGTCTTGGCGAGAAAGACGGAAATTGGGGGAAACCCGGGGCATGGTCTGGTAGATCCAGATCGTATTTGATGCCTTCATCTTCGTGACGCTGAAGCTCGGTGTGAACAGATGCGTTGGACACAGTGCTGGATGGGGAGCCGGAGTCGCCCTCTCGGACTGTGTGGACGGATCCTTCTTGATAATCTTCAATCCGAACCATGTTGACGAGGTTGCATGGCTTCGGCCGAGATTGGTGTATAGGACACAGATCCGAGCGGCATTGTAGGTTGTATGCGTAGCTAGCGGTAGCATTTTGTAGGCCGTAGGGCTGGACCTGGTGGTTCTTCGTCGAGGCTTCGTACTCGCCGGATCGGAGACCCATCGCGAAGGCTGGCTGGCGATGAGCGAAGCGCCCCTCAGGAGTAGATACGACCATGAGATCTGTTCCAAATCGTGCAGGACGACTGGTCCGAGCTGGTCGGGTAGATCTGTTGTGGGGCGCGGTCCCCTGCTCATTAGGTTGGCTTTGAATCATACTTACCAGAGCCAGGGTTTCAGCGAGTTTGATGCCGACCCGATCGATGGAGTCGAGCAGGTCGGTGTTGTCGATCTGCTTCCCCCTGTAGCGGGGAAGCGGATGATGGGTTGTCGGCGTGGCTGTAGGCATGGTCGGAGCCAGATGTACCATGGTCGAAGCCAGATCCATCATGGTCGGAGCCGTGTTCACCATGGTCGGAGTCGCGTTCACCATGGTCGGAGCCATGTTCATCGTGGTCGAAGCCGTGTTCGTCGTGATCGGAGCTGCGTTCACCGTGGTCAGAGCCGTAGTCGACGCAGGTGAAGTAGTAGTCGGCGTGGGCTGATTCCATGCCTCCTCCGTGGTCACGGCAACGGGGTCGTCAGAACCGGTGGTCTAGGTGATCTGGCCGACGGTGAACGTGAGGCCATTGGGCATAGCCATGGAGCCAGAGATGATGACCATCTTGTTTGCTTGGAGAGCAGTACGCACTTCCCCTACCTGGCGTGCCACTGTTGATGAAATAAGGTCGGCAGTCTACCTAGGGGTATGCCCAAGGTAGTAGATTATCGGCAGACAGGTGCGCAAGCCCCAAACAAGATGGTGATGCAAGACGGACACGAGGTTTTATCCAGGTTTGGCCGCCAAGAAGGCGTAATACCTACGTCCTACGTCTGATTTGTATTGCTGTATGTTAATAGATGATGATTTTTAGAGGGGTCCCCTACCCGCCTTATATAGTCCGGGGAGCAGGGTTATAGATCTGGAAACTAATCCTAGTCAGTTACAATTGCCATATGTGGCCAGATAAGGATTCCTATTCTAACCGACCAGGATCCTGCTTGATCGCCAAATCCATCTTGATTCCTTGTGCGGGACTCCAATCAGGTTAGCTGGGCCGCACGTCGTCTTTCGGGTGGACTGGACCCGTCGATCCGGGCCAGCCCAAGTTTAGCCATAAGGGTATAGGGGTTAATACCCCCACAGTCAGACATGATGAGGATTGGACCCAGACCGCGCTAGATCTGTTGGACCAGGACCTTGAGATCTACTCATAGAAGTCCCGACGGTGGGGGCAACGCTGAGAGCTCTTTGCTCGCCAGCGTAGCACCGTCAAGCAGATGAAGCTCACTGTAGCAGTCGTCGATGTAGGCCAGGCTCCCAAAATTGAGGACCTAGCCTAGAGCAAAGGCACCAGTTGTGATGAAGAATTCGCCAGGGAAGCGGCACCGCTATCTACGGTGGTGCCACTTGCTCCGACGATGAGAAGGGTGGCTCCAGCCATTGTAGAGCTTGAATCGCACTTGACACTACCCCCTACCTAGCGTGCCATATATCGTGGGGTCAAAACCATGGCAAGAATTGTTGTTCGAGTTAGTGTCTCTGATAGCTTGGATGGACTCAACAACACAAGAATCATAGAGAGTACGCAATGGTTTATCCTGGCTCGGGCCAATCAATGCCCTATATCCAGCAGCTGATGATCCTTATACTTAAAAGCACCCAAAATTGGGGAGTTACAACAGAGTGTGGAGAGAGGTTTGGTAGGGGGTTAGCTCGGTGCTAATCCTAAGGTTGCCTCAATGCTAGTGGAGTCTTCCCCTCGTTAGAGAGGAGGAAGACGATGGGATACGGTGGAGGAGCTCTTAGTGCCCTTCCCTATAGGTTTGCCTGCTCTTGGTGTTGAGTAGGAGCAGATGGAATGATCTATCATGGATCGCCCTCCCCCTCTAGGTTCGACCTTATCCCTTATATAATGAGATAGGTCAGGTACAAGGCAGTTTGGGGAGATGAGTGTACAGTCTATATGCATCGGAGTCTAGGAGGGTCTTGTAGCAGCACTCTGTGGACCATGGCAATGTCGTGGAGCCGAAGAAGGCTTGGGCATCATTTGGCTACTCTATTTTGACACTCTACATGTCAGGCAGGTGTCGGCTTGGACCACCCTCCCCCAAGTGGACCTTCTGGAATCTTGTTGGTGGTGAAGGAGGTCAGCTCTTGGGCCCCTAGAGGCCACGGGGAGCATGTCTTCTTGTGTCATGCCCCATGTGTGACCTTGTCATGGAAGTGGCCAGCAGGGCCATGCTCAGGGTGTGGCGTCTTGGAGCCCCCGAGCCTTGATGGCTCAGGGCTTGTCTTTTTGCTCCCGGGCCTTGGCTGGCATCGTAAGCCAGGCAGGAGCCAAGGCCTGAGCTCAGGCATGTCATCGATCGGGAGCCTGAAGCCTAGGTGAGCCCTTAGGCCTTGTGTGAGGGCTGTGCCATGCTTAGGCTCGGCTAGGTTTCTTAGTCAGAGGGTGCGTGTGAGCGTACCCAATGGGTATAGCCCCCGAGACCTCGGGTGATCCTAGAGGGGTCAATCGGGGGGTCTCTTCAATCAGGAACCATTGATTCTGAGTGTTAACATACCCATATGTTAGGATCTCATTAGGTTCCCAAGATAAAGATGAGAACTTATAAGATGTTAGAGGCATTCAACTTTCAAATGCAATTAAGAATATGGATGTTGGTGATATTAGGCCAAGACAAGTGATAGATGAGGAAGATAACAATGTTCAAGTGCTCTCTAGTTCAAATGTGCAAGCTGGTGGATCTCATAATCAATCTCAAGCTAGTACAAGTGGCTCTCATGACAATGTGCAAGATCAACAAGTGGCTAGTACATCATCTCAACCGAATGCAAGCAATGTTCCAATACTCCAACCAACCAATATTGCAAGAGATCATCCATTGTATCATATTATTGAAGATATTTCTAGAGGTGTACAAACAAGATCAAGATTGGCATCATTTTGTGAGCATTTCTCATGTGTATCATCCATTGAACCAAAGAAGATACAAGAAGCTCTGAAGGATGTTGATTGGGTTAATGCTATGCATGAAGAGTTGAACAACTTCACTAGAAATCAAGTATGGGAGTTAGTTGAGAGGCCAAAGGGACACAATGTGATTGGAACCAAATGGGTCTTTCGCAACAAGGAAGATCAAGATGGGATAGTTGTAAGGAACAAAGCAAGATTGGTAGCACAAGGTTACACTCAAGTTGAGGGTCTTAACTTTGGTGAAACATATACCCCGGTTGCTAGATTGAAGCAATTAGGTTCTTGTTAGCCTATGCTTGTGCCCACAACATCAAGCTCTATTAAATGGATATCAAGAGTGCATTTCTTAATGGCTACATCAATAAAGAAGTTTATGCTGAGAAACCACCTGGTTTTCAAGATGACAAGAAGCCCAACCATGTGTACAAGTTGAAGAAGGCATTGTGTGGCTTGAAGCAAGCACCTAGAGCATGGTATGAGAGGTTGAGGGACTTCCTACTCTCCAAAGGGTTCATTATGGGTAAAGTTGACACCACTCTTTTCACCAAGAAGATTGGCAATGACTTGTTTGTGTTGCAAATCTGTGTTGATGATATTATCTTTAGATCAACCAATCAAGACTTTTGTGAAGAGTTTAGAAAGATGATGGCTAATGAGTTTGAAATATCCATGATCGGTGAACTTAGTTACTTCCTTAGTCTTTAAATCAAACAATTAAAGAATGGTACATTTGTGACTCAAGGCAAGTACATCAAGGACATGCTAAAGAAGTTTAGAATGAATGAGAGCACATCCATTAGTACACCAATAGGAACGAATGGTAATTTGGATACTGATAGCAAGTGGCAACATGGTGGAAGCCTACTCTATGTGACCGCATCAAGACTGGATGTCATGTTTAGTGTATGCATGTGTGCTAGATTTCAAGCCTCTCCAAGAGAAAGTCATTTGAAGGCAACAAAGAGAATATTGAGGTACTAGAAGCATACACAAAATGTTGATTTGTAGTATCCCAAAGGAGCTAAGTTTGAGTTAGTTGGTTTTTCCGACTCAGATTATGCTGGATGTAAAGTTGAGAGAAAGAGTCACATCGGGTACATGTCAACTATTGGGAATGTCACTTGTATCTTGGTCGTCAAAGAGGCAAAATAATGTTGCATTATCAACCGCTGAAGCCAAATACATATCTGTCAGTAGTTGTTGTGCACAAATTCTTTGGATGAAGGCCACCTTAAATGATTTTGGAATCAAGTTCAAACAAGTACCATTGCTATGTGACAATGAGAGTGCCATCAAGCTCACCAACAACCTAGTCCAACATGCAAGAACAAAGCACATTGATGTCCGCCACCATTTCATTAGAGATCATCAACAAAAATGGGACATTCAATTGTGAGTGTGGGCACCGAAGATGAACTTGTCGATATATTCACCAAGCCACTTGATGAGAAGAGGTTTTGCAAGCTAAGGAATGAGTTGAACATATTGGATTTCTCAAATATGTGTTGATGCACCCCCACTAATATGACATGCCTCTCCTTCGAGAAATTCAAGGTAAAAGTTGATTGTCATGCATACATACCTCGCTAAGGACTTGTTTAGTGCATCTAGTCATTCCTCATGATTTATAGACTCATTCATGAAAGTCAAATGAATTTGATGCTTGTATGGTACCACTATTGCTTCTATGTTTGACTTGATCTAGTGGTAGCATATGATATGTCTGTGAGCTTGTGAACCTAGTGTTTGATCTAGAAAACGAACTATAAGTGTTTAACTCAACATGGTCAAGATAACCCTTAAAACAAGGTGTGAAGAAGCTTGTCCTTAGATCAAACCAAGTTAAATATCTTTGGCAAGTGTTCTAGATTGAACCAAAATTAGGAAAATGAATCCTCACCCTATTGATTGACATTGATAATCTTCACCTATCTAAAATTGAACCTTTGTGGTCATTGATGACAAAGAAGGAGAGAAACAAAGATAAATGTGATAGGGGGGAAATGGACATAGGGGGAGAGATATGATAATGGAAAGGGATCAAATTAAAATTTGAGCATACAAGTAGGGGGAGCAAGCTCATTAACTTGAATGATGCATTTGAATGTGCATTTACATATGCTTGCTTGCATTTGTCAAGTTTAAATTCGATATACATGCTTGTGTGGTGTATGCTTGTTGTAAGATTCATTGATGAAATGAAAAACTAGCATGCATAGGATGATAGTTAGATGTGCCTTGCATTTCTTTCAAGTAGAACTAGAGACTTGCTTATAATGTTGATCTCATGAGGTATCTAGTATTTGTGTTTTGCAAGTGCTATCTAAGATTAGTGCTAAGGATGGTATTATTGGTGCAATTCGATTGGTATCATGCTGCAAAGGTCTATTATTTACACCTTAGTATCATTTCGTAGACATTACTCTCCCACAATTCATATCTATGCATATGTGCAAGCTTTTCAATCCAAACTCTTAGCACATATGTGGGGGAAGCAAATGCTACCAATTTAGGGTTCATGAAACTAGTCCAAATCCTTTACTCATGGTAAAAATGGTTGGGCAAGCAACATGGATTCAAAAATGATTTTAATTCATATCTTTGTGGATGTTGTCGTCAATTACCAAAAAGGGAAAGATTGAAAGCCCTAATCTGGTTTTGAATAATTGATAAAACCTTAGTGAACTAATCATTGCTCTAAGTGAATATGAGATAGGATGGGTACACACAAGTGATGGAGCTAGATGATGGTGCCCATGGTGATGGTGATGGACAAATGATGGATCAAGTGCTCCAACTTGAAAAAGAAGAAAGAGAAAAATAAAAATAGGTTTAAGGCAAAGGTATATTTGATACAGCCATTTTTGTTTTGCTGGTCAAGACACAATATAGTGCTGTGATCAGATTTAGGTTAGATAACTGTACTATAAAGAGGGAGAAATCTTTAATTGTAATGGTTATCTTGTGTCACTAGGTGTGAGTCTCATTTACATTTACTTAGCGCTTAGTGATGTTGTGAGAATGTATGAGAAAGACCTTGAAAAATTATTTATGAAAAGCTAACTTAAGTGACAAATTTATTTTGGATCATCTTAGAGAAGTTAGCACATTGTATAGGGTGAAAAAGGGAAGCCCGGTCACAATTTCTGGGTTACTCAGCTTTTATTCCGGGAGAGGGTGCTCGATTGGGAGAGCAGACCAACCGGTAGACAGAGCAGGTCTCGCTGGAATTTTATTGAGCTGAGCCGGCATTTCAATTGGGCGCAGGTGTGTGCCAAGCTGGCTCGCTCGGTCTATGAATGAGAGGGAGAGCGCTCAACCAGCAATACTGATTTCTCAGCGAGAAATTCTTGTTGAGTGGGGGACCGCTGCATGGGTTAGACCGCTGCATGAGAGAAAAGCGCGAGTGTGCGTTGAACCAAGTGCAGGAAAGAGCTAGGTGCTTGTGCGTGGGAGCCAGCACTTGTGCCTCTGCCACGTGGGGGCGCTTGCATGGGAGCCCATGTGTCAGCCGCAGCATGTGCTCGTGGGCCCGTCTTGCATGCAAGCGTAGGAGAGGAGGCGCCTATTTTTCTACCGAACAGTGGAAAAGTCATGGGGGAGCGTGTGCGCTGTCGATCTCCGGTTGGCCGAGCACATGAGAGGGTAAAGCCATGCTGTTACTATCGACTCTTTGCCGTTATGGAGCCATTGGACAGGAGGAACTGTGGGGCCGTGCGTCAGGGATAGATTGCTGCTAGCCACCGTTGCTCTTGCCATTTGCTACTACGACCGTTGCTACCCGTGCGTTGAGGGAAAGGGGAGCCGAACAAGCTCCTCTCTCCATCTCTCTTCCAAAGCTTGGTGCTAACCCTAAGAGAGAACTTGAGAGCCCTAAGTGTTGATCTTGTGAGCTTCAAGAGCATCTCCTCCCTCTTCTCTTCCTCTCCTATCTTGTTGCTCATTTGAGACAGGATCTGGGGAACCCTAGTGTGCATTTGTGATTGCATATTTGGTGGCACTAGTTAGTGATTATAATTGTGGATTTCTCGTTACTCCTGATGATTGTCGTCACTATTGGTATTTATTAACTTGTCACTTGTGTTTAAATAGCCACCTAATGTTGTTGATATTTCTTAGTATCACTTTTACTAAGTCATCATCCCTAACGATGATGTCAGAAATGCTTGTTGGTACTACCTAGCAACACTACTAGAATGATACTAAGTACTTCTAATATTCTATGTGACTAGAAAGAATATAAATATGAATATGAAGGGATCTGCAAGCGCATAGATAATATACCATTGTAGCACTTCACCAGGTAGTATTCCAGGTATCGTTATTTATATTTTTACCACAGGAAAGGACGGAGTAGTTGGAATATATTATAACTTATACATATGATGGAGAGATAAATCATAACCAAACTTCTACTCACAACAGGGGTAAGTCAAGAGATAAATGTATATGAATGGTAAGTAATGATAAATGATCACTCAGAGTACTCCTCTCTATGGCATTAGCATGGCTAAGTTGAATATTAGAGGAATAATTTCAAAGTTATTCTTAATTAATTATAAGTAAGAGCATACGTTGATTAGTGCAATTACACTTAGTAGTCATGGCTAAAATCAACTTCATATCTATACATAAGCAATATTACTAAGGAAGATTAAGAACGGAGCTTGTCTTCCTTCATAACTAGATCCTACTTGTCCTATATTTGGGCAGTGGACTACAAAGGACTCAACGGGAGTGTCACATCCGCGATCTACCACATGGCCCAGAATATAGAGTGCATCCACAGGTAAACAACGTATAAGCACCATACTTACACAATGTCGACCACTCACCCCTGGTACCTTTGAGCGAGCGCTATACGAACTTATGCTTGAACATGATGATAATATAACTATACTAAGCATATAATCAAAGTAGACCATGAATATGATAACTAGGAACATGAATAATATTAAGAACAATGTTGAATCAATTGTAGCAAACATATGAATAATGAAAAGATACAAAAGAGGATACAAGGGGCTATACCGAGCCACGCTCTTGACAAGATCTAGAATCCAAGCGAAGCTTGCCTTCCTCTAGACCTAGCCTAGCTAGCTATGTCCTAGAATATGGTGGAGCTCTAAGGATGATTAGGGTTTATGTCTTCTTGACTAAATGCAATCCAATGCCTAAGGGAAGTGGGGTAGGGGCTAGTATATATAGGCCGTAGCATCAATTCTGAGCCCTCGGATCAAACCAACTTGAAAGGATTGCGTAGATGCAAACTCTAAGGTAGTGGAGAACTGAATGTTCGAAGGAGGAGGCTGACAGTGGGGCCCAGCAAGCCGGTCGGCCCCCACCTGACGGCGTCTCGCGGCCTTCTTTGGTGGTTTAGCTTCTAGTGTCCTCTAGAACCATCTGGAGTTGTTTTTCGCCATGGATAAGGTTTATTACTTCTAACATCTAGGTCCACCTTGATGGTTTTCTGGATAAACCCTGCTGAAAACACAGATTCACCAAAACTCATGGAATTTGTTAGTTTAAACCCCTAAGTCTATGTTGGTAATTACTTTCATGCCCTTATTCAATTTTTATTGATGGTATATAATGTTTGTTAACTACCGTCAATAAACTCCCCCAAGCGTAACCTTTGTTCATCCCTAAGCAATGCTAAACTCAGCAATGGATCAGGAGTTGCTTCGATGTTTTCAGCTCCTCAAAAGTACACATGCATTCAAACAAAAATTCTCCTCTTGATTAGAATAAACCGATCTGACTTTCAAACTTACCCATATTACCTTCAACCATGGGGCTTCTTAGCCATCACATGGGTCTTTAGCAATTGAAAGACAGAATGATCAAGTCAAGCACTATGTCTTAGGTTATTTGTTCAACTATTACTCTAGAGTTTTTATTGGTTTTTAAAATAAAACTTAGAGCTTCCTTTGTATGACACTCTCAAGTCTCTCTGATATATGTGGTATTTGTGGATCCTCACTGAGGCAATAATGATGTTATGCCTTTCTCTTCCTACAACTATGGCTTATGTGGAGCTCATAGGAGTGGAAAAAGCATGAAAGAGCATACTTGCAATACACATATTGTAAAGTCAAACCTCGGATCCAAAGAGAGTTGAGTCATACAATCAAATCAAGATGCGCATGTGTGTGGATGTATGGTGAATGTATATCTGATGGCTAACTTAATTCTACTATGCTCCTTGAAAACAAATCTCTCTTTTGACACTTGAAAACATTTGCAAGAAAACATGGGCTATCTTATTCATCTCTCTCTTTTTTTAGGCGGGCATCTGAGTATCCATTGTTTTAGATATCTCGGACACTTGTCCATTTTGTTCAACTCTTTCTTTTTTCTCTTTTTTCATGAATAACTTTTGCATAGCCCCATGCTTCTTTCTTTTGCATCAAAACTTTTGAGCGATAGCAACAAGAACTTGGAGCATTTATTTGGGGGATAGGAAAACCTTTCAAGCATGTTTTTGGTGTTTTCTCTCAGCATAGGAGTAGAATATTTTTGGGTGGATCTAGAAGGAATGGCATGTTTTTGCGCCTACCCCCAGTGTAGGAGTAGTGCATATGTGGGTGGTGTGTACATGATCTTGATTTTAAGAGCATGACAAACCTCTCATAATGGTCAACAAAGCTTGACAAAACTCAATGCAAAAGCAAGCAACATATATGTGGATGTTTTTCTAATCTAAATATCATATAGGCTCTGGTAGGAATTCAAGCTTTGTCATATAGGAGCTCATCATGTAGGATTTTAATATTTTTCGAAAAGATAAATCTCCGGAACTTTAGTGTCACTTGGAACAACATAAACAACAGCTTAGATCTTGATTTTAAGAGCATGACAAACCTCCCATAAGGGTCCACAAAGCTTGACTAAACTCAATGCAAAATAAGCAGTATATATGAGTGAAAGTTTTCCTAGCCTAAATATCATGTTTGGCTCTGGTAGGAATTCAAGCTTTGTCATATAGGAGCTCAATATGTAGCATTTGAGTTTTTCAAAAGATAAATCTCTAGAACTCTCACTTGGAACAAGATAAACAATAGCTCAGACCTTCTCATATTATATCCATCAATTACCTAGACTTAGATCAAGCATATGCTACCCACGAGTTTCAAGGTCAGAGTAAATTCTTATATCAAAATAGTTTTATCCAAAACTCAGGAGAATTCAAGGCTGAAAACTAGGTACATGAAAGGAATTACAACAGAGCAACTATTCATCATTTCCATGTTAAGAGATTACCTTCAGAGTCCTTTTATTTTATTCAGCTCTTAAAAATCAAACTTGAAACTAGACACGCACTTTTTATTTTATTTTCATTTTTATGATCACACCTTACTAATATATATATCTAACACAAAGATAAGTTTTTATTTTGTTTTTAATTATGCATCCTTTTTATATAAAGCAAACTTAAGAATAACAAAAGGAAAGAAATACTTAGCTAGATACATAGGGGATGCCCTTCCCCCAAGTTGCATGTTGTCATGGTCGAATGTTGAAGTTGAGTAGTCCTTCTTAGAGCGGTTTTGCCAGTTGATGTCCTTCTCGTCCATTGAAGTGAAGTGAGATGGATACAATTGGGTAAACTTGCTCTTGATCTCAGTGCATCATCCTACAAAATGTTCACAAGAACAACAAAACTCATGGAATGGATTAGGGTAAGGGGTTAGCGGTCAGCCAGTCCAGAGACCAATTGTTCTTGAGGTTTAGAAATATTTTTGAACTGGCAAGTCTTTAGCAGGATGTCTGTCTAGTATTTTTGGATTTTCTGAATATAATGCATGCATGGTATTTCTATTTTTATGCCACCACAGTGAATATTCTTGCGGGTTTCTACACACCATAAAAAGTATTTACATGGGGCTCAGGATTTTATAATGCAATGATAAGATTTTTTTTCCTAAATGTAATGCTATGCAGAAAAGTAAATATGCTAAAGTAAAACAATTCATGCAATGCGAAAGAGTAAATATGGATAACTACCAAATTTACCTCCTGGCGTGGGTTTAGATTTTTAAGTCCTCAGGATAGGACTTATCTCCTAACTTGTTCATTCTTTGGGTGCATCTATCGGTCCCAAAGATGGAGACCTTGATGGTTGCACCTCCTACGATGGTGACTCTGATGATGTCACCTTTTCCTTCCACACCTGCTTGGTCTGTGGATTTGATTTGGGCAGAGTATGTTCATCTTTCATAGGTTCTTCATCTTCCTTCATTGGGAGTTGATTCTTCGGGCGCCGAGATGCTCAACGTCTCCTCTTGGAGTGGGTCTTCTTTGGCTGTTCATAAGTAGTATAACTATTGAAATAACATCATACCTGTTCTCCAAGCAATTGGAAGTGGACTTGTCCAGATCCTGATGTAGATAATCACTTTGGTTGTGTTGAGGAACGGTCTTCCGAGGATGATAGGTACATCGTCTTCTTCTTCTCCCATGCTCCAGGACCATGAAGTCAGTAGGGACATAGTGATCATGTATTCTTACTATGACATCTTTTGTTATTCCCTGTGGAAATCAAATTGATTGATCCGCCATCTTGGACATTATATTGACACCCGATCTGATGCCGTAGAAGGTTTTGTGGAAGATTCTTTGTCCAAAGGTACACTTGATCATTGGTATGCCAGGATCAGTCCTTCTTGGCATGGAATGGTGAAGTGAGGATGTGGTCGTACTCTGATCAAAGTGTGTTGATCATGTTGACTGATTCTTCTTGTGGTTGCCCGGCCTTGTTCGTCCTTCTTCGCCTGTTGTTCTTCTCCTTGGTCACTGTTGTTTTTTCGGGCAAGTAAGCATTTGTGGATGTCTAGGAGATTACAAGATATGATTCTTGAAAGTAAATTTGTCCTTCTTATCCTTGATTATGAAACAAATCCTGGCACTATCCACGTAGATGATGGCTTTTGTGGTGCTTAGGAAGGGTCAACCCAAGATAATGGGTGCCCTTACATCTCCACCTATTTCTAAAACCACAAAGTCTACACTCGAAACATTCCATGCCAAACACATATGATTGTCCCACTCGAACAATGGCATCTTCAATAACACCCTTAGGGTAGCAGAGTGACTGATCTAGCAAGCTGCAAACACATGTTTGTGTACAACAAAGTATCTCCATTAATTTTATCATAAATTACCTTTGTCATGATGTTGACACTTGCTCCGAAGTCACAGATAGCCTCTTGGAATACAGTGAGGTCCAATGGCAATGGGGATGATAGGTCTTCCTGAATCACCTATCTTTTCAGGCAAGGAATAGTCTATCCACCTTCCCGTTGATGGTTGTATGTAGTAGTACGCTACATTGTGAATATCAACAAGATTTGTAGTTCAAAGATCTTCCGGTTGCCCTAGAATATTACCTTTGTTGGTAGGAGGAACAGTAGCCACCAGCTGAGCTATTTGTGATTCTATCATTTTATTAAAGCTATGTAGGTTTTTAATGGCAGAGGAGAAGCTATCCATTCTATTATTTATGTTTTCTAAAATTTTATTATTGGAAGCTAGTTTTCTAGATAAGCCCTCCATAATTTTAGCTTGGTTGGAAATTAACTCTCTCAAGGGTGGTTGATTATTGAAATTGTTGAAATTATTATCTTGATAGTTACCTTGGTAATTACTTGGTAGTTTGACCTTTGTTGCTGATTCCATCCTTGATTCTGTTGAGGACGATAATTGCTTTTGTTGATTAAGTTCACATCCTTGTGGGTTTCAGGATAGTTATTACCTGAATGCCTAGTGTTTCCACACCCTTCACACATCATGAGGGAATCAAGAATGTACATGACTTCTTGCTTCTCATTGGCTCAGTCTTCGAGCTTTTCCATCAGTATATCCATCTTGGCAGACAACATGTCTACCTCCTTGAGTTGATGCATACATCCACCTCTCTTGCGGGTCTAAAGGCGTTCTTCATTCCAACCTTGGTTGGAGACCATTTTCTCCATGAGAGTTGTTACTTGTGCGATTGTGAGTGACAAAAATGCACCTCTAGCAGTGGCATCCATGTTCTCATGGGTGCTATTTGTCAACCCATGGTAGAAAGTTTGCATGAGTAGCCAATCCTCCATCCCATGATGAGGACATTCTGATATGTAATCTTGAAAACATTCTCATGCCTCTGGGATAGATTCATCATATTGTTATTGAAAACTTGACATTCTCCCACATAGAGCATTGGTCTTGACTATGGGGAAGAACTTTGCTAGGAAGGCAGTGGAGCAGTTATCCCATGTAGTGTTTCTACCTTTATTGGCGTAGAACCATTGCTTCGTCCTTCCCTAAAAGTGAAAATGGGAAGAGGCGAAGTAATATGACATCTCTAGTAACTCCATTGATGGTGAAAGTGCTACAGATCTCTAGGAAGTGTTGGAGATGAGCACTCGCATCTTCATCTACCTTTCTTCAAAACTAGTTAGCTTGCACCATGTTTATGAGAGCTAGCTTAAGTTCAAAACCATTGTCTCCAATGTTGATCGCTGGTCCAGTATGGATGTTGGCCGTAGTTGGAGCAGAGAATTCATGGAGAGTCTTGTTGGCCATGGCTTCAAAAACTAGTGTTAGGCTTCGCCTTGTCTAGATGTCTTCTGATTCTAATGCTGAAACTTTCTTGAGTTTAGCTCTAGTTCTCCTGATTAATGCTTCTAGATCTTCAACGTAGTTTGTCGGAAGTTCAAAACCGGTCATACATTACCCTGCATAAGATACAAAAGTAGATAGGACAAGGGTAAGCCTGTTTGAGCAGAGGTTAATGGTTTTCCTTAATCACATCAATAAGTACAAGTTTATCAATATTCCTTTTGATTGCATAGCTACCTTCCCGGCAACGGCGCTAGAAATGCTTGTTGTTATTTATTACCTTGTCACTTGTTTTAAATAGCCACCTAATGTTGTTGACATTTCTTAGCATCGCTTTTACTAAGTTGACATCCCTAGCGATGATGCCAAAAATGCTTGTTGGTACTACCCAGCATAGCTACTAGAATGATATTAAGAAGTACTTCTAATATTTTATGTAACTAGAAAGAATATAAATATGAATATGAAGGGATCTGCAAGCACACAAATAATATACTATTATAGCACTTCACCCAGGAGTATTCCAAGTATCAGTTATTTATATTTTTACCATAGGTAAGGACGGGCAGTTGGAATATATTGATAACTTATACATATGATGGAGAGATGAATCATAACCAAACTTCTACTGACAACAGGGATAAGTCAAGAGATAAATGTATATGAATGGTAAGTAATGATAAATGATCACTCAGACTACTCCTCTTTATGGCATTAGCATGGCTAAGTAGAATATTAGAGGAATAATTCCTAAGTCATTCTTTATTAATTACAAGTCAAAGCATACGTTGATTAGTGCAATTACACTTAGTAGTCATGGCTAAGATCAACTTCATATCTACACATAAGTGATATTACTAAGGAAGATTAAGAACATAGCTTGTCTTCCTTCGTAACTAGATCCTACTTGTCCTATATTCAGGGTAGTGGACTACAAAGGACTCAATGGGAGTGTCACATCCGCAATCTACCACATGGTCCAGAATATAGGGTGCATCCATAGGTAAACAACGTATAAGCACCATGCTTACACAATGTCGACCACTCACTCCTGGTACCTTAGAGCGAGCGCTATACGAACTTATGCTTGAACATGATGATAATCTAACTATACTAAGCATATGATCAAAGTAGATGATGAACATGACAACTAGGAACATGAGTAATATTAAGAACAATGCCAAATCAATAATAGCAAACATATGAATAATGAAAGATACAAAAGAGGATACAAGGGTCTATACCGAGCCACGCTCTTGATAAGATCTAGAATCTGAGCAAAGCTTGCCTTCCTCTAGACCTAGCCTAGCTAGCTATGCCCTAGAATATGTAATGTGGACATTCCTAGCATTCACTCATCTCCAAATGAAACTACATTTGATATAGCTAGTCCGATTACAAGGAATAGAGCAGAACAATTGGAGAAGGAAATTCATTCTCAGGTGAACGCTAACCTTATGCTTAATTATCAGATTATGTTGAATGGGCCTATGATTTTGAGTACCTGTTTCAATGTTCTTAGGAATGATGGAGTGCATGAACAAGCGTGGGATGATAATGGATTCTGCCCGCCAAATATAAGCAAGGAACCTAGACGTACAAGAGAGAGAGAAAAGAACATTTAGCTACCATGAATAACAGTCGTTGGTGTGCAAGCAAATATTTCGGAAGTTAGGAATGCATGCAGCCAGCAACCGGGTTGCTATCCACACATGTTCCAGCATGAATGCAAAAGAATGCCAACCATCCATGCGTCGCACTAGGCCTGGCTATTAATAAAAGTAGTGTTACAACTTTCCACTACATGTTCTCATTTATTTCTTCCAAACTGAAACTCAACTAGTATTATATATCCCTGTAATGGGTGATGTGAACAGTAACTTGGAGATTGCAAATTTAGAAATACAAACTCTTTGAGTTCTTGTTCTAGCGTGAGTCTTGAGAGGCTTGCAAACTTGTTCTTTCGATTCCTGAGGGAGTTGTAGAACGTCGAACTGTGGTTCACCCAGTTTGTGCCTTCACATCTATATGGCATGATTGCGTGGGCTGTTTCGTCGATACATGGAAGGGTGATTGTCTCAGTAGTTCGTCACGTGGGTAGCCTCGCGGTGCATTGCCTCTTCACCAGGTCACGCAGTGACAAGTTATCAAGTTCATAGATCCTTCAAGATGATCGGGACACAACTACTCATCACACGTGATCCATAGACGTGTGCCCATCATCTGGTACCAGAGCCTCCATTTACTCGTTAGGATCATTCTTATTTTGGTAGGATAGTTTTTTATATACCTACAGTCCACACAAAGACAAATAGAAAACCTACAACCTCTCATTTGTGCCTAATTTGTAGTTTGCATTATCAAGTTTTCAATCCTTTGAGACTTGTCTAGTTGCTAAAAATTTTCTTTTCCACATCGTTCTAACTTTCAGTCCTTGATCAGCTGAATATATATATTAAAAAAAAGCCCCACCCGTCCCACCCTTGATTGCTTTTTAACCACCACAAATTCCCACCCTTTCCACCCTGAGTTTTCTTGTTCTTTGGGATGCGCCACCCCTCTATGTTGTCTTTGCTGCGCCCCCTTAGTTGAAAAGTTGTGCTGCATTTGTCTCAAAAGATATCAAAAAAAAGAAAAAAAAAGCGCGAGTATATATAAAAAAGAAGAAACAAAAGAGACTTGTGATCAACACGCCAAAAGGGGCTTGAGCAGCACTTTGGTTGGTGCGAGTTGTTTCCACTTCTTCCATATTGTTCCTTTCTTTTGCATCTTTTTCTTTCTATTTAGCAACTTAGACTTGTGTTATTTCTCTTTTGGATTATTATTCGGTTTTGCATCACTACATTTCAGTGCACTACTTGTACATTTTATCCCCACCAAGCTCCACTAAAAAGCACCATGAGCTGTTGCACCGTAGTCTCTGGTACAATCACTGTTCCACTACAGATTGCAGCCCCAGTTCTTGCCCTTTCTAGGAAGAGAAAGAACTTGTTCAGCAAGTGGTGAGGGAGTGATTCCACATATATATTGTCCTATTTTTCCCCTCTACTAATATGGTAGGACGTGGAGATGGTGCCGCTGTTTTGGTGGAGGAATTCTAGGAGCTGCGTACACAAATGAATGATTTGATGCAACAATTACAAACTCTCCAATTGAACATGCCTCACAGAGAACCACCACCAAATGAGGATGATGACAATGAGGATAACGAGGCACCACGTTGTGCCACTGGTCATGGACATGGACGTGGTGGGTTTGGCCATGGTTTTGGTCGTGCTCGGCTGCATTCTAGTTGGAGGTGGAGATTATGATGGTGATGATGATATGTTGTCCGACATGGATGATCATCGGCATGGTGTCCATCATGGTTATTGTGACCGCCGTCGTCAGTCGTGATGATGATGGTTTAAGCAAAGTGAAAGTGTCTATTCCAAAATTTAACGGAAAGGAAAGTGCTGATGATTATTTTGAGTGGGAGACCAAGGTTGATCAGATCTTTGATTTCTATACTTACCCTCCTAGTCAAGAAAGCAAAGCTTGCTGCAATTGAGTTTACAGGTTATGCAATGCACTTGGTGGAATCAAGTGTGTGCTGATTTCCGCCATGTTGGACATGATCGTATTACTTGGGATGACATGAAACGAGAAATGAGGCGGAGATTTGTTCTTACCCATTATTCTCGTGAGCTACATTTGAGGCTGAAAACGTCTTGTCCAAGGTCATCGTAGTGTGGATGAATATTTTTAGGAAATGGAAATGTGTCTACTTTGTACCGGTATCACTGAAGATGAGGAATCAACGATGCCTTGATTTCTGGTTGGTCTTAATAAACCAATTGTAGATAAGGTGGACATGACTAATTACAACACTATGGATGAATTGCTACATTTTGCAAAAAGGGCAGAACGATAGCTTGCTAAATCTTATAAGAATCATGCTTCATTTTTAGTTCCTCATAGTTCTACTCCATGGCACCATTCACAGCAGCATAGGTCAGGGGTGCACACACCTTCATCTCGTGCAACTTCTCGTTCAATTTCAACATCGGCCAAACATTTTGATTCAAGAGGCAAAGCTAAAAATTCCAATCAGTCTAGCTCCTCTGTTACAGCAACCCAACGGAAGACAAGCAAGATTGAGTGTTTGAAGTGTGGTGGTCATGGACATAAGCAAGCTGAATGTCCCAATAGACGCACTATTATTGCACTTGCAGATGGTTCTTATGATTCTCAAAGTGAAGAGGAGGATGAGCCTATTACCCAAGCACTAGCAGACCTTTCTCTTGACACTTGTGAGTATTTAGTAGAGGATGGTACTTTTGAGCTAGGTCTAAATTGTTTAGCCATTCAATCTCTTCCAGATTTTGCTCAAGATGACTTATCCCAAGATGATGTTCTTCAACATCCAGCCGAGATTACTTGTGCTAATTTTGATAAGTTGCTTGCTGATTTTCCTGATTTAGCGCCTTCTACTCTAATACACCAGCTCCTTTTTGGTGGTTCGGCGGGTTCTTTCAACACAATTTGTTGCTGCTGAGCAAGGCCAACGCCACAATTTGTTTCAATCATGATGCAAAGTGAAAGGACAGGTGTGCCACTTCATCATTGATGGTGGGAGCTGCAACAATATTGTTAGTTCTTTGCTTGTTGAGAAGCTTGGTTTGCAGACACGTCGCCATCCACATCCGTATCACATGCAATGGCTGAATAATTCTAGGACAGTGAAGGTTTCAGCTATGGTCCACTTGTCATTCTCTATTGGTGACTATCATGGAGAGGTTGATTGTGATATTGTACCCATGCAAGCATGCCATTTACTGCTGGGTCGTCCATGGCAATTTGATGTGGATACAGTGCACTTTGGACGGTCTAACAAATATACTTTCATTCATAAAGACAAGAAGGTGGTTCTTGTTTCATTATCTCCAGAAGAGATCTATGCTTCAGATGTGGCTCGCATGAAAAGAGAAGAATCTGAGAAAAGAAAATTGAGTGAGGCCCCCAACACTAGTAAGGGAGAGACTCCTAACCCATCCAGCCACATAAAGCCTCATTCCACTTCAAAACAGCTATGGCAAAATGAGTGCTTATTTGTGAGCAGGAGTGATTTGAGAGAAGTGAAAAACACCACAGCCCCATTCTTTGTGCTCTTGCACAAGGAGGTCCTACTTTCAACTTCCAATTTACCTTCATCGCTGCCTAGTGTTGTTCTTGATCTCTTACAGGACTTCGAAGATGTTTTTCCTGATGAGGTGCCAGCTGGACTTCTCCACTCTACGGAATTGAGCATCAAATTGATTTGGTACCAGGTGCTTCTCTTCCAAATCATCTAGCCTACCGCACCAATCCCAAAGAGACAAAGGAAATTCAGCGACAGGTAAAAGAGCTTTTGGACAAAGGGTATGTTCGTGAATCCTTATCACCATGTGTTGTTCCCGTTCTTTTAGTCCCGAAGAAAGATGGCTCTTGGCGCATGTGTGTTGATTGTCGTGCTATCAATGCTATAACTGATAGATATTGCCATCCCATTCCACGGCTTGATGACATGTTAGATGAATTGAGTGGCTCAACTATTTTCACCAAGATTGATTTACGCAGCGGCTATCACCAAATTCGCATGAAAATTGGTGATGAATGGAAGACATCATTTAAGACCAAATTTGACTTATATGAATGACTTGTGATGCCCTTTGGTTTGATGAATGCTCTTTCAACTTTTATGCGTTTAATGAATCATGTTTTAAGAGCTTTCATTGGCAAATTCGTGGTTGTATATTTTAATGATATCTTGATCTATAGTAAATCATTTGATGAGCATCTTGATCATATCCGTGCAGTCCTTGCTGTTTTGAGAGTCGAGAAATTGTATGGAAATATTTCTAAGTGCACCTTTTGCACAGATCGTGTTGTTTTCCTTTGTTTTGTTGTGACTACAGATGGCATCTAGGTTAATGAAGAGAAGATTAAAGCGATAAAGGATTGGCCTACTCCTAAAAATGTGAGCCAAGTTCGAAGTTTCCATGGTCTTGCAGGTTTCTACCGGCGCTTTGTTAAAGATTTAAGTGCAATCGCTGCACCCCTTAACAATTTGACAAAGAAGGATGTTCCATTCAAGTGGGGAGATGAATAGGACCAAGCCTTTGAAGAGTTGAAAAGAAAGCTTTGTGAAGCACCACTGCTACAACTACCAGACTTTGGTAAGACCTTTGAGATCGAATGTGATGCAAGTGGTATTGGCATTGGAGGTGTGCTACTTCAGGAACGTAAACCTGTTGCCTACTTTTCTGAAAAGTTAAATGGTCCACATCTGAATTACTCTGTCTATGACAAAGAGCTTTATGCCTTAGTTCGAGTTTTGGTAGTTTGGCAACATTATTTGTTACCTAAAGAATTTGTCATCCACTCTGATCATGAAGCTTTAAAATATCTGATAAGCCAAGGCAAGCTGAACCATCGACATGCTAAATAGATTGAGTTCATTGAAACATTTCCCTATGTTGTAAAACATAAGCGTGGGAAAGATAACATTGTTGCTGATGATTATCACAGAGATGTGGCTTGGTTACACAATTAGATACAAAAGTGCTTGGTTTGGAATCCATTAAAACACTTTATGCTGATGACTTTGATTTTAAAGAACCTTTCTCTCATTGCATTGCTGGAAAAGGCTAGGACAAGTATTATGTGCATGATGGTTTCTCATTTCGGACTAACAAACTATGTATTCTAGCCTATTTTATTCATCAATTTCTTTTGCAGGAAGCACATGCTGGTGGCTTAACTGGTCATTTTGGCATAAAAAAGACATTGGACATGCTCTCTGATCATTTCTTTTGGCCACATATGCGACTGTGATGTCCAGCGACATGTTGAGCGCTGCATAATCTACTTGAAAGCTAAGTCCCGCCTTAATCCCCATGGTCTTTATACTCCATTACCAATCCCAACTGTACCTTGGAAAGATATATCCATGGATTTTATTCTGGGGTTACCTAGGTCTCAGAGAGGGAGGGATTCTATCTTTGTTGTTGTTGATCGCTTCTCTAAAATGGCACATTTTATTCCATGTCATAAGAGCGATGATGCTTCACACGTTGCTGATTTGTTTTTCATGGAGATTGTTCGTCTACATGGAGTGCCAAAGACTATTGTTTCAGACCGAGATACAAAATGTCTAAGCTATTTTTGGAAGACCTTATGGGCTAAACTTGGCACGAAGTTGTTATTTTCCACCACTTGTCATCCACAAATGGATGGGCAAACTGAAGTTGTCAACCGTACCCTATCCACCATGCTGCATGCCGTGCTGAAAAAGAATTTGAAGCTGTGGGAAGACTGCCTTCCACATGTTGAATTTGCTTATAACCGGGCAGTCCATTCCACAACAAATTTTTGTCCATTTGAAATTGTTTATGGTTTTAAGCCGCATACTCCCATGGATCTTTTGCCTTTACCATTACAGGAACAAGTTAACTTGGATGCAGCAAAGAGATCAGATTTTCTCAAGAAGCTACATGATGAGACAAGAAGGAATATCGAGAAGAAATCAGCACAATATGCAAAGCAAGCGAACAAAGGTAAGAAGAAGGTTACATTCCAGTCCAGAGACCTCGTGTGGTTGCATCTACGCAAGGATCGATTTCCCCAACAGCGCAAGAGTAAGTTATCTCCTAGGGGTGATGGTCCATTCAAGGTTTTACACAAGATAAATGATAATGCTTACAAAATTGAGCTGCCACCTGAATATTCCAATGTGAGTACAACATTCAATGTCAAAGACTTGCTTCCATTTGTTGGTGAGCCTGAGTCGAGGACGACTCCTTCTCAAGAGGGGGAGGCTAATGAGGACATTCCTAGCATTCACTCATCTCCAAATGAAACTACATTTGATATAGCTGGTCCGATTACAAGGAGTAGAGCAAAACAATTGGAGAAGGAAATTCATTCTCAGGTGAGCGCTAACCTTATGCTTAATAATCAGATTATGTTGCATGGGCCTATGCTTTTGAGTACTTGTTTCAATGTTCTTAGGAATGATGGAGTGCATGAACAAGCATGGGATGATGATGGATTCTACCCGCCAAATATAAGTAAGGAACCTGGATGTGCAAGAGAGAGAGAAAAGAACATTCAGCTACCATGAATAACAGTCGTTGGAGTGCAAGCAAATATTTCGGAAGTTAGGAATGCATGCAGCCAGCAACCGGGTTGCTATCCACACACATTCCAGCATGCATGTAGAAGAATGCCAACCATCCATGCGTCCCACCAGGCCTGGCTATTAATAAAAGTAGTGTTACAACTTTTGACTACATGTTCTCATTTATTTCTTCCAAACTGAAACTCAACTAGTATTATATATCCCTATAATGGGTGACAAGAATAGTAACTTGGAGATTGGAAATTTAGAAATACAAACTCTTTGAGTTCTTGTTCTAGCATGAGTCTTGAGAGGCTTGCAAACTTGTTCTTTCGATTCCTGAGGGAGTTGTAGAACGCCGAACTGTGGTTATCCCAGTTTGTGCCTTCACATCTATACGGCGTGATTGCGTGGGCTGTTTCATCGGTACGTGGAAGGGTGATTGTCTCGGTAGTTCATCGCGTGGGTAGCCTCGTGGTGCATTGCCTCTTCACCAGGTCACGCAGCGACAAGTTATCAAGTTCACGGATCCTTCGAGAAGATCAAGGACACAACTACTCGTCACACAGTGATCCATAGACGTGTGCCCATCAATATGGTGGAGCTCTGAGGATGATTAGGGTTTCTATTATCTTGACTAAATGCAATCCAATGCCTGAGGGAGGGGGGTAGGGGCTAGTATATATAGGCCATAGCATCAATTCTAAACCCTCGGATCAAACCTAACTTGAAAGGACTAGTGTAGATGCAAACCCTAAGGCGGTGGAGAACCGATGTTCGAAGGAGGAGGCTGACAGTGGGGCCCACAGGCCGACCGACATGCAAGTGGGCATCTCGTGGTCTTCTTTGGTGGTTTAGCTTCTAGTGTCCTCTAGAACCTTCTAGAGTTGTTTTCGCCAGTGGATAAGGATGATTACTTCTGACATCTTGGTCCACCTTGACATTTTTTCAGGATAAACCCTACTGAAAACACAGATTCACCAAAACTCATGGAATATTCTTAGTTTAAACCCCTAAGTCTATGTTGTTAATTACTTTCATGCCCTTATTCAAGTTTTATTGATGGTATATAATGTTTGTAAACAGTCACCTAGATGGTTGGTGATATGGAGATTGGTGAGAGGATTTGTTGATTGTGTCCGCCCCTAGTGAAGGATTATATTTGTGAGCAGGTTCTTGTGCCTTTCTCAGTGGAGCATCAAAGGCAACTCTACTGGATTGCATATGGCTTGTGTGATCCCCATCTTGTGTTGGTTGTGCAACACCTAGTTGTAGGTTAGGCATCTGATGCCTATTTGCGTGTGAACCTCCAAGTGGGTGAATCGCCACAATGGGGACTAGCTTGCCGGCAAGCAAGTGAACCTGGAAAGAAAAATATTGTGTCATCTTGTCTCTGAGGAATTCATTGGATTTCATTGATATATTGTGATTGGTTCATTATCTCTTGCCATGGTGGTAACAAATACCTCACTCACTCTCTTGTGTATTTACATTCTAGTGTAGCTAAGCTCTTTAGTGTAATTAGTTTTCAGAGCTACCTTGTTTGTTGAGTAGTTTGGTTAGTGAGGCTCTTTAGTCTAGTCTTTGAGAGCTCACTAACTTAGCAATTAGTGACATAGCCTTTGTGTGTTACATAGAGATTATAGTTAGCAAGAATTGTGGATAGGTGGCTTGATTTTTGTAGAGCTAGCAAAAACATGCATTACGCCATTTAGTTGTTTAACCATTTGGCTTAAGTGTTATTGTAGAAATTTTTATAGGCTATTCACCTCCTCTAGCCATTTAGGACCTTTCAACGTCTACAGTGGTTAGGTACTTGATGAAAGGTTCTCTCCAATCACTACTCGGCCCAAGAACCGCTACAACTATCTACTAGGTAGGTGGCACTTCTTCAACAACTTCTTGCCCTTGCTTAATGGATGGAGTCACAAGGTCCTAGACAAATACTCTAGCTAGAACTTTGGCTCAGGTTGACCCTAGCTTGGGCAACTCATTGGCTGCTTGATTATCGCCCTAAACCACATGGTGGTACTCGATGCCATAGAACTTGCCTTCAAGTTTCCTTATCTCAGTGCAGTAGGCGCCCATCTTCTCATTGGTGCAGTTCCAGTCTTTATTAAGTTGGTTGATCATGAGTGCGGAGTCACTATACAACATCAGGCATTTATCGTCGGGCTCTATGGCTATACAAAGACCATGTAGTGCTGCCTCGTACTTTGCGACTGTTATTGGAGGCCCGGAAGTAAATCCGAAGGACATATCGAAGCTTGTTCCCTAGATGGAGAAATGAGGTCTATGCCTGCCCTAGGCGCCATCGAGGTTGAGGGAACCATCAAAGTACATGGTCTAGTGCTCAGGGGTGATTGACCAGGATGGGAGTCTACATATATGTCCACTCAGCGATCAAATCAGTGAGCACCTGCGACTTGATCAGTTTGGCATGCTCTGAATTCGATGATGTAAGTGTCGAACTCGATTACCCATTTAATGATATAGCCTGTTGGCTTCCCTATTGCGAAGGATACCTCCGAGTGGGTACTCAGTAACCACTGCTATGGGGAACTATCTCGAAGTAGTGATGGAGCTTTCGAGATGTGATCAGGATGGCATATAGCAGCTTCTGGACCTAGGGTTAGCGAGTCTTAGACTCATTTAGGACCTCGCTTGATGAAGTAGACTAGGCACTAGGACTTTATAGGTGTGTTCGACCTCTTCATGCTCAACAACGACAGCCATGCTGACCAACTAGTTGGTCACTGGCAGTGTAGACTAATATGGTTTCATCGGTTTGAGGCGCAGTCATGATTGGAGGTTGGGTGATGAAATGCTTAAGCTCGGCTAAATGCCTTGTCAGCATCCTCGAACTAGGTGAACTTCTCTTTGACCTTAAGCAACTTGAAGAAAGGGAGTCCCTTTTCGCCTAGCCAGGATATGAAATGACTTAAAGCTGTCATGCACCCCGTTAGCTTTTGGACATCTTTTACATAGGTTAGTGGTTTCATCTTAGTCACTGCCTCTATCTTCCCTAGATTGGCCTCAATGTCACGGTGGCTAACGATGTTGTCTAAGAGGATACCAGACAGAATGCCGAAAATGCACTTAGTGGGATTCAACTTCCATCAGTACTTCTTTAGGGATTTGAATGTCTCATCGAGGTCGGCGATGAGGTTATTGGCTAGTCGTAGACTTAACCACCACATTGTCGATGTAGGCTTCAATGTTCTTCCTGATCTGGTCCTTAAGGCAATGCTAGATGACTCTCTAATATGTAGCACCAGCGTTCTTGAGTCTAAAGGACATGGTGGTGTAGCAATAGCGCCGAAGGGCATGATAAAAGATGTCTCTATCCGGTCTTCCTCCTTTAAGGAGATCTAGTGATGACCTAAAGTGGCAATCTAAAAAGCATAGGAGCTCGCAACCTGCTGTGGAATCTATGGCTTCGTCTATGCGAGGTAGGCCAAAGGGGTCTTTAGAGCAGTGTTTGTTGAGATCGGTGTAAAAACGTACATTCTCCATTCTTTATTCTTCTTTCTTACAACAACCAGGTTGGCTAGCCACTCCGGGTGATACACCTCTTTAATAAAACTAGTCACTAAGAGACATTTTATTTCTACCCTAATTGCCTCCTTTTTGTCCTGCACAAATCATCGAAGCTTCTGCTTGATTGCTTGGCAGTCAGCCGAGACTGTTTAAGGAGTGCTCGATCAGCTCCTGAGGTACACTAGGCATGTCTATAGGTTTCCATGCAAATACATCGATGTGCTTCCTTAGGAAGCTGATGAGCGTGTCTTCCTATTTGGGGTCAAGATCGGCCCTAATCCGAGTAGTCTTGCTCTGGTCGCCTAGGGATGAGGACCACCTCCTTTACCTCCTTGGACTTGACTACTGCTCGGGGGGCCTCCATGGTGGGGATCTCCTGCTCCTCCTATGGGATCTGCTATGAAGCAGCAAGGCAATCCTACATATGGATGGAGATGTCAATAGCCTTGGCGAGCATGAAGCTTTCCCTCTCCTAGTTGTAGGCGGCATTGAGGTTAGCGCGCTGGGTGAAATTCCTTGCTCTATAGCATCTTCAAGACTAGGTACACATAATGTGCTATGGGCATGAATTTGGCCAGAGCTAGTCATCCCAAGATGGTGTGATATGCCATGTCAAAGTATGCTACTAGGAAGTTGACGTAGTCGGTACAGAAGTGGTCGGCGGTGCCAAACTATACTAGTAGGGTGATCTGGCCCAAAGGTTGAGATGCCTTCCCAAGAATGATTCCCCAGAACAGAGAGTCCATGGGGCTGAGGTCCTCCTTGGTGAGCCCTAACTCAGTTAGGGATCTGGCAAAAAGGATGTTGAGGACGCTCCCTCTGTTGATGAGGACATTCTTGAAGCGTATGCTCTTCATGATGGGATCTAGGACAAGCGGAAAGTGCCCTAGGTATGGGATGTCTACCCACTAGTCAACCCTAGAGAAGGTAATAGGGTACTTCGACCAGTCAAGCTACTTAGGATTGTTAGTGGTGTCATCGTAGGTGGTGACCGACATGATCTGTCGGGCAGTGAGCTTCTACTCCTGCTTGGTCTCGGTGGTAGCCTTCCCACCAAAGATCGAGGTGACGGTCTTGGTGGGATCTTGGTAGGTAGGGCAAGTGTCCTTGCCATGATCCTCCTCTCGACTATCATCTGTTTCATCATCCTTGCGCCTCAGCCTCTTCCTATCTTCTTTGTAGAATGTTTTGTTCAGGCCTTTGCACTGGCCCATGGTATGCTTACTGCCTTTATTAATGGGGCAAGGGCTGTCCATGAGCTTTGTGTAGTCGGCATCGTAGCTACGCTTAGCATGAGCATTGATGGTGTTGATAGAATTGTCTGGCCTACGTCGGTAGGACTGTCTGCCTCTTGAGCCAACCAGCCTATCATCGCGTCGGTGCTCACAATCATCATAGCGATGGTCACGCTCGCTGTGACGACAGTCATGGTCATCGTGGCGTTTCTCTTCATGACCGTCATTATTGTGGTGCTAGTGTCGGTGGGGGTAGGAGGCTTGATCAGCTTCCTCGACGTTGGCGTAAGTGTTTTCTATGTGTAGCAGCTCACCGATGGTTGTCAGCCTCTTGCGATATAACTTTCTATGGAGCTGCTCATGGTAGAGGAGCCATTTGGTTACGACAGAGATGGCCTCGCTATCATTGATGTTGGGGATGGAGTTCCTTATCTCTGAGAAGTGCCTGATGAAGCTACATAGGGGCTCCTTAGAGGTCTAATGAAGCTTCTCCAGGTCATCCTTAGTGCCTAGTTGCTGACATGTGGCCATGTAATTCACCACAAAAACCTTCTTGAGATCATCCCAAGATTCGATGGAGTCCACCCTTAGGCTGAGGAGCCAGTTGTTTGCAGATTGGTTGAGCATGATAGGCAAATAATTTGCCATCATGTCTTCACTTCCACCGGTGGCGCGCACGGTGATCTCATACAGCATCATCCACTGCTTGGGATTGGCCTTGCCATCCTATGTGTCCACCACAAAGATCTTGAAGCTTGTAGGCCACTAGAGGGCTCACAGTCTCGCCATGAAGGGATGAAGTCTGGTGCTGTAGACGATGGGTAGAGCTCGGGCTGCATCGGGTGGACCATGCTCTATGTCGTACTAATATCAGTGTTGGATTTCTATGTCGTGACGTCTATTTTTTATGTGGTCATGAACATCAATGTTGGCATTGATGCGCTCGCAAATGTCATGCTACATGGGTCTTATTGTGGTAGCCTCGGCCACCCAGTGGGCGAGGGGGCATCCATCTTGGTCTAGGTGCCCTTCGTAGTTGCCTCTGGCCCCTCTATAGAGATAGGGGCCACCTGCTTGATAGCAAGGGCGTTCGGAGCCCTAGCGCTAACTTCCCCTATCATAGCAAGAGCTATAGCAGCGATGGCTGTGAGCTGACACAATCGAGTAGGATAGGGCAAGATTTCAGATTTCATTGACTCAAACTTGGGCTGCCTAAAGATAGGCGCCGATCCTCTCAACCTCTGAAGTCTGCTGGAGTCTAGCTAACTCATTGAATGTGATAGCGAGAATAGCACTTGGCATCTACTCCACTGATTGGTTGCCCACCATGTAGCAGAACCATCCAATTTATAAGATCACAAGTACAATAGCAGCCCGCAAGCGGTCGCACTGTCATACTTGAGCTCATATAAACCCGGTAGTCTGTCGAGTACCACGAAGGGTCTTGATTCAACCAACATACATGTCACATGTTACATAAAGTTCACAAATATAGTTCCATACATCAGAGTATGATTAAAAGTTATTACAAACCAAGTTCAAATAAAATAGTAGCGAAAGCAAATAAGTTTGAAACCAACATCTGTCATCATTGTTCAAATATGGTGCTAGCTCATGATCACAATTCCACAAAAGCATAAGAGAGGGATTAACAAGAGATGCCTTGCCTAGGGCCCTAGTCCTCATCCATGGTGGGACAGAAGCAATTCTTACAGTACCCATGATACATTGTATTATCTACAACAATGGGAAATAAACCCTGAGTACAAGATGGTACTCAGCTAGACTTACCCATCATAAACCAAAAATAAAGTGACTCCAAGGATTATGCAAGATTCGATGGAGTCCACCCTTAGGCTGAGGAGCTAGTTGTTCATAGATTGGTTGAGCATGACAAGCAAATAATTTGCCATCATGTCTTCACTTCCGCCGATGGCGTGCACGGTGATCTCGTACAGCATCAGCCACTGCTCGGGATTAGCCTTGCCATCGTATGTGTCCACCCCAAAGATCTTGAAGCTTGTAGCCACTAGACAACTCACAGTCCTACCATGAAGGGATGAAGTCTAGTGGTGTAGATGACGGGTAGAGCTCAGGCTACGCCAGGTGACTGTGCTCTTGGTCGTACTATTGTCAGTGTTGGATTTCTATGTCATGACATCTATTTTTGATGCGGTCATGAACGTTGATGTTGGCGTTGATGCGCTCACGAACATCATGCTACACCAGTCTTGTAGTGGTCGCCTCGGCCGCCCAGTGGGCGAGGGGGCATCCATCTTAGTCTAGGTGCCCTTTGTAGTTGCCTCTGGCCCCTCTATAGAGATAGGGGCCGCCTGCTTGATAGCGAGGGCAATCGGAGCCCTGGTGCTGACTTCCCCTATCATAGCAAGAGCTACAGCAGTGACGGCTGCAAGCCGACGCAATCGAGTAGGATAGGGTAGGATTATGGGTTTCATTGACTCAAACTTGGGTTGCCTAAAGATAGGCGCCGATCCTCTCAACCTCTGGAGTCCGCTGGAGTCTAGCTAACTCGTTGAATGCGACAACAAGAATAGCACTTGGCGTCTGCTCCACCGATTGGTTGCCCACCATGTAGCAGAACCATCTAATTTATAAGAGCACAAGTACAATAGTAGCTCGCAAGCGGTCGCACTGTCATACTTGAGCCCATATAAACCCGATGGTCCATCGAGTACCACGAAGGGTCTTGATTCAACCAACATACAACCAAGATCATACATGATTCAACATACATGTCACACGTTACATAAAGTTCACAAATACAGTTCCATACATTAGAGTACGATTAAAAGTTATTACAAACCAAGTTCAAATAAAATAGTAGCAGAAGTAAATAAGTTTGAAACCAACATCTGTCATCATTGTTTAAATATGGTGCCAGCTCATGATCACAATTCCACGAAATTGTAAGAGAGGGATTTACAAGAGATGCCTTGTCCAGGGATCTACTCCTCGCCCATGGTGGGACAAAAGCAATTCTTATAGTAGTCATGATACATCGTATTATCTGCAACAATGGGAAATAAACCCTGAGTACAAGAAGGTACTCAGCTAGACTTACCCATCATAAACCAAAAAAAAGTGACTCCAAGGATTATGCAAGGCTGTCTAAGTGGAGCTAGCTTGACTACATTTTGCATAAAAAGCTTACCAATTCAAGTATACAGTTATAATTCGGTCATCTATTCATCTCTAGATTAGCAACTATCCTATGCCAAACATGTCGTATATTATTTAGTAGCATAACAATAATAACCATAGCCGGTGTAGTAATTCCATGTTCATCATAACCATCATTCCATAATACACTTACTACGATGTTGGGACTAGCCAAGTTTCTCACTGTCCGGGAGAGACTGCGATTTGAATCGATTTCAACCAGCTCAGAATTTATTCCTAACACAAACCTAGGCAGACTAGATCAACGGTCACCTTAGGTTAGCTTTGGTACAACTCAGGTCCACATTTTGTGGGTTCGATTAGCGCCACACAATCAGGGACAACCAGCTACCAGAACGATCAGGACTACCCTACCCTTGGGCTGATGTCTGGCTCCCCACACATCCTTACTACCATCTAGAGTGCGCACTCTTATAGAACAAGGCTCAACCTGAGTTGAGCTACTCGGCTTTGTGGCCAAAACATGTTATTCGGCTAGCCAAGTGAGATGCATGCGTTTAATCTTGATAGAAGCACCAATAATGGTATGGTCCTTAATTAGCATAGACATAATCACATGAGTCAACCTACGCATAGACTCTATCCGACCTCCAGTTACATTACCCCATGGTTCTTTTCCATGATAGCAAATACAGCCAACCGTGCTTCGGTATCCACCTATATCTCGTAGGTGACAGGAAATCACTCGACTTCTACCGGTCTAAGCATGGCTAATCATATATTAGATCCTAGACCTACACAAGGTTAAAGGTACATATCTAGACAAGGTAGTTCTATGCATCAAGTGTTTCCAACCAACTCTTATAACCTAATGCATCAAACATAAAAGACTCAAGTGATATTTTATAAAACATGGGAGACTTAGAATGCTCCGGGGCTTGCCTTTGACAAAGGAAGTTGGACTATGATTCGGGCACTCAGGTAGGTCTTCAAGAGTTTTCTCCTCTCCTTCTAGAGCTATAGCCTAAGGTGCCTCCTGTTATTCCTCTGGCTCTTCTTAGAACTCCAACAGAGTTATCCCCTCGGACGATCCTATATGCATGAGCAGGAAATAAGATATCATGGATGCATATCTAATGACATGTATAATATGATATGATGTGATGAATGCATCCTCATAAGTGTTCTCAATAGCATTGCATTAAGGTGATAACAAGTTACATTTTCTTTTACTGAGTAGGTGTATATCTCTTCTCTAGTAATTAAACAAATTCTCACCTTAGCCATTTTCTAGACTATAAGACAGTAGCCAGTTGTTTTGACCATAACTAGAGTTATACACATACAAATAATATCGTTGTGGACATTCTAGAAAGATTATGCAATTTACTATAACTTTATTTAAATCATGTTAATGTGATTCAGCAGTTATCTAGGTCAAATAATTCAATCTTTCAGATCTATCCAGGAAGTAACCATTTCAAACAACAAACTTCTAATAGCTATAATTCTCAAATCAAAAGGACTATGACTATGAAAATTTAACACTAGGTATATAAGTAAGTTATCTACAACTTTGTTATTAACAAGTTTTACAAAAAATATAATTATCATCATGAAATCATCACCACAACAGAAACAACACATGCAATCATCTAGTTGAATTATAAAGCAATAATGAACTAGTTGCCTACAAACAAATACTTCTAAGCCTCACTAACAATATCAACAGATTATATGCATCACACACACCACATAAAACATCATGGTTAAGCCTAACTAATTTATTTATATTCATTTATTAATTTCCCTAGATAATAAGGTGATTTACAGAGTAAATATTTCCAGTGCTCGATAAATTCCGAGAAAATTAGAGTAGGCTACACATGACCCTAATAGTCTACTATACAAATTTCATGTCATTTGGACAAGTATAACTACCTCTACAAAAATGACAAGTTACATATGCTTATTTTAGCAAAAATAGTTTATCATAGTGATATGTGTTAAGCAACAGATTTCATATTTTTCTTGCTTTCATCCTAGCATAAAAATATTGTGTAAAAAGTTGCATGATCATATGTTATGTATTTTTACCCCATTTATTTTCACTAGAAACTAGCAATTAATTAGGATTAAATATGAAGATCATATTTAAATTATGCTTACTATAGGTTTAATATTTTTCCTAGCTAGAGCATGTCAACATAAGATCAACAAAATTGGAATCACAATTTTACCACCTTCCTAGCTCAAGATATGCATTTTACAAGATATAAACTAATTTAAAAGCACTTAAATTGCTCAATTTAATTATCCTAGAAAAATACTCTAAGAAGTAGATTTAATATTTTTATCAAATAGTACTCTTCATGATGAACCTAACAAAATTTGGTTTACCCCATTTGGATACTTCGAGCTCTATATATAATTTTTGTAATTTAGCAACAAAATCTATGAAAAATAAATAAAAAATATCAAATTTCCAACCGGGAGCTATAGCTAGGTGCACCTGGTCTATACACCACAGAGGCACTGACGACTGGGCCCTGCAGGTCAACTGGCCCCACACTTCAGTGAATACGAGCAGAGCACTAGCTTTGATCGGTGCGAACTCGCTGTTGGTGAGATCACCGGCAACGAAGTCGGCACCAACGTGTTCCTCATCCTATTCCACACCTATAGGTACCCTTAGTTTGCTTAGAGGATCACCGAAGCTAGCTCGTCGGTGAGCATGGTGGCTCGGAGGTGGTGCATGATGGTGCTCCAGCCATCCCCGGTGATGGCATGGCTAGGCAAGCGCAACTATGACATCTACAAACCCTAGCGAAGCTCTATGGAGTGGATTAGCTCAAGGTGGAGCGGCGGTGAAGCTTGGCCGTGTGCATGGCGACACGACGACGTGAGCACGATGGTGCACAGCCATGTTCTGGAGCTGGTGTGTCAGCGTTGGCTCAATGGCCAGCGGTGTGACCTAGACCTGACCCTAGGCTAACCCTAACGAGAGGAACATGGGAGCAAGACGGCCTGGTGGAGCACGGCCATAGCGAGTGCAAGCTCGGCGGTGCTCTAACAAGGGCACAGACGGTGAACTCACCTGTAGGCCTTCACCTTGGCTCGGTTGGAACTTATAATAGGTCGATGAGGTGGAGGAGGTGATGGCTAAGCGGTGTGCGCGAGCAATCACACAATGGCACGGTGGTGGTGGCGCACGAGCTTAGTGGAGGTTAGCGGCAATGGCACGGTGCTGCTGCGGTTCGCTCAGGAGTGGCAAAGATGAGAGAGGAAGAGCGAGGCGAGTGAGAGCGATTGAGGAGGGAGGGCATGCTTATCTACCCACATCGGCCTGACTAGTGGGACTAACGCCAGCGTACGGCCACCACACGGCGGACGCGGCCTGACATCGGTCGGCCACGACGCGTGCGCGGCGCCGATTCAGTCCACACTAAACCCGACTGACAGCGCATCTTCAAGCGATTAGTACTCCAATCCGTGGTGAATCAGTGCAAGCTTCATTAATAAAATTTGTAGAGCTACGTGAACACTACAAAAATGCTTAAAGGAGTTTGACCAAATTCCCAACGGTTTTCAAACAACAGTGCTCCAAAGCAAGGTACTTTGAAACTGAAAACAGCTTCAACACTTGGAAAAATTCTTAAGTCACCAAACAACATTTTGTTGATACATGTGAGCTCCATTTGACCATGTTAGACACTAATTCAGCTCATGACCCTTAAATAAAGTTTGTTACACTTGATGTAAACTACAACTTTTATTTAGGTCACATAGCCATGCAAACATTCTAATATACTATTCAACTTTGGTCAAACTAGCATCATGAAAATGATATTTCAAAGTACACCAACACTTAGAAGCAAAATTGGTTCATGTCATGAATACAAAAGTTGTTCCATCCACTATACTAGATGTGTATAAGGTATTGTTGTGACTTTACCACCATTTCATACATTGGTCATACATGATTGCAAGCATAAGCATATATATAAAATCAACATTTCATATGATAAGGTATAAGAACAAGATGAAATTTCATATGCTCATGTTCATGAATGCTTGGATGATGCTTGTGGTCATGAAATGTAAGTGCCAAATGCAATGTTTAACACTAGGGTGTTACAACCCCTCCCCCTTATAGAAATCTTGTCCTGAGATTTGAAAGACCTACCATTTTTCATAAAAGGTGGGATAAACCTCACGTAAATAATCCTCCTATTCCCAAGTGGTATCTTGTTCACTATGGTTATGCCACACCACCTTATAGAACTTAATGACCTTGCTCTGGGTTACTCTTTCAATTTCTTCTAGCACTTGGATTGGTTTCTCTTCATAAGTCAAATTCAATTGGAGCTTAATGTTTGTGCATCAATAGCTTCATCATGTATGTGAAGGCATCTTTTTAACTGGGAAACATAAAAGACATTGAATATAGTACTCATTTCTAGAGGAAGTTGTAACTTGTAGGTGACATTTCCCTTTCACTCAATAATCTGGTATGGGCCTACATATCTAGGCGCAAGCTTTCTTTTTACTCCAAATCTCTACACTCCCTTCATGGGCAAAACTTTTAAGTACACATAGTCTCCTACTTCAAAGGTTAGTGGTCTTCTTCTTTTATCAGCATAACTCTTTTGTCTCTCATATGCTGTTGAATGATGCGTACTTGCTCTTCTGCTTTAGTGACAAAATCTATGCCATAATATCTTCTTTCTTCAGGATCAATCCAATTCAAAGGAGTTCTACATTTCTGACCGTATAAGGCTTCAAAAGGAGCCATTTTGATGCTCTCTTGATAACTATTGTTGTAGAAAAACTCAGCTAAAGGTAGCCATTTATCCCATGAACCCTTGGAGCATATAACACAAGCTCTCAACATATCTTCTAGGATTTGGTTCAATTGCTCGGTTTGTCTAGAAGTTTGTGGATGGTATGCTGAACTTCTAATTAGTTTAGTTCCCAAGGCCTGGTGCAAGTGTTCCTAGAAGCAAGCTATAAACTATGGTCCCCGATCTAAGATTATGCTCCTTGGTACTCCATGTAGTCTCATGATCTGAGAAACGTACAGCTCAGCATACTTCCCAGCTATGTAACACCTCGAGTGTTTAAGTATTAAAACCTAACATGTCATCATATGCATTGCAAAGCATTTGGTATTTGGTGAAAACTTTGATATGCATACACTAAAACAAGTTTACATTTATGTGGTATGTGTTGAATAGTATTGTTTGAATCAAGTTCAAAATTTGGTTTGAATTTAAATTTTCAAGAAAACCCTGATTTTCAGTATTTAAATCCTACCCTAAAAACTCATTTCAAAATCTAAGCATATTTTGGGGTTGATCCTAAAAGCAAAAGTGTAGATCTTGTCAAGTTATACAAAGTTTGTTTTTGGAGTTTTCAAAGTTGTTATGAAAAATTTGAAGTAATTTGAAAAGGCGTAATTCATTAAATGTCCCCTATTTGAATTCAAAAGTTCATTTCAAAATGTATACCGAATTAGGGGTGGTTATAAAAGTAAAGTTGTAGAACTTTGGATTTTGAGCAACTTTTATTTTTGGAGAATTTTGAGTTGTTATACAAATTTGGGAGTAATTTAAATTTAAAAACAGATGGTAATTCTGTAATTTGGAGGAACAGTACCACGACCACCACCCCACTGCCGAAGTTGTTTCTCCGGTCTTCTAGACACGCCTATGGCCGTCCTTGGCTTCATGCTGGCATGGTGAAGGTCACTGCATGTCGTCTCCTCGCTCTTTTGGCCACGCTATAAAGATTAGACGCCATCATCGACCTTCATTTCTCTCCTCTGTTTCCCGACGCCGCTGCCTCAGCTCCGAGCGCAAACCAGCCTCGGCAAAGCAGTGTTCTAGCTCCATCTCCTCCTTGTGAACCCATCCCACCAACTATGGTTGCCTGAGTCCATCAAGAACCGTTGCTAGCAGCCTTTCTTCCTCGCGGCCGACAGCATCTCCGTCGAGCACGCTTTGCCGTGGCTAGAGCTCCATAGTCTATCTCTGCTCATGCTTGGCATGCCATCAGCTCTGCCTTGTTCCCGTGATGCTCTATGACCTATTGCTTGCTCATTTTGCCCACTACAGTCGCTAGAACACCGCTGTCGATGAAGTCTGCTCCGCCGTGACCGCTGTCAACGTTGACCCACATCACCGTAGCTTCTCTGGTCTCGTTCTTTGCTCCAACATGTTCGTGGTGAGCTGCTAAACCTTCCTGTGCCATTTGTTTGATCTCTACCAGCCTTGTTTCACCAGCGTAGCACCGCCATGCTGTTGCATCCGCCATGGCCGGTGTCAGCCTTGAATCATGCTGTAATAGCTTAAGTTAATACCTTCAATCGATGCGCCTAGTCATGGTGATTGTTTTGGTACCTTGGCCGTCGCCGTTGGGCTCACCATCAGCGAGTTTATGTCGGTCAGCGTTGTCGCCGTCATAGTCAAAGCTGGAGGTTAGGGATGACAAGTGGGTCCCGTATGTCAGCGACTGTGTAGTTCAAAATGAATTTCTGTTTTTCATATTTGAATGAATAGTGTCTATTTTTGTTATTTCTGTCACCAGGAACATATGCATAGTTGTCAAAGGTCGTTGGACAGTGATAAGTGCATGTGGGTCCTATAATTTAGAAGGTTCTGCCACAGAATGGTATCAGAGCGATCGTTACAAAGTCTTTGCTATATTGTTTTACAAAAACTTCAAAATGATTTGGGACAAATAGCTATAACTTGTTAATTTGGTCCAAATTGCTTCTGACTTATCTTATTTCATTCTCACCATTCCTTAATTGATTAAAAAGGTTTTGTGTGGTGGAGTAGTAATCTTATTATGCCCTATATATAAATAACCGTGGTTATGTACCTTATAGATTTAATGTTTTTGTTCGTAAGAATGATTCATACATCATGATTAATTCACTTGTTACTTCCTTCACCCTGAGTTTGGGTTGGGTAGTGAGTTTGGGTTGAGTTATGTAATCCATCCTGGCTACTCTTTAGATTTTGATCTGATGGTCTTAATTGGATTAACCTTGCTTCCTACAGTATGGCTCGCACCAAGGTAACGCCCCATAAGTCCACTGGACCTAAAGGAGTTCCTCGTCATCAACTTGCCCCTAGAAATGATGGTGCTAGCAGTAGCAGCTCTAGGCCTGATCCCTAGGCAGAGATACAGAGGCTTTCAACCGAGTTAGCACAGGCTACTAGGGATAGAGCCTTGGATACCATCCTGCTGGGCAAGTTAAAGGAGCAATTGAAGTGTAGCACCACCGCTCATAAGAACTGCGAACGTATGTTAGTTCGTATGGTGGAAGGGAGAAATGAGGCTTGGCATAGGGAAGATGTAGCTAGAGCTAGAACGCATGAGCTAGAATTTTATGTAGAAGATTTAGAAGAACATAATACTACTTTGCATGAAGATGTCCATAGGCTGAGCAACCTCCTGGATCCAAATCATGAACCTCAAGCTGATGCAATGGACCCCGGTGTCGTCATTGCTGATGATGATGAACTTGAGGAGGAAGAAGAAGAAGATCCCGAAGAATTAGTGATGGTTGATGAAAGTGATGATGAAGGCGGAAATGTTTCCGACATGGATACCGATCATGAAGTTTGATGTGGTTGAGGAGAAGAGTAGTGTTGTAAAATAGGAGATCTAGTTAAGTTTAGTAGTCTTGTGTGGGTATGGGCTTGTGCTTAAATGGTGAACCCAGTGTAATGTATTGAAGTAAGCTCGTTTGTTTCAATAAAAGCTTGTTAGTAAAGTTTGGTTTATTATGAAACACTTGCATACTTTGTTAGGTACCAAACTACTGTATAGTATAGCTTATCATTCACAAACCGATGGTCAGACTGAAAGAGTCAATCAAGTACTTGAAGATATGTTAAGGTGTTGTGTCCTTAACTATTCCAAGAAGTAGGATGAATGTCTGCCTTTGGCTGAGTTCTCATACAATAATAGTTATTAGGAGAGCATTAGAATGGCTCCATTTGAAGCACTCTATGGTCGTAGATGCAGAACATCACTAAGTTGGTCTGAGCTCGGAGAGAGAAGATTCTTTGGAGTTGACCTTGTGAAAGAAACAGAAGACAAGGTTCAGCAAATACAAAGTAATTTGAAGATAGCTCAATCCTGGCAAAAGAGTTATGCAGATAAACGACATAGACCATTGGTGTTTAACAAGGGAGATTTTGTATATCTGAAGGTATCACCGATGAAGGGGGTTACCTGTTTTGGTGTTAAAGGCAAGTTGGCACCTCGATATATTGGACCATTTCAAATTTTGGAGAGGTATGGAAAAGTGGCTTATCGCTTGAAGCTACCCGAACATCTTTCAGTTGTGCATGATGTGTTTCATGTTTCTCAATTAAAGAAGTGTCTCCGAGTGCCTGAGTAGAATGTTGAGGTTGAAGGAGTGGAACTTGAACCGGATTTGACCTATTCTGAATATCCTATCAGAGTTCTAGATCAGAAAGATCGTGTCACACAAAGAAGGACAATCAAGTTCTACAAGATACAATGAAATCAACATTCCGAAGAAGAAGCTACTTGGGAATCCAAAGATTACTTGCTAGAAAATTTTTCATAGTTTCTTGTGTCAATATAGAGTAATGTTAGTTGAGCTCGGTTGTTACAACGTGTGTTTTGTAAAGGAACCTCAGTTATTTTATGGATAGATTTTGTATGTGTTCTCGCGACACATTTCCTTTTCCATTACTTACCCTATGGCTTTGAATCTCGGGGCGAGATTTCTTTTAGGGGGAAGGATTGTAACACCTTGGGTGTTTAAGTATTAAAACCTATCATGTCATCATATGCATTGCAAAGCATTTGATATTTGGTGAAAACTTTGATATGCATACACTAAAACAAGTTTACATTTATGTGGTATGTGTTGAATAGTATTGTTTGAATCAAGTTCAAAATTTGGTTTGAATTTGAATTTTCAAAAAAACCCTGATTTTTCAGTATTTAAATCCTACCCTAAAAACTCATTTCAAAATCTAAGCATATTTTGGGGTTAAGCCTAAAAGCAAAAGTGTAGAGCTTGTCAAGTTATACAAAGTTTGTTTTTGGAGTTTTCAAAGTTGTTATGAAAAATTTGAAGTAATTTGAAAAGGCGTAATTCATTAAATGTCCCCTATTTGAATTCAAAAGTTCATTTCAAAATGTAGACCAAATTAGGGGGTGGTTATAAAAGCAAAGTTGTAGAACTTTGGATTTTGAGCAACTTTTATTTTTGGAGAATTTTGAGTTGTTATACAAATTGGGAGTAATTTGAATTTTAAAACAGATGGCAATTCTATAATTTGGAGGAATAGTACCACGACCACCGCCCCACCGCCGGCGTTGTTTCTCCGGTCATCCAGACGCGCCTGTGGCCACCCTTGGCTTCGCGCTGGCGTGGTGAAGGTCACTGCATGTCGTCTCCTCGCTCTTTTGGCCGCACTATAAAGATCAGACGCCGTCGTCGACCTTCATTTCTCTTCTCCGTTTCCCGACGCCACCGCCTCAGCTCCGTCGAGCTCACCTCACCTCCTTAGCGCAAACCAGCCTCGGCAATGTAGTGTTCTAACTCCATCTCCTCCTTGTGAACCCATCCCACCAACTATGGTTGCCTGAGTCCACCGAGAACCGCTGCTAGCAGCCTTTCTTCCTCGCGGCCGGCAGCATCAACATCGAGCGCGCTTCGCCGTGGCCAGAGCTCCACGGTCTGTCTCTACTCATGCTTGGCATGCTGTCAGCTTCGCCTTGTTCCCATGATGCTCTATGACCTATTGCTTGCTCGTTTTGCCCACTGCAGTCGCTAGAACGCCACCGTCGATGAAGTCTGCTCTGCCGTGACCACTGTCAACGTCGACCCGCGTCACCGTAGCTTCTCTGGTCTCGTTCTTTGCTCCAACGTGTTCGTGGTGAGCTGCTGAACCTTCCCGTGCCGTTTGTTTGATCTCTACTAGCCTTGTTTCACCGGCATAGCACCGTCGTGCTGTTGCATCCGCCATGGCCGGTGTCAGCCTTGAATCATGCTGTAACAGCTTAAGTTAATACCTTCAATCGATGCGCCTAGTCATGGTGATTGTTTTGGTACCTTGGCCGTCGTCATTGGGCTCACTATCGGCGAGTTTGTGTCGGTCAGCGTTGTCACCGTCGTAGTCAAAGATGGAGGTTAGGGATGACAAGTGGGTCCCGTATGTCAGCGACTGTGTAGTTCAAAATGAATTTCTGTTTTTCAAATTTGAATGAATAGTGTCTATTTTTGTTATTTTTGTGTAGATTTATTTAGAGCTCCAAAAATTATGAAAATTTTTGTGTGACCTCTCTGTGATGAATATTATTTAGGAAAAATATGAAATATTAATTTACAAAACTTTTTGAATGTGATGAGAATTACTCAATTAATTAATAAATGGATTTCCATGATTTTTCTAGGCTTAATTAATTATCCAAAAATTATGAAATTTGTTTTGCCACTTACTTATCATGTGATGAATCTTTACTAAAATTTTAAGCTCAATTGGAATAAGTTGATTTATTTCATAATTTTGAATTAAATAACTAATTCATAAAAGCAAATAGTAACCTTTAATGATTTAGGTTTTGTTTGGAATTTTGGATTGAGTGATGACCTTGGGTCATTAGTTGATAATGATCCTTGGCAAGTGATGTATGTGTTATAAAAAAGATTTAGTTAAGCTTGACTTGCAACTGTACCACGAAGGAAAGTTGTATCCGAATTGTTAATTTTGCATACATCATCGAGCATCATGTTTCGTATTCTGCATCATGTTAAACATGGCATTGTTACTATGTGTAGTGAACGAAGGTGAATACGTTGTAGTTAATAAAGTTGCGGAGGAAGTTAATCCGCCTGTTGAGGTCGGACCTGATACTTGTGGAACGTCGTAGGAACCTAACTTTTCCGTCAACGAAGGCAAGCCCCGGATGCATTTAACCCTACCTTGTGTTTTACCAATTTTATCGCTTTTGCTTTTCTATACTACATTAAGTGATTAGGAGTCAAGTGGAAACCTAATTGGTGCATTACCAACCTTGTTTTTCCATATCTACCTTGATTACCTATTTTAATCGTAAATGTCTAGATATGCTTAGTCATGCTTAGTCAAGTGATTACCTATCACCTGAGAATTTTAAATGGATATTTGGTTACTTATGTTATCATGAGATATGAGCATGGAAGTAATAAATCTAGACCGGGTGGACTCAGTGTGTGAGAGCCACAAGACATGGAGGTCTTGTGAGCGGCTTCTTTCCGCCTGTGTCGATTAAGGTCTGTCCGTTGTTGAATTGCATGAGATGAGACTTTGTAGTACTAACCACATACTCCAGTAAGCCTTAACTTGGTGATTCTATTATGAGAATGGCTAATCATGCACTGGGAGTGGAGAGATGGTGAGAATAGCATGTACCCACGTGGCAATGGGCCGGATTGGTGGAGTACTATATTCTCGGGTGGCGTGGACCCATTCTTGTTTTAGGAGATGTAAGAGTAGGTTGATATATGTAAGTCAGGGACAAACATATGTCGCGTGGTCTAGAATCCCTAGCTGGGTTTATAATCGGTTTGAATCACCGTTGCTCCTCTGTTATGGAGACTCAACTCACTGTTCATCATCGCAGTTAATAATTGAAACTTGAGCTGGATTTGAGAAGGAGTTTGATATGAAGTTCATGATCTCATTACAGATCATGGCGGATTCATATATGGTTTTGATGAAGTTTAAATGTTGAAATACTAAAATTTTGTTAAAGAGCTTTTACGCAAAAGAACTTGATTATTGCTAAAGCCATACCTTGAATCCCTAAACCTGCATTCCTGAGTCTTCTCAGTTTTTATTTTGGTTAAGTCTTGTTGAGTACTTTTGTACTTAGGGTTTGTTGACCCTTGTTGCAGGTGAGCCTCATGAGTAGGTCTATTTTGGACCTTGCTGTATGACTGTTGTTTAGGTCGATGACGATAAGTGAATGTGTGATCCTTGGGCAGAATGCTTATTTTGTGTGTTATGTTTATGTTAATTATGAACTCCACTTCTACTATGGTTTGTAATACTTATCGAACTTAGTTTGTAAGGTTTGAAACAACTGGTTTGTAAACTATGTTATCGTAAGACTTCCACTATTTTACTCTGATGTATATATTTGAATAAATATTGTAATACTGCAATGACTCTGTAATGTGATCCTACTCGGAAATCATGGATGGTTCGAGGTTCCCCAAGGGCACCCGACAGAATTCTTAAGTTATCAAGAACATATGCAAAGTTGTCAAAGGTCGTTGGACAGTGACAAGTGCATGTGGGTCCTATAATTTAAGAGGTTCTGCCATAAGCTAGATACCTTGTGTTAACTGGTACAAAATGTGCTGACTTGGTGAGGTGATCTACAATGACCCATATAGAATCATGACCTTGTTGTGTTAGTGGGAGGCCTATAATAAAGTCCGTACTTATTTCCTCCCATATCTAGCCTAGAATAGGCAACGGATGAAGTAATCCAGCAGATTTCAAATGAATAGCCTTGACTCTACTGCAATTATCACACCTAGCGACATAGTCAGTAATCTCTTTCTTCATCTTGGTCCACCAAAAATGGGTTTTCAAATCTTGATATATTTTGCTACTGCCCGGATGGATAGAAAACTTGGATGAATGAGCTTCATCTAAAATTTGATTTCTAAGTTCTCGGTCTTTGGGTACCACAAGTTGGTCCTCAAACCATAGCACACCTCTTTCATCCAACATAAAATGCTTGGTTTCCTGTTCTTTCATCTTTCTCTTAATGTGAAATACACCTACATCTATGTTCTGCAGTTCTATGATTTTGCTCTCAAGTGAGCAACTAATAGTGATATTGTGCAGCACAACAGGATATAACCAATTAAATCCATCTTCCAACAACGCTTCCAAGGTGTTACAATGAGATTTTTGACTAAGTGCATCTGCTACAACATTAGCTTTTCCTAGATGGTAGTGCACTTCTAAATTATAGTCCTTGATTAGCTCTAACCATTATGTTGTCTCATGTTCATCTCAGGTTGAGTGAAGATATATTTGAGACTTTTGTGATCAGTGTATATGTGACATACATTTCCCAACAACTAATGTCTCCTTATCTTTAAGGTGGGAACAATTGCTGCAAGCTCCAAATCATGTGTAGGATAGTTGACTTCATGCTTTTGCAATTATCGAGAAGCGTAGGCAATAGCTCAACCTTCTTGCATGAGCACACACCCCAAACCTGTATCTGATGCATCACAGAATACATCGAAAGGCTTCTCAATGTTGGGTTGCGCTAAAATAGGAGCTGTAGTTAGCAAGGTTCACAAAGTGTGAAAAGCAGCTTCACACTCCAGAGTCCAATCGATCTTTTCATCCTTCTAGATTAGTCTGGTCATGGGCTTAGCTATCTTGGAAAATCAGGAATGAAATGATGATAGTAGCCTACTAACCCTAGAAAACTCCAACCTTCATGAACCGAAGTCGGGGCCTTCCAATCCATGACCTCTTGTACTTTAGTTAGGTCTACAAAAATTCCTTCTTTAGATAAGATGTGACCCAAGAAAGGTACTTTCTTCAACTAGAATTCACATTTGCTAAATTTGGCATATAATTTATGCTCCCTCAATCTGGATAAGACGATCCTTAGATGCTCTGCATGATTTGCCTCATTCTTCGAGTAAATCAAGATATCATTGATAAACACGACCATGAACTTGTCGAGCTCGAGCATGAATACCGAATTCATTAAGTACATGAAGTAGGCAGGAGCATTTGTTAGTCCAAAAGACATGACCAAATACTCGTACAAGCCATACCTAGAGGAGAAAGCTATCTTAGGTATATCCTCTGGCCTGATCTTAATCTGATGATAACCGGATCTCAAGTCAATCTTAGAGAATACCTTTACTTTTGATAGTTGATCGAACAAAATATCGATACGAGGCAAAGGATACTTATTCTTAATGGTCATAGCATTAAACGGCCTATAATCCACAAACATCCGCAAGGACTTGTCCTTCTTCTTTACAAATAAAGCTAGACATCCCTATGGAGATGAACTAGGTCGAATGAGACCTTTGTCCAAAAGTTCTTGTAATTGGATTTTAAGTTCAGCTAACTCATTTGGTGGCATCCTATAGGATCTTCTCGAGATAGGTGTTGTACCCGGCGCTAACTCGATCTTAAAGTCCACATCCCTATCTGTCAGTAAACTTGGCAACTCATCTAGAAATACATTAGGAAATTCACAAACCACTAGAATATCACAAAGAGTAGTTGCTTGGATAGCACAAGACAAGTTTTGAAGATCAAAACTCCGAGGAAGTGGTACTAGAAAATCATTACCCCCCTTTGGTTGTCTCAACATAATTATTCTAGTGGTAGTGTCAATGAGAACTCCATGACCCCTCATCCAATTCATGCCCAAAATCACATCTATTGCTAGTCCTGGCAATATCATAAGATATGTAGTGTACTCCCTCTCTTGTATAGAGATGAGCACATCTCTCAGTAATTGATTAGTAGAAATAGTGGCCCTAGCTGAACTTATACTATAACCACCCTTGTCTACCTCAATTATCTTTTGATTATGCTTAGATGCAAATGCTTGGCTCATAAATAAAAGAGAAGCTCGAAAATCAAACAAAACAATGGTGGGATGTTTGTTAACAAGAAACATACTGGCGGTAACAACTTCTCCTACAGGAATTTCTTCCATAGCTGTATAATGCACGTATCTAGGATGTGCTTTTGGATTGGCCTATTTCTGATTACCCTAGATTTGATTGCTATTCTTCTTGGGATGGGGACACTCCTTGGCCCAATGACCCAACTGGTTGCAATTGAAGCATGGCTGCTTGTTCCTTGGTCCTACTGAGCTTCCCTGGCCTGCATTGCCCTTAGGTATGGCAATGGTGAATGCTCTACAAAATGTCTTCTGGGGGTGATTGGCTTGAGTTTTTGGCTGAGGAGGCCTATACTTAGGCGCTGGTGGATGAAATTGTGGCCTAGCCGCCACTGGATCTCTAGCCTAAGATGATCCTAATGAGTATAGAACATCTTCATCATGACATACATTGCACTCATAGTGGGACTAGAACTATCTGCCCGCTCATCTCGGTCTTGGATCAACGTATTGCTGTTGCGCTGTGCCCACACTACTGTAGAAGGATCCACTTGAGGAAAAGTACCAACGGCACTATCGATAAGCTCATCCCCATGTTGCTGACATATTTGGCTCAGCACCATGAATGCAACTACGTGGGCACCTTCCCAAGGAGTTTTTCCTTTAGATTCTACCTTCCACTCCTACCACAGGGGTGCTTGGGTACGAGCTAGTATGGTTAGCTGCACCTAATACCATGGTTGTCCTTCTAGGTATACCTCATTCTAGGAATAGAGAGGTGGTTCGGTATATCCCACATAATGCAAGACCCTCCAAAGTAGGGTAGGGGAACCAAACATTTCCAAGAAAGCCTCACTCCCAGCTGATGCTGCCATCTGTTCTAGCAAAATGTTGCAACTCTCATGAGGACAACGTTATAATAGAAAGGAGTTACTTAACCAAATAAGAGACTTATAAGGGGAGGAGCAATGCAAGTATGTAATAAAAGATTTATCATGATGCATGCGCATTCCATACATCCTTACAAACTTAGGAAAATTAAAACTTCTAATGGCATACATGGTGGCATACATGTGTTCTCTCATATATAATGTAGCTAGTCAAGCTACACATTTCGCTGTTAGTGTACCTGCACAAGAATTTCATTTTAACCCAACCCCACAATTATATATGCAGAAATGAAAATATGGGCTCTAGGTTGTAAGCTAAATATTTCCGTATCAAAGCTACTCGAAAGTAAATACGTCCCATATATATATATAAATATGCATATATAGTTGTATCAAAGCTAACCCATAATTAAATACCTCTATATATATATGACACATATATATACTTTAGTATCAAAGCTAACACTCCCCATTAGACCACACGCTCACATCTTGAGGTCATGCCACTGTGATGATGAGTGGCATCTTACATTGGGCGTAGAGGTAATTGGTCCATCATTACCACTCAAGTGAATGGCCTCCATACAATAGCACACCGTATGGACGATGAAAGAAAAAAACCCCTAGTTAGTACTTAACTAGCCACCTGAAATCCTTCACTAGGCATAAAGGAAGTAATCACTGGCACACTTTAGATTCAAACACCTATATGTATATACATAGCTATAAGATGCTAAAAACTAGTTTTGGAAAAAAAACCTTTGTTTAAAATACACAAGTGGCAATTAATGTTGAATCTTGATCTGATGCTAGCTGTAGCAGAACCGTCCAATTTATAAGAGCACAAGTACAATAGCAGCCCGCAAGCAGTCGCACGGTCATACTTGAGCCCATATAAACCCGGTAGTCTGTCGAGTATCACAAAGGGTATCGATTCAACCAAGATCATATATGATTCAACATACATGTCACACGTTACAAAAAGTTCACAAATACAATTCCATACATCAGAGTATGATTAAAAGTTATTACAAACCAAGTTCAAATAAAATAGTAGCAGAAGCAAATAAGTTTGAAACCAACATCTATCATCATTATTCAAATACGGTGCTAGCTCATGATCACAATTCCACAAAAGCATAAGAGAGGGATTACCAAAGAGATGCCTTGCCTAGGGCCCTACTCTTCGCCCACGGTTGGATAGAAGCAATTCTTATAGTAGCCATGATACATCGTATTATCTGCAACAATGGGAAATAAACCCTAAGTACAAGAAGGTACTCAGCTAGACTTACCCGTCATAAACCAAAAATAAAGTGACTCCAAGGATTATTTAAGGCTGTATAAGTGAAGCTAGCTTGACAACATTTTGCATAAAAAGCTTACCAATTCAAGTATACAGTTATAATTCGGTCATCAAGTTAATTATAGCTATTCATCTCTAGATTTGCAACTATCCGGTGCCAAACATGTGGTATATTATTTAGTAGCATAACAATAATAACCATAGCCGGTGTAGTAATTCCATGTTCATCACAACCATCATTCCATAATACACTTACTACGATGTTGGGGCTAGCCAAGTTTCTCACTGTCCGGGAGAGACAGCGATTCGAATTGATTTCAACCAGCTCGGAATTTATTCCTAACACAAACTCAGGCAGACCAGATCAACGGTCACCTTAGGTCACCTTTGGTACAACTCAGGTCTACATTTCGTGGGTTCAATCAACGCTGCACAATAAGGGACAACCAGCTGCCAGAATGATCAGGACTACCCTACCCTTAGGCTCACATTTGGCTCCCTACACATCCTTACTACCATCCAGAGTGCGCACTCTTATAGAACAGGGCCCGACCTGAGTAGAGCTACTCAGCTTCGCGGTCGGAACGAGTTATCCGGCCAGCCAATTGAGATGCATGGGTTCAATCTTGACAGAAGCACCAACAATGGTACAATCCTTAATCGGCATAGATAGAATCACATGAGTCAACCTATGTATAGACTCCATCTGACCTCTAGTTATATTACCCCATGGTTCTTTTTCATGATAGCAAATATAGCCAACCGTGCTTCGATATCCACCTATATCTTGTAGGTGACAGGAAATCACTCGACTTCTACCGGTCTAAGCATGGCTAAGCATATATTCAATCCTAGACCTACACAAGGTTAAATATACATATCTAGACAAGGTAGTTCTATGCATCAAGTGTTTCCAACCAACTCTTATAACCTAATGCATCAAACATAAAAGACTCAAGTGATATTTTGTAAAACATGGGAGACTTAGAATGCTCCGGGGCTTGCCTTTGATAAAGGAAGTTGGCCTGTGATTCGGGCACTCAGGTAGGTCTTCAAGAGTTTGCTCCTCTCCTTCTAGAGCTAGGCCTGAGGTGCCTCCTGTTATTCCTCTGGCTCTTCTTAAAACTCCAACAGAGTTATCCCCTTGGACGATCCTATATGCATGAGCTAGAAATAAGATATCTTGGATGCATATGTAATGACATCTATAATATGATAGGATGTGATGAATGCATTCTCATAAGTGTTCTTAGCAGCAATGCATTAAGGTGATAACAAGTTACATTTTGTTTTACTGAGTAGGTGTATATCTCTTCTCTAGTAACTAAACAAATTCTCACCTAAGCCATTTTTTGGATTGCAAGACAACAGCCACTTATTTTGACCATAACTAGAATTATACACATCCAAATAATATGGTTGTGGACATTCTAGAAAGCTTATGAAATTTACTACAATGTTATTTTAATTATCTTAATACGATTCAGCAATTATCTAGGTCAAACAATTTAATCTTTCAGATCTATCTAGAAAGCAACCATTTCTGACAATAGACTTCTAACAGCTATAATTCTCAAACCAGAAGGACTATGACTATGAAAATTTTAACACCCGATAGATAAGTAAGTTATCTACAACTTTGTTATTAATAAGTTTTACAGAAAATAGCATTATCATCATGAAATCATCACCACAATAGAAACTACACATGCTTTCATCTAGTTGAATTATAAAGCAATGATTAACTAGTTGCCTATAAACAAATACTTCTAAGCCTCACTAACGGTATCAACAGATTATGTGCATCACACACACCACAAAAAAACATCATGGTTAAGCCTAACTAATTTATTTATATTCATTTATTAATTTCCTTAGATAATAAGGTGATTTACAAAGTAAATATTTTGAGTGCTCAATAAATTCAAAGAAAATTACAGTAGGCTACACATGACTCTAATAGTCTACTATACAAATTTCATGCCCTTTGGACTAGTACAACTACCTCTACAAAAATGACAAGTTACATATGCTTATTTTAGCAAAAATAGTTTAGCATAGTGATAAGTGTCAAGCAATAGATTTCATATTTTTCTTGCTTTCATCCTAGCATAAAAATACTGTGTAAAAATTTGCATGATCATATGTTATGTATTTTTACCCCATTTATTTTCACTAGAAACTCACAATTAATTAAGATTAAATAGGAAGACCATATTTAAATTATGCTTACTATAGGTTTAATATTTTTACTAGCTAGAGCATGTCAATACAAGATCAGCAAAATTGGAATCACAATTTTATCACCTTCCTAGCTCAAGATATGCATTTTATAAGATATAAACTAATTTAAAAGCACTTAACTTGCTCAATTTAATTATCCTAGAAAACTACTCTAAGAAGTAGATTTCATATTTTTATCAAATAGTACTATTCATGATGAACCCAACAAAATTTGGTTCACCCCATTAGGATACTCCGAGCTCAAGATATAATTTTTGCAATTTAGCAACAAAATCTATGAAAAATAAATAAAGAAAATCAAATTTCCAACCGGGAGCAATAGCTAAGTGCACCCAGTCTATAAACCACCGAGGCGCTAATAACTGGGCCCCATGGGTCAACTGACCCCACACGTTAGTGAATCCGAGTAGAGCACCAGCTTTGACTAGCGAGAACTCATCGTTGGTGAGATCACTAGCGACGAGGTCGGCACCAATGTATTCCACATCCTATTCCACACCTACAGGTACCCTCGGTTTGCTCGAAGGATCACCGAAGCTAGCTCATCGGCGAGCATGGTGGCTCAACAGGCGGTGTGCGGTGGTGCTTTCGGCCATCCCCGGCAATAGTAGGGCTAGGCGAGCGCAGCTACTGACATCTACAAACCCTAGCGAAGCTCTATGATGTGGATTAGGTCAAGGTGGAGCGGTGGTGAAGCTTGGCCACGTGCATGGTGGCATGGCGGTGCGTAGCCGCATTCTAGCATCGATGTGCTGGTGTTGGCTCAACGGCTAGCGGTGTGACCTAGACCTAACCCTATGCTAACCCTAACAAGAGGAATGCGGGAGCAAGACGGCCCAGGTGGAGCACGGCTACGGCGAGCGCAAGCTCGGCAACGCTCCTAGGGAGGGCACGATGACGACGAATCTCACCTATAGGCCTTTACCTTGGCTCGATTGGCATGGATAACAGGTCGGCGAGGTGGAGGAGGTGATGGCCGAGTGGTGTGCATGAGCAATCACACAATGGCACGGTTGCGGTGGCACACGAGCTTGGCAGAGATCGGTGGTAATGGCACGACGTTGCTACGGTTTGCTCAGGCGTAGTGAAGGCAAGAGAGAGGAAGAGCGAGGCGAGTGAGAGCGATTGAGGAGGGAGGGGGCGCTTATCTGCCCACGTCAGCCTGACTAGTGGCTGCCATGGCCCAACATTAGTTGGCCATGCCGCGCATGCACGGTGCCGATTCAGTCCACCCTGAACCCGACTAACAGCGTATCTTCAAGCGATTAGTACTCCTAATCCATGGCGAATCAGTACCAACTTCATTAATAAAATTTGTAGAACTACGTGAACACTACAAAAATGCTTAAAGGAGTTTGGCCTAATTCCCAACGGTTTTCAAACTATAGTGCTCCAAAGCAAGGTAGTATGAAATTGAAAACAACTTCAACACTTAGAAAAATTCTTAAGTCACTAAACAACATTTTGTTGATATATGTGAGCTCCATTTGACCATGTTAGACACTAATTCAGCTCATGACCCTTAAATAAAGTTTGTTACCCTTGATGTAAACTACAACTTTTATTTAGGTCACACAACCATGCAAACAATCTAAGCTACTGTTCAACTTTGGTCAAACTAGCATCATGAAAATGACATTTAAAATTACACCAACACTTAGAAGCAAAATTGGTGCATGTCATGAATACAAAAGTTGTTCCACCCACTATTCTAGATGTGTCTAAGGTATTGTTGTGACCTTACCACCATTTCATACATTGGTCATACATGATTGCAAGCATAAGCATATATATAAAATCAATATTTCATGTGATATGGTATAAGAACGAGATGAAATTTCATATGCTCATGTTCTTGAATGCTTGGATGATGCTTGTGCTCATGAAATGCAAGTGTCAAATGCAATGCTTAACACTAGGGTGTTACACACCATGTCAAACTCATCATTGAGGTTGCGGCAGACGTGGTGAGGGGCGTTTAGATCCCCATCAGCCGCACGAGCGGCTTCTTCATCTCGGCAACACTGGCGATCAACATTCTTTGCCAGGCGAGCATTGCGCTCGTCGATGGTCTCACCATCCTTGGTGACGCTGTCGTGGCTGATATGAAAAAGCTCACTCTTGAACCCTGGGGGAAAAGGGGGGCAACTGGAGGTAGTCTTGGTTGAGCCCTCGGAGTAAGCATCGGGGCTCTCCTCCAAGATGGTGTGGAGGGAGTCATCTAAAATCTAGCAGATAGTCACCATGTTCACCATGGGCGTGGGCTGATTGGTCATAGGCAGATCAATCATGTAGAGGTCAGCGATGTGGTCATGCTCGGTGTGGTCGATGAAAAGGTGGTGGATAGCATCTTGGTACATGGATCCCACACCCACCAGCCCAAAGGGATAAGGCCTTGTCATGTTCTCTGCCAGGGCTTCATAATCAGCCAGGCGTAGGCCAGTAGTTGGAAGTGGTAAGCATCACACTATATGCCCTTCTAGAGTAGCCGTGATCACCAAATCTAGCCACCCCGGACGAGGCGGCCGAGCAGAATGCTCAGTCATAGTGGCTAGGCAACCTCGAAGTGCAAGAACTTGGTCGCTCATGGTAGATCGATCTAAGACCAACACCGCGAGAGACAAGCATTCGGCTAAGCCATCGGTGACCCGATCAATTGATGTTATCAGATTGTTTTGTTCGATGGATCTCCTAACCCAATGGTGAGGTGTCGAGTTCGGAGATGTTGCGGATGTTGGCATGATCATCGTAGGATGATTCTACACCACCTCCATAATCTCCCCGACGTCGTTGGCGCCGATCACCTAGGTGATGGATCCAACCATGAACGATTGGCCTAGCTCGGGAAGGACCATGGAGCTCGAGAAGCGGACCATCTTGCTCGCCATGGAATCAGCATGCACACCCCCTACCAGGCACGCCACTATCGACGAAATATGGTCAACAGTCTATCAAGGGGTATGTCCATGGTAGTAGACGAATCGATGGAGGTGCGCGAGATACAAACTAGATAGTGACACAAGTGTAGAGACAGCGAGTTAGGCAGGTTTCGGCCGTCAAGTCGATGTAATACCCTATGTCCTGTGTCTTTGGTGGATTGTATATTATGATGCGATGAAATTGAGGGGGGTCCCTACCCGTCTTATATAGTATGGGGGGTAGGGTTACAGGTCGATTTAATCTACCCTGATCGGTTTACATGATAAGCATTACTAGGATTGCAGTATCTTAGCATATCCGATCAGATCTTCCTTCGTTATCAAGGATTTTTCATGTAGTCTTGCGACACACGCCGACCTATGCCATGCATCACGCGGCTTGATCTTGTGGGCTGGGCCTCCCCTGATGGCGTGGCCCATGTACAGCCCTATGGGTATCTAGGGTTATACCCCCATAGTATTTACGCTCTATTCTTTTGTGCATTCTTAGCCTTTTTGTGTATTTCCATGAATGTCCTATAATTGATGAATCACCAAAACTTGTGGAACTTGTTAGTTATATGCTCTAGTTCTAAATTTGGTGTCTGTGTACTATGATTTTATGTGAGTGTTGGTGGTTATTTTTAGGACTTAATTACCGCCAACAAGCTCCCCCACACTTACCTCTTTGCTCATCCTCGAGCAAAGCTTAGAGATAAAAGTATTCATGAGCATAACATTCTAAGATTATATGGCTTACATGAAAGTTATTCTAACATATTCTTGTGGTCATTGATCATTGTCTTCGGGGGTTACAAAGCCACAACCTTGAAGACATCTACAAGATCCTATAGTTGACTCCAAGTAGTCGGCTTTAGGCTCGTGGGCTGTAGGATACATATCCTTAGAGGATGCATTCAAATTTCTTCGAAAAGGAATTGCAGACATGACCCTCCAACTCTTTGTTTAAGAAGCACTTTTCCAAAAACTGCACACCACTCAAAGATTTTAAGAAGCACTACATGGTTTCTCTCGGAAAGCACTTGGACGAAGCTTGCTTCTAGTCGGCAAAACCTGGAGGAACAAAAAGGCTTCCAAGTTCAACCTTACAGCGCTCGGGGGCTTTGGGGACATAGTCCCCGGGTACCCCGCAAGAAAGGAACAAGATCTAGTCCGACTAGAATTCTCCACATGTAATCCTGGTAACATTGCTATCCTCTAATCCTACTAGGACTTCTACATTGTAACCTACTAGGACTCTTGCCTCCTAGACTATATAAAGAAGGGAAGAGCTCCCTAGATCGGCACCTCTACCCAAGAGGAACAGACCTCACGGTCTAAACTCTCAAGCGCAGGGCGCAATATACTTTCCACCAAGATCGGATGTAGGGACGCTATTCCGGCGGACTGAACCAGTATAAATTGTTGTCTCTGCGTTTACCGTTGAGTTCTGCATACGCCGAAGCCCATCGAACACCGTCCCGGGTACCCTCGTGATGAGTTGCTGGTCATCAAACACCGACAGCTGACGCACCAGGTAAGGGCTTTCAGCGAATTCACGATCGAGAGCTTGACAGACCTCGACAACGTGATTTTTCCGACAGGGTCAACATGTATCTTCCACGCCGTCCGCGGTAGCTGGGTTTCTCCATGCAGAACCCGTCATCCTACATGGTCAACTCGTCGGCCACATCAAGTTGACATCAATTCAGATCCTCATTAGGACGTCACATTAACGACGCACCAGTAAGGCACCCATCTGCAATTCGCGGCATGGGACTTAAAGCCCAAAGCAACTCACCAGCGGCATCTAATCAACCGCAGAATAAAACGGCGGCCCAGCGTTCATTTACTCCTAGTAAATATCAGTGACTCTGACATCCCGAACTCATCGTACTCGGATCGAACTCATCACATTCACTGCTTGATTAGTTTTCAAAAAGTTTCCCAAAAAGTGCTACAGTAACCATCACATCGAATCTTACGCTACGTGCATGGAACATTAAATGTAGATAAAAAAACTAATTACAAAGTTTGGTTGGAAATTGCGAGACAAACGTTTTGAGCCTAATTAGTCCATAATTAAACACAAATTGCTAAATAAAAACAAAAATGTTACAGTAGTCAAATTGTCAAATGTTGCGAACTAAACACAGCCTCATAAGCAACGCGCGCCTACATGCACTAGACAGGCTAGCGTCATTTACTCCACCACAATGATTAAAGAAAGCAAACTTGGGAGTCGTCCAAGTTGTGGAAGCAAGCAAGGCAAGGTGTATATGCATGCACGAGCGTCATGCAAACCACGTCCGAGTCCGACTACCTGACCCTGCAGACTCCACCTCGACGACTGAGTTTAACTCTAACTCGGACACGGCGAGGGGCTTCTCGCTCGGCTACTACGCACCGACTACCCCTTCGTCGGACACACCCGAAGCCTTTGCCTCTCCACGATCCGCGCACTCGTCCGACTATGACTCCGAGTACTCTTCCGACTACGACTCCACCCACCGACTAAGCCAGAAGCAAGCCTCTTCGGCTACATCAAGCTTTCCGACTGCACCAAGCTGTCCAACTGCATCAAGCTGCAAGCAAGCTGTTCGAGGCACAAGCGAGCCGCCAAGCCTACATCCGACTACTCGGATACTACAGCTTACCGACTACTCCACTCGTCCATCAATCAAGATAAGTCATGCTTTAATATTTTTCTAAATATTCTTTAGTTTTTATATATCTCTAGCTATTATACATGTGCCTCCACGGCCATAACATAGTTGCCTTCCGACTACTCATACAGCTCTGAGCTTATAGTCGATACCACACATAACGGGTGTATAACATGCGCTCCGCGCGTATTCTCTTTTTTTCGTGTAGCGCCAACTGCTCTAGTCTTCTTTTAACAGTTGTACAAATACTAGAGTAGTACGAACTTACATTTGTGACGCACTGTTTACTCGCACGGCTCACATAGTCATGGTCATGAACCTCACGACCATACGTCGAAGATACAAGTGTTTACAAATACGGACTCAACTACTCGGGGAATTTACACGGCCTAGCAAGAGCAAGATGCGAAAAAACTTTTACATGTGTTTCATAATATTGGAATCGGCTCCCGACCTATTATTTAACATACATAGGACCTGCTCCCGACTTGATATCCTGAAAATTCTATATATTTATCTGGCAGGCAACCAAATTTAGACCATGTCTACTGGGTGAGGTACGCGCTTCTACGGGCTGCCTTACTTGAACCACTGCTTCGCTGGCCAGCCAGATGAGGGTTCCTTGCCGTTATTCGGCGGCTCTTGACGTCGCTCATATCGTTGACTCGTTGTCGTCAAGAGACGGCCGTCATCAGCATGATGTGGTTCACTTAGCCAGCACGCCACGGCTTGGATCGCCGGTTTGGTTGTGCCTCATAAACAACATGAACCGCGTGTCCGCGTCACTGACTCGTCATCATCACACGGCAACCCTCATCGTCATCCACGGTGGCACTCGTCGTCCCTTATTAACTCGGACATGACCAGGTTTCCCAAGCCGGCTTATGAGCCGTCCGACAACCGAGGTACAGGCCAAGTCCGACTGCCATTCGAGCCCTGCTCAAGTCTGACTACTACTCGGCTTATGGCTCATGATCGATGAACATGCAACGTCAACGTACGTGCTATCAAGCAAGCAAATAAGCTATTTAATCAAGGGATTGAGGCCTACATACACGTACAAGACCAAGCCACCAAGACATGCACGTACAGGAATAAATTCCCACGTACAAGACCAAGCCACCAAGACATGCACGTACAGGAATAAATTCCCTCGCTGCTGCTGCCGCACGGCTTTCATCAACAGGGGCGAAGCTATGTGTAGCCATCGGGGTCGGTCGACCCGACATGGTTTTGCCGCCACGCTTGCACCTAGCGATTTTTGGCCGGTATTGACCCCCGGTAAATTTTTTTGTTAGACCCCAGGTAGTAGGCTGGCAGCCCAGTAGCAACAGCCTATCTCGACATCTCTCTAGCCCACGAGTGATCAGGCTAGCAATAGTATAGGTAGGCAGGCAGCCGGCCTGAATGCCAAACGTTGCCACGCCCCCTTTTCATCTTCGTTGTTCTTTCATCTTCGCTGTTCTCGGCTGCTTGCATCCCAAATCCTTTCTGCTTCTCCCATCAGCGAATCGCTAATCCTCCTTACCGTCGGGTGGTGAAGTGATGATCTGAGTTGGGTGGCCGGCCGGACTTAAATCCCAGTGATGAGCGAGCCAGTCGACTTGCGACGGTGGGCAGCTCCGGCGTTAGCAATAAGATTGCTCTCTGCTCATCTCCTCTCCTGAGTGTGTCTCCGTCCAGTCTTAGGTTTTTTGTTTTTTCCAGCTATACAGTCTGAACTCGAAAGACAAGTAGTACATTCACAAGATGGAGGATCGTAACCACAGAGGAAAACTATAGGAGGTAACTGTGCACTATGCAATTGTTATTTTATCTTTGCGATGTTATGTATGATATATATTATTGTCAGGGTTCAAAATTTTTGTAAAATTTTGTGAATTTCGGTGGTGGCTGAAAGAAAATCTGAATTTTTGTAATACACTCATACATGTGCTATATAACTCTAGACTCATATTTTCTATTGTTTATGTTGCATATTCTTCTACTCAATAGATGTGTAGTCATAAATCATGCTAATATATGTTTAGATTTAAATATTCTTAGAAAAACATACTTCATGTGCTAGTCTCTAGAAAAAATTTAGCCGAATTTCATAAAATTCGGTAATTTCGAGGTTGGCAGAAATTTTTGTAATACCAAAATTGAAAACCTTGATTACTGTAACCTATAACTTAGGACTTAGTACTGTCAGTATTGACCCCAGCGACCAATTTTCCTGGCTTCGCCCCTGTTCATCAACATGAGATCAACATCGGCTACTTGGCAATAATGAGCACCAGCAGTCTCAGCTAGTCAAGATTATTCGGTGATCACCTCGAGAAGCAGTCGATAATGCACAGGAGCGGGCACGGCCGTGTCCACCTGGCCTCGTCCAACTCCGACAATTCCTGCCCTCGTTGTCAATGGCTCCGGTTACTGTCATCAGCATACACGGCGGTTATTACCGTCAACATACAATGGATCCGCCCGCTACTTCCTAATACCTCGCACGGCTATATACATCTAACTATGATGATGTCACCTAGACTACGGTTTTCACACTGCATACACTGGGTACTTGACTATATTGCCCTTTTACGAGATGCGCCGACTACTCACACGGCTCACATCTCTACTGGCCAGTGTGCGTCAATTACCGACATTTAGTGTGACTATCACATGTCGTCCCGGGTAGGATGATTCCTGGAAGCAAGGTACCTGATTCGTTCGCTACAGGGCGAGATCCTAACAGTGAACAATCGCTACAAAGGCTCCTTGAACAAGTGTTATCACACACTTAACGTCGACGGAAGGGCCGAACATGATTTAAATCATAATGACTAAGTTGACTACTTTTTAGCTCGGCTAATCCGTCTTACGCACCTTTTTCAAAAAAACTATACAAGACAACATAAGCCTAACTCATGCAGACTACAATCTCATCCACATATTACCCAGTCTAAAAAACAACTTTATACAAAAGTTACTCAAACAAGCCAGGCCTCCTTCGGCACTCGGCTTACTACCAGACTAATAGAATCCATTGAAGATTCAATACAGTCTTTGATTGTCTACATGCTACAAGCTAGTCTACGACAAAGCAAAGATGGGAGGCTTTCACATGACATCCTATATTCAGGCTCTACGACCCGCCGATTTTTCACTCAGCCATCATCACGGCTTAGTCGGCACTAAGTTCGGGCGATAGATTATTACCTCAGCTTAGTCGGTACTAAGCTTGGAGGCTTGATCACCTACGGCGGCCCTCGCCGTTCGCCAACGTCATCTGTTGTCAACAAACTTCTACGGCAACTCGGCGTCTATATGCAGTTCACGACTGCGTCCACCAATATGGGACAAGCTAAGGCACTCAAGCAGCGGCACGCTGACCTCAAGATTGTCATCTTTGACATTTACACGCCGCTCTGCCAACTCGCTGAGTACTAGGCGATGCGACTGTGTCATCTTACAGCGGCAACCGAACAGCATGCTTCAAGCCCAACATGCAGATCGCGACATCAAGCCTGATCAAGCAAACAAGATAGCAAGTCCAACTCGGACAGACCACGTCTGTATCGCATGCTGCTGGTTCCAGGGCCTTGACGGCTCAGCTACCAGCACGTACGGCAAGAGAGTCCTACTCCTACACGAGCTACCAACGTGCACGCAGACATCAAGTCGCGGGCTCCAACACAAGGACAACGCCATCTTCACTACATGTAGAAAAAGGTTTTAAAGGACGGCTGGTAACTCTCTGTAGGGACAATTTTGCTAGCCGCCTCTATGAAAGGGTGGCTAAAATCACTGATTTGTAGAGACGGTTTTCAGGCCGGCCCTACAAATCGATTTGTAGGGGCGGCTAGATATTGAGTCGTCCCTACAAATCAATTTTCAGAAACCACGAAAAAAGAGGCAAAAAAATAGCAATTTTTTTTAACCAAGGAGGTCCCCACCGGCAGCCACACGCACCCTTACTCTATGGTTGCAGCATTTTTTCACGATTTTTGCACACTTTGCGTCGGCCGGGATTCGAACTGGCAACCTCTCTCTCGCGCGCCATCTCCTCTACCACTACACCTCACATTGTCCACAGTCCATTTTGATTCCCCATGTATTATACAAAACTGAGCATAAATTGATTGTTTAAGGCCCTAAACTAATTCAAATGAAAAAGTTATCAACTATAAAGTTTTATAACTTTTCGAGATCTATAACTTTTATTTTGGTAGTTTCTCCATCTTAGGTTACTTATAAAAATTGAATTTCAAATAATAGAAATTCGAACGTAGTTTTTCATCACAAGATGGTTTTAAATGAGAAAGTTATCATGTACAAAGTTTCATAACTTTTTAAGATCTACAACTTTCATTTTTACTGTTTGTCCCTCTGAGGTCGTTTAAAAATTTTAAATTTTAAATTTTTGGAAATTCAAACGTAGTTTTTCTTGACAAGATAATTTCAAATCAAAAAGTTATCAACTACAAAGTTTCATAACTTATCGAGATCTACAACTTTTATTTTGGTTGTTTCTCCATCCGAGGTCGTTTATAAAATTTAAATTTCAAATTTTAGAAATTCAAACGTAATTTTCCTTGACAAGATGATTTCAAATTAAAAAGTTGTCAACTATAGAGTTTCATAACTTTCTGAGATCTACAACTTCTATTTTGATCATTTATTCATCCGATATAGTGGTAGTAACATTGTTCACAAATATTACATATCCCTCTTATTATTTATGAAACTATAAGAGAGATATGTAAATTTTGTGAACAATGTTATTACCACTTTATGGGATGAAGAAATGACCAAAATAAAACTTGTAGATCTTGATAAGTTCTGCAACTTCTATGTTCATGATTTTTTCATCTAAAATCAATTAGTGTTCCAAAATAACGTTTGGCCTTCTCTATGTGCTCTTTTATATATTGTTCCTCTTTTGTCCCTCTCTTTTTTATATTTTTTGGGCTGTCGTTGTTTTTTTGGGAAATTTTGACTTTTTCTTTTTAATTTTTTGATATTTTTCCTTCATTTAGGAGCACAAAAGAATTAACCACAGAAAATATGAGCTCAAACAAGTGAAAGACATGGCATGTGGAAATTTCAGAAGACGTGCTCAAAATCGACAAAAAGCTTGTGACTACGAAAAGATGATCTTGTGACCAGTTTTTGATCAATTTAAAATTCTCTGACCCCGATAAAGCAAGGGATGGACGGATCCGAAATTTTTTCTGATCGATTTTGATATATGGAACGTCGAAATCGGAGTTCGTATGCAAAAACTAGATCAGTTTTAAGAATTGACTCCGAATTAGAGGATAAAACGGGAACAATAATTTCAAACAGTATTTTCAAGTAGTAAATGATCTCAACTGAAAAAGTTGTCAACTACAAAGTTTCATAACTTTTCGAGATCTACAACTTTCATTTTGATTCTTTCTTCATCCGAGATCGTTTACAAAATTTGAATTTTAGTGCTTACTTTTTAATATTCGACGTCCATTTGTAGAGGCACTTCATAGTTGAGCCGCCCCTACAATTGGCAACCATTTGTAGGAGCGGCTCTATCACCAGCCGCTCATACAAAAAAAATTCGTCCCGTTGCTTAAAAAAAAACGTTTTTTACGTGGTGCTTCGAGACGACATGCAACGTCAAAGTGGCATCGTGCCTTCACGGGGAGACTTAACAGGCAAATCAACAGAACATGCACGCAGCAACTCGGCAAACAAAGACAGAGACGAGTACTCTGGCCGGCAGCCCCTACTGCTCCTACGCCTTCGCTGATCACGAGCCGTGAAGCAAGCCACCAGCGAGCTTTCCAAGCCAGAAGCGAGCCGTCTCCGCCCCGAGCGAGCCGAGCAGAAAGACATCTGAACTGCATGCCAAAAAACAATCAAGGAGTAAGCACGTATATGCTAAGAAGCCGTCCAAGCTAACAGGATTTGCATGTATTCATGTACGTACAATGGTTCCTACGAGCAAGCCGTTTCAATCCAAGCCCCGACGGCCACTCTGAATCTCCAGGACGGCGGGCACAACACTAGATAACCTCGAGAAGAAGCATCGGCACCAATGGCATGCAAGATTACCAAGGCAGGTTCCCTAAAAAAAAAAAAAGATTTATCAAGGCAGCATGCAGGACACACACGTGCGCTAATTCTACAAGCCACTTCTTCCTGTCCATGACTGCTTAACAATGAGACACCGAAAGGGTTACGTCAAAACGGAAGCACCATATCGTCCGCACTCTGACAACTAGCTAACTCAGGCGCGACTTCTCGGTAACTATATCGACTACTGCCAGCAACTTCACTGCGCTCGCTCGATGACTACTTCAACTACTCGGACCTAACACACCAGTCAGGGATGGGTTCCGAGTACTCGGCGGCACGACTGTTCTGCACTTCATCCAACATGCAAGATGACAAGCGGTCATTGATCATTGAGAGTACGCTTGTAAGTTATTGAGAGATTTAAATCGTACATACGTATATGCTCTTACTACATGCGTACACATACATACTCATCCATCTACTCGGATTCCATGCTGCTAAGCTCGGGAGCTCGGCTATTATCACGGCTTACTCAGGCTTCACTCCAACTGCGCTCAGGGGCTCAAATTCAAGGATGGAAGATCAAATTTACAAGCACTCAACCACTCGATGCCAAGCGGTCATTGATCATTGTCTTCAGGGGTTTACTCGGCCACACCCTTGAGGACATCTACAAGATCCTATAGTCAACTCCAAGTAGTCGGCTTTAGGCTCGGGGCTGCGGGACACATATCCTCAGAGGATGCATTCAAATTTCTTTGACAAGGAATTGCAGACAAGACTCTCCAACTCTTTGTTCCAAACAACAAGAGACTCGGGGGCTATACTCAGTGAGTGCAGTTTTTTGGAAAGTTCACACCACTCGAAGATTTCAAGAAGCACTACATGGTTTCACTCAAGAAAACACCCGGACAATGTTTGTTTCTACTCGGCAAGATCTGGAGAAACAAGAAGGCTTCCAAGTTCAACCATACAGTGCTCCGAGGCTTGTGGGGCATAGTCCCTAGGTACCCCGCAAGGACGGGAGAAGATCTAGTTCGACTAGAATTCCCCACATGTAATTATATTAACATTGCTATCATATAATCCTACTAGGACTTTTACACTGTAACCGACTAGAAGACTTGCCTCCTGAGATATATAAAGGAGGGCAAGGCTCTCTAGATCGGTAGGCCATGACACACAATCATACCAATCAATCCAACGCAAAAGGCTACACGCCGACTAGAGGTAAAGGCTATTACTCGATAAGAGGGCCCGAACCAATATAAATCGTTCATCTCTTTGCGTTTACTGTCGAGTTCTGCATACGCCGAAGCCCTTCGAACATCGTCCCGGGTTACCCCGTGATGAATTGCCGGTCATCAAACACCGACAATTTTTTACACAAGTGGGATCTGTGGCGCTGGCTAACAAGTTTCCTTGGGTTATTGAGAAGCGAAACAGTTCATGAAACTAAGGCATCTTCCCAATTTCATATCTTAGCAACTTGCAGTTTTGAAAGTTTTTTCTCAAGAAAAGCATAGTTCACTTTATACTCCTCAAATGGCACTCTCAAATCACTCAAAGGTGTATAAATCCTCACCAAGGCATAGCAATATTTTTTTCTTCTACTGTTTTATCCTACTTCTAAAAAAGGTTTATGTGGAGCTTTAGGTAGGGATAAACAAGATAGCATACTTGTATTGCATATGTTGTAATGTTAAATCGAGGATCAAGAAGAGAAGTGCCATACTCTTAGATCAAGATGTGCATGTATGTGGAAAATGGTATGAATATACTCTTTTTTTAGATATGATCTCTCTCTATAATTTATTATTTTGAGACATGACTATCTATATTTTTCTTTCTTTTTTTAACTAAGCATGAGCCTTCATGTGCTCATCATTTTTTCCTATACTTGGACCTTCATGTGTCCATATCTTTTTCTATACTTGGACCTTCACATGTCCATATTTTTTTCTTTTCTCACATACTTTTGCATAGCCTTTTGTCTCATTAAAACATATTGTATAGTTTTTTAGAGCATGGAATATTTATTTTGTGAAAATGAAAGGCATGTTCTTGTGTAATTCCATTATAGAAGCAGCAAATGTATGTGGCATGTACGTGGTCTTTGATCTTCAGAGCATGATAAATCTCTCAACAAGGGTCAACAAGACTTGACCAAACTCAACACAAAAACAAGCAGTGTATGTAAGCTTAAATCTTGCAAGATGTCATATTTGGCTTTGGTAGGAATTGCTCACCGATTGAGGAGTATGTGACACTATGGTTTTATAATATTTTCATCAAAACATATTCTCCAAGTACTTTGAATAGAAATGGTAGAATTCCTAAGTCAGAATTATATCACATCTCACAACAACTTAGTCAACATGATTGTCCTATTAAAATATTTGCCCACTAGCATAAGTGTATGTATATGGAACAAACTTTATGCAAGCTTGTATCTTAAAAATGGTATTATCATGTCACCCTTTTGGAATTTTGAACGAAGTGTGGTTATAAAATTGCATGGAGGCATAGTTAGTTCATTGAGTTTAATTTTAGTGATCAAGATTATGTTTGTTTTAAACTCAAGATTGTAGGGATTGAGGGTAGTGTTGCGCAAACCATCATTTGAAAAGGAAGAAGGAGCTAGGTCAAAGGTGGTTTGGCTAAACCAGAGGTTCAAACAATCCTCTCTGGAGCTATCTGTCTTGTCCTTCTGCATGTTGAATTGTTCGATGTTGTGCAATGTGTTAGTGGGAGATCTCGAATGTGTGTTAGTTATGCTCGAGAATTCTCCCCCCACACTTATTCTTATACCTGTTTTATTTAATAAAGAAAAAGAAAAAGAAAACAAACAAGGCTCTACCGGCTATTGGGAAGACTATTATTACTTTATTATTATTATTATTATTATTATTATTATTATTATTATTTGTTTAGTTATTATTTATATTACTTTTTTATTTTATTTGTTCACCCAACTTTTTATCTTTTAGCAAAACTCAAACAAGGCATCATCATGTGCAAGATCTAAAGCATACCACATGTGTATATCTAAAAAGAGGTGTGCATCGCACGGATCTGAAACCAAAACAAGAAGAAAACAACTATACACAAGTGGATTAGTAATTGAATGTCAGAACAAGAACCCTAGTTATAAGGGACGACAAGCAAAAAAACGATAAACAATCAACAAAATCACCACACACAGAGGAAGACGAGTTGGGTGCAGGTGAGATATATCGTCCGAGCACCGGAGGACCAGCAGGGATCCGTCGGAGGAGGTTGACTCGGTCAGTCAACTAAGCTCGAGGGAGAGGAAGAGGAGACTACACAACAGAGTAAAATGGAAGGAGTGGGGAGGAATGGGGGCAGTAGTCCTAGCCGCCGAGCAGCGCGCGCCTTTTATCGCCAGGACGAGGCCATCTCCCACACTCCGCCCAATCCTTCCCGCCAGGCATCGTGTCGTCCTGGCTGGGACGGGAAGATGAAATCGAAAGGATGGCGCCGTGCGGGATTGGAAGGGAAGAGGAATGGCATGATACAGCGAAATGGTGCGAGGCAGGGAACCAAACAAGACCTTACTGCACGGCGTGATGGCGGATGGGCCTTGGGACTGCCCGAGGAGGGCAACCAATAATCACCCCTAATAGAATCATTTTGCTATGTAAATAATTCCATCCAGACACGTGAGTAGTAAATTTGCTTGTGATAATAACCGGCGTGTTCGGTCTCAGGTTAGACTATTTTTTATTACTAATAGCATCATTTTGTTAAGTAAATAATTTCATATCCGGACCTGTGAGCAGTAAATTTGCTTGTGATAATAACCGGCGCGTCCGGTCTTGTGTCAAACAATTTTTTTTTATTACTAATAGTATCATTTTGTTAAGTAAATAATTCCATCCTGACCTGTGAGCAGTAAATTTGCTTGTGATAATAACCCGCGTGTCCGGTCTCTGGTCAGACTATTTTTATTACTAATAGTATCATTTTGTTAAGTAAATAATTCCATCTGTACCAGTGAGCGATAAATTTGACTGTGATAATAACCGATGTGTCTGGTCTCCGGCCAAACTATTTTTTATTACTAATAGTATCATTGTTTTAAATAAATAATTCCGTCCTGACCTGTGAGCCGTAAATTTGCATGTGATAATCATCGGCGTGTCTGGTCTTCCGGTATTTTAATAATATCATTTTGTGAAGTAAATAATTCCGTCTGGAACTGTGAGCAGTGAATTTGACTGCGATAATAACCGGCATGTCTGGTCTCCGGTATTTTGTTAAGTAAGTAATTCCCTCTGTCCCTCAACTAGACTGAAAATTGGTTCCCAAAATAAATCAACTTCTAGGCCCTCAACGTCTATTCAACCCATTTATTTCCTCGGAGTTTCCAGCGTTCAACGTAACCATTTAATTCTCCTAGACATCAATATCATTGGAAACACCAAAACTCATTGCTCCAACTTTTCGGGACGTGGTGAGTGCATTTAAACTTAAAAAGCTTAATAAGGGATAGTAAGGTCTTTTCTCTTGTTTGCTAATCTATCCTGAATTTGGTAGAAATATATTCTTTGCCGATGGAGTAGGTTAACGTGGACTAACTGTGAAAATTGTTGCATTAAAATGTTTACCTACTCATCGGAATCCAAATTAATGTCGACGTCTACTTGTAATTAAAGTAATAAAATCTAGCTATATGCTAGTCCAACGAAATAACTATATAAACACGACTTTGGCAACTCAGTGCACGTTTCTTTGAGAATAAAGTGGCAACGGATAAACGCACTTGATGAAAGCAAAAAATGTATTTGTTATTCCAAGTTACATTAATCATATCTATAGAGTCTAGGGAGGATACATTCATGTGGCGAGATTATTTGTTTTAACTCCATTGACGTTTCACAAAAGCATCGTATTCTCCACTCTGTATTTATTTTATATAGGTATGTAGGGAATTCCGCCATGCATTAGTATAGAATCCACAAACTTGAATATACAATACATATATGAACGTAGAAAATCCTCACGCAGTGAGTCACAACTCACAAATCAATCATAGAGTAAACTAGTTTTGCTATTTTATTGTGTTGGATCGGTTTAAGACTAAGCTAAAGTCCGGTAATTACTATTTGACCCACACTAACCTTACATTGCTTTTGTGGCTTGCATTGTTATTACTTATGACAAAGTTTTCCCTATAGTCGCCAAATTTCTAGCATTCTAACAGGGTAAATTAAATATACTTGCAAATAAATTAAAGGAATACTCTCTCTATATATGTATTAATATATAGTTCCGTGTCACCGCGCAGATGAGAGCATAGTATGTAATGTAACAAAGGGTCCATCCATTGCACTGGTTACAGAATATCTCAGTTCGGAGTTATTAGGACCTATATATTGACAGTAACAAACGATTAACGCCTCCCAGTTAGTTAATAAACCAATGTAGTTCCTGTAAGTAAAGGGCGGGAGCTCTAGCAAGCTACGTAGCACGGCTCGAACAGGAGGTAACACGTCACGGCCGGGGACGGGCCTTAATGCACATGTACAAATATGCAGATGCTCTCCCATCACCAACATAGATGCAGATGCTCTCCCATCACCTTTGCTTGGAATATGTGCGGCGTTGTCACTCCGATCCCGTGCTGGAATTGAGGAAGGAGAGATCGAGATACGATCGCCGATCTAGATCGATATGCTAGCTGAACCGTCATCCGTGGGCATCAATACCTTGTGCAGATGCGCAATTGCAGTGCGTTTTCCTTCTTGAATCGTCTTTTGCCACTTCAATGATCCGCGCGCAGCGGGTATCACCATCATTTCAATCCACGCAAGATGCATGTATCCGTGTCGATCGAGTAACTCCCTCGCTACGCGTTGTCCTTCTTTCCAATGCATCCACATCTTGCATTGTCCTGCAAGCATGAGGTGGTGGCTGTCCAACAAAGGGAGAGGCGGTCCTAAGTCTAGTCTCAATGAAGAGTTTTATAGCGTTGTTTTCAAGATTGTCCATTGTGACAGAGCCAGTCCAATTTGTCCAAGATCAAGTACGACTATCCCCGTTTAACACGTTAACGCGCGTATACTTTCACTTATATAAACCCGATAGTCCGCCGAGTGTTACGAAGGACCTCGGCAAATCAACATCACAACCAAGATCGCATGATTAAGCAAATACCCATCATAGAAATAATATTACAAGTCTAGGTTTCAAAACCGGTCAAGGGAAACAACATAGCTTTTAATGATTACATTAATATAAGTTCCAAATACATTGCTAGCATAAGTGACATATAAATGAGAAATAAAATGGAGTCACCGAGCCCACCGATGGTTATGCCACATCTTCCTCAGGCCGAAAATTTCACCTGCAACATGGTGGGATAAACCCTGAGTACTCGAATGTACTCAGCTAGACTTACCCGTCATAAATCAAAAATAAAGTGACTCTAAGGATCATGCAAGACTTTATAAGTGGAGCTAGCTTGACAACATTTTGCATAAAAAACCACTAATTCAGCTATACATTTTATAATTCGGTGATCAAGTTAATTATAGCTATACTAACATGTGCCAAACATGTGGTATATCATTTAGTAGCATAACAATAGTAACCATAGCCAGTGTAATAATTCTATGTTCATCATAACCATCATATTTCATAATTCAATTACTACGATGTTGGTGTGAGTCAGAGTTTCTCACTATCCGGGAGAGACGGCGATTTGAATTGATTTCAACCAGCGGGGAATTTATTCCTAACACAAACCCAGGCAGACTAGATCAACGGTCACCTTTGATAAAACTCAGGTCCATATTTCGTGGGTTCATCCAGCGCCGCACAATCAGGGACAACCAGCTGCCAGGACGTTCAGGCCCGTCCTGCCCTTGGGCTCACGTCTGGCACCCCGCACATCCTTACTACCATCTAGAGTGCACATTTTTATAGAACGAGGCCCTGTCTGAGTTGAGCTACTCGACTTCACGGTCGGAACGAGTTATCCGGCCAGCTAAGTGAGAGGCATGCGTTCAATCTCGACAAATTCGTCAACTACGGTACGGTCCTTAATCGACATAGACGAGATATAACATGCACACAAGGCCTCCATGTCCTGCTACCTCTCAATCACAAAATCCTGTCCGGTCTCTATTTATTCATCATCACATGGTTATTTTCTACAATAACAAATATAGTCAACCGTGCTTTGATATCTACCTATATTTCGTCGGTGACAGGAAATCACCCGACTTCTACCGGTCTAAGCATTGCTAAGCATATATTCGATCCTAGACATACATAGGGTTTAAGGTATATTTCTGGACAAGAAAATTATATGCATCAAGTGGTTTCAATCAACTCTTATAACCTAATGCATCAAATATAAAAGGACTCAAGTTGATATTTATAAAACATAGGAGGCTTAGAATGCTCCGGGGCTTGTCTGGGATCCAATACTAGATTAGTGTTTGTTAGATGACACTCGCTTGGCAAGCATCTCCCTTCTCGGCACTTGCTTAGTCCTTCCATCTTCTGGATCGATTCATCAAAATCTATCTTCGGGTTTAACTCTAACATTACGTCCTTCACATGGGGCCTCTAGCGTACCTAAATGAGATACAACAATGTAAGTGCATGAATGCGAAGAATGGCAACATGAGATGCCTTACATAAAAGTTTTTGAGATGAGCACAAGGTTACACTGAACATATATAAAGCACTCCATGTTACTTAATTAAGCATCACACAAAGTAAAGCAAGATGAAGCAAACAATTTTATGTAAAACACCGATTCTGGACAATAGAACCATAGTCACTTGTTTTAACCATACTTAGAGTTCTAGGCATGCAAAAAGTGTAGGTCCTAGACTTTCTCGAAAGCTAATAAAATTATCTAAAACTTTGTTATTAACACCAAAAGCTGATTCAATAAATAACAATGTCAATATACATCATGAAGTAGAGCTTATACAAGTAAGGACAAAAAATTGATAGTAACTTCATAAATGCATATCTCAAGTTATATTCATCCAACAAGTATGATCCTTAACTTTATAGAAATATTATTTAGTTATAAATAGTTTTTTTATTATCATCTTAAGATGATTCTGTAGCTAACAAGGTTAAACAACACCAAGAAGGCATCTCTGTCCAGATTTAGACAGAATCTGCCATTCTATTTTGAATAACAATAACTAGAGTTCTAGACCACCAAAAGCAGTGAATCTTAAATATTTTAGAAAACTTACGAAAAGCACTACAACTCTCCTATTAACACCAATACATGATTTCATGTTTAAATAAGCCAAACAATACAATCATTCAGATCTATCCATAGGACATGCAAAAACCTGACAGCAAACTTCTAAAATCCATAACTCCTAAACTATCAGGCCTACAATCATGAAATTTTAGGACAAGCAAGATAAGGAAATTATATACAACTTTTGTATTCACCATATTTACAGAAAACATCATTTGATCCACGAAGTTATCATCACAACAGCAAATACACATGTAGCCATTTCAGAATGTAACAATTTGATGTTTCACTTGTTTTGCTAACAAAGAGCATGCACACATGAGCCATTCAAGAACTTCAACCACCACTAACATACTTAGCAACACTTTATTGAACCCCAATCACTCAAAACATCACCAAATACAATTACAAGCTTTTATCTACAATTATACTTTTATTAATCCTTTTTTCTCAATAAACATATATATAATTTTAGTGATATATGAGAACAACTAGTTTGGGGCTGAGACTTTTATGAGTGGTATATATTATCAAATCATGGCTACTTCACAAATTTCACATGCTCAGGTTTTATAGATTAATTATTACAAAAAAGATAAATTACTAATGCAAGAAAACATGTGAGAGCAAGATAAATCTAAAACACACTATTTTATGCAAACACATGGCCATATTATGTATCAACATAACACCACAACATCATCGTAATGGAACCACCTTTTCCATTTTTGCATCTTCGTAAAAATTATAACTTATTTAAAACCATTTATAAAGCAATAAACAAGTTAAATCAATCATACTGCATCCAATGGACATGAATATTTTACCACAGCACACACATAGCATTAGTAGCCTACCATTAAACTTTCACCTCATTTGTGGTATCACAACTTTAGATACGAATTTATCCCTAGAAAATCCTAATTTACCTAGATAAATAAAAACAGCAAAAACCTTCTACTAACACATATCATATTATGACTTTACTGCATAGATCTACTCACAAGGATTCCAAAACTTCCTCATTTGCTATTTTACAATTTTCATACGATTTATTATGAATTTTCCAAAGTTTTAGCCATAAAAGAAAAATAAACTTGCACCATGGACCCCGAACTTCCACGAAAATAAATTCTAGCGAGACAATCCTTCTAGTCACTATTCACATGAGTCACGACTTCTGCAAAAAACCCCTTCCCTTTCTTCGAAATTCTTGCGCGAGGCCCTTCACGCGATTTTGAAATAGGGACACGCGGGAGCTCGCGGTTTCGATAGAAGGAGGCCATGTCGGTGGCCGAGGAGTGGTGGTGGAGCATCCTAGGGACCGCGTGCATCCATAGGGCTACTTAGCTTGGCTAGTGGCGGCCCAAGGTGGCCCGGCCACACGCGTGCATGGCGCGCAGAGGCGCAGCTCTGGCAACGGCCAACTGCAGCGATGGCGAGACCGCAAAAAGGGGCATGTCAGGGCGATGTGTGGCGGTGGAGGCGTAGCGACACTTGGTTGGGGCAAAGAAGGCCCGTAGGGCAGGGAATGTGGCAGCGGTGAGCTCAGCCCGCCTCGGCCATGGCGGCGTTCGCGCCCACGAGCTGTAGAGCGAGGGCGGAATGGAGGGAGCGCACCGAGAGGGTGAGCGAGGAGTGGAGCTCAGGCGTGTCGACATTGAAGCGTTAGGCGAGTGTGGAGGAAGTGGCTGGTAGGGGCTTAGGGAGTAGGGGCCCATAGTGCTTAGCATGGTCGCCACGCTGACATAGCATCGAGCATGTGGCGGGCAACGGTGCGGCCACTGTGGGAGGCCATTTTGGGCTAGCTACAGGCCGAAATGGACCTTGGGACCATAAGTAAAGTTGAAGCCTACGAACTTCTCTACAACTTTGGTTAAGGGCATCTGGCCATTAGAGCACTCCATTAGCAGTTAATTAAGCCCCAACTTGATAGTGTCAATGACTTGACAAGGTTAAAGCCTTGCTCTGCTTGTGCTCCAATTACTTGGTCCAAACATGGTCAAACTGATCCCAACCTTTTGTATGGCCTTCTCCAAGATGTAAACTCCAACTTTTATTATGGGATCAAGTCAAGTTGGTAACAAAAACACAAGAATGCGACATGCCAACTATCCTTGCCACTAATTTCAGACAGAATATTTTCTGAGGCTGAAACAGCAGCTGATTCAAACTTTAGATCACTGTTTGAGTCACTTAGGAGTTGAAATAGGTCCTGGTCCAAAAATAAAGTTTGTTGTACTCCATTCAAACTTCAACTTTTATTTAAGGTCCAACTCCATGCAAGCACTCCAAATAGTTGGTCAACACAGGTCAAAACCATATCATGAAAAAGGCAATTTTAGCTATTCCCACACTTAGAAGCATTTTCTTGACATTTGCTCAGCACGAACCCTTCATGACTTTTGTTGTAGAGTTCAATTAGAGTCATTTGGGCAAGTTATCAAGGTTTGGTCGACATTCCATGTTCCCATTCACCTGATGAAGCAATTCAAGAAAGATTATAACTCATCATTTCATGTGACTTCTTGATTCCAAACTTCATGAAACTTTTCCACTGGTCAAGGTGCATGCATGTTGATGTAATGCATATGAAATAAGCATGTTTAACATTACTCTTGCATAATCTTAACAAGGGTCCATGTGTAAGCAAAGGTGTGTTGTCCAAGTTCAAGTTGGGACTCAATTTCATAGATTGAACCTCAACACCTTCATCATCACTTAAAAATTATGACTAGAGATCATGATCATTGCTTGACATAGCCTACTTAAGTCCAAATCCACTACTTAACTTGTGACTAACACCCCGGGTGTTACAGCCCTCCCCCTTACGAGAATCTCGCCCCGAGATTTGGTGCAAAAGATTTTTAAGGGAAGAGAAGCATGTCATCCATTTTCCAACATCAGTGATAGTATTAGGCTACTTAACTTTAGAGTATTAGAGAGGCTAATTTGGTCTAGACAACTTTTTGATACTTGCTCTTCATACTAAATTTTGTCTGAAGAATTTCTTTCATTGACTTCTATCAAGCATTGTTACTTTGGGAGGAATCCAAGATAGCATAGCACTTCGTTCTTGGGATACGGAGAGTGCTACAGAGCATAAACTAACTATCCATAATATCTATTTCCCTAGTGAATATAGCATGGACCATGTGAACTTTGCACTAGACCGCAAGCTTCTAAAAGCTACTCATTACAATGGTTCTGTGTTCGTTCACAAAGTTCGAAAAGCAGCCCTCTACTAAAGTAACTTGAATACAACTTTCCATAAGGGATGAGATCATAGACGGGGTAAACATCCTCTGAGGCTGTGAGAAGCCGAGTAACCAGTAGACAATGTCTCTGCCGGTCAAAATTGCCCACTCATTCAAATGCCAACTGATGGAAAGCTACATAATGTTCCATGTGTGCAGTTCTCTTTCTCTAATGATAACACTATATTATCTGAGTCCGTTGAGTGAGCGGTGAATGTGACAGCTGACTCTGTTGACTCAGCATTTTTTACTATCATTATTTGAGGGAATCCTCATATCCAAGCGGCAACAATTATCTGGGTTGAAACCTAATGCAACCTCTTGAGTAAAAATACATGGAAGGTACCAAAGGACAAGTCCACCTTGGAAAACCTTGCTAAAGAAGGATGATAGCGAGGTCTAGGAGGACAACAAGGGTTGCAAGTATACACTGATTGGAAAAACAGTACACTACCAAGCAGGTTGAGCATAATTTGCCTTTATGGTGCAGTGGCACAGTAAGTTGGGTTGACTTACACTGTAGCAAAATTAGCCTGGTTGGACTACTTTTGACATTGAGGCTTCCTTTCTAATGTCAATCAATAACTCAAAATTAGAATCTAAAATCTATTGTTCGACACCTTTCAAATTGTTTTTGACTCGCAATGGCACAACTTGACTTGTAGAACACCTTCACGGCTCAAACATTGCTGATATGAGAGGGTAAAAGCAAGCCACAAAGGGGTGCAAGGAGTCTCCTCTAGGGCATCTAGAGAATTACCTAATCGGCAAGATATTGACCATGTTGCTAATCTTGACATCATTTACATCCACAACCTTCTAATATGAGGGATGATAGTAGTCCACCGAGAAATCGCAGATTCTGTACACTTTGGTTTTCAATTCATATCTCACAAACTACTGCTCCATTGTGCACAAATTTTGGTAGTCATACAGACCCATGAGTCCTCTAATTACTGACCAAAATTTAGCTCAAACGGACACCATTTGGCTGTCCAATAAATCATCTACCAAAACTGCTCTGTTCTGAAATTATCGTGACCCGTACTATCAAAACATCTCTCAAATCCGATGCTTTACTCCACCAATCCTCAAACCAACTTACGACATCAAAGTACCTTGAGCGAGGAATGAGCTCGTCAAGTTTTGTGACAATCCAACTATGTTTGAGCCTCTAATCACCGGCTTAAGGATAACCGGTTGAGTTCTATGAAATCTCGATAGATTTTCTGCTCTTCTTTTTCTTTGCATCACACAATTGTGGAGTGTGTTCTGAACTCTCTAATTCTTCGTACAAAAGCAGCAGTAGCTTTCTCACTGAGGATGGAGGCTAGGGTTTTTCCTTACATGCCTCTTAGGAAATAACCTCAACCGTTGATTTAGACACCAACTCGATAATACACAAGCACTAGACTTGTGGGCTGTTTTTTAGGGCACAATGCATACTACATGTAGAGGGGCAGTCCGGCAAAGATAAGGGGCCATTTCTAACTACCCTTTTGTACTTCCTCCAATAGAGTCCTGAACAAATCCTTTGATAGCACCATATACATAATGATGCTGGTTCAAAACTAGGGACGTGCTTTCTCTAGCTCTTTACTTAGCTGATATAGCATCCTGCACTATCTGTGTGATTGTCTAAGATGGAATTGACTTGATGACATAGGGTTCGGAGAAGAAAGCAGTACTTGCATCGCTAGTCAGCTTTGCTATTTCTTCACTTAACATTGTTCTATGAGACATAGCCTAGAGCTACCAAAGAGTTATTACCTAGTTGTAACTTAACTTTCCTATTGGTAACTAATTAGTTGTCTCTCAACATTTAAAAGCTCCAAAACTTTCTTTTTGATGACAACAATTGTGTTTGATGTGCAAACAGACAGTCGCCATGGAAGTTAGTAGAATCACCTTGCACATAAAGATCAAGACTTGGATAGAAAGCTCATGAGCAGCAGGTGACCTATTATAGGACATAATGTCCCAGTCCATATATCATCCGACTGATAACTTGTCCAACTTCAAGTGTTGCATACCTGCCTGATCCAACGGGGCTGACATAAGTTACTCACTAGGTGACCAACATCATTACCAGGGGTAGTCAAGCATTGCCATTTGTCTACCACCTCCTGCAGTCTGTTAATGTTTATGTAGTGACCTATTCTACAAAGGTTATCCTCTAGATGACTTCAGAAGGAAGTCCTGCCGCATGTGGTTCGACATACAGACCTTTGGACAAGATAAGGAGAGATAACCAAGGAAGAGCTCATGTGAAAATAACACATCAGTGCAGTTCTGCAATGAATCATGACTAAAAACCTCGATACCAGCACGTGCCAAGCAACACAACCTTGTGTCGCGTGCCATAGGAGGCTCTCGGTTTCGTCGTGGCACCGTTAGTTGCTACTCATAACACCATTACTGATCACACAACCAAAGTGAAATTTCAAGTGGTACAAATTAGGGTGGTATGAACAAGCACTATGCAAAGGAGGGATAGCAAGCAAAGGTATTCATAAGTTTAGGAGTCAACAAGGGTGGTCCAAGGTAATGACATGGCACAAGAGAAACATAAGTTAACTAACAAAGACACCTGAGCATGAGACTCTAGCTTTATTTCTATATACGCCTTGCATCCACCAAGGTGACTACCCGATAAAGATTAACATGAGATTTGGTCTTACCGAGCAGCATCATGAGATCAAGACTGATAAACATCTAGAGACTTGAAAGAGTTGGAGACAAAACAAACGAGATTCGAGGGATAGAGCCAATGCACTAACTAGGGATTCAGTTTATAAAGCAATGACATGATCTACGAGAAAAAGGTTCCAAAGTCAGGGTAGATAGCGATTAGTGTTGCACCAGACCATCTTTAGGATAAGAATCAGAGAGGCTCGATAAGGATTTTTGAGCAGGGTCCTCCCACATAGGAGCGAGACAACCATGACACATGCAAGCATTCAAGGGAACTAAGCTTGGGCTTAAGATCAAGCAAAGGCATGGATATAGGTCTTCGTAGCACAATGTTCAAGGGCTAGCAACCACATGTATAGGCTCAGGCTCCTAAGAGAGAACTTAATTGGAGACAACAACCATGAGATTCATCAAAACTTAGGACACTGTTCTAGGATAGCGCTCTTCAACACTCGTATGCTCACCAAGGACAAAAGGGGTGACAGCTACAACACTATCTAGATAATGAGCATCCACACATACATCAAGGTCTTAAGCAAGCATTTCGAAACACTCAATCTAATTAGCTTAAGCGAACTATTACTAAGCATAAAGCTCTCACATAACAAGAAGTCACCTGTAGCAACACCACTACACATATCATGCAAAACATGGTGGTAAGGTACTGTTATTTTTTATTTCCTTTTTACTGAGTAGGTGGATAACTCTTCAAAACAAGTTTTACTTACATTTAGCAAATTAGTTTTCGGTCATGCACAACATGACCACATGGTTACAACAAGTTATCCATTAATAGAACAAGGGTGAGAGGTGTAGCACCCCTAGTGTTTGGCTTCCATATTTGCACTTGCATTTCATAAACATGAGCATCATTCATCCATTCATGAGTTTAGAACTGTCTGAAACATGCCCTTGAAACATTGCAACATATTGTTACCTTCTATGTGTGATTGTTTTAGGAAATGAATAGTGTATAACCCTACACTCAAGTGCAACATGTGCAACACACTTTAGTGAAACATGGTTAGCTAGTACAATGCCCCAAACTCATGAAACACATGAAACATGGTTTTGAAACAGAAGTAACAAAGTCACTTGTTTTCCGTGTTTCAATGCCTAGTGATGCTTGATTTTGGTGCGACCAATGTGTGGTGTGGCTAATTATTCTCCTAAGAACCTTAGTTATACTTAGAATGTCATTAGGAACAATGTTCATGTTGATCATTTTGCCTAATTAGGTTTCCAAGTCATGGTTTGACTATTATGGACCCCTAGAGCTCCTGAGTTTGACTATTTAAAAAGTGTAGCTTAAAATGTTTGCATGTCTAAGCAACCTAAAGCAAAGTTGTAGAAAATTTTATAAGGAACAAACTTTGTTTAGGAGCCAAGTCATGAAAATGTGCAGAACATGTTCAAATTGGGCCCACAAGCCAGAAATTAGTGCTGTTTCAACACTTCAAAATTTTCTAAGTGTTGGAATTGCTTTCCAGTTTCATGAAGATGACTTTGGAGCCTTGTAGATGGAAATCCATGGCGAATTAGCTCAAGCTTATATTGAGTCATTTGGAGTACTCACTTAGCTCTATCACATAGTCCAACTAGATTACAATGTGGCCGAGCCGATTAGGAGTTATGCATCGTCAAAGATCGCCTATCAGTCGGCACGATCAGGAACTGAATCGGAAATTTCAGGCGCTACAGTGCCGACCGCAATAGAGCCCTGCCGCCGTGTGGACGCCACATGCCCAGCTGGCCCTGATCGCACTACACACTGGCTGGCGTGACGAGGAGGACGCCTGCTGCCTCTCCGCTCACCCGCACATGCTCTGCCTCCCACTCGCTCTCTCTCACAACGCCGCTGCTCGCCATTGCCGATGCCGCTCGCTTTGCCACTGTAGCTCGCCTTCGACGTCGTGCTGTTGGCCAATCTGTCTCGGCCATCACCGCATCTTCTTCCACTCCACCTCCTAGACCTCTCGCTCTACTCCCTTGAACCGTTGGTAAGGCATATTTTGATTTCCGTCGTCGGAGACTTCACCGGAGCATGCCGTGCTTGCGGTTCATGTGGCTGTGGCACTCCACCGCACCACGCGCTGCCTCTTACTCCGGTCTAGCACTACGCTAGCTTGCTGATGCTCTAGTAGGAATAGCTCTAGATGCTACTAAGCATGTGCCTAGGAACGCTCTGGTGCACCTCACCGTGTCTGCCATGGCCACAAGCACGAGCTCGTATGGCCGGCCACCTTGAACCTTTCCTACCTCATCTAGCGTGTGCATGAGGACCCTTATGAGTCATAGTGTCTACCTCGAAGACGTAGTCTTCGGATTCACCGCTGTTGAGCCTGAACAGCTATGCCGCCGTGATGCTCAGGGCGCCGCCGTGTGACCGTGCGTGCGGCCAAGCTCACCGGCGCTACCCTAGCCACCCTTACCTTAGCTTATCTCTACTTTAGGTCTCTAGGTAACTCTAGCACCTTTCGCTGGGTGATACCATGGCCGGAGTTGGTTGGCGTGGCATCGGGCATCATCGCTATCCACCATGGCCGCCGTCGTCCATGCTCCGAGGGGCCATTCGCCATGCCCCGTACATTCCTCAATGCGGTTCGGCTCAGAGATGGCATCGGTGATGACGCAACCACTTGAGCTCTCCGTGCCAGCGAGGAAAAGCTCACTGGAGCGCCGTGGTAGTCCCTCCCCTATTTCCGTTTCACTGCCATGCGGGCCTAGCTGACGTGTGGACCCAGCGTGACAGTGACTGTGTATTCAAAAGCTAGCTCAATTATTCTAGAATTGATTGATGTTTTGTAAAAATTGTATCTCCAGTTTTATAAATCCAAATTGGGTGGTTCCAATTTTGTTGGGATCATAGTGAAGTGTAGTATTTAGGAAAATATAACATGAACACTTGTAGTGGAATTTTTGGATGAATTAAATATGAACTTGAAATGTGTTTTTAAATGCATGCAAACTTGTTTAAATTATATCTTGAGTTCCTGTGCTCCAAAAATTATGAAATTTTGTTGGTGAGCTATTCTTGCTTAGTAGAAGCTCTAGGTAAAAATTTGAGAGTCATTGCATATATGGTTCTTGAGTTATAGATTTTCCTTTTATCATGGAATGATCCTTGTGTGAATGTTTGTAATTTATCTATGAATCCAATGACCATAAAATTTTGTGGGGAAAGTCCTAGTACCTTAAGGATGCTAGGAAAAATATAAAATCTGTTGCTTGACACTTTTCACTAGGGTTTCCTAATTATGTTATTTTAAGCCTTTATGCCTTGTCATTTTTGTATTGGATGTTATACTTGCTCAAATGATGTGAAATTTTTATAGTAGTCTACTTGGAGTATGTGGTACCTACTGTAATTTGTGTAGATTAAATGGTGTAGTTTTCATATATGTTTACCATTTCCCCTAATTAATTAAATAAATTAAGAAAGGCATTAAAAGAAATGAATTGGTGGTGAACACTTTACTTTCTGGTGTTCTTGTGACATGTGTGATAAGTGAGTAGAGTTGGTTTTGTCCAATTGTTTGTTTGCAACATAAGTCAATAAATATTTCCTGGCATTATGTCTTTCTAGACAGTTCTCAGGACTTTACAAAGTTCCCCATGATATTTTGGTTTGCTGGGAATGTGGTGAATACAAAAGTTGTAGATAACTTATGTATCTAGCTCCTATCAAAAGTTGGTGGCAATTGGCCTAGTAGTTTAGGAGCTATAGTCATTCAAAGTTAGATCACAGTTTTGCTTGCCCTCTGTCTTGTTGGACCTGATTATGTGGTTCTGTAAATTCAACCTGGTAAAGTTTGGAATCATGGCTTGAGGTCTGAAAATGAATTGTAGGCAATTTCATAAGCTTTCCAAATTGTCTTGTTACATATCATTTCGATTTGTAGATCTCGAGTTATGGTCAGTTTACTATACTGCTATATAAGTTCCTGTTTTGCTGAAATACGAATGATTGTGTGTGATCAGTTGCGATGTTCGTGTTGATTGCTTAGGTGCAGGTGCTAGGTCCTTAACTGAAGATGAGCAATTGTACATTAGGTTGTATAAACTTGGTAAGTTAAAGGGATTTGAATAGAGCTTAAGTCAGAAAATGCGGACTACAGTAAGCATGTGCATTCCCCGAGCATTTCTAACTTCGTTCATGTGCATCCATGGTATTTATCAGTGCGCATACATGCAATAGATGTGCCAGGAGGGAGTGACGCTGCTGGAATTCGAGGGAGCCAACTAGGAGGAGGAGCTCAAGGTGGAAGAAATCGACGAAGCAGCCACCGAGGAGGAGTTGCCCGAGTGCCCTGACCACCAACCTTCCTCTTTCCTAAAAGGACAAGCCCCGGAGCATTCTAAGTCTCCCATATTTTTATAAATACCTTGAGTATCTCTTATTGTTGATGATGCATTAAGTATAGAAATTGGTTGGAACCAATTGTTGCATTATATATTCATTCTTGTCCAGATATCGTACTTGAATCCTATTTAAGTTCAAGGAACGGGTCAAATGCTTAGCCATGCTTAGTGCGGTAGAAGTCAGGTGATTTCCTATCACCTACGAGCTTTTGGATGAGGTGGATTACGGTTGGCTATATTTGCTATCGTGGAAAAGAACCATGCTAATAATGAATTAAGACCGGGTGGAGTCTTGTGTAGGTTTGGACACAGTGACTCCGTCTATGTCATTTAAGGACCAATACGCTGTACGTCCTTATGTCATGTTGAACGTAGCCTAACATTCAGTTGGCCGGATAACTCGTTCTGACCGCGAAGCCTAGTAGCTCGATTCAGGCTAGGGACACGAGCAGGGGTTCGCAATCTGGATGGAAGTAAGGATGTGCGGAGAGCCATTGGCTTAAGCCCAAGGGCGGGTTAAGTCACTGAGCACTCATGGCATAGTGGTTCTCTTATTTTGCGGCACTGATCGGACACGCGACTCCTAAATTGTACCAAAGGTGACTTGTTTGTGACCCTAATGGAGGAAGCAAGGTTTGTGTGAGGAATACCCCTCTAGCTAGATAGGAATCGATTCAAATCGTCGTCTCTCCCGGATAGTGAGAACTTGACTGAGCAGCGGCAATGTAGATTCAATTAATTTAACGATATGGTTAAATGGATGATGATGATAACATTGCCACAATTTATACCTGCTATGGTTATTAATGTTTGCATCTTAATCAAATGATTGCTTAGTACAGGTGCTAATATAAATGACAGGTTAATGTCTAAAAGTCACTGCTAGTTCAGGTTAAGAGTTGATCATTATTACTTATGCTTTTTTCGCAAAAAGAAAGTGTCAGGTAGATCCACTAAATTAAGTTATGCATGATCCTTGGTGTCATTTGTTTTAGTTTTCGATGGGTAAGTCTAGCTGAGTACATTCTCGTACTCAGGGCTTATTCCCTCTTGTTGTAGATGACCTTCTATATCAGGGCTTCTGTAAGTATTGTCTCCACCCGATGGGTGACGAAGACTAGATCATGGGCATGATCTCTGTTTCTCTTATCTGAATGCTTTTGTGGGTTGTGATCAGTCCACCAGTATTTGTATTTGAACTCGGGTGTGTAAGTTAAACTATTTGCTTCCGCATACTTTACAAGACCTGTTTTGTAATAACGATGACTCTGAGGTGTTGTAACCTCTTTGCAAACCGTCTGTGAAATGTTGTAACATACGATATGTTATGTTGAATTACTGTGATCTTAGTTGTATGCAAGTTGGTTTGAAATCCTTCGTGGTTTCAGTTGACTACTGGGTTTATATGGGCTCAAGTGCGATAATTTGATCGTTTCGGCGATTGTTTTTGTACTTGTGCTCTTATAAATTGGTTAGTTCTATGATAGCTGGTATCAGAGCTAGATTCAACACTAAACATGTCATACGGGTATTTAAAAACAAAATGTTTTGTTGTGAAAACGGTTTTCCAACTTATAGTTATATATAAGTGTTCAAAAATCAAAAAAATTATGGTGTACTCGTGATCACATCCCTTGTAGCCCACTTAAGGACTTCTAGGTGGCTTATATATAATTACTAACTTGGGGGAAATTGATTGTTTCTATTTTGTCGTCCATGCAGCGTGCTAATGCATGGGTGCCATTCGCTTGAATGGTAATGTATGGATCAATTGCCTCTACGCTAAGGTAAGTGTGAGTTGTGAGAGCATGACCGTCCAACCGTTGGTCTAGGGGAGAGTTAGTTGTGGTTACTGGAGTATTTACATGTTGCATACATGTATATATGAAGGTACTTAATTGTGGGTACATTTGTCGGGTAGTTTGGATACCAAAGTATATATATCTAGGATGTATATATGGAGAGTATCTTAGTTACTACTTTCATTATTAGCATTATATCTTGTTGGGTTGGGGCTGCAATGAAGTTTTCTGCAGGTACGCTAACAATGCACCATGTAGATCGACTAGTTACCGCTAATTGAGAGAACGTATGTATGCCACCGTATATTCCGCTAAAACTTAAATTTTCTTAGGTTTGTGAGGACGTATGGAACGAGCATGCATCATATTCACTCATGTCATTCATATTGCATTACTCCCTCCCTATAATTGCTTATCCCAAGTATTGAGTTCAATCTCTTAACAAAATAATTCTCTCATGTGAGTTGCATACCTTGTTGATACAGATGGCCGCGCCCACGTTTCCTACTGATAGCAGCACCTTTTTGGACCAGTTTGGTACGCCCACCTTGCTCTGGAGGGTGCTCAGTTCAGTTGGGTACCCGGAGGCACCCCGCTACACATGGAGGCAGGCGGTGCCATTGGGAGATGTACCATGGTACATTGTGACCTTTATAGTGCCGCAGAACCCCACAAGACCGTTGTGGCATGGGTGGAGCATTGAGACTGATGGGCAAAGCCCATGGGAAGCCACTCAAGTTGCTGCCCTTGATGTGCTTATGGATATAGCACAGAGCTTCGGGGATGAGTTAGTGGGTGGACCAGATTCATCCATTCCCCGAGTGGCTCCTACTAAGGCTGAGTGGACTCAAGAAGTTGGCCAGGCCTTGGTTCGAGGCCATGGTGAACGTGTTCAGAGCGACAATGCTAGAATGAGTGCTATGATGGCTGTCTTGAAGCTTTGTCGAGTTAGGCAGGACACCCTTTCTAGTGTGTTAGAAGAAGCTAGCAAGGCAATGGCAGCCCAGCACAAGTTCAGGTTGCGTGCCCGCAAATATCGCCGTAGGGCGGATGAATGTGGGCGAGCTTAGCAAGAAGTAGATAAGATTCAAGGTATTGCAAATTATCACCTTGCAGCAGTGGGGTCAAACAGCACATGAGAGAGACGAGCTTCATAACCAGCTGATGAACCTCACCATAGAGAGAGATGAGGCAGCACAGGAGTTGGATCGTGTGACCCGTCATAGAGATGTAGCCTTAGAGTTGGCAGAAGAAAGACGTTAGGGCTGGATCATGGCTAACCACAACACTTTTCAAAGGGAGCATGAGCTCCAAGAGCAGCTTGAAGAGCTTCAGATTGAGCACCATCAACTAAACAATCGTCTGTTTCCTATTCCTCACCCCATACCAAGGTATCCTAATGTGGGTGGACCTCAAGTGATTGAGGTCGATGAAGAAGAAGAGGACATGCAGATGGATGACAATGCAGCTGAACCTGCAAATGAAGAAGAAGAGGAAGATCCAGAAGAAGTCTAAGGCGTCTCCGATGTGGACAGCGATCACTTCGATGAGTAGTTAGTTAGCAAGTCTCACTAGTTTAACCTTTTGCTGTCAGTGGTGTAATGGCTTTAGTACTATGACTGATGTGGGATGTACCTGTTAATTCAAACTTGGCATGTAATGTACTTTAATCCGCTCCCTTCGGGATGCGTACCTTGTTGGTTAAGTTTAAAACTTGTCATGTTGGAATGCACTACGTATGGCACTAGTAATCTAATTGATGATGTGGTGACTGGAGAATGAATTATTGCCTCTGTTTATTGTATGAAGTTTTCATTCTCTCCAGTAAATTCAGTTTGGCATAATTACATTGTTCCTCTCCAATGTGCTGACATCACCAATAATTGCTAGTTGCACATTGTTGTAGATGCCTCACACTTGTTCCACTGGTGCAGCTGGTGATGATGATGATCTTCCACCACCACCGCCACCCACACCAATGGAATTGATGGTGATTCTTGCGGAAGGACAGCGCACTATGGCTGAGGCTCTCCGCACGATTGGAAATCGTGATGGTTGTGGTGCACGCCAAGGACCAGAACCAAATCAGTATAGCAACTTCAAAGATTTCCTTGACACTAAACCACCGATCTTCAAGGAGGCTGAAGAGCCCCTCCAAGCTGATGAGTGGTTGAACACTCTCGAGTAGAAGTTCCGTCTGCTTCGCTTGACTGAGGTGCTGAAGACAGAGTATGCATCTCACCAATTGCATGGGCCAGCTGGTATTTGGTGGAGTCATCATCGGTCCACTATGCCTGCTAATGCCCAAATCACTTGGGATCAGTTCAAGTCTACTTTCAGGGGAAATTATATTCCTCCTGGTCTCATGGCAATTAAGCATACAAAGTTCATGAAGCTGACCCAGGGGAACAAGAGCTTGAATGAATACCTATAGGCTTTCAATAACCTTGCAAGGTATGCTACTGAGTTTGTTGACACTGATGCCAAAAAGATCGCTAGTTTCAAGCAGGGACTTAGCCCCAAATTGATGAAGACCATGGGAAATTGCAAGTGTGCTCATTTTAATGAGTTTATGAGTGATGCTTTATCACAAGAGAACAACAATGCTATATATGATGCTTTGAAGAATCGTAAGAGGGCCTATGAGGCGGGTGCCTCACAATCTAAGGCTCCAGTCACACAAAGGGCTCCATTCCATCCCCCAGCATCAACTGCTAAGTTCCACCCACTGCTGAAGAAGAATCCAAGCAAGACTGGGTTTCACAAGGCGTTTACAGTTGCTCTTCCCAAGGGCACTACCAGTCAAGGCAGTTCCAATGTTCCGCTAAGCAACATGTCGTGCTAGAACTGCAACAAGCTAGGTCACTGGTCGAGGAAGTGTCCTTACCCCAAGAAGAATAACTACCAAGTGGCCATCAGGGGCAGGTGAACCACACTAATATTGCTGATATTCTGTCAGGAGAGGTAGTAATGGCTGGTAAGTTTCTGGTGGATCAACACCCCACAGTTGTACTATTTGATTCGGGTGCTTCGCATTCTTTTATTAGTCTCGCATTTGCATCCAAGTTTATGCAGAAAACATACACTATTGAGGGTGAGGGTTATTGTATTAGGGCTGCCATTAGTACTATCCTAACCAAGCTTGTAGTTGGGGACGTACAATTTGAGATAGAGGGGCGAAGTTATCAGGTTGATCTGGTAGTTTTACCAGGGCTGGGTATCGACGTGATATTGGGAATGAACTGGATGAGCAGTCATGGAGTGCTTATTGATACATCGACTAGAGTAGTCATGCTCAGAGATTCTTGTAATCATGAAGGTTTTCTAGTACAGCTACCTAGGGACATCAATCTTTCTTGTACGGCTAATGCGGTGCAAGCAAAGGCTATGGCAGATATCCCTGTCGTGTGGTAATTTCTGGATGTTTTCCCGATGATTTGCTCGGATTGCCCTAGATCGAGACGTGGAGTTCAAGATAGAGTTGCCACCCGGTACAGCGCCCATCTGTAGAAGGCCTTATAGGATGCCTCCTAATGAACTAGCCAAACTTAAGACCTAGTTGAATGAACTTCTAAAGAAAGGCCTTATCTATCCTAGTTCATCTCCGTGGGGGTGCCCAACTATCTTTGTGAAGAAGAAGGATCAATCACTACGCATGTGTGTAGATTATAGGCCTTTGAATGCAGTCACAATCAAGAATAAGTACCCTCTGCCACACATAGATATCTTATTTGATCAGTTGTCTAAAGCAAAAGTCTTTTCCAAGATTGATTTGAGATCTGGTTATCATCAAATCAAAATTCAGCCTGAGGATGTTCCTAAAAACTGCATTCTCTACAAGATACAGTCTGTATGAGTACCTTGTTATGTCTTTTGGATTGACCAATACCCCTGCACACTTCATGTATTTGATGAATTCGATGTTTATGCCCGAGTTGGACAAATTTGTGGTGGTATTTATAGATGATATCCTAGGTTTATTCTGAGAATGAAGAAGATCATGTTGAACATTTGTGAGTGGTTCTCACTAGATTGCGGGAACACCTAGCTTTATGCAAAGTTCAGCAAGTGTAAATTCTGGCTTCGTGAGGTACCTTTTCTCGGACACGTGTTGTCCGATGGTGGAATTATTGTGGATCCCACCAAAGTGCAAGAAGTGTTGGACTAGAAGGCTCTCATCTCGATGCACGAGGTTCAGAGTTTTCTAGGATTGGCTGGCTATTATCGTCGCTTCATCCTAGGATTTCTCTAAAATAGCCAAGCCTATGACTCGGTTGCTGCAAAAAGACATGAGGTTTGTCTAGGACTTCCGAGTGTGATGCAGCTTTCCACACCCTATGAACTCTTCTAACTTCGGCTCCAGTTTTGGCTGTAACCAGATATCGAGAAACCTTTTGATGTGTTCTGCAATGCATCAGGTACTGGTTTAGGAGGTGTTCTTATGCAAGAGGGTAGAGTCATTGCTTATACCTCTCACCAACTTCGAAAGCATGAGGTGAACTATCCGACGCATGACTTGGAACTCACTACAGTTGTTCAGGCTTTGAAGGCCTAGAGACATTATTTGCTCGGTAATGTGTGCAACATCTATACTAATCATAAAAGCCTTAAGTACATCTTCACTCAACCTGAGTTGAATATGCATCAGAGAAGATGGCTCGAGTTGATCAAGGATTATAACCTCCAAGTGCACTATCACCCTGGCAAGGCAAACGTCATCGCGGATGCCTTAAGCAGGAAATCTCATTGCCACTCTTTGATTGAAAGTGACTTCCATTTGTCAAAACTCCTACATCCTGTAGTCCTTTACAACATCACCATTAGTTGTACTCTATAGAGTCGAATTATCGAGCTACATAAGACAGATTTAGGTGTGTTCTACATCAAGTGCAAGATGAAAGAGCAAGAAACCAAGCATTTTTGGGTAGATGAGAATGACGTGTTATGGTTTAATGATAGGTTAGTGGTTCTGAAAGATAGAGAGCTTAGAAATCAAATCCTATCCGAAGCACATTCCTCGAAATTGTCTATTCATCCTGGTAGTAGCAAAATGTATCATGATTTGAAGCCTCGCTTTTGGTGGACCAAAATGAAGAAGGAGATAGCCACCTATGTGGCTAGGTGTGAACTTATTGTCGAGTCAAAGCGGTGCACATGAAAGCTGGATTGCTTCAGCCACTCTCTATTCCAGGTTGGAAATGGGAGGAGATAAGTATGGATTTTATTGTTGGACTCCCTACTACTTAGAGGAATTTTAAGTCCATTTGGGTGATTGTAGACCGTCTAACCAAGTCTGCACACTTCATTCCTGTTCGCATAGATTTTCGTTCCAACTGACTATGCGGAGTTGTACTTTAATCAGATAGTCCAACTTCATGGGATACCTCACACTATTGTCTCTGATAGAGGACCACAGTTCACTGCTCGCTTTTGGGAGCACTTACATGGATTATTAGGAACTAAGTTAGTAAGAAGCTCTACCTATCATTCGCAAACCAATGGGCAAACCGAATGAGTGAATCAAATCTTAGAAGATATGCTGAAGAGCATGTGTCATCTCGGCCAAGGGTTCATGGGAAAAGTGGTTGCCCCTAGCTGAATTCTCTTACAATAATAGTTATCAAGAGAGTATCAAGATGGCACCGTTTGAAGCTTTGTACGGCCGGAAGTGTAGAACCCCGATGAATTGGGTTGAAGCCGGTGAAAGGGGATATTATGGAATTGAGTTTGTTCAAGAAGCTGAAGAACAAGTCTGTACTATCCAAACCCATATGGCCACAGCTCAAGCTAGGCAAAAAAGTTACGCTGATCGTCGTAGAAAACCTAGTGAGTTCGAAGTTGGAGACTTCGTTTATCTAAAAGCCTCACCCATGAAGAGTGTCCAATGCTTTGGTGTGAAGCGAAAGCTTGCGCCGAGATATGTCGGTCCATTTGAAATCATTGGACAAAGTGGTAAGGTAGCATACAAGATCCAATTACCTCCTAAGATGAGTGCTATCTTCAATGTCTTTCACGTATCCCAATTGAAGAAATGTCTTCGCATCCCTAAAGAGAGAGTTTCACTAGGGGATATCGAGTTAAAATCCGATTTAACCTTTGAAGAAAAGCCGGTCCGAGTAATTGACACTCATGAGCGAGTGACTCAGAGTTCGAGCGGTTAAGTTTTACAAGGTCATGTGGAGTAATAAAGGTAGTGAAAGCGATGCAACGTGGGAAAGAGAAGATTATTTGAAGGATGGTTATAAGGAATTCTATCAACAATGGTACGCTTGTCAAATCTCAGGATGAGATTTTTATAAGGGGGGAGGGTAGTAACACCCCTGGTGTTTGGCTTCCACATTTGCACTTGCATTTCATAAACATGAGCATCATTCATCCATTCATGAGTTTAGAACTGTCTGAAACATGCCGTTGAAACATTGCTACATATTGTTACCTTCTATGTGTGATTGTTTTAGGAAATGAATAGTGTGTAACCCTACACTCAAGTGCAACATGTGCAAGCACACTTTAGTGAAACATGGTTAGTTAGTACAATGCCCCAAACTCATGAAACACATGAAACATGGTTTTGAAACAGAAGTAACAAAGTCACTTGTTTTCCATGTTTCAATGCATGTGATGCTTGATTTTGGTGTGACCAATGTGTGGTGTGGCTAATTATTCTCCTAAGAACCTTATACTTAGAATGTCATTAGGAACAATGTTCATGTTGATCATTTTGCCTAATTAGGTTTCCAAGTCATGGTTTGACTATTATGGACCCCTAGAGCTCCTGAGTTTGACTATTTAAAAAGTGTAACTTAGATTGTTTGCATGTCTAAGCAACCTAAAGCAAAGTTGTAGCAAATATTATAAGGAACAAACTTTGTTTAGGACCCTGAGTCATGAAAATGTGCAAAACATGTTCAAATTAGGCCCACAAGCCAAAAATCAGTGTTGTTTCAACACTTAGAAATTTTCCAAGTGTTGGAACTGCTTTCCAGTTTCATGAAGACGACTTTGGAGCCTTGTAGATGGAAATCCATGGCGAATTAGCTCGAGCTCATGTTGAGTCATTTGGAGTACTCACTTAGCTCTATCATGTAGTCCAACTGGATTAGAATTTGGCTGAGCCAATTAGGAGTTTTGCATCGTCAAAGATCGCCTGTCAGTCGGCATGATCAGGAACTGAATCGAAAATTTCAGGTGCTACGGTGCCGACCGGCAACAGAGCCCTGCCACCGCATGGACGCCACGTGCCCAGCTAGCCCTGACTGCACTGCGCGCTGGCCAGCATGACGAGGAGGACGCCTACTGCCTCTTCGCTCGCCCGAACGCACTCTGCCTCCCACTCGCTCTCTCTCACAACGCCGCTGCTCACCATTGCCGACGCCGCTCGCTTTGCCATCGTAGCTCACCTTCGACGCCATGCTATTGGCCAATCCATCTCGACCATCACCGCATCTTCTTCCACTCCACCTCCTAGACCTCTCGCTCTACTCCCTTGAACCGTTGGTAAGGCACATTTTGATTTCCGCCGTCGGAGACTTCACCGGAGCACGCCGTGCTTGCGGTTCACGTGGCCATGGCACTCCACCACACCACACGCTGCCTCTTCCTCTGGTCTGGCACTGCGCTAGCTTGCTGATGCTATGGTAGGAATAGCTCTAGATGCTACCGAGCATGTGCCTGGGAACGCTCCGTTGCACCTCACCGTGTCCGCCATGGCCATGAGCACTGAGCTCGTCAGTGGCCGACCGCCTTAACCTTTCCTGCCTCTTCTAGCAGTGCGCATGAGGACCCTTATGAGTCATAGTGTCTACCTCGAAGACATAGTCCTCGGATTCACCGCCTTTGAGCCAGAATAGCTATGCCGCCATTGAAAGCATCTAGGCCCCTAGTTGGGTTTCGGTGATTAATGACAAAACAAGATTACTATGACTAACATGTGTTTTGCAGAGGGAATTAAGTTAGGTCATGGTAATGGAGATTGATTGGGCAATCAAGGTGGTCATGCCCCTATGATGAAAATCATTTTGGTTTTCAAAGGATGGACAACAAGGTTAAGGATGGACTAGTTCTAAGTATCGATTGGAGTTAAAGTGACACTTAGAGTAGTTTAGGACTTTGTTTTCCTTTGGCCATACTATTATGGGGGGTATGAATAGGTAGCTTGACCTAGGTGAGTCTAGTGAGTTTGGTGTGGTGCACACTTGTTAAAACTAGCGCTAGGTAGCTCCTACATATGCCTAAGATCCAATGGAGCAAACTTCATTCATATATGATCGAGAGTTGGAAGTGAATGGAGGGTCAAATACTAACTGGACTGCGGGCTCCGGTGTGACTGGACGCTGGCTTAGGGTCCGGTTAGTTCATCTGACCAAGGTGATTGCATATGGTTTGACCTGGACACTGAGAGGTCAAGTGACCAGACGCTGAGAGGCAGCGTCCGATCGACTCCAGTAAGGTTCCAGAGAGGGAAAATCGTGACCGGACACGTCCGGTCACACTGTAAACACTAGAGTTCGGGGTATACTGACTGGAGCATCTGGTCACTCCGCAGAGACACATAACGGTTCATTTTTCAGCCAGTGTTATAAATACCACCTCCACTCATGTGTGGGGGTACTTTTGCTCATTCCAACAGCTGAGAAACACCTTAGAGAGTGCTAAGAAGAGCAAGGTCCTAGTGAGGTGATTGAGATTTGAGAATCCAAAGAGAGACCTCATTAGTGAAGATCAAGAGTAGCAAAGTGTGCATCCACCTTCTCATTAGGCTTGTCGTGGTCAAGTGAGAGTTCGTGCTTGTTACTCTTGGTGATCGCCATCACCTAGACGGCTTGGTGGTGATTGGGAGTTCGGTGATCACCCGGCAGAGCTTGTGGGTGACCCAACTCAAGTTGTGAGCGCTTGTGGGTGATTCACCGTGACGGAGTGTCGAAGAATCAACCCGTAGAGAGCACTTGATCCATGCGCGGATCATGGGGGAGCTACACCCTTGCGCGGGTGCTCCAACGAGGACTAGTGGGGAGTGGTGACTCTCCGATACCTCAGCAAAACATCACCGCATTCTTTCCTCTCTATTTACTTTGAGCATTTACTTTGTGCAATTCAATTCATGTCTTTACATTCTTAGAATTGCCATGCTAGAGTAGGATTGCAACTTAGGTTGTAAGTCTTTTGTGCGGTAGAACAGTTAGAAACACTTTCTAGGCATAAGGGGTTAATTGGGCTAACCATAGGACTTAATTATTGTGAAGAAATTTAGAATTAGCCTAATTCACCCCCCCCCCTCTTGGGCATCTTGATCCTTTCAATTGGTATTGGAGTCTCATGCTCACATTTTTAGTCTTTACCGCCTAGAGCAAGATGTCTCATGGGATGGACCTCCTCCTATCTTTGAGGGAGATGACTTTCCTTATTGGAAAATTTGCATGGAGGCGTATCTTGAGGATCTAGATGTTGGTATACTTAGAGCTGCCTCACAAGGCTTCCCAAAACCTCGGGATGCTACTAACCTACAAGGTGATGAGGTGAACTTTGAGAAGTGGAATGCAAATGCTCGAAACACTATCTTTAGAGGTCCTTGCAAAGATGTGTTTAATTGGGTGAGGAACCATAAAGACGCCCATGCACTATGGTCGGACGTTTGTGCGCTCCATGAGGGAACTAAGAGTGAGCGTGAGAACACTATCATCTTGTCATGAAAAAGCTCAACTCTTTTGAAATGCTTCCTAAAGAAAGTGCTAATGAAATGTATTCACGTTTGAATGTTCTTGTAGAGGAAGTCAATGGGCTTGGACTTACTCAAATGGAACCATCTGATGTTGTAAGAAAGATCTTGAGTGTCCTCCCCATTGACAAATATGGGCATATTGTGACCGTGCTACACCAAGGTGATCTTTCCACCGCTATACCGACACAAATCTTGGGGAAGATCAATGCTCATGAGATGTATATGCACATCACACCTCAAGATGGCTCATCCTCTACAAAGAAGAAAGAAAAAGATTTAGCATTCAAGGCTAGCCAAGAGAAGGGCAAAGCAAGACTTGAGTATGAGAGCTCAAGTGAAGATGAAGTTGATGATGAAAGTCTTACTCTCATGGTGAAGAAGACCACCAAGATGCTAAAAAAGCTCAATAAGAGTGGCATCAAGTTTGATGGAAAGAAGAAGTTCTTCACAAGTTCTAGAAGGAAGCCAATCTCTGAGATGGATTGCTACAATTGTGGAGAACTTGGTCATCTAGCTCATCAATGCACAAAGCCCAAGAAAGACAAGTTCAAGAACAAGAACAAGGGCAAGAAAGATGACTCAAGCAATGAAGATGAAGATGAGAAGAAAAAGAACAAGCCATACAAGAAGAGAGATGGCAAGAAGAAGGACTTCCACAAGAAGAAGAAGAGTGGAAGGCTTACATTGTCGGTGATTGGCTCACGGACATTAATTCATCTAGTGGATCATCCGATGATGAAAGTGACAACGAGAAGGTGGCCGCCATTGCTATTGACTCATCATCTTCACCGCCACCACTGCCATTATCCTCTACTCACCTATGCCTTATGGCCAAGGGTGAATGCAAGGTATCACATGATGATGATAGTAGTGGTGATGATCATGCTCATAATGATGATAGTGATAGTGATAGCGATGATGAATATGAGTCACCTACCTATGATGATCTTGCTAAATTACTAAAGAAATACACTAAGATCATTATAAAGACTGGAGCTAAAAATAAAAAGCTTGAGATTAAGAATGATTCTCTTTTAGCTAAATATGAGATAGCCAAAAAGGCTAGTGTTGAGCTTAGAGAAGCAAATGATGCTATGTCATCCAAACTCAAGGAGCTCAAATCTTCTAAGAAAGAGCTCAAAGATAAACATGATAAACTTGAGTGGGTGCACAAAGAGCTCATCACTAGCCATAACAAGCTAAAAGATGAATACACTACTCTTAAGGTTAATCATGATACCCTTGTTATTGCTCAAGAATTTTTACCCAATGAGCCACATGATACCACTAATGATGTTGTTAAGATTGATATAGCTACATCATGTGATGATCTAATTGATGAGAGCATTGAGCAAGGATCTAGTGGCAAAGGCAAGCAAGCGGCTGAGTGCAATGACTATGATGAGTATGTCAAGCTCAAGCATGACAATGAAAAGCTAAAGAAAGAGTTTGAAGAGTTCAAAACCCACAACACTATTGTGCTAGAAACTCTTAATCATGATGGCAACTTGATTCTTGAGAATGAGAAGCTAAAAGAAGAAAACAAGAAACTCAAGGAAGAAAGAAACAAGGTTGCACTCAAGGAAGATAAAAGTAGTGATGCACTCAAAGAAGAGACCAAGAAGCTCAAGTTGGAAAAAGAGCATCTCAAGATTGGATTGAGCAAGTTCACTAGAGGCAAATATCATCAAAGTGAGCTTCTAATGAACACCGTCATGAAGATGGATAGAAGTGGCATTGGGTACATGGCAAACAAAGAGAAGAAGGCTCAAGCTCAACAACAACAATCAAAGCCAAAGCCAAAGCCAAAGAGATGCTTTGAGTGAGGACAAGAAGGCCACTTTGCTCATGAGTGCCAAACTCTACCACCACTACCCTTGCCCAAGCATGCTAGACCATTTGCCTTCAATTCTCACTACAAGAAAATTTGGGTTGCAAAGCCACTTGTTGAGAAGGTGAAGGGCCCTCAACAAGTTTAGGTTCCTAAAGCTTGATCTCTTGTGTGTAGGTGAACTACAAGATCAGTGGAATTTATTGGGTTATTGATAGTGGTTGCATACAATATATGACCGGTGATCCTCGTATGTTCACCTCACTAGATGAAGAAGTAGATGGGCAAGAAAGAATCACATTTGGAGATAACTCAAAGGGCAAGGTCAAAGGATTGGGCAAAGTGGCAATATCAAATGATCATTCCATCTCTAATGTGCTATATGTTGCTTCATTGAGTTTCAACTTGCTATCCATTGGGCAATTGTGTGATCTCAGCTTCCAATGCTTGTTTACCGAGAAGGAGGTTGTTGTATCCAAGAAGGATGATGATCATGTGATATTCAAAGGATTTAGATACAACAACCTATATCTAGTGGACTTCACCTCCGAAGATGCAAACTTGAAGACATGCCTTTTCACCAAAACAACACTTGGGTGGCTATGGCATAGAAGACTTGCTCATGTTGTGATGAACTCACTGAAGAAGCTAATGAAGAATAATTTGGTGAGAGGGTTGAAGGATGTGAAGTTTGAAAAGGACAAGCTTTGTAGTGCATGTCATGCCGGCAAGTAAGTTGCAAATACTCATCCAAACAAAGCTTTCATGTCCACCACAAGAGTACTAGAACTCCTTCACATGGATTTATTTGGACCAACAACATACAAGAGTTTGGGAGGAACTCTTTATTGTCTTGTGATTGTTGATGATTATTCAAGGTATGCATGGGTATTCTTCCTTCATGACAAATCCGAAGTTGCATCTTGCTTCAAGAATTTGCCAAGAGAGCACAAAATGAATTTGAAGTGAAGCTTAAGAAGATAAGAAGTGATAATGGGAAAGAGTTTGACAACACAAACATACAAGCTTATTGTGATGAAGTTGGAATCAAACATGAAGTCTCCGCAACATATACTCCTCAACAAAATGGTGTAGTTGAGAGGAAGAACCGGACATTGATCACTCTTGCTAGAACAATGCTTCATGAGTACAATACCCCCGAAGCTCTATGGGTGGAAGCAATCAACACCGCATGCTATGCATCCAACCGCCTATTCCTTCAAAAGTTCCTTGGCAAGACACCTTATGAGTTGCTCAATGGAAAGAAGCCGGACATCTCCTTCTTTAGGGTGTTTTGTTGCAAATGCTATATCTACAAGAAGAGGCAACACCTTGGGAAGTTTCAAAGATGTTGTGATATTGGTTTTCTTGTTGGTTACTCATCAAAGTCCAAAGCATATAGAGTATTTAATCATACCACCGGCTTGGTTGAAGAAACATATGATGTGGAATTTGATAAATCTAACGGCTCCCAAGGAGCACATGAGAATCTTGATGATGTAGGTGATGAACCATTGAGGGAAGCTATGAAGAACATTCTGGTTGGAGACATCAAGCCTAAAGATGATGAAGATGATGTACAAGTGATTGATCCACCTTCTTCATCAAGTGTGCCACAAGATGATGAAAAAGATGGGAGAGTAGAAAATGAAGATACTCATGTCTCCCATGAACAAATGGTGGTACAAGCACAAGATGTTGATGCTCCACAACCTCCCCCTCAAGTGATCAATAGAAGAACTACACCCCTACTTCAAGATCATCCATAAGATCTTATCATAGGGAGTCCATCAAAGGGTGTAATGACTCGATCTCAAAAACTTACTTCATTTATTACTCATCACTCTTTTGTCTCTTGCTTTAAGCCTACTAAGGTAGAAGAAGCTCTTCAACATTCAGATTGGATAAATGCCATGCATGAAGTGTTAAACAACTTCACTCGCAATGAAGTTTGGACTCTTGAAGAGCGGCCAAAAGGTGCAAGAGTCATGGGAACAAAGTGGGTGTTCCAAAACAAGCAAGATGATCAAGGTGTTATTGTGAGGAACAAGGCAAGACTAGTTGCAAAGGGGTTCTCTCAAGTTGAAGGTTTGGATTTTGGAGAGACCTTTGCACCGGTTGCAAGATTAGAAGCCATCTGTATCCTCCTTGCATATGCATCACATCATGAAATAAAACTTTATCAAATGGATGCGAAAAGTGCATTTTTAAATGGTTTTATTAATGAACTAGTCTATGTTGATCAACCTCCTGGGTTTGAAGACCCTAGATATCTTAATCATGTTTATAGGTTGTCCAAGGCACTATATGGGCTTAAGCAAGCCCCAAGAGCTTGGTATGAGCGCCTTCAGGATTTCCTCATTGAGAAGGGCTTCATCATTAGGAAGGTCGACACCATACTATTCACCAAGAAGCTTGATGGGCATATCTTCATTTGTCAAGTGTATGTTGATGATATTATCTTTGGATCATCAAATGAAGATTCATGCAAAGAATTTGGTGAATTGATGTCAAAGGAGTTCGAGATGTCAATGATTGCAGAGCTTACATTCTTTCTTGGTTTTCAAGTCAAGCAAATGAGAGAAGGGATTTTCATCTCTCAAGAGAAATACACTAATGATCTTCTCAAGAGATTCAAGATGGATGAATGTAAGCCAATCAAGACTCCAATGCCAACCAATGGACATCTCGACCTAGATGAGGGAGGTAACCTGGTTGAGCAAACTCTCTACCACTCTATGAATGGTAGCTTGTTATATTTGACCGCATCTAGGCCAGACATCATGTTTAGTGTGTGTATGTGTGCTAGGTTTTAAGCTAATCCTAAGGAAACTCATTTAATTACCATAAAAAGAATCCTTAGGTATCTTAAGCACACACCAAGCATTGGCCTTTGGTATCCCAAAGGAGCTAGATTTGAATTAATTGGCTATTCCGATTCGGATTATGCCGGGTGCAAAGTTGATAGAAAAAGCACATCCGAAGGGTGCCATTTGCTTGGTAGATCACTTGTGTCTTGGTCCTCCAAGAAATAAAATAGTGTGGCTTTGTCCACCGCCGAAGCGGAATACATTGCCGTGGGTGCTTGTTGTGCACAAATACTTTACATGAAACAAACTTTGCTAGACTATGGTGCAGTTCTGGAGAAAGTACCTCTTTTGTGCGACAATGAAAGTGTGGTAAAACTTGCAAACAATCCGGTTCAACACTCTCGCACCAAGCACATAGATATCCGCCATCACTTTCTTAGAGATCATGTTGCTAAAAATGATATATCACTAGAAGGTGTAAGGACCGAGGATCAATTGGTAGATATCTTCACTAAACCGCTAGATGAGGCAACATTTTTTAGATTGCGGAATGAACTCAATGTGCTTGATTTTAGTAACTTCACTAAAAATTGAGCTTGTGTTGTCCCTTGCATTCCATTGTAATATACAACATGTTTAATGCTTTATATTGCATATAGGGCTTGTCTAACATGGTTAAGATAACCGCCGAAAAGCGTGTGAAGAAACTTAACCTTGGATCAAACTTGACAAGTAACTAGATTTATATTCAAGTATTGCATATGCATGAATGTTGTTTTGTCATTTGTCTTCAAATCGCCCTCTTTTCGCCTATTTTCTTAAAAAGAATTATAGCCTAAGGCAAAATATTTTGAAAAACTTGAGGGTTTGAGAGAGGTCACTCACATTAGTCCCAATTGGTGTTTATTTGGATCTTATTGGAGTTGGGACTTGATTGGAAACAGGCAGCGTGAAGGAATTTGAAGATTCGCTAAAGAAGGAGTGACTGGACGTTGCATTGGACTCTGATGTCCAGTGTCTGGTCAGTTCATAGGAGGTGAACCTACTGCCGAAGGAGTGACCAAACATTGAAATAGTGTTTTCCAAGCGTCCGGTCAGAAGGAGCTTCAACGTCGGATCGATCATGAAGACATCAAGGCTAGGTGACCAGACTCTGGCTGCATCCGGTCGATGTCCACCGGACGTGTCCGGTCACGATTCTAGAGGATTTGGACCTCTCTAGAATCGACTGGACGCTACCACCCAGCGTTTGGTCAGTAGAAAACTTGCAGGCATCAGATCTCTTTTCCTATTTCCTTCTCTGATTCGGGGGGCACCTTATTTAATCAAGTGTCGGGGCTTTGACCTAATTAATTCACCACCGACGCTCTGCTGCATCTACCCTAACTCCACACCACCGCATCACCACCTCCCGTGCTCGTGCGCTGAGCCACCGCCTCTAGTGCTTCGCCACCGCAAGCCCAGTGTGCTGTTGCTCCTTGGGCCACTCGCCCGTGCGCCGCCACTGCCCCTGCTCCAGCGCTAGCCTAGCTGCCTCATGCACCACCACTGTTGCTTCAGCGCCGCCGCCGCTTGCCCACGCGCCTGCCACCGCTCGCCAGCTGCTCTGTCGCCACCTACAGCATTAGCGCCGCCGTGCCCTAGGCCAGTAGTCGAGCCCTACATTGGAGCCTTGCCGGTGACCATAATCGTCAATGTCACCGATTCACCACTGCAACCCTAACCCTAGATCCGATGGTTTCCCATGGATTGCTTCTCTTCTTTTTGGATCGCCTGGTTCATCAAGTAGCATGCCCAGTGTTTCAATTACATATCTAAATTGCTTGCTTCCTAAGGTTTCACATCTATTAGATATATCATATTTATTGTATATCCTATCTATTCCATCGTGCAGCGAGTCGGTGTCATTGAGATCATGTGATAGTTGTCAGTTAACTCGAGGCCAAGCTCATGAGTAAGGATCGAGGCCAAGCCTAGAAAGTGTCAACAGCAGTTGATCTTCGATAGAGGCAGTTGTTTCTTTGTCAGGGGTAGTTGATTCTTCTTTGATCCATTAGATGGCTCAGACGAAAGAACGTCAGAGGTGGTCTAGGAGATGAGGATCAGAGGCCCTCGCCTCGCCAGCCTACTAGATCCTAAAGGCAAGGTGACCAAGAAGCTGGCAGTCAGGAAGCGCAAGTATCTAGATGCATATACAGCGAGGGCCGCCATAGTTGCAGAGGCCTCAGAGCGTGCCGAGAGAGGAGGCGCTCGTAGTGGAGTTGTTATTGCAGATCATGTGTCACCAGAGGCGCAGGGTAGACTTGAGCGTATTGAGTGTCTTCATGGTAGTCCACCTGGGACTGTCATGATGCAAGGACGATGTCTTCCCATTGTGGAGCCTCAGCCTCAGGGGGAGTCATAGCAGGAGCCACAATAGCCGCCCCCACCAGTAGAGCCAACAGAGCAGACTCAGAAGGGCCAGCAGGCTGAGGAGATAGAGTAGGCACCTTAGCCATAGCTTTGCCGCTCTAGTCATACTCGTGCCCCAGTCACACCAAGGGCTAACACACAGCAGAGGGATTCTTGTCCACCGCCCAGACCACAGGGTCCACCTCTAGTGACCCATCTTGACTTGAGGGCCACTACGGCCAAGCAGGTTCAGTAGCTGAGATTTATTGATTTTGAAGTATGGTTTCCACCGAGGAGGGATGAGAGAGCTTTAGAGGGCCTCTACACTCCACTGTAGGAGGATTTCTACAATGCCTGTCTCAATAGTGGGGCAATTTTCAGATCTTAGAGGGTGTGCCACATTGACTCTATAGTTGTAGTAGTTGGAGAGCACATTCATCCCTACCTTACATATCTGTTGGGGCTCTCAGGTTTTATTGGATGGACCAGACTATATGTTCCATCTTGGGTTTGGCAGTTCTATGCTTCTCTCTTTATTGACCCGCTCCATCACTTTATTCACTTTGCATTTGGTGGGAGAGACTATCGATTGATGAGCACTAGGGCCAGGGAGATTCTTAGACTTTAGGAGCAGCCAGTCAGACTTCATGAGGTGTGCTATGGCTAGACAGCACCCCCCTAGATGCCCTCATGGTGGCAACGTGCCCCCTACTGACTTGGTTTGTCATTGTTTCAAGGAGCCTTTTGGTGAAGGGTCGAGGAGGAACCCCAGTGACCTTAACCCCACTGCTCATGTGATTGAGGCTATTATGAGGTGGACACTACTTCCTAGGATGGGATACAGAGAGGGCTTAACATGTATATAGTTGTGGCTGATCAACTCTCTGATGCAGCAGACAGTCTTTGATATTTGGGATCTTATTCTGTCATAGATGGAGGACACTATAGCTGAGGGCTTTAGAGGACACAGGCAGCTACCTTATGCTCACTGGATCACATGGCTTATCCACTAGGGCAGTCACAGTGAGGCCACTAGAGATGCTTACTGAGTATAGTGGTGCCACTACAGAGTTTCCTGCCTATAACATGACATAGATGATCAGGCACAATACACCTATAGCACCTAGTCAGCCGTGTCGATATCCTGAGGTGCCAGAGACTGTAGCCCAGCAGGATGATATTATCAGGGGCATAGCAGCTATTGAGGAGGAGGAGCTTGCTCAGCAGGAGGGTGTAGTCATGAGCGACCCTAGTGATAGTTCTAATGATGACTACCAGCCCATTCCTCGGATGCCTCCACAGCGACATGATCATGAGGCTGGTAGTTCCAGCTTAGCGCCACCTGCCCCGTAGATAGACCCCGCACTCCTTGCTATACTTGAGTGGATGAGATAGGACCAGGAATGCCAGGCTTAGGAGACAGCTACTATGTTTGCACAGTTCCAAACTTGGCAGAATGAGTTCCAGCAGCAGCAACAGGTGATCCAGCAGCAGCAGCTAGCTATTCAGTAGCAGACTCAGGCTCTATAGCAGCAGCAGTAGGCCATGCATCATCAATAGATACTCATGCAGCAGTAGCTTCTTGGATTTATGCAGCATGTAGTCATAGCTATTAGGGCTCCACCGCCATAGCCCTCACCCTAGCTTGGTCAGGTAGCCACTACTTCGAATGACTCCAGCGTTACAGCTAGTGGACTTTAGAGTCAGGGATAGCCACCAGTGCTGTTTGCTTCTCCTATAGAGCAGGTGTCCTAGTACTTTGCTTTGCCAGCACTAGCCCTGTAGTTCACACCTTTTTAGATGGGCTTCACACTAGGCTGGGACATATTCGCTGCTTGTGCTAGAGACCACAGTGTCTAGGAGCCTTGGTGCTTCATTTAGTGAGTTGATAGGGATGCCCACTCCTCCATATCTATATGTCTCAGGTCCTTCTATAGTTGCACCTATTATCGGGACTACAGAGATGCTCCCTTCCTCAGTGTCATCATCAGAGCCTACTATAGTCCTACCAGCTCAGTCTATAGCAGCTCTAGTTCCTGATCCGACCCAGATTGCTACAACACCGATTACAGCTACAGAGAGTCAGACTACTTAGAGTTCTAGATTAGATGATGATGCCAATCGGTTTTAGCTTGCTCCTCGTTCTTCAGCGCCCGACTCATCCATTGTAGCCCCACCGACCGACCCTTAGGTTTTGGTGTTTGATGCCAAAGGGGGAGAGGGTTTGAGTATGATAGATTTAGGGGGAGCGACGTATTTAGGGGGAGCTTAGTTATCTTATTAGCTTATATATTACATTTGGAGTTTTTATGTGTGATACACTATTATGCATTCATCGTGTGTTTACTTTCATGCATTGAACTATATATATATGTGATAGTGATATCTACATGACCGTGATATATGACATGTGTGCTCTCTACTTTGAATTTTTTATATGTCATATCACTTGTGTTATGCTCATTTGCCTTTGCTTCCGCGCTTTACTCCGATGCAAATGAGCTTTATTACTTGTACTCATGCTTAATTCATATCTTTTGAGTACATCATGTTGGCTTGGTTCATATAAGCTTGACTAACACCTTTGTTCTTATTGACAAAAGCTTATATGATCCAAGCATGTTAAAAACCTCAACTCTTTCATATACTTGAGGTGGTATTGTCATCAATCACCAAAAAGGGGGAGATTGAAAGCATCTAGGCCTCTAGTTAGGTTTCGGTGATTAATGACAATACAAGATTATTATGACTAATGCGTGTTTTGTAGAGGCAATTAAGTTAGGTCATGGTGATGGAGATCGATTGGGCAATCAAGGTGGTCATGCCCCTATGATGGAAATCGTTTCGGTTTTCAAAGGATGGACGACAAGGTTAAGAATGGACTAGTTCTAAGTGTTGATTGGAGTTGAAGAGACACTTAGAGTAGTTTAGGACTTTGTTTTTCCTTTGGCCATACTATTAAGGGGGGTATGAACGGGTAGCTTGACCTAGGTGAGTCTAGTGAGTTAGGTGTGGTGCACACTTGTTAAAACTAGCGCTAGGTAGCTCCTACATATGCCTAAGATCGAATGGAGCAAACTTCATTCATATATGATCGAGAGTTGGAAGTGAATGGAGGGTCAAATACTAACCGAACGCTGGCTCCGGTGTGACTAGACGCTGGCTTAGGGCCGGTTAGTTCATTTGACCAAGGTGAATTGCGTCTAGTTTGACCAGACACTGAGAGGTCAAGTGACCAGACACTAAGAGGCAGCAGTCTGGTCGACTCTAGTAAGGTTCCAAAGAGGGAAAATCGTGACCAGACTGCATCCAGGTCACACTGTAAACACCTAGAGTTCGAGGGTATACTGACCAGGAGCGTCCGGTCACCCCACAGAGGCACATAACGGTTCATTGTTCAGCCGGTGTTATAAATACCACCTCCACTCGTGTGTGGGGGTACTTTTGCTCATTCCAATAGCTGAGAAACACCTTAGAGAGTGCCAAGAAGAGCAAGGTCCTAGTTAGGTGATTGAGATTTGAGAATCCAAAGAGAGACCTCATTAGTGAAGATCAAGAGTAGCAAAGTGTGCATCCACCTTCTCATTAGGCTTGTCGTGGTCAAGTGATAGTTCGTGCTTGTTACTCTTGGTGATCGCCATCACCTAGACGGCTTGGTGGTGATTGGGAGTTTGGTGATCACCAAGCGGAGCTTGTGGGTGACCCAACTCAAGTTGTGAGCGGTTGTGGATGATTCACCACGATGGAGTGTCATAGAATCAACCCGTAGAGAGCACTTGATCCTTGCGCAGATCATGGGGGAGCTACACCCTTGTGCAGGTGCTCCAACAATGACTAGTGGGGAGTGGCGACTCTCCGATACCTCGGCAAAACATCGCCGTGTTCTTTCCTCTCTATTTACTTTGAGCATTTACTTTGTGCAATTCAATTCATGTCTTTACATTCTTAGAATTGCCATGCTAGAGTAGGATTAGAACTTAGGTTGCAAGTCTTTTGTGCGGTAGAACAATTAGAAACACTTTCTAGGCATAAGGGGTTAATTGGGCTAACCATAGGACTTAATTATTGTGAAGAAATTTAGAATTAGCCCAATTCACCCCCCCTCTTGGGCATCTTGATCCTTTCAGCCATGATGCTCGGGGCGCCGCCGTGTGACCGTGCGTGCGGCTAAGCTCACCGGCGCTTCCCTAGCCACCCTTACCTTAGGTTATCTCTACTTTAGGTCTCTAGGTAACTCTAGTGCCTTTTGCTGGGTGATACCATGGCCGGAGTTTGCCGGTGTGCTACTGGGCATCATCGCTGTCCACCATGGCCGCCGCCGTCCATGCTCCGAGGGGCCATTCGTCGTGCCCCGTACATTCCTCAACACGGTTTGGCTCAGAGATGGCATCGGTGATGACGCAACCGCCTGAGCTCTCTGTGTCGGCGAGGAAAAGCTCACCAGAGCGCCACGGCAGTCCCTCCCCTATTTCTGTTTCACTGCCATGCGGGCCCAACTGACGTGTGGACCCCACGTGACAGTGACTGTGTATTCAAAAGCTAGCTCAATTATTCTAGAATTGATTGATGTTTTGTAAAAAATGTATCTCCAGTTTTATAAATCCAAGTTGGGTGGTTCCAATTTTGTTGGGATCATAGTGAAGTGTAGTATTTAGGAAAAATATAACATGAACACTTGTAGTGGAATTTTTGGATGAATTAAATAGGAACTTGAAATGTGTTTTTAAATGCATGCAAATTTGTTTAAATTATATCTTGAGTTACTTTGCTCCAAAAATTATTAAATTTTGTTGGTGAGCTATTCTTGCATAGTAGAAGCTCTAGGTAAAATTTGAGAGTCATTGCATGTATGGTTCTTGAGTTATAGATTTTCCTTTTATCATGGAATGATCCTTGTGTGAATTTTTGTAATTTATCTATGAATCCATGAAATTTTGTGGGGAATGTCCTAGTAGCTTAAGGATGCTAGGAAAAAATATAAAATCTATTGCTTGACACTTTTCACTAGGGTTTTGTCCAATTGTTTGTTTGCAACTATAAGTCAATAAATATTTCCTGGCATTATGTCCTTTCTGGACATTTCTCGGGACTTTACAAAGTTCCCCATGATATTTTGGTTTGCTGGGAATGTGGTGAATACAAAAGTTGTAGATAACTTATGTATCTAGCTCTTGTCAAAATTTGGTGGCAATTGGCCTAGTAGTTTAGGAGCTACAGTCGTTCAAAGTTAGATCACAGTTTTGCATGCCTTGAGGTCTGAAAATGAATCATGGTGACCTGATTATGTGGTTCTATAAATTCGACCTAGTAAAGTTTGGAATCATGCCTTGAGGTCTGAAAATGAATTGTAGGCAATTTTATAAGCTTTCCAAATTGTCTTGTTGCCTGTCATTTCAATTTGTAGATCTCCAGTTGTGGTCAGTTTACTATACCGCTATATAAGTTCCTGTTTTGCTAAAATACGAATAATTGTGTGTGATCAGTTGCGATGTTCTTGTTGGTTGCTTAGGTGCATGGTGCTAGGTCCTTAACTGAAGATGAGCAATTGTACATTATGTTGTATAAACTTGGTAAGTTAAAGTGATTTGAATAGAGCTTAAGTCAGAAAATGCGGACTAAAGTAAGCATGTGCATTCCCCGAGCATTTCTAACTTCGTTCATGTGCATCCATGGTATTTATTGTGCGCATACATGCAATAGGTGTGCCAGAGGTAGTGACGCTGCTGGAATTCGAGGGAGCCAACTAAGAGGAGGATTCTAATGTGTAGGAAATCGACGAAGCAGCCGCTGAGGAGGAGTTGCCCAAGTGCCCTGACCACCAACCTTCCTCTTTCCTGAAAGGCAAGCCCCAGGAGCATTCTAAGTCTTCCATGTTTTTACAAATACCTTGAGTATCTCTTATTGTTGATGATGCATTAAGTATAGGAATTGGTTGGAACCAATTGTTGCATTATATATTCATCATTGTCCAGATATCGTACTTGAATCCTATTTAAGTTCAGGAATGGGTTAAATGCTTAGCCATGCTTAGTGCGGTAGAAGTCAGGTGATTTCCTGTCACCTACGAGCTTTAGGATGAGGTGGATCACGGTTGGCTATATTTGCTATCGTGGAAAAGAACCATGTCAATAATGAATTAAGACTGGGCGGAGTCTTGTGTAGGTTTGGACATAGTGACTCCGTCTGTGTCATTTAAGGACCGATACGCTGTACGTCCTTATGTCATGTTGAACGTAGCCTAACATTTAGCTGGCCGGATAACTTGTTCCGACCGCGAAGCCTAGTAGCTCGATTCAGGCTAGGGACACGAGTAGGGGTTCGCAATCTGGATGGAAGTAAGGATGTGCGGAGAGCCATTGGCGTAAGCCCAAGGGCGGGTTAAGTCACCGAGCACTCATGACAGAGTGGTTCTCTGATTTTGCAGCACTGATCGGACTCATGACTCCTAAATTGTACCAAAGGTGACTTGTTTGCGACCCTAATGGGGGAAGCAAGGTTTGTGTTAGGAATACCCCTCTAGCTAGATAGGAATCAATTCGAATCATTGTCTCTCCCGGATAGTAAGAACTTGACTGAGCAGCGGCAACATAGATTCAATTAATTTAACAATATGGTTAAATGGATGATGATGATAACATTGCCATGATTTATACCTGCTATGGTTATTAATGTTTGCGTCTTAATCAAATGATTGCTTAGTACAGGTGCTAATATAGATGATAGGTTAATGGCTAAAAGTCACTGCTAGTTCAGGTTAAGAGTTGATCATTATTACTTATGCTTTTCCGCAAAAAGAAAGTGTCAGGCAGATCCACTAAATTAAGCTATGCATGATCCTTGGTGTCATTTGTTTTGGTTTCTGATGGGTAAGTCTAGCTGAGTACATTCTCGTACTCAGGGTTTATTTCCTCTTGTTGCAGATGACCTTCTATATCAGGGCTTCTGTAAGTATTGTCTCCACCTGGCGGGTGACAAAGACTAGATCATGGGCATGATCTCTGTTTCTCTTATCTGAATGCTTTTGCAGGTTGTGATCAGCCCACCAGTATTTATATTTGAACTCAAGTGTGTATGTTAAACTATTTGCTTTCGCATACTTTACAAGACCTATTTTGTAATAACGATGACTCTGAGGTGTTGTAACCTCTTTGCAAACCGTCTGTGCAATGTTGTAACATACGATATGTTATGTTGAATTACTATGATCTTGGTTGTATGCAAGTTGGTTTGAAATCCTTCGTGGTTTCAGTTGACTACTGGGTTTATATGGGCTCAAGTGTGAGAATTTGATCGTTTCGACGATTGTTTTTGTACTTGTGCTCTTATAAATTGGTCGGTTCTATGACAAGAGGAGCATGTTTATGCACAAGAAACAATCATGATGCATGCTCGTCCTATTCGTCCTCACAAAATTGCCAGCCTAAGGCGGCAATCACATTCTATGTCGGTGGCATAACACATACTCTCTCGATATATAGCTAGTCGTCAGCTACATTCAATCTACGCATTTGTGCTTAGCGTACATACAGAAGGATTTCATTTCAGCCCAACCCCACAATTATATATGCAGAAATAAAAGTCTCGGCTCTAGGTTGCAAGCTAAATACTTCCATATATATATACTTCCGTATCAAAGCTACCCTAAAGTAAATACGTCTATACATACATATAGAATATGCATATATAGCCGTACCAAAACTAACCCACAATTAAATACCTCTATATATATATGAGATATATATACTTAAGTATCAAAACTGCCTCTCCCCTTTAACCGCACGCTCACATCTTGCGGTCATGCCACTCACCATCTTACCTGGGCAGTAGAGGTATATTGATCCATACATTACCATTCAAACAAATGGCATCCATACAATAGCACGTCGTATGAATGACGAAATAAAAATTGCAAGAAAGTAAACCCCCGATAGTTAGTATTAGTTTACTTATTGCCATCCTAAAGGACCTTAATTGGGCTTAACTAGAGGTTGTCGCTAGCATAGTTTTGCAAATTAGTTTTGACAATTTGCCTATAGCTAAAGTTTTAGTCAAAATAGTATTTTTAAAACCAAAACTTTGCTTTTAAAACTATGTATATGACAGTATTATGCTTTACTCTTGCTCTGATACTAGTTGTGACAGAACCGCCCAATTTATACAAGATCAAATACGGTTGTCCCTGTTTAACACAGTTGACGCGCACATACTTTCACTTATATAAACCTGGTAGTCCATCAAGTGTCACAAAGGACCTCGGTAAATCAACATCACAACCAAGATAGTGTGATTAAGCAAATACCCATCACATACACAGAGTTGTAGTGGAAATAATATTACAAGTCTTGGTTTCAAAACCAGTTAAGGGAAACAACATAGCTTTCAACGATTACAATAATATAAGTTCCAAATACATTGCTAGCATAAGTGACATCCTCTAACAAAAGCATATAGATGAGAAATAAATATAGAGGCACTGAGCCCACCGGTGGTTAGCCACCATCTTCCTTAGGTCGAAAATTTCACCTACAACATGGTGGGATAAACCCTGACTACCTGAAATATACTCAGCTAGACTTAGTCCATCATAAACCAAAAATAAAGTGACTCTAAGGATCATGAAAGGCTTTATAAGTGGAGCTAGCTTGACAACATTTTGCATAAAAAAGCCACTAATTCAGCTATACATTTTATAATTTAGTGATCAAGTTAATTATAGCTATTCATCTCTAGATTAGCGACTCACTTGTGCCAAACATGTGGTATATCATTTAGTAGCATAACAATAGTAACCATAGCCGGTGTAATAATTCCATGTTCATCATAACCATCATATTCCATAATTCAATTACTACGATGTTGGTGTGAGTTAGAGTTTCTCACTATCTAGGGAGAGACGGCGATTGAAATCGATTTCAACTAGCTGGGAATTTATTCCTAACACAAATCCAGGCAGACAAGATCAACAGTCACCTTAGGTCACCTTTGGTACAACTCAGGTCCACATTTCGTGGGTTCACCCAGCACCGCACAATCAGGGACAACTAGCTTGCCAGGACATTCAGGCCCGGCCTACCCTTGGGCTCACGTCTAGCTCTCCATACATCCTTACTACCATCCATAGTGCGCACTTTTACTAGAACGGGCCTCGCTTGAGTTTAGCTACTCGGCTTCGTAGTCGGAACGAGTTATCCGACTAGCTAAGTGAGAGGCATACGTTCAATCTTGATAGATTTGCCAATAATGGTACGGTCCTTAACCGACACAGACGGGATATAACATGCACACAAGACCTCCATGTCATGTTGCCTCTCAATCACCTAGATCTCGTTTGGTCTTCATTTATTCATCATCACATGGTTATTTTCAACGATAGCAAATATAGCCAACCGTGTTTGGTATCCACCTATATTTCGCTGGTGACAGGAAATCACCCGACATCTACCGATCTAAGCATTGCTAAGCATATATTCGATCCTAGACCTACATAGGGTTTAATGTATATTTCTAGACAAGGAAATTATATATATCAAGTGGTTCCATTCAACTCTTATAACCCAATGCATCAAATATAAAAGGACTCAAGTTGATATTTGTAAAACATAGGAGGCTTAGAATGCACCAGGGGCTTTCCTGGGATCCAACACTAGGTCAGTGTTTGTTAGATGACACTCTCTTGGCGAGCATCTCCCATCTCAGCACTTGCTTAGTCCTTCCGTCTTTTGGATGGATTCACCAAACTCCATCTTCGGGTTCAGCTCCAACATTATGTCATTCACGTAGGGGCATCTAGCGTACCTAAATGAGATGCAACAATGCAAGTGCATAAATGCGAAGAATGACACCATGAGGTGCCTTACATAAAAGTATTTGAGATGAGCACAAGGTTACACTGAACATATATAAGCACTCCACGTTACTTAATTAAGCATCACACAAAGCAAAGCAAGGTGAAGCAAATAATTTTATGTACAAACACCGATTATGGACAGCAGCAGCACAGTCACTTGTTTTAACCATATCTAGAGTTCTAGGCATGCAAAAAGTGTGGTCCGAGACTTTCTAGAAAGCTAATGAAATTATCTAAAACTTTGTTACTAACACCAAAAGCTGATTTAACAAATAACAAGGTTAAACTACATCATGAAGTAGAGCTTATACAACTATGGATAGAAAATTGATAGTAATTTTAGAAATGCATATCTCAAGTTATATTCATCCAACAAGCATAATCCTTAACTTTATAGAAATCTTATTAAGCTATCAATAACTTTCTTATTATCATCTTAAGATGATTCTATAGCTAACAAGGTTAAACAACACCGAGAAGGCATCTCTATCTAGATTTGGACATAATATACCATTTCACTTTGAACAGCAATAACTCGAGTTCTAGAGCACCAAAAGCAGGGATCTTAAACATTTTAGAAATCTTAGGAAAAGCACTATAACTCTCCTATTAACACCAATACATGATTCCATAACTCCTAAACTACCAGGCCTAAAATAATGAAATTTTAGGACAAGAAATATAAGGAAATTATCTACAACTTTTGTATTCACCATATTTACATAAAAGATCATTTGATCCACGAAGTTATCATCACAACAGCAAATGCACATGCAGCCATTTCAGAATGTAACAATTTGATGTTTCACTTGTTTTGCTAACAAAGAGCATGCACACATGAGCCATTCAAGAACTTCAACCACCACTAACATACTTAACAACACATTATTGAACCCCAATCACTCAAAGCATCAGCAAATACAATTACAAGCTTTATCTACAAGTATGCTTTTATTAATTATTTTTCCCAATAAACATATATATAATTTTAGTGATATATGAAGTTTAGGGCTAAGACTTTTATGAGTGGTAGATGTTATAAAAATATGGCTACTGCACGAATTTCACATGCTCAGGTTTTATAGATTAATTATTACAAAAAATACAAATTGCTAATGCAAGAAAACATGTGAGAGCAAGATAAATCTAAAACACACTATTTTCTACAAACACATGGCCATATTATGTATCAACATAACACCACAACATCATACCAAGGTAATGGAACCACCTTTTCCATTTTTGCATCTTCAGTAAAAATTATAACTTATTTAAAACCATTTATAAAGCAATAAACAAGTTAAATCAATAAATCAATCATACTGCATCCAATGGATATGAAAATTTTACCATAGCACACACATAGCATTAGTAGCCTACCATTAAATTTTCACCTCATTTTGGGTATCACAACATTAGATATGAATTTATCCCTAGAAAACCCTAATTTACTTAGATAAATAAAAATAGCAAAAACCTTCTACTAACACATATCATATTATGACTCTACTGTATAGATCTACTCACAAGGATTCCAAAACTTCCTCATTTGCTATTTTACTATTTTCCTATGATTTATTATGATTTTCTAAAATTTTAGCCGTAAAAGAAAAATAAACTTGCACCATGGAGCCTGAACTTCCACGAAAATAAATTCCAGCGAGATAGTCCTTCCAGCCACTATTCACATGAGTCACGACTTCTGCATAAAACCCCTTCCCTTTCTTTGAATTCTTGCGCGAGGCCCTTCACGCAATTTTGAAACAGGGACGCGTGGGAGCATGCGGTTTCGGCCGAAGGAGGCCATGCTAGCCGCCGGGGAGTGGCGATGGAGCATCCCAAGGACCGCGTGCATCCGTAGGGCTGCTCAGCTCGGCTAGAGGCTGCCCAAGTGAAAGGGAAGGGGTTTTAGTGAGGTGATTGAGATTTGAGAATCCCAAAGAGAGACCTCATTAGTGAGATCAAGAGTAGCAAAGTGTGCATCCACCCTTCTCATTAGGCTTGTCATGGTCAAGTTAGAGTTCGTGCTTGTTACTCTTGGTGATCAGCCATTACCTAAATGGCTTGGTGGTGATTGGGAGATTGGTGATCAGCCGACAGAGCTTGTGGATGACCCAACTCAAGTTGTGAGCGGTTGTGGGTGATTCACCGCGACTAGAGTGTCAAAGAATCAACCCGTAGAGAGCACTTGATCCTTGCATGGATCAAGGGGGAGCTACACCCTTGCGCAGGTGCTCCAACGAGGACTAGTGGGGAGTGGTGACTCTCCGATACCTCGGTAAAACATCACCGCGTTCCTCCTTCTCTTTTTACTTTGACCAATTCAATTCTTATCATTTACATTCTTAGAATTGCCATGCTAGAGTAGGATTGGAACATATGTTGCTAAACTTTTGTGTGTTAGATCAATAGAAACACTTTCTAGGCACAAGGGTTTAATTAGACTAACCATAGGACTTAATTATTGCAAAGAAATTTAGAATTAGCCCAATTCACCCCCCCTCTTAGGCATCTTGATCCTTTCAATTGGTATCAGAGCCTCATGCTCACGTATTTAGGCTTAACCGCCTAGAGAAAGATGTCTCACAGGGATGGACCTCCTCCTATCTTTGAGGGGGATGATTTTCCTTATTGGAAAATCCGCATGGAGGCGTATCTAGAAGCTCTAGATGTTGGTATACTTAGAGACGCCTCACAAGGCTTCCCAAAACCTCAGGATGCTACTCACCTACAAGGCAATGAGGTAAATTACGAGAAATGGAATGCAAAGGCTCAAAACACCATCTTTAGAGGCCTTTGCAAAGATGTGTTCAACCAAGTGAGGAACCACAAAGATGCCCATGCACTATAGTCGAACGTTTATGCGCTCCATGAGGGAACAAAGAGTGAGCGTGAGGAATGCTATCATCTTGTCATGAAAAAGCTTAACTCTTTTGAGATGCTTCCTAAAGAATGTGCTAATGAGATGTACTCATGTTTGAATGTTCTTGTAAAGGAAGTCAATGGGCTTGGACTCACTCAAATGCAACCATCCGATGTTGTAAGAAAAATCTTGAGTGTCCTCCCCATTGACAAATATGGGCATATTGTGACCATGCTTCATCAAGGTGATCTTTCCACCGCTACACCAACACAAATCTTGGGAAAGATCAATGCTCATGAGATGTATATGCACATCACACCACAAGATGGCTCATCCTCTACCAAGAAGAAAGACAAGGACTTAGCATTCAAAGCTAGCCAAGAGAAGGGCAAAGCAAGACTTGAGTATGAGAGCTCAAGTGATGATGAAGTTGATGATGCAAGTCTTGCCCTCATGGTGAGAAAAACCGCCAAGATGCTAAAGAAGCTCAATAAGAGTGACATCAAGTTCGATGGCAAGAAGAAGAAGTTCTTCACTAGCTTTAGAAGGAAGCCAATCTCCGAGATGGATTGCTACAATTGTGGAGAACTTGGTCATCTAGCATACCAATGCACCAAGCCCAAGAAAGACAAGTTCAAGAACAAGTACAAGGGCAAGAAAGATGACTCAAGTAATGAAGAGGAAGATGAGAAGAAGAAAAACAAGCTGTACAAGAAGAGAGATGACAAGAAGGACTTCCACAAGAAGAAGAAGAGTGGAAAGGCATACATCGTCGGTGATTGGCTCACGGACATTGATTCATCTAGTGGCTCATCCGATGATGATAGTGACAACGAGAAGGTGGCCGCCATTGTTATTGACTCTTCATCATCTTCACCACCACCACCGCCATCATCCTCTACACACCTATGCCTTATGGCCAAGGGTGAACGCAAGGTATCAAATGATGATGATAGTAGTGGTGATGAACATGCTAGTAATGATGATAGCGATAGTGATGATGATGAATATGAATCACCTTCTTATGATGATCTTGCTAGATTGCTAAAACAATACACTAAGATCATTATAAAGACTAGAGCTAAGAATGAAAAGCTAGAAGCTAAGAATGATTCACTTTTAGCAAAATGTGATATGGCAGAAAAGGCTAGTGTTGAGCTTAGAGAAGCAAATGATGCTATATCATCCAAACTCAAGAAGCTCAAATCTTCTAAGAAAGAGCTTAAAGATAAACATGATAAACTTGAGAGGACACATAATGAGCTCATCACTAGCCATAACAAGCTAAAAGAAGAATATACTACTCTTAAGATTAATCATGATAATCTTGTCATTGCTCAAGAATTTCTATCAAATGAGCCACATGATGCTACTAACGATGTTGTTAAGATTGATATAGCTACATCATGTGATGATTTGATCATTGAGAGCATTGAGCAAAGTTCTAGTAGCAAGGGCAAGCAAGTGGTTGAGGCCAATGATTATGATGAGTTTGTTAAGCTCAAGAATGACAATGAAAAGCTTAAGAAAGATCTTGAAGAGATCAAAAGCCACAACACTATTGTGCTAGAAACTCTTGACCATGATGGTGATTTGATGCTTGAGAATGAGAAGCTAAAAGAAGAGAACAAGAAGCTCAAGGAAGAGAAAAACAATGATCCTCTCAAGGAAGAAAACAAGAAGCTCAAGTTGGAGAAAGAGCATCTCAAGATTGGATTGAGCAAGTTCATAAGAGGCAAGCATCTTCAAAGTGAGCTACTTATGAACACCGTCATGAAGATGGATAGAAGTGGCATTGGGTACTTGGCAAAACAAGAGAACAAGGCTCAAGCTCAACAACAACACAAATCAAAGCCAAAGCCAAAGAGATGCTTTGAGTGTGGACAAGAAGGTCACTTTGCCCATGAGTGCCAAACTCCACCACCACAACCCTTGCCCAAGCATGCTAGACCTTTTGCCTTCAATGCTCATTACATGCTTAGAAAGGATTCTAGTGGGAAGATGAAAGTCATGTTCTTAGGACCTCCCAACAAGAATAGGCCTAAGAAAATTTGGGTAGCAAAGTCACTTGTTGAGAAGGTGAAGGGCCCTCAACAAGTTTGGGTTCCTAAAGCTTGATCTCTTGTGTGTAGGTGAACTACAAGACCGGTGGAAGTCATTAGGTTATTGATAGTGGTTGCACACAACACATGACTGGTGATCCTCATATGTTTACCTCACTAGATGAAGAAGTAGATAGACAAGAAAGAATCATATTTGGAGATAATTCAAAGGGCAAGGTTAAAGGATTGGGCAAAGTGGCAATATCAAATGATCATTCTATCTCAAATGTGCTATATGTTGCTTCATTGAGTTTCAACTTGCTATCCATTGGACAATTGTGTGATCTTGGCTTTCAATGCTTGTTTACCAAGAAGGAAGTTGTTGTATCCAAGAAGGATGATGATCAAGTGATATTCAAAGGATTTAGATACAACAACCTATATCTAGTGGACTTCACCTCCGAAGATGCTAACTTGAAGACATGCCTATTCACCAAAACAACACTTGGGTGGCTATGCCATAGAAGACTTGCTCATGTTGGGATGAGTTCACTCAAGAAGCTAATGAATAATGATTTGGTGAGAGGGTTGAAGGATGTGAAGTTTGAGAAGGACAAGCTTTGTAGTGCATGTCAAGCCAGCAAGCAAGTAGCAAATACTCATCCAACCAAAGCTTTCATGTCAACCACAAGAGTGCTAGAACTCCTTCACATGGACTTATTTGGACCAACAACATACAAGAGTTTGGGAGGAAATCTTTATTGTCTTGTGATTGTTGATGACTATTCAAGGTATACATGGGTATTCTTCCTTCATGACAAATCCAAAGTTTCATCTTGCTTCAAGAAGTTTGCCAAGAGGGCACAAAATGAATTTGAAGTGAAGCTCAAAAAGATTAGAAGTGACAATGGGAAAGAATTTGACAACACCAACATTGAAGCCTATTATGATGAAGTTGGGATCAACCATGAGGTCTCCGCAACATATACTCCTCAACAAAATGGTGTAGTTGAGAGAAAAAACCGGACATTGATCACTCTTGCAAGAACAATGCTAGATGAGTACAAAACCCCCGAAGCTCTATGGGTAGAAGCTATCAACACCGCATGCTATGCATCAAACCGCCTATTCCTTCAAAAAATTCTTGACAAGACACCTTATGAGTTGCTCAATGGGAAGAAGCCGGACGTCTCCTTCTTTAGGGTGTTTGGTTGCAAATGCCACATCTATAACAAGCGGCAACACCTAGGGAAGTTTCAAAGATGTTGTGATATTGGTTTCCTTGTTGGTTACTCATCAAAGTCCAAAGCATATAGAGTATTTAATCATGCCACCAGCTTGGTTGAAGAAACATATGATATGGAATTTTATGAATCTAATGACTCCCAAGGAGCACATGAGAATCTTGCTGATGTAGGTGATGAACCATTGAGGGAGGCCATAAAGAACATTCTAGTTGGAGACATCAAGCCTAAAGATGATGTACAAGTGATTGATCCACCTTCTTCAACAAGTGTGCCATAAGATGGTGATAAAGACTGGGAGAGTAGAAAATGAAGATACTCATATCTCCCATGATCAAATGGTGGTACAAGCACAAGATGTTGATGCTCCACAACCTCCTCCTCAAGTGGTCAATAGAAGAAATACACCTCTACTACAAGATCTCATCATAGGGAGTCCATCAAAGGGTGTAATGACTCGCTCACAAAAACTTGCTTCATTTATTGCTCATCACTCTTTTGTCTCTTGCTTTGAGCCTACTAAGGTAGAAGAAGCTCTTCAAGATCCAGATTGGATAAATGCCTTGCATGAAGAGTTGAACAACTTCACCCACAATGAAGTTTAGGACTCTTGAAGAGCGGCCAAAAGGTGCAAGAGTCATTAGAACAAAGTGGGTGTTCCATAACAAGCAAGATGATCAAGGCGTTGTTTTGAGGAACAAGGCAAGACTAGTTGCAAAGGGGTTCTCTCAAGTTGAAGGTTTGGATTTTGGAGAGACCTTTACACCAGTTGCAAGACTAGAAGCCATTCGTATCCTCCTTGCATATGCATCACATCAGTGAAATGAAATTATATCAAATGAATGTGAAAAGTGCATTTTTAAATGGCTTTATTAATGAACTAGTCTATGTTGATCAACCTCCCATGGTTTGAAGACCCTAGATATCCTAATCATATTTATAGGTTGTCCAAGGTGCTATATGGGCTTAAGCAAGCCCCAAGAGCTTGGTATGAGCAGTCTTCGAGACTTCCTCATTGAGAAGGGCTTCACCATTGGGAAGATCGACACCACACTATTCACCAAGAAGCTTGATGGACATATCTTCATTTGTCAAGTATATGTTGATGATATCATCTTTGGATCATCAAATGAAGATTCTTCCAAAGAGTTTGGTGAATTGATGTCGAAGAAGTTTCGAGATGTCAATGATTGGTGAGCTTACATTCTTTCTTGGTTTTCAAGTCAAGAAAATGAGAGAAGGGATTTTCATCTCTCAAGAAAAGTATACCAAGGATCTTCTCAAGAGGTTCAAAATGGATGAATGTAAGCCAATCAAGACACCATTGCCAACTAATGGACATCTCGACCTAGATGAGGGAGGTAACATGGTTGATCAAACTCTGTACCGCTCTATGATTGGTAGCTTGTTATATTTAACCGCATCTAGGCTCGACATCATGTTTAGTGTATGTATGTATGCTAAATTTCAAGCTAATCCTAAGGAAACTCATTTAATTGCTGTAAAAAGAATCCTTAGGTATCTTAAGCACACACCAAGCATTGGCCTTTGGTATCCCAAAGGAGCTATATTTGAATTAATTGGCTATTCCGATTTCGGATTATGCTGGTTGCAAAGTTGATAGAAAAAGCACATCCAGGAGGGTGCCATTTGCTTTGGTAGATCACTTGTGTCTTGGTCCTCTAAGAAACAAAATAGTGTGGCTTTGTCCACCGCCGAAGCGGAATACATTGTCGTGGGTGCTTGTTGTGCATAAATACTTTACATGAAATAAACTTTGCTAGACTATGGTGTAGTTCTAGAAAAAGTACCTCTTTTGTGCGACAATGAAAGTGCAGTAAAACTTGCAAATAATCCGATTCAACACTCTCGCACCAAGCACATAGATATCTATCATCACTTTCTTAGAGATCATATTGCAAAGAATGATATTTCACTAGAAGGTGTAAGGACCGAGGATCAATTGGCGAATATCTTCACTAAACCGCTAGATGAGGCGACTTTTTGTCGATTACGGAATGAGCTTAATGTGCTTGATTTTAGTAACTTCACTAAAAGATGAGCTTGTGATTTCCCTTGCATTGCATTGTAATATACAACAGGTTTACTTTATGGCAATGCACATAGGGCTTGTCTAACATGGTTAAGATAACCGCCGAAAAGCATGTGAAGAAGCTTAACCTTGGATCAAACTTGACAAGCAACTAGATTTGCTTTCAAGTTTTGCATTACATATGTATGAAAGTTGCTTTGTCGTTTATCTTCAATTGCCCTCTTATTGCCTATTTTCTTAAAAAGAATTATAGCCTAAGGCAAAATATTTAAAAAAAATTGAGGGTTTGAGAGAGGTCACTCACATCAGTCCCAATTGGTGTTTATTTGGAACTTATTGAAGTTGGGACTTGATTGGGAATAGGCAGCACAAAGGACTTTGAAGATTTGCTAGAAAAAGAGTGACTAGATGTTGCATCAGACTCTGAAGTCCAGTGTCCGATTAGTTCACAGGAGGTGAACCTATCGCGAAAGAGTGACCGGACTCTACTATTCAGCGTCCGGTCAGATGGTGCCTTAGCGTCCGGTCGATCGAAGACGAAGGAGACAATGTGCACTAGACTCTGGCTGTGTCCGGTCAGTGGTGATTAGATGCATTCGGTCGCGATTCAGGGGTTTTGGACCTCTCTAGAATCGACCGGACACTAGGTGGCAGTGTCCGGTTGCTGCCACCGGAGCGTCCAGTCAATAGGAAACGTGCGTTTTTAGGACTTCTTCTCCGTTTCCTTTTCTATCTCATGGGGGACCCCATATAACATAGTGTCGCCTTGACCTAAGGCCGCATCCACCCCGTCTTCGCCGTCTAGAGCCACCGTGCATCCACCGCGTGATCATGCCCTAGCCGTCGTGCTTTCTTGCCTGCGCCTCTGCTCTGCCACAACTCCACCGCTAGCCATGCCCGCGTGCCTCCCCATGCCACCGTGCTGACAGCCCACGCCACCATGACCTACCTGCGCCACCACACCCGAGCCGAGCCACCGTGCCACCGTGCTCACCCTACTCCCACGCCAGCGCTGCCTCCCTATGTCAGCACCACCGTGTGCCATGGCTTCGCCTATCGCCAGCACATCAGCACTGCCAGTGGCCCTGCCCTTGCTTCAGCGTCGCAAACCCTAGCCATCGATTCACTGCGCATCATGAACCCTTGCTTCATAGTGCCTTCTAGTGGTTCCTCGATTATCGTTCCTCTTCTTTTTCGGATCATCGGTTCATCAGGTAGCAAGCCCTCATTTCTAATTTCATACCTAATTGCTTGCTTTCTTAGGGTTTCACATCTTTAGATATATTGTATTTATTTATAAATCCAATCTATTCTAACATGCAGCAAGTCGGTGTTTCTGAGGTCTTAGTTGGCAATTGTCAGTCAACTCGGGGCCAAGCTCACGAGTATGGATTGAGGCTAAGCCTCAAAAGTGACAGTTGGCAGTTGATCTTTATCAGCAGTAGTTGTTCTTTTCAGCTCCATCAGATGGCTCGTGTCAAGAATGTCGGAGGTGGTCCCAGTGATGAGGATCCGAGGCCCCCGCCTCGCTAGCCTTAGAGATACAAAAGGCAAGGTGACGAAGAAGCTAGCAACAAGGAAGTGCAAGTACCCTGATGCAGATACAACGAGAGTTGCCACTAGTTGTAGAGGCCGCAAAGCATGCAGAGAGAGGAGGTACTCGTAGTGGTGTTGTTATTGCAGATCAGCTCTCTCCATCTATGAGGGCTGCACTTGAGCAGGTTGAGCGCCTGTCATGGTGGTCCAGCTGGGACACTCATGGTTGGAGGACGGTGTATTGCTATTGATGAGAGTCAGGCTCAGGGGGAGTCACAACAGCAGTCATAGCTAGTAGAGCAGGCCTGAGGAGACAGAGTAGGCACCTCAGCCACTAGTTACGCCGCTCTAGTTGTACCCATGCTCTAGTTACACCAAGGCCAGAGACATAGCGGAGGGGTTCTCACCCGCCTCCTAGACCATAGGGTCCGCCGCCAGTGACTCATCTAGATTTGAGGGCCACCACGGCCAAGCAGGTGCAGCAGCTCAGATTTGTGGACTTTGATCAGTGGTTTCCGCCGAGGTGGGATGAGCATGCATCAAAGGGCTTCTACACACCACTGCAGGAAAGACTTCTATAATGCATATCTTAACAGTGGGGCACTATTCAGGTCACAGAGGGTGTGCAACATTGAGTCCATAGTAGCAGCAGCTAGAGAGCATATTCGTCCCCTACCTAGCTTACCTGCTAGGGCTGACATATTTACTTGGATGGACAGGCTTATATGTTCTATCTTGGATTCGTCAGTTCTATGCTACACTCTAGATTGACCCGCAGCACAGATTCATTCACTTTGCTTTTAGAGGCAGAGATTATAGGTTGATGAGCACTAGGGTCAGGGAGATTCTCAGGCTTCAGGAGCAGCCCATCAGGCTACATGAGGTTTGCTATGGACAGACAACACCTCCTAGATGCCCTCATGGTGGTATGGTACCTCCTATAGATCTAGTCTGCCACTGCTTCAAAGAGCCTTTTGGTGAGGGGTCGAGCAGGACTCCAAGTGATCTCACTCGTACAACTAGAGTGTTGGATGCTATTATGAGGAGGACCCTAATTCTGAGGATGGGGTATCATGAGGGCTTGACTCGCATTCAGTTATGGCTTCTAAACTCTCTGATGCAGCAGACTATGTTTGACATTTGGGATCTCCTTCTATTAGAGATGGAGAATACTATTGCTAAGGGGTTCAGATGTCATCATCAGTTGCCCTATGCTCACTGGATCACATTTCTTATTCATAGGGCAGTTACAGTGAGATCGCCTAAGATGCTAGTAGAGTACAGTAGTGCTACTATAGAGTTCCCTGCATACAACCTGACTCAGATGATTCGCCATAGTACACCGAGTGCACCTAGCCAGCCGTGTCATCATCTAGAGGTGACAGAGACTACAACCCAGTAGGAATGATACTATCAAGGGCATAGCAGCTACTAAGGAGGAGCAGTTAGATACTCAGTAGGAGGGGATGGTCGAGAGCAACCCCAGTGACAGCTTAGATGAGGACTACCTAGACATTCCTCATATGCCTCCACATCGACATGACCATGAGGCCGGTAGCTCTAGTTTAGCTCCACCTACACCTACAGATAGACCCCGCTCTACTTGCCATACTTGAGCAGGATGAGGTAAGATCAGGCTCGCTAGGCTCAGGAGATCGCTGCTATATTTGCACAATTCTAGGCTTGGTAGGATGAGTTTCCAGCGGCAGCAGTAGGCCATATAGCAGCAGTAGCAGGCCATGCATCAGCAGTAGCTACTTGGGTTTATGCAGCATGTTGTGATAGCTATTGGGGTTCCACCGCCATAGCCTTCACCCTAGCTTGGTCAGACTGCCACCACTTCTATGACTCCAGCTTTATAGCCTAGTGGGCTTTAGAGTAAGGGACAGCCACCAGCACAGTTTGCTTCACCTATAGAGCAGGTGTCCCAGTGGTTTGCCTCGCCAGTGCTAGCCCCATAGTTCACTACCTCTTCATATGGGCTTCACATCAGCTCAGACTTCCTCACTACTTGTGCCAGAGACTATAGTGTCTAGGAGCCTTGGTGCTTCCTTCAGTGAGTTGACAGGGAAGCCTACTTTGTCATATCTACATGTCCTAGGTCCTTCGATAGTTGCACCTCTTACCAGGACTACAAAGATGCTCCCTTCCTCAGTGGCATCATCAGAGCCGGCTACTATAGTCATACCTGCATAGTCTATAGTAGCTCCAGTTGTTGATCCGACCTAGACCTCTTCAGTGTAGCTTCCAGCTATAGAGGGCCATACAGCTCAGAGCTCAGGGTCAGATGATGATGGCACCCAGTTTTAGCTCGCTCCTCGTACCTCAGCGCCTGACTCGTCTACTATAGCCCTACCGACTGCCCCTTAGGTTTTGGTGTTTGATGCTAAAGGGGAGAGGGATCGAGTATGTTAGTCTTAGGGGGAGCGACATATCTAGGGGGAGCTTAGTTTATCTATTAGATTATCTATTACATTTGGAGTTTTATGTGTGATACACTATTATGCATTCGTGTGTTTACTTTTATGCATCAAACTATATTTATGTGATAGTGATATCTATGTGATTGTGATATATGACATGTGTGCTCTCTACTTTGAATTATTTATATGTCATATCACTTGTGCTATGCTCATTTGCTTTGCTTCCGTGGTTTACTCTGATGCAAATGAGCTTTATTACTTGTACTCATGCTTATTTCATATCTTTTGAGTACATTATGTTGGCTTGGGTCATATAAGCTTGCCTAACTCTTTTGTTCTTATTGTCAAAAGCTTATATGAAGCCAAGCATGTTAAAAACCTCATCTCTTTCACATACTCGAGGTGGTATTGTCATCAATCACCAAAAAGGGGGAGATTGAAAGCATCTAGGCCCCCAGTTGAGTTTCGGTGATTAATGACAATATGTGATTACTATGACTAACGTGTGTTTTGTAGAGGCAATTAAGTTAGGTCACGGTAATGGAGATTGATTGGGCAATCATGGTGGTCATGCCCCTACGATGGAAATCATTTGGGTTTTTAAAGGATGGATGACAAGGTTAAGGATGGACTAGTTCTAAGTGTCGTTTGGTGTTGAAGAGACACTTAGAGTAGTTTAGGACTTTATTTTTCCTTTGGCTATACTATTAAGGGGGGTATGGACGAGTAGCTTAACCTAGGTGAGTCTAGTGAGTTAGGTGTGGTGCACACTTTGCTAAATCTAGCACTAGGTAGCTCCAAAATAGCCCTTAGATCCATTAGAGAAAACTTCATTCATGCATGATTGAGAGTTGGGAGTAAATGGAGGGTCAAATACTGACCGGACGCTGGCTTTGGTGTGACCAGATGCTGGCGCAGAGTCCGATCAGTTCATTTGATTAAGGTGAAGTCATCTAGAAGTGACCGAACGCTAAGAGGTGAGTGACTGGACGCTGAGGGGCAGCGTTCGGTTGACTCCAGTAAGGTTCTAGAGAGGGAAAATCATGACTAGACGCATGCGGTCACCACTTGATCACTAGAATTCAGGGTGAACTGACCGGAGCGTCCGGTCAACATGACCAGAGCGTCCGGTCAACATGACCGGAGCGTCCGGTCACCCCATAGAGGCACATAACGATTCGTTTTTCAGCCAGTGTTATAAATACTTCCTCCATTCGTGTGTGGGGGTACTTTTGCTTCATTTCAATAGCTGAGAAACACCTTTGAGAGAGCTAAGAAGAGCAAGGTCCTATTGACGTGATTGAGATATGAGAATCCCAAAGAGAGCCCTCATTAGTGAGATCAAGAGTAGCAAAGTGTGCATCCACCCTTCTCATTAGGCTTGTCATGGTCAAGTTAGAGTTCGTGCTTGTTACTCTTGGTGATCACCATCACCTAGGATGGCTTGGTGGTGATTGGGAGCTTGGTGATCATCCGGTGGAGCTTGTGGATGACCCAACTCAAGTTGTGAGCGGTTGTGGGTGATTCACCACTGACGGAGTGTTCAAAGAATCAACCCGTAGAGAGCACTTGATCCTTGCGCGGATCAAGGGGGATCTACACCCTTGCGCGGGTGCTCCAACGAGGACTAGTGGGGAGTGGCGACTCTCTGATACCTCAGCAAAACATCATCGCGTTTCTTCTTCTCTTTTTACTTTGAGCATTTACTTTGAGCAATTCAATTCTTGTCATTTATATTCTTAGAATTGTCATGCTAGTGTAGGAATGAAACATAGGTTGCTAAACTTTTGTGCGTTAGATCAATATAAACACTTTCTAGGCACAAGGGGTTAATTGGGCTAACCATAGGACTTAATTATTGCAAAGAAATTTAGAATTAGCCCTAATTCACCCTCCCCCTCTTGGACATCTTGATCCTTTCACCAAGGTGGCCTAGGCCACGCGCGTGCGCGGCACGCAGAGGCGTAGCTCCAGCGACTGGCCAACTGCAGTGGTGGGTGAGACCAGAAAAGGGGCATGTCGGTGCGGCGTGTGGTGGTGGAGGCATAGCGGCACTCGGCTGGGGCAGAGGAGGCTCGTAGGGTAGGGAATGCAACAGCGATGAGCTCAGTCCTCCGCGGTTGTGGTGGCATCCACGCCCGCGAGCTGCAGAGCGACGGTGGAATGGAGGGAGCGCAACGAGAGGGCGAGCGAGGAGTGGAGCTCGGGCACGTCCACATTGAAGTGTCAGGCGAGTGTGGAGGAAGTGGCTGGCAGGGGCTCAGGGAGCAGGGGCGCGTGGTGCTCAACATGGTCACCACGCTGACATAGCATCGAGCACGTGGTGGGCGACAGGTGCGGCCACTGTGGATGCCGTTTTGGGCCGGCTATGGGCCAAAATGGACCTTAGGCCCAAAAGTAAAGTTGAAGCCCACGAACTTCTCTACAACTTTGATTAGGGCATCCGGCCATTAGAGCACTCCATTAGCAGTTAATTAATCCCCAAGTTGATAGTGTCAACTGACTTGACGAGGTTTAAGCCTTGCTCTACTTGTGTTCCAATTATTTTGTCCAAACATGGTCAAACTGATCCCAACCTTTTGTATGTCCTTCTCCAAGATGTAAACTCCAACTTTTATTTTGGGATCAAGTCAAGTTGGTAACGAAAACATGAGAACACGACATGCCAACTATCCTTGCCACTAATTTTCAGACATAATATTTTCCGGGGCTGAAACTGCAGCTGATTCCAAAATTCAGACCACTGTTTGAGCCACTTAGGAGTTGAAATAAGTCTTGGTCTAAAAATAAAGTTTGTTGTACTCCATTCAAACTTCAACTTTTATTTAAGGTCCAACTCCATGCAAGCACTCCAAATAGTTGGTCAACACAGGTCAAAACCATATCATAAAAAAGGTAATTTTAACTATTCCCACACTTGGAAGCATTTTCTTGACATTTGCTCAACACGAACCCTTCATGACTTTTGTTGTAGAGTTCAATTAGAGTCATTTGGGCAAGGTATCAATGTTTGGTCAACATCCCATGTTCCCATTCACCTGATGAAGCAATTCAAGAAAGATTATAACTTATTATTTCATGTGACTTCTTGATTCTAAACTTCATGAAACTTTTCCACTGGTCAAGATCGATGCATGTTGATGTAATGTACATAAAATAAGCATGTTTAGCATTACTCTTGCATAATCTTAATAAGGGTCCACGTGTAAGCAAATGTGTGTTGTCCAAGTTCAAGTTGGGACTCAATTTCATAGATTGGACCTAAACACCTTCATCATCACTTAAAAATGATGACTAGAGATCATGATCATTGCTTGACATAGCCTACTTAAGTCCAAATCCACTGCTTAACTTATGACTAACACCCGGGGGTGTTACGGCCATGTCACATAGACTGAAACGAAACTTGGATAAAACACTCATTCTCAACTCATTCTCAATGGAGAGTTTGATTCTATAGTTTTTTTTATGACTCATAGAGAATTGGTAATCGTGCTAAGAGAGTTTCATCATCATGAAGCTCACTCCTCTCTTCTTAAAACATTGCCACATCATCAACGCTTATGTGGTAGTTTATTAAATGCAAGTGAGACTCCGATGAAACTCCCAATTAGATTGGACTAATTGCATTGCGTAGTAGCATCCCGGGGATGACATACACGTGGAAGGATAGGAGACCAAATCTAAATTTCGAGTCGGGTCCTAGCTAACGTGTGATCGATATATATAAGAAATATTAATATCTGTAGTATATAATTAGTATTGTTGAATTTATTTTTATAAGAAAATTATTTAGATTTAAAAATATTACTAATATTTTTTATAAACCTAATCAAACTTAAAAAAGTTAGACCGGCACGAAAACCATAGCGGCACTTATTTTGGGACGGAGGGAGTAGCTCTCAAGTGGCGCATTGTAGAAAACTCGGTCCATTATAGAAGAGTAGCTACATGACATGACTATCACTATGGAATATTAATATTAATTTTTATTATTTACCTTTGAAAACAAAATTTAAAAAAACGTGGAAGATGAGAGAAATGCAAACTAGCTGGGCTACTCAACGTGAGAGCTCACAGACCAGGCAAAAAAAAGGAGCTCACAGACTAGGTTGCCCAGGCTCGTCACTGGATTTGGGCCAAACCAGCAATATTGGGCCAAACAAATCAAGCCAGCGGCAAGTCAGCTTGCACTGCTGCTGTCTGCACTTTGCAAGTTGCAACGCGATGAATCAAATTTGTTCGACCTCGCTAGCAGAGCAAAGCACTCATGCCCAGGTATACTGGAGGGAGGGATGGGGGACTGCCCAAAGTCCAATGCGCACGTAGCCTTGTTGTCTTGTTCAGGCAACGTTGGAAAGAGGAAATATTAAATTAAAAAAATATAATTAATTAGTTGGTTGTGGGTTCTCCCGTGCTTCCAGCCCGACTAGCTGGCCTGGACCGCTGTCCGGATAATATCCACTGTGGGTATAGGTCGGATATATCGGAATTTTTCCCAGATTATCCGATATATGCGCCAGATGCAGGCGATATTATATTTGCATTCTATATCTCCATAAAGTATTTGTTTTTATATCCATAATCGAAAAGAATCCGGATATCCGAGTAACTATCCAAATAATAAGTGTTCACATTTATTCGATCGAACATATGATCGGATTTTGTACCATTTTCATCCCTAGCTTTAAGTATTTTTTTATAACTCCAGTAGGGAAAATGGAGCACATTGACAACTCTAGAAAGGGTCCTGAGTTGGACAAGGACAAGACGGAGCAGACGCCCCCCACCCCCTCCCCCACCCGCACCCCCAGATGTAGGGAGACCAAAGAAAAAACAAAAATGAGATTTCTCTTCTGAAATGCCAAAGGGCTTGGTAAAGGCAGTAAAAGAAAGCAGATCCAGGAGTTTATTAAAGAACACAGGTTGCAGCTGGTAGGTCTATAAGAGACTATCAAAAGAAGATTTTTCAGACAGGGAGTTGTCAGAGTTGGCTTGAACAAGAGAATTTACTTGGAAATGGAATCCTCCTAGATGGAGATCTAGTGGAGTTTTGATGGGGGTCTGTAGTGATTTGATCGAGTTGGAAGAATGTTCTCATCATGATTTCTGTATCTCTATGGGTTTGGGAGATAGGAGAACTAATTTTAGATAAAAAGTGGTTACTGTGTATCTTCTCCTCTACCTATCTTTTTGGGAGGGGATTTCAATCTTATTAGAGTGGAAGATGACAAGAACTGTGATAGTTACAACCATAATCTGATGGACATCTTCAATGAGTTTATAGGGTCTTATCAGCTTAGAGATTTAAAGAGGTCTAGCCTGAGATATACTTGGACCAACAAACAAAATATTCCCATTATGGTTAATTTAGATAGAGTTATGTTTTCTTCAGGGTGGGAGGAAAGATTTCCTTTGTCTGTGTCATGGGGTTTGACCAGGATAGGTTCAGACCATGTTCCTATTGTACTAGACAATGGAGAAAGTTTATAAGCTAGACCTAGATATTTCTTCTTTGAGCAACAGTGGACACAGACACCTGACTTCTACCAGCTGGTTTTGGTGCTAGTCTCCGGATTGCTGGCATTGGTGCTTAGCACTCTTGAGATCTTATCTCAAAGGGTGGAATATTAACTTGAGAGGGGAACAAAAGAAAGTGAAGTTTGGACTTAGGGGTGAGTTAGAAAGGATTGACAAGCTGACAGAGACTAGAGATCTTTCTCCTGTAGAGTGGGAACAAGATACAACGTAGAGTGTCAAATGGAAAAGATCTATCTCATGGAGTAGACTTAATGGAAACAAAGGGCTAGCAAACATTGGCTTGTAGCTGGGGACTCTAATTCTAGATTTTTTTCATCAGTATGCCAATGGAAGGAGGAAAAGCACTATCATCTCATTGCATACTGATCAAGGACTTATCACAGATCAGAAAGAAATTATGGACCATATAGTGCAGTTCTATAAACAGCTTTTTGGTTAGAGTGGAACCTAGGAAAAAGTGATATTAGCCCCTTCCTTTTGGGAAGAAGGAAGGAGAGTAAGGGAAGAGGATAAGGAAAACCTCATTAAACCTTTCTCTAAGGAGGAGAGAAAATAGGCTATTTTTTAGATGAGGAAAGATGCAACACCTGGTCCGAATGGGTTTGGTCCCTTTTTCTTCAATACTTCTGGGAGAATATCAAAGAAAGATACTTCAAGATGTTTGAGGACTTCTATAAAGGGGTGCTAGACATTAGAAGACTAAATTATGGGGTTATTACTCTAGTACCTAAAGCTAAAGATGCTACCATTATTAAACAATGTAGACCCATCTGCTTGCTTAATATTGACTACAAGGGTTTTGCCAAAGTTCTAACAGCGAGGCTTACTTCAGTGGCTAAGGAGGTCACTTGGACCCAATCATACAGGATTTAATCATGGGAGGAATATACTTGAAAGTGTAGTTATTCTGCATGAAGTAATATATGAGCCAAGTAGAAAGAAGAAAAGGGAATGATCTTAAAGATTGACTTTGAAAAAGCTTACGATAGACTTTGATGGGACTTTTTGGAAGAGGTTCTCTAAGGCAAGGACTTCCCACAGCAATGGATTCAGTGGATTATGCAGACTGTCAAGGGAGGACATGTTTGTGTATATGTGAATGGCACTAGAGGTCCATACTTCAGAACATTGAGAGGGTTGAGGCAGGGAGATCCTCTATCCCCCCTCTCATTTAAGTTGGTGGCCGACTCTCTCAGTGCTCTATTGGATAAAGTTGTTAATAAGCAGCTTGTCGGTGTTTTGTCGACCAACTAGTGAATTTATACGAATATCGCGCTGCCCTAGGAAGATGATGGTAGCATCCAAAAGATAAGAGGAGTTATACTAGTTTAGGCTGGAGCCCTACGTCCAGTCTCAGAGATGATCGAGTGTGTGTTCCTCGCTTGAATGTTCTGAAGTTCTTACAATGGGGGATGCAAGAATGGTGGAAGAGGTAGGAGAGTGGAGATAGAGCTAGGAGATGGACAACCTGAATGAGAGTTTCGAGAGTCTGATATCCCTAAAAGGGTGCCCTGGCTACCCTTATATAGAGTTTGGGGCCAGGTCACATACAAAGAAAGAGGTTCTCCCGACTAAGGGATCGTGAGCCTAAGGGAGGAGACCTAGCTAACTTGGCTTGCAAGAAATGCCACCTTGCTTGGTATAGCGCATGTTTCGGGCATGGTTGTCAGTCATGTTCTTGTGCCCACATTGTGGCATGGTGTGGTGTGGTGCTACTATGCCAGTTGTGGCAGCACTATAGGCACAGGTGGTGGTTCGCCAGCCGTCCTACGCGACGTATTATCGCTGTGGCCTTCATCATCACCTCCTGATCTCCTAGGGCGGTGTACAAGAGTTGGTAGCCTACCCCTAGGTCATTGATCGTCTTGCTACTTGTGGAGCCGGTGGCCACGATCTCGAGCTCTGGGGTCGTGGCCTTCGTTGGCTTGGATGGCCTCAAAACACAAGGTTGTCGTCGTGGACCCAATCCCAGTAGTGGGTGGGGTCATACATCTGTCTCATCGAGCCGTATTTGGATGGTGGATGACCATACTAGCCATCACCGCTCATCGGTGTTGTCTTGTCTACGCTGCGTGACGCAGGGATGGCGTCTGACCAGACTAAGGGGACTGCTATCACTTCAGTCCGTGTGGGGTCAGTGCGGCGTGCTTGCTTTTGTCAGTGCAGGCGCACTTGGTAGAGCTTGATCTCTCGCCATCCCTTCTAGGGGTCAGGATGGAGAGGAGAAGTTGTGCGGTGTGCGGTGAAGGTAGAGGGAAGAGGTCGTGGCCAACCCCTGTCTTAGTGTTTGGCCCAGGTCCACATAGCTTAGCTGGGCCTCGATCATTTGGTCTTATACTAGCTGGTGTACCATGGGCCGCTCGAGCGGCTAACTAATCGATGTCTTGAGATACCCGGGGTACCATGACCCCGATAGTAGCCCCTAAGTGTTTTTGCGATCATGAAGTGATCATGAAAGCACTGATATTTGCGTGTGTTGAGTGCGGGGTCATAGTTATGGCCAGCCCAAGCTCCAGTGCTCGACCCCTTGTGGGCTAGTGTGTTCAATGTGGTAGGTGGTTGTTACGTCCCGTCCTGCCAGGATGCCCTGATGGTGCGGTACACGACTGCTGAGCCTAGCCGTGTTAGTGTGCTATGTTGTTTCGACTCTGCCATTGGGAAGATCTCGATTTCCCCTGACCTCACATGGGCATCTGACATCGGCTAGGACCTCCCATAGTGCGCCACATGACGCGAAGGTCTTAGGCTGCTCAGTCCACCCTCGGGCCTATAAATAAGGGCCTTCCTATCATTTGAACCACTTCCAACCATGTCTAGAATTGCTTTTAGCCTTCCTAAAAGGCCAACTTCTGACAGAGTGAGGGAAAGAGGGAGAGAGGTTTCTCCTATGGATAGCTTCGAGCATGCGACCCGCTGGGAGGCGATTGCATTGGCCAATGGCTAGTGTTGCTCCTTCCAACAAATGGTGCTAGAAGGAGAATTGCGAGCAGGGGGCAGCAGATATTATGGGCACCAGGTTTGGTCATACGCGACCTCAGTCTTCCGTCCTATCATCACTTCTTGCTCTGGACCTTGGCAGTTTCGGATGCCCAAAGTGGACAATGGCTAGGGACTGTTGGCATTTCTTAGCGCAATCACCAAGTGTGGAGGTTTTAAATCCATCCTCGGCAACAGCGCCAGAAATGCCTGTTGGTATTTCTTAGGCACCATCACTAAGATTGAGTTAACCTTAGCGACGCTGCCAAGAAACACAAACTACTGATAGTTCTTAACGATTATAGAAAATATCCACAAGCACACGGATATATCGTTGAAGTATTTCACCTGGAAGTATTTAGGGTATCATTATTTATATTTTCCCAAATGAGGGCAAGGTGTAAGAGTCTAGCATGAGCATGAACAAGATTACATACTTGCATTAGCAAACCAATAGTTCATGACAGGGGTAAAATGGTATATCAAGGATAGTGGACACACATCTAGGCCAACCTCAAGCATAAATGGAAAACAAAGAATAAAAGAATGTTCCTACATGGAGCCAGCATGTTCTAATATAGCCATGCAAAGAATAGTTAATGATCATACAAGTTATATGATTAGAGTTAGAACTAAGTGTAAGATGAATGGGGGGATCTCTGAGAATTGGTTTGCTAGCAAGCCAGGGAGACTTTAAGACTCCTACATGATACCTAAACATGGGGGATTACATGGGACGAACAGGGCAGTCACCACCTACCGCCTACTCCTCAATCGGGGGCACCATCATATCCGAAGGTTCCCGTGTACCCGAGCACCATGCTCATGTATAAATAAACTACCCATACCCCCTAGGACTCTGACCCTATAGGATCGACAAGCAAGAATATAGGCAAACCCGAAGGAACGATGAACCGCCACCTCATCCCTAGCTCTACTTCTACTCATACAAGTCATATGAATGGTTAAGCATAAAGCTGAACATGTTAAGATCATAAGACATAAAGTATATGCTAGTTCATATATCATGATTATAACAAGACAAATATACTCTAGTTCATATGCACTACTATATTGAAGATATGAGAGCATGACTTCAGAAGAAATTCTCTTTGTATTCATACCAAACTTTCTCTCTTTTCTTCCAAGGAGCCAAGCCCTCCTTGATAGCTCTTGCTAGCTCCAAACTACTACTAAGAACTAAAGATTACAAGTAGAGAGGTGAGGTGTGTAGCTCCAAATGTTGTGTGTTGAGAATGAGCTCCACCCCTCTGCTTATAATGCTAAGTGGTCGGTTTAGGTGCTGATAAAATAGGAAACCGACGTGGACCGCCTCTACGTTCCGCCATGCAACCGCCAAAGCGAGCTAGGCCTGAACGGAGCTAGGGATGATGCGGTAGCACCCTAGGTGTGGCCACACCCTGGGCCGCTCCATTCACCACTGCCTTGCTCTAGTGGGCTTTTGGCTGTGCCTGGGTCGCCTTCACGTCGGTGCTCGGCCTAGGTTTGGCATGTATCTAGGCTTTTGCATTTATTTCCTTTGTGCATTTCTACTTTACGCTTTCCTGTGTTGCACCTTTTGATCATTTTCCCATGTATTCGGTGTATATGTTCTGCAAAACACTAAGCATCCAATAGTAAATGCATATGTGTTGAAAGTTTGTTTATTTCTCCCAGTTTTGGATATTAATTGGCGGTCGAAATTGATCATTAGTGGCTGCCAACTAAGGACGTCTCTGGCTTCCTCCCGTATCCCACGTGTAGGTCAGGCAGTGTGTTGTGACCTTGGTGGGAGGTCATTGGACATCCGCTTTGGGCTACTCATGGTGCCTTTGTTGCCATGAGGATGGAGATGGCTCCTGTTGGCGCTCATGGGCTCCATTCTTCCGAAGGAGTGCTTCTTGGAAGTCTCCTGGTACATAGGAGGGCCTCCTAGAACCGTTAGGGCCTCCATCTCCTTTCCACCATGTTCTAACCGTGGCAGCATGACACTTGCAGGAAGGTCGTGGAGCAAACCTTGACCTCACCTTCCCTGCTTTTGTAGCATCCGTCCTTTGGCCTCCAATGGTACCACCATCGAGGTGGTACTGTATCCTTTGTACTTTTTTAAGTGGCATGGCAGCTTTCATACTTGTGGATACTAGGGAGAGAGTTCTCCTTTTCACATGTTTAGGATTCCCTTATGCTTGTAGTGAGCCCCCGAGCCACGGGATTAGGGCCGCGCCTCAGGTCTTAGGATTGCTAGAAGGGTCATTTTGCCTTAATGATGCGAGGCAGTCATTTCCCTGACCTCTTTTTACATGGTCGTTAGGTTTTCTGTGATCGTGCACTGGGTCATAGGTCTTGGACCTTTTGCTTTTTCCACGTGACCGAGCCATGATCATGCTTTGGGCTTCACATTGCTTCACTGAGGAAGACACTGCTGCGTTACCCTAGCCGTCTGCTCCATCGATCCCTCCTAGAGAGGTCAGGACCTCTAACGGTTTGTGAGTCTTTGGAGCTGGCCTTAGGTCTTGGACCTAGAACGCAGGGAGAAGCTAGTCGTGCCTTGGCCTCGACCTCTTAACGGGGTCACGGAGACTTGGCTTCTTTTTCCCCTAGCATCCTTGCCAATGTTGAGAGGTCATGTTGCCCTATTCTAGGCGAGTTTGGTTTCGCCCCATGCGGGGAGAGGCATGCCCACTATAACTATGCGGTCGGAGCAGTGCGCCTCATCGAGGTCGATGGGTAATTCGAGCGGGACCCAATATCCTCCATAATCGATGTGAAGTTTGGTTGTGCCTCATCATGAGACATCCCATAAATCATCGACCGTCAAACCCATTGGTCCCCGAGCACCTCCACAACGATCAGAGGGCAAGATACCTCCCCCCTAGACGAGGTCAAGCCAGGGTGACTTCGAAGTGGATGACTCGAACACAGGAGGAGATGGTCGAGAGGCTCTGCACCATCGATAAGAACCACAAGGGCCCATCTCGCCCTGCCCCTATCCCTTTGTAGCCTCTAGCCCTTCTAAGGGTTGGTCCAAGAGTATGTTTCCTAAGCATGACACAGGGGTCACGGATGTCGCGGGTCATTTTGCTCAAGGATTCGGGGGGGCGGTTGGCCTCCCTAGTCACATTGTGGCTTAGTGGTGCCCACTCGCGGGCAGTCATGCGCCGCAGAGCGTAGGGCGCTTAAATCAAAATGATATGGAAGAGTGGGAATATGTAAAGCTTACTTGGTTTGCACCTCTAGGTGGGCAACCGCCGCTTCATGTTCCCTCCGATCGCTCCTCCTGTGCTATGAGATTTCCAAGATGTTTAATAACATAGTCAAGTGCATGGGCGCCTGTGGCATCCACTATGGCTATAAATATGCTGGAGTGGTACGGTGGAGGCATTCGCTTTAGGTCGCCTGCTCCGCCACTTCCTCGTTCTCTTTCTTGCGTGCCTACAGCTTCTTCTTCGCCCATTGAGACGGATCATGGCAAACATCCATGGGGGAGTCATCAGAGGCCGGCGGGCTATCGCCGTGTCTCCAAGCCTTCCTGCATGAGCAAGGGTAAGTTTTTAAGCAATGCTATGAGATTAGAGTTGACCTATGCTGATCGGTGATGCTTCCAGGGCCATCTCCCATGCCACATCAGGAGGGGCCACTAGCGCCAGCCCGTGCCGTGACCCTACCAGCGATGGGGTCGAGCGCATCCTCTTTATTGTTATCATCCTTGGATGACTGGTGGGAGTTCCACAAGCTTGTTCGGGGGGCAAACAAGGCTTGCTAGTGCCTCTCTGATGCCACCTGCAAGGTGGGCCAGTTGGAGCTTGCCTCGATGCCATCAGGGTGGCCCTCGCTACCTCAGAGAAGGAGACCGCCGCCAGTGTAGGCGGCCACCATCGACGCCTAGGCCCACATCATGGGTAAGGGCTCCCTTCATCTTGCCATCTTGTCTGACATCCATAGCTTCTAACCTTCTCATTGTCTTGTTACCAACACTGGAGGAGCAGCTGGTGGCCTCCCGCCATGAAACAGAGGAAGCCTGCCTCTAGGAGGTTCTCCTCATGGAGGACCACGAGCAGATTGTGGTTGTGGGAATCTGGTAGGGAGCTGGTGTCGCCCTATCTACCATGCAGCTGCACACTAGCTAGTACTTCCATCGGGTGGAGCCTGGATTCCCGTGCCATGCCAGGCAGGAGGAGTAGGCAGAGCTAGTCAGTTATTTTGCCACCAACGCGGCCGCTATCCTGGCCACCGTGAACATGGAGGACAACCTCCACGGTGGTGACCAAGGGCCTTAGGTTGTACATAGGGCCATTTTATAAATAAAGAAATCTTCTTAGCTTGCTTGCTCTGATTTTCATTCTTCCTTTTGCCATCGATCTACCTTGATTGTTGATGGTTTGGTCGTTTGATATGCCATAGTCATGTGACCTTGCCTAGGGATCGACCCACGAGGCTTAGCCTAGTGCGACTCCATTTTCATGATCTGAGCGTTATAGGATAGATCTGGCAGCATCGCGCCTTTCTTTGACCTCCTTTCTTCAGGTCGTGGTGATGCTTTTCTTCCCTTTTCTTTAGACGTGGGTGCCTAGCCTAGCCAAGAGTTGGCTCTTAGGATTTGGCTTCATGTGACCCATTGATGCATGTTGACACATGATGTTCCATGGTGTAGCCACCACGAGTGAGCTGTGCTGATTGACACACGCCGATCGACACAAGTCACTTGGGAGTGAGCGCGTCGCCTAGAGTGCCACTCGACATGCATCTCTTGGCGCATCATGATGGTTGCATCATGGACCATGGGCATAGGGAAGAATTTGCATGAGCGATTATGTACAAAGACTTAGTCGAGAAAAAACTCCCTTTTGGTGGAACCTCGATGCGGGTGTTTGAATGTTTGTGCCGCTGACGACACACTTGGTACCTGTGATGTTTGGCACAACAAGGCTTGGAACACATGGCTCATCAAGTCGAGGAGTGCGCTATGTCGCAAGCCCTCCGGAGCTCATTGATCACGTCACCCTCGCGCTGGGTCATCATGAATCTTGTCACACGCTGCAGTTGAGGTCGATGGGCATGACCTCTACATGCTCCCCTACCGTGTAGGGAGGTTGTTCTCGGGCTTAGCTCCCAAGGGTTGCTCCTCAAAGCTTAACTCTGGCATGGCACCAATCGTTGCCACCCACGCGAGTTGAGGCTCTAGAGGTTGACATGCTTGCTATCATGGTGTCATAGTTCTCCCATTCATAGTGGTGGGCCTATCGAAGGTCACCACCTATGGTGATGATCCCATGGGGACCAAGCATCTTGAGCTTGAGGTAAGTATAGATGGGGATGGCCATGAACTTGGCATAGCATGGTCGCCCCAAGATGACATGGTAGGCACTGGGGAAGTCTACTATCTCAATGGTGAGCATTTCCGTGCAGAAGTTTGCTTGACCTCTGAATGTTACGGGCAAGTCGATGTGCCCAAGGGGAATGGCCTAAAGCCTGGCTATGACTCCATGGAACGGAGCACCAGATGGTCGTATGACCACTCATGATAGTCCCATGGCATCATAGGTCTTGGCATAGAGGAGGTTGAGGCTGCTCTCGCCATCCATGAGGACACAAGACAGGTGAGTCTTGCTAATGATTGGGTCGATGATAAGGGGGAATGTCCTGGCTATGGAATGTGATCAGGGTGATCCTTTCTATCAAAAGTGATTGCAGTCTCTGACCATTTTAGGAAAGCTAGGATGGCCTAGCATAGGGCGGCCATGTTGACCTCCCTGTCCATGATCTTTTGTCGGCGTTTGGACTCATACACCACTAGTCCATCAAAGATCATGAGTCACCCTTTTGGGTCAAGATACACATCCCTTTTTCCCTCATCGCCGGTGGATTCGGATGGCACGTCCATGTAAGTTGCCTTGTAGTCACCCTTGAAGTAACATTTGATGAGGTCACACTCTTCAAGAGCATGTTTGACTGGGTAGCCATGGTTGCGGCACGACAACTTGACTATCTTGTCAAAACTGACATGGTTGAGCTTACCCGTCTTCTACTTGTGGACCCTATCGACCATCGCGACAAACTCACTATCATGATGCCTCTAGCTGTCCTTCTTGCCTTTCCCTCACCGATTGCAGTCCTTAGCCTCATCCATGGGTTCAGCCTGAGCCTTACACTTGTATTTGCAAAAGATTGCACGGACAGCCTCCTTGCCAGAGTTATGGCTTGTAGTGTGGTCGAGCAACTCCCGCGTCATCCATGGTTTGCTGTGTCTAAGCTTGTGGACGAGTGCTTCATTGGTCTTACCGGAGATGAACGCTCTGATCATGTCCGCATCCACGATGTCGAGAAGCTCATTGCACTGATTGGAAAAGCAGTGAATGTACTCACATAGAGTTTCTCCTGCTTTCTTCTTGCAGGCTTTGAGATCCCAGGTGTTCCCAAGTGTGGACGGTAGTTATCATCCATCTTGAACCATCTACATAACTTGAATAAATGCATAAAAATGATCACCAACATAGACTTAGGGGTTTAAACTGACAATTTCCATGAGTTTGGGTGAATCTGTATTTTAAGCAGGGTTTATCCAGAAAACCATCAAGGTGGATCAAATTGTCAAATTTAATCGGGATTAACCGCGATGTAAATAGCACCAAAATTGATCTGGTCGGTCCCATGGCCCACCTGTCAGCCTCCATCTTTGCACGTCGGTTCTCCATGGCCTTAAGGATTGCATCTCCATCGTTCTTTCAAGTTGGTTTGATCCGAAGGTCCAGAGTTGATGCTCTAGCCTATATATACTAGCCCCTACCCCCTCCCTTAGGCAGAATGGCATAAGTCAAGATTAGTTCAGAAATTAGGGTTTCCAAACAGAAGAGAATATAGCTCTAATTCTTCAAGTTCTAGTATAGGCTAGCTAGCAAGATTTAAGTAGAGTTGGGCTTTTGCTAAGGATTCTGGATTCACTTTTGGAGGCTGGTAAAGCCATTGTATCTCTCTATATTTTGACTTTGTGCTACTTCAATACTATATTTCTATTTATTATGTTCCTAGTTTGCTTTGGTAATATACTTCATATAGTCATGATTGATGATGAATTGATGCATATGTTTTCAAAGCGCTTAGCTTAGTACTCGAGTGGGTTAAGTGGTTGACATTATGTAAGCATGGTGCTTAACTATTGTTTACCTGTGGATGCACTCTACATTCCAGGCCATGTGGTAGAGCACAAGTGTGACACTCTCATTGAGTCCTTTGTAGTCCACTCCCCATTTGTAGAACAAGTAGAACTCGGTTGCAAAGGAAATCAAGCTTTGTTCTTGATCTTCCTTAGTAATGTTCCTTATGCATAGATACAAAGTAATGTTCCTTATACTAGAGTGTACAAAAGACTTAGTAAATAAGAAATGACTTAGGAATCTTTGCTCTTAACTAATCTCGTGCCTAGACATACTATATTTATGAGTATCTATTTCTATCTCTGGAATACTATCTATGCCTTATATTTACCATTTATTTATCATTTGGCTTACCCCTATAAAAGCATGAGAGCTAATGATTTTATCATAAGTATACATATTTATCAATATCTCTAGCCACCCCATCGCTCCTCCCTATGGAAAATATAAATAACGATACCTGGCATACTCTAGGTGAAATGCTACAATGGTATATTATCTGTGCACTTGCAGATATTTAGTATATATAAATTTACAAGTGTTCTCAATAATTACCAACAATGCATTTCTGGCATCATTGCTAGGGATGACAACTTAGTAAAGAGTGATGCTAAGAAATGCCAACACCAGCACACACGTATGTGCCCTAGAAGTTCCCTATGAAGATGTGCATGAAGTCTGCCCAAGAGTGGATGCTGTCCATGGGGAGATGCTCGAGCCATGCTCAGGTGCTTTTCGTGAGGTAGAGCGGCAAGTATTGGATGATGAAGAGATCATCGTCCGCCCTACCTACTCGACAGGTGAGGTGGAAGTCTTCTAGTCATACGGTGGGGTTGGTGTCCCCGGAGTACTTGACGATGTTCGGCGGTCCACAAAACCATGCTAGGAACAGTGTCTCCTAGATCCTCTTTGCTAATTCTATGGGCCGCAAGTGTCTAGGCTTGGACTGCATCAAGCATCTTGGATCCTAGGGTGTCGGCCATTGTTGTTCAGGTGAAAGGTCCTAATATGGCTAGAGGGGGGTGAATAGCCTATTTTAAGAATTCTGCAAACCAACTAGAGCAATTTGATTAGTATGACAAAAAGCAAAATGCAAACTTGCTCTAGCTCTACAAGGATTGCAAGCCACCTATCCAACAATTCTAGTTACTATGATTACTAGGCACACAATTGGCTATGTCACTACTCACTAAGAGCTCTCAAACTTACTACACTAAAGAGCTCCACTAGATTAACTTAAGCTACAAAGCAAGCTCTCAATTCTAGCTACACTAAAGTGCTTGCTACAACTAGTTTGTGGGAATGTAAATGAGAGAGTAGGGTGATTATACCTGCCGTGTAGAGGAGTGAACCAATCACAAAATGAATACCAATTCAATCACTAGGAGAATACCAAAGGGTAAGAGACAACCAATTTTTCTCCTGAGGTTCATATGCTTGCCGGTACGCTAGTCCCCATTCTATCGACCAACACTTGGTAGTTTGGTGGCTAAGAGGTGTTGCACGAACCTCGTCCACATAATTGGACACCGCAAGAACCTACCCACAAGTGAGGTAACTCAATGACATAAGCAATCCAATAGAGTTACCTTTTGATGCTCCACCAGGGAAGGCACAAGACCCCTCACAATCACCAGGAGATGGCCATGAACAATCACCAACTCATGCCAATCCTCCTCCACTGCTCCTAGAAATCTAGGTGACAGCAACCACCAACAGTAACAAGAAATCCGCAGCTCCAATGATCACCATGTGCCACTTGATGCAATCACCCAAGCAAATGCACTAGGAATCACTCCCAATCTCACTATGATGATGAATCAAAGATGAAGATGAGTGGGAGGTGTTTGCTTAGGCAAACAAGGTTGTCAAGTATGTCAAAGTGCCAAGAGAGACACCTTGGAGCTGACCCCCAACTATTTATAGAGCCCCCAAAGAAATAGAGCCGTTGCTTTGCTCAGGGCTGACCGAACTCGGTTGACCGGACGCACTCCAACATCCGGTCCTCGGATGGCCACCACATGGCCAAGCTTCAAACCTCGTGGGCTAGATCTCAATGGTCAAGTTCTTGAGCCCGCGCTATTAAAGTTTGACCGGAAGCGCTGGAGGAAGTGATCGGAGTCACCACCACGTGGAGTCCGATCATTTACAGAGAGCATCTAGAGTGATGAACACGTGACCAGATGCGTCAGGTCAATGTTGACCAGACACACCCCAGCGTCTGGTCCTCTCACTGTTCCTTTGCGCATGTAAGCCAAGATGATGTCACCATATGTCATGCCCCACCTGACATAGGGCCGGTGCATCCGATTGTGCCTCCACGCTGCCAGCCAACAAGTGACCGGACGCACCGATCGAGCCAGGGCCAGCATCTAGTCATTCCTCCTTGCTCTCGACCAGCCATGCTACCTTGTCTATAAATGATTGAACATGCCCGGGGTGAGTCCGATCACCCCGCGGCCAGCGTTCGGACGTGGACCTTCTCCTCTTTTTCTTTTTCTAAGTCCACAACCGCTTCACCCTTGCTTCCAAATTGGTAGTATTAGCTCCCCTACATATGTGCTAAGAGTTTAGATTTGAAAGCTTGCACATATGTATGGATTAGAAGTTTGGGAGAGTAATAGCAACCAAATGATGCTAAGGTGTAAAGAATGGACCTTTGAAGCGTGATACCAATTGGAGTTGCCAATATACACCATTAGCAACTAGACATTCACAAAAACTAGAAAACCCCATGAGATCAACATTATATGAAAGGGTCTAGTTTTTACATAATAAGCACAAGTCTAGTTATTCTTCCTATGCATGCTAGTGCTTCATTCATCATTCAAGTTACTACTAGCATACACCACATAAGCATGGATATGGAATTTAAAACTTGTGCCATGCAAGGAAACATATGTAATGCACATACAAGTGCAACATACAGGTTTATGAGCTTGCTCCCCCTACTTATGTGCTACAAACTTTAATTGATCCCCTTCATTTCTCCTATCTTATTGTCGGGGACCGAATACCGGGGTACCCGAAGAGGAGGAGCTAATAACCATCAAATGTTGATGCTTTTGAACAAATAAGAATGCAACTACACTTCTTGCCCAAAACTACCGAAGGTTGGCTCCGCCTCGCCCCACCCCTGAGGGCTAGACTCAGCCTCACTCAATGTCTAGGGCTAGACTCTATATCACCCGATGTCTGGGGGCAGCTCCACCTCTCCCGATGACCGAGGGCTGGCTCTAACTCGCCCAACATCCGAGGGAAGGCTCTGCCTCACCGATGACAGAGGGCTAGCTCTACCTTGCCCGATGTCCGAGGGCAGGCTTTGCCTCGCCTGATGTCCGAGGGTAGGCTTTGCCTCACCCGACGTCCCAAAGACCGAGGGCTGGCTCTGCCTTGCCTAATGTTCGAGGGCAAGCTCCGCCTCGCCTGACATCCGAGGGTAGGCTCCGCCTCACCTGACATCCTTAGGCTGGCTCCGCCTAACCCAATGTCCGAGGGTAGACTCCGCCTCGCCCAATGTCTATGTGCTACTCCTTAATAACTATGCATGCAGATAAGGCGAGGCACTCAAGTCAACCGCAATATCGAGGACCATACCCTGCACACCTGCAGAGAAGTACCATCGGGATATGACTAGACAGGCGCTTTAAACCCCTCCAGGCATGTCAAAGCCCAAACAGTGTTGTGGGCACCGACATTTATCCTACAGTGTTATGGGCGCCGGCATTTGCCCTCGAACATGAATCCTGACAAAAACATACGACAACAGCTATAGTCCAAGTAGGAAACTCATGTCATCACCAGTAAGGAACGTGGGGCCTCTATGCCGTCTGCTCCCCATAGGGTCGTGGCTCAGTGCCCTAGTATGTTGCGCCGCCCGTCAGAGTGGGATGGGACGTGACCACTTGCCGAACGAAGCCAGAGCATGGCCTTATCAAGATCAGTGAACGTTCCATCCCTAGCACCGTCTGCCATGTCAGCAGGACAGGCTCAAAGGATAAGGAAGACCCGGCACCTTCGAAGGACCTTCTCTGTCCCTAGTTTTTCATCTTTCTCCCATCTGTAATCCTTGCTCCCCCTTGGTCTATAAAATGGAGGGCAGGGCACCCCACTAAGTAGATAGATCGATTCAACACACCATGCACCACATAACACACAGCTAAGCAGCAACCAAGCTCTCAGCGCCCTATCCAACTTTCCATCAGAGACTTGGGACATGTCCCTCTCTTGACTGTTTGTACCCCCTACCATGAACCATTCAGTGCTAATAACACAAGCAATAGAAGCAAACTAGACGTAGGGACATTCTACCCAAACCAGTATAAACCTTGTATCTTTTAGCACACCATCCGGGCCCAACATGCAACAAATACAAATTTACTAGTTGGTGTTTACTCGAAACACCGACAGTTGGCACACTAGGTAGGGGAACTTTGTGCATTTTGATGTTAACATCAGGCCATGGATGGCTAGCCATGGAATCAAATGGGTCCCAGGTGCACACGTGTGTTTTGATGACTTGGACTTCATCGTCACGGTGGGAGGAGAGTTGGCATTGGCTCACGCTGCCATCCAATCTCTCCCCTCCATTGGCTTCAACTATGGGAGATTTGAGCGCTAGATTGGCATCTCCCTTGGACCCTAGCCATCTAGGGAGGACCAGCACCACCTCACCCTCTCTTTGGAACACCCTGCATGGAGTGCCCTGACGGTGCTTCCATTTGAACTCCGCAACGCCACGGTGTCTGCTAGCCACTTTGTGGCACAATGCATGATCCCATTCTCCATGAACAATGAGTTTGTGAGGGTGATTGAACAAGTTATGGAATCTCTCCATAGCCTCCTCGCAGTGGAGCTAGGGTCACCCTCTGACTCTAACTCTAGCAGGGGGAGCCATCACCCGTCCTAGGAATGCTTCATGGTAGGTACCCCCGAGGGACACGTTGAAAGCATTCCCAAAGAGGAGGCTACCCTGACAGACAACCTCGGTGATGAGGCTGAGGAGGAGGCAGTGGCCCCACTTCACATGAGGGTGGAGCAGTTGAAGGCCCAACACTAAGAGCTCAACAAAGCAAGACTCGAACTCGAGCAGGAATGCACAGAGCTCGATTGGGATATCAAGCACTGTGGAGACGGTGGATGCGCATGTGCCATGGCCCACGACATGAACCGGAGGATCATCGCCAATGATGAAGCTCTCCCTCGCTTTGCCCAAGCAAGCTAGAACATTGCTGCCATGGTGGCCTTGCTCCATGGCCTTCTAGAGGCTACACGCTCGAGGATCGCTGGGCCCACCATGAGATTCGCACACCGCTCAAGTGGGCGGTGGCGCAGCAGGCAGAGAGCTTGTTGTCTTGGTGATACGAGCTCGACGCCACCTAATGCACACTCTCTGAGCGGCCTAGCAGGGATGCATTGGTCCACTAGGCACCATAGGGTGGCGGGCAGTGCACTGCGGTCCTGGTACATCAGCGTCTTGGCTACAACCACGACACACGCAGCACTCTCAATGCCCATAGACATACCTACGGTGACCCAAGAGAAGGAGCCCACCATGGCTATCATCCTCATCATGGTGGATGTTATGACAGTGGTGAAGACCAAAGCCCAAGCCCCGGCCTATTGGGCCCTTAGGCCTTTGGCCGTCACATCCTCAACACTGCTTTCCCGCTAAGTTACCGGCCACCAACCAACATCCCAAAGTACTTTGGGGAAACAAACCCCAGACTATGGCTTGAAGACTATTGGCTTGCCTGCCAAGCCAGTGGTGTGGATAATGATGACTTCATTATCCGCAACCTTCCACTATTCCTAGCCGATTCGACACGGTCGTGGTTGGAACACCAGCCGTCCAACACAATCCAGAGTTGGGCAGATCTGAAGGAGATCTTTGTGGGGAACTTCCAGGGCACATACAAGTGTCGTGGGAACCCATGGGACCTCAAGAACTACCGACAGAAGACCGGTGAGACCCTCTATGGGTACATCTGGCGCTTCTCCTGGCAGTGCAATGAGCTACCTAATGTCACCAACGCCAATGTCATAGGAGCTTTCTTGTCTGGGAGTACCTGTGAGTCTTTGGTTCATAAGCTAGGACATAAGGGTCCACGAACCACCAAGGAACTCTTGGACATCACCACCAGCCATGCCTTAGGAGAAGAGGTGATCAGAGCGATCTTTGATCGTCTTGATGGCAAGGCAAGGTGGGACAAGGGTGCGGACGAAGGTGCCTCCAATCATTCTACCAAAAGGAAGAACAAGAAGCAATGGCACGAGGACTCACTCGTGGCCGTTGCTAACTGCAAGGGTGGTCGGAAGCCCACAGAGGGCACTCTAAACCACTTCAAAAAACTACTAGAGGGGCCATGCCCAAATCATGCTTTCTTGATGAAGCATCTATACAAGGACTGCAGCCTCATGCAGCGGTTCTTGTCTGAAGGTTCCAACAAAGGGGAGCATGAAAAGGACCCTATCCCCACCACAGATGACGTAGAGGAGAAGGACGATGGCTTTCCGACACTAGACAGCTACCTTATGTTCTTCGGAGGATCAGCGACCTATGACTCCAAACGCCATCAGAAGGTCGTGCGACACAAGGTCATCGAAGACCACCCTGATGGCAACACGTAGGAGATCATGCTCATTGCTCTCTGCCTAAAGGATCCCCCACATCTTGGTTAGCTCTGTGACTAGCCTGGTGGAAATGCTCTTGGCCTCCAGCCTTCAAGCTACCGTGGTTCCAAGATTGGCCCGGAGGGAGCTGACCTCCTGATGCGCCTCGTTGTGCTCTCGGATGGTCTGGTCGTGCTCCCTAAGGGCCGCACCACACTCTGAGTGGAGTCTCTCCATAGTCTAACATAGCTCGTCCCGCTCCTTATGTAGCCGACCTATCACCTCGGCATCTAGGCTCACCCTCTACTGTAGTGCCACGGACCTCTCCTCTGCTCCGAGCTTGAGCTCCCACTCCTTCTCCACCTCGGTCAGGAGATCGAAGGCCCGCTGGCAGGCCTCGGCATCCCACTGGAGCAGCTCATCCTGCTCCTTCTGCAACCTAGTGGCTTCCTCCTCATCTTGTCGTGCCCTCTTTGATAGTTCATCAAAGGACTTCTTAGCATCCTCCACGTCCCAACGCACCTTGGCCTCCCGCTACCGGAGACCGGCCGCCTCCTCGGCCAAGGGACTTAGCTCGGCCACCCACTATTAGGCGGTAGCAAGCTGGGCGCTCACATTTCCACACAGCCAGGCCTCCTTAATGAGGCACTACCATTCCACCTTCTACTCACAGAGGAACCAGGACTTCTCTCGGCTATGAGCGATAAGGGACTGAAAAGAAGATCGATGTCAAAAAACACAAAAATACATGAAGAAAGACGAAAGCGAGAGGATAGATTAAGCAGATACCCGGTCAATAGGAATGATGATGTCACGCAAGACGCCCCTAGCCTAGTTTAGGACATCCATCATAGCCAAGATCCCTCCATTAAGACTCCCCCGCTCCATGCTCTCATTAGCACCATCTAGCGAGAAGAGAATCGACGTTGGGTCTTGAGGATCCATCCACTGGAGCAGTGACTCAACCTGCACAGGCGAGAGACTGATCCCAACATCAGGGCCAAGGGCGACCCCTCGCTGGTCCTCTCCACCACCACCATGATGCTCAGGGAACCTCCGGCCATGTCCCCCTCCATCTGGCCTGCCTCGGGCACCATCGCCTGGGCCGCTAGTGGCATGGATCGTGTCGCTTCCTTAGGCACCACCATGGCTATGTTCAGTTGTGCCTGGCTTTTCATGGTCATGGCTACCTCCACTTGTGACACTAGGGCCTCGACCTACGGTGCCATGCCCACCATAGACGGTGCCACAAGCATAAGTGGTAGCTCCATTTGCTCTGACGTAGGCAGCGGAATCACCACCGCTACCGTTTGCTCGGTGACCCCCAAGGGTGCTCCTTCAGCCCCGGCGTCCGCTTGACCCGCCGAGGGCATGGGTGCCACCATGGGCAGTGCCTGATTGGCTGATGAGGCCGCAACATCGGCTCTGCTCTAGCCCTAAATAGGAGCGACGTCAGGTGACAGCCCCCATCTCGCTTGAATGGCGATGCTCTTCTTGTGTGCCACCACCAAAAAACCGCATCGCCTCAAGACGCTGCAAGAACACAAAAAAGCATGAGTCACGATGAAAACAGAGAAAAACAAAGAAAAAAGCAGAGGAACTGGTGGCTTACATCGGTGCTGTTGGTCGGGGCCATTTGGGGGATGAACCCCTAGGTCCCTACTCTGCCTCATCGGGGCGAGACCATTTTGAGCCTACCCCCTGCTCTAGGGCAGAGGGGCTTGCCTCCCTTGCCTCTAGGGGCACGGCGGCGGGGCCACTCCCCTCTATTAGCACCTCAGGCATGGCAGGAGGTCCATCCACCCCTATTAGCTCTTGGGGCGCGGCAATAGAGCCATCCCTCTCCGATGGCACCTCGGGCCCGATGGAAGAGCCACCCGCTCCTGCTGTCTCCTAGGGCAGGCCAATGGTTTAGCCTGACTCCGTTGGCCCCATGGACGTGCCTTCCCCCACGTGGAACGGGAAGGCCCCTACACGGACGAGTGGATACCTATTAGCGTATCCTCGCTCGTCGGGTCATCCCACTCAATGTCGTCAGCTACCTCGTCATCCTCCTCCACCTCGTCGTCATCATCATCACTATCGGTGTCCTCTCCTCGCTCTCGTGCCCACAACTTCTATTGCTTCTTCCTCCTCTCATCCTCCTTGGCCTTCTTCTACCACTCGGCCATAGTGTGATTTAGCGCCACCATGAGTAGGTCCTTCAGTAGTGGGGCCACATGATCCATAAAGATGAGTCTCTTTGGTTGGTCCTGCTATCTCAATATCAGCATCAAGGAGTTGGGAGTTCAATTAAAAAGGAGGCACGAGAAAAGAGAACTTACGAAGTCAATGTACCTAGTTCTAGCCGCATTGGGGGATGCCCTGGCACCAGATACACAAAGTCAAGAGTGGCACTGGCATTGTCCCATGAAGGCTCCATCGCCTCCTTGATGTGCTGTGCCACTTTGGAGGGGGAGAGCGCTACCTCGGCGAGCGTCATCCCCTCGAGCGACACCTCGAGAGCCATCATGTGCAGGGAAAGCATGCACTTCATCAGCAGTGCCACCCTCCATGTGTGATAGGCATCGATGATCCCTGACCCCTTCTCGCCCCTCTCCTTTAGGATTCGGATTACGGCGAGATGGTCCTAGATTTTCTTCTTGTCTTTCTCTAGGACCCCCCACTTCCTCCTTGATTTCGGGACCTCTTCGATGAGGTGCCCGATGAACTCTAGCAAGGGGGTGGCTGCATCATTCTTGATGTAGAACCAATGTGAGTGCCATCCCTTGTTGGAGGTCGACAGATGCATCAATGGGTATTCATTTACCCAGTTGTTGCGGAGCTAAATGCCAGCGCATCCCATCGGCATGCTTAGCTATTGCCTCTTCTCCCGCTTCTTCAGGAGGGTGATGACGAAGAAGTGCCACCACAAGTCGAAGTGGGGACTAATCCCCAAGAACCCCTCACATAGGGCGACGAACGCCGCAATGTGCTAGATCCCATTGGGAGTAAGGTGTTGTAGCTCCACATTGTAGTAATTCAGCAACCCCCAAAGGAACTTGTGGGCGGGGGTGGTGAATCCCCGCTCGTGGAAGTGAGCAAAGGACACAACATAGCCTTTGGGTGGTGACGGCGCATCCTCATTGCTGGGCAGCCACCACTCCTCGACGTCGGTCCATGTGCAAAGAAGGCTACGGCAAACGAGGCCCTCCAGGCGCTGGAGGGTGACATCGGATCTACACCATGGCTCCATTAAACAATTGGGGAGGGGGATGCGAACTTGATGGCAGCTGGGATGCGGATGCGGAAGTCTTAGGTGATTAGCGGCGGAGGTTGTGGATGCAAAGGCAAGGACGCAATGTACAAGACCCTGGGGACGAACCCTTTGGTTTTATAGGGCGATGGATGCGAGGAAGGCAATCGTCCGCCTGGCTATCCATGCTTGCCATGATTCACCACCACGTCACCACATGGGATATGCGCCCGCAATCCCTATCCTTTCCCACGGGATATGCGCCCGCAATCCCTATCCTTTCCCACCAAAGTCGACGGACGTTTCACCTTCCCGGGCAGACCAAGACTCTTTTCCCACAGAAGGGATACAGGTCAAAAAGCGTTTCTCTAGCCCGCCTAGGCCCAGGAGTTCAAGGGCTAGCCCAATAGTTTCAATGGCCGTCCCAACAAAGGATGGGCCCACGAGCGGCCAAAACTCAGGTGCGCGAGCCTCAAAGGAGTCCTGATCCACGACCGAGTCTCAACCGGGCTGACCCTGGACAAATCCCCATGAATGGGATAACAAGGTTCCCTTTAAGCTATCCGGCTAACAAAACCACCAAATCTTGCAGCCATACCCGCGAAGGGTCCAAACTACCCCCCGGGTGATTCTATCAAAAATCACCTAGGGGCTCAGGGGCTATACCCGATGGGTGCGCTCGCGTGCACCCTCTAGCAAATTGAAATACCCCCAGGCGATTCTACCCAAATCACCTGGGGGCTCGAGGGCTACACCCATTGGGTGCGCTCGTGTGCACCCTCTAGCAAGTCACAACACCCCTCAGGTGATTCTATCTGAGTCACCTAGGAGCTCGGGGGCCACTATCGAGGACCAAATACCGAGGTACCCGAAGAGGAGGAGCTAATAACTATCAAACATTGATGCTTCCGAACATACAAGAATGCAACTACACTTCTTGCCCAAAATGATCGAAGGTTGGCTTCGCCTCGCCCGACGCCTGAGGGCTGGCTCTGCCTCACCCAACCCATGAGGGCTGGACTCAGCCTCGCTCGATGTCTAGGGGTGGACTCTGCCTCGCCCGACGTCTAGGGGTAGGCTCCACCTTGCCCGACGACCGAGGGTTGGCTCTGCCTCACTCGACGACCGAGGGCAAGCTCTGCCTTGCCTGATGTCCAAGGGCAGGCTCCACCTCGCTCGATGTCTGAGGGCAAGCTCCACCTCGCTCGATGTCTGAGGGTAGGCTCCACCTTGCCCAACATCCGGGGGCAGGCTCTGCCTCACCCGGCGTCCGAGGGTAGGCTCCGCCTCGCCCAACATCTATGCGCTACTCCTTTATAACTACGCATGCAGATAAGGTGGGGCACTCAAGTCAACCACAATATCGAGGACCATACCCTGCATGCCTATAGGGAACTACCATTAGGATATGACCAGACAGGCGCTTTAAACCCCTCCAAGCATGTCAGAGCCCAAATAGTGTTGCGGGCATCGACATTTATCCTATAGTGTTATGGGCGCTGGCATTTGCCCTCGGACACAAATCCTGACGAAAACATACGACAACTGCTACGGTCCAAGAAGGAAACTCATGTCATCTACAATAAGGAACATGGGGCCTCTACACCGTCTGCTCCCCATAGGGTCACTGCTCGGCACCTTGGTGCGCCATGCCGCCCACCAAAGTGGGATGGGACATGACCACTTGTCAAATGAAGCTAGAGCACGGCCCTATCAGGATCAGCGAACATGCCATCCCTAGCACCATCTGCCATGTCAGCAGGATAGGCTCAAAGGAGAAGGAAGACCTGGCACCATCGAAGGACCTTCTCTACCTCTAGTTTTTCCTCATTCTCCCATCTGTAATCCCTGCTCCCCCTTGGTCTATAAAATGGAGGGCAGGGCACCCCACTAAGGAGATGGATCGATTCAACACACCATGCACCACATAACACACAGCTGAGCAGCAATCAAGCTCTTAGTGCCCTATCCAACTTTCCATCAGAGACTTGGGACCTGTCCCTCTCTCAACCATTTGTACCCCCTACTATGAACCTTTCAGTGCTAATAACATGAGCAGTAGCAGCAAACTAGATGTAGGGACATTCTGCCCGAACCAGTATAAACTTTGTGTCTTTTAGCACACCATCCAGGCCCAACACGCAACAAATACAAATTTACTAGTTGGTGTTTACTCAAAACACCGACACTTATCTTTTTGTTACTTCTCCCCCTTTTGCAATATCTTTGTGAATTTCTCTGCCCCTTTATCATCGATGACCACAAAAGGTGAGCTCAAATTTTAGATAGGTTGTGGTGAAACCATGTGAAGTGAGGATTGTTTTCCCAATTTGGTTCAATCTAGATCACTTGCAAAAGATATTTAACTCGGTTTGATCCAAGGGCAAGCTTCTTCACACCTCCAAATGAGGGTTATCATGCACCATGTTGAGTTAAACACTTATAGCTCATTTTCTAGATCAAACACTAGGTTCACAAGCCCACAAACATGCCATATGCTACCACTAAATCATTTCAAGCATACAAACTATAGCGGTACCATACAAGCATCAAATTCATTTGACTTTCATAAATGAGCCTAAGACAAGATAGGAATGACTAGATGCACTAAACAAGTCCTTAGCAATAGATGAATGACATGTCAATCAACTTTACCTTGCTTTGCTCAAAGGAGAGGCATGTAATATATGGGGGTGCATCAACACATATTTAAGAAGTCAAGTATGTTCAATTCATTCCTTAGCTTGCAAAACCTCTTCTCATCAAGTGGCTTGGTGAAGATATCGGCAAGTTGATCATCGGTGCCCACACTTTCGATGCAAATACCCCCTTTATGTTGGTGATCTCTAATAAAATGATGGTGGACATCTATGTGCTTTGTTCTTAAATGTTGAACTAGGTTGTTGGTGAGCTTCATGGCACTCTCATTGTCACATAGCAATGGCACTTGTTTGAATTTGATTCCAAAGTCACTCAAAGTTGCCTTCATCCAAAGTAATTAGCACAACAACTACCGGCCATAATGTACTCCACTTCGGCGGTTGAAAGTGCTACACTATTTTGCTTCTTTGATGACCAAGACATAAGTGATCTTCCCAATAATTGACATGTGCCCAATGTGCTCTTTCTCTCAACTTTGCATCCCGCATAATCGGAGTCCGAATATCCAATCAACTCAAATCTAGCGCCTTTGGAATACCACAATCCAACATTTTATGTATGCTTCAAGTATCTCAAAATTCTCTTAGTTGCCCTCAAATGACTCTCTCTAGGTGAGGCTTAAAATCTAGCACACATGCATACACTAAACATCACATCCGGCCTTGATGCGGTCACATAGAGTAGGCTTCTAATAATAGACCAATACATCTTTTGATCCACTATGTTGCCACTAGCATCACTATCCAAGCCTCCATTTGTCCCCATTAGTGTACTAATAGCTTTAGCATCATCCATTCTAAACTTCTTGAGCATATCTTTGATGTACTTGCCTCGACTCATGAATATGTCATTCTTCATTTGCTTGATTTGAGGACAAGGAAGTAACTAAGCTCTTCAATCATAGACATCTCAAACTCACTTGCCATCATCTTTCCAAACTCCTCACAAAAATCTTGATTGGTTGATCCAAATATGATATCATCAACATAGATTTACAACACAAACAAGCCATTGCCTAGCTTCTTAGTGAAGAGAGTGGTGTCAACTTTTCCCATCTTAAAACCCTTAGAGAGTAGGAAATCCCTCAATCTCTCATACCATGCTCTTGGTGCTTGCTTCAAACCGTACAAAGCCTTTTCTTAGCTTGTAAACATGGTTGGGTTTCTTCTCATCTTCAAAACCAGAAGGTTGCTCAACATACACAAGCTCATTGATGTACCCATTTAGAATTACACTCTTCACATCCATTTGGTACAACTTGATGTTGTGGGCACAAGAATAGGCTAACAAGATCCTAATTGCTTCTAATCTTGCAACTGGGGCATATGTTTCTCTAAAGTAAAGACCTTCAACTTGAGTGTAACCTTGAGCCACTAATCTTGCTTTGTTCCTTACAACTATCCCATTTTGATCTTACTTGTTCTGAAAGACCCATTTTGTTCCAATCACATTATGATCCTTAGGCCTCTCAACTAACTCCCATACTTGATTTCTTGTGAAGTTGTTTAGCTCTTCATGCATAGCATTCACCCAATCAATGTCCAACAAAGCTTTATCTATCTTCTTAGGTTCAATGGATGACACGAATGAGAAGTGTTCACAAAATGATGCCAATCTTGATCTTGTTTGCACACCTCTTGAGATATCACCAATGATAGAATCTAATGGATGATCTCTTGCAACATTGGTTGGTTGGAGCACTTGCACTTGATTTCTTGCATTTGATTGATCACTTGGTTGAGATGATGAACTAGCCTTCTATGACATAACCAACCCATGCTAGACTTAGTGAGCAAACATGTTGACAATTGAGCTTCACTTGCATTGAAATCAACCAAGTATAGATTCTCATATCTAAAACCTTTGAATATGAAGTTAGAGCCATCTACACTTATGATCTCTACATCATCAACTTCAAATATGCACTTGAGACCAAGATCACAAAGTTGAGCTACCAACAATAGGTTGAAGTTCAAGCTCTCTACTAGTAGCACATTGGAAATGCTCAAGTCATTGGATATTGCAATCTTACCAAGCTCTTTGACCTTGCCTTTGCCATTATCACCAAATGTTATACTATCAATCCCATTGTCATCATTTGAGTTGATTGAATTAAACATTCTTGAATCACTAGTCATGTGTTGTGTGCACCCGCTATCAAGTATCCAATGCCTTCCTCTAGCTTTATAGTTTACCTACAAAAAAATCAATTCTTTTAGGTACCCAAACTTGCTTGGGTCCTTGAGGGTTAGTTATCAAGGTCTTTGGTACCCAAATGGCCTTCTTCTTTGGGTCCACAATTGGTGTACCAATGAACTTAGCCTTCACACCATTGGCACCCTTAACAAGCAAGTAACAAGAATCAAATCTAAATGAGGATACATTATGTTGCTTCTTCTTGTTAGTCTTATCTCTATATGCCCAACTTGCTTGCATCTATTGCAAAACCGACCATTCCCTTCACAAAGCTAGCTTTGGGAGTGACAACGGCCGCCTTGCCTTTCTTGGGGGTATAGCCTTATCCCTCTTAGTTGAGAAAAAAACCTTTGGCTACCCAAGCACTTTAGCAAGCGGGCATGTAGCACCCGGTTTTAAAGACAAACCCAGATACACACTATATGTGAGCCCAGGAAGTCAAATCACACATATAGCCACAAATAAGGGTAATATCAAAAGACAATACTTATTACATAACGTATGAGTAAAAGAAAAGTACCCTCGGAGTATAGACAGCGGAAAGTTGACTCCAATCTTCTGGCGAGGACTCTGAATCCACAGGGACGACTGACTGGTTGACCATAAGTCTAACTCTTCCAAACCAGCAATCTGGTACCCATCTAGGATTTTTATCCAATGTATAGAAAATAAAGCAAGTGTAAGTACATGTCGTACTTAACAATTATATCATGGGGTTCATGAGGCTCAAAAAGGCTGACACTGGTTTAACTGCGATTAGCTTTAATAGATCACATTTTTAGCAATTGGCTGGCAACAAGTTTATCCATAAGCCCATAAACTCATAATCAAGTAAACATGAATAATGTATAGCATAAACAATTAATTATTAACATCATCATTATCCATTAGTGATCATCTCTATTCCATAAGGGTCCAAGGTCGCTCGTGTCCGTGAGCATGGCTGTTATAACAGTTTTACACTCTGCAGAGGTTGTACACGTTCACTGTGAGTCATGATTTACCCTTTCGCCCGAGGTGATTAGCCTCTTGACCCACTACCAAGGAAGGTCGATAGGGTTCACTATGAAGCCTTTCAAAGGTTCGTCTAACAAGTTAGGGCCGCTAAGGTTTACCCATCAATAAGCATGAACCCCCCTCCAAGTAGTGACTAGCAAGTGCACCAACTTGGCAGACCAAGATCATACCCGTTGGAGCCCCTCTTGCGCCGTAAAGGTAACCACTAACAAGCTAGAAAAGGTCCTCATACTGAGCTAAAGCCAGAGCCATATGGCCCTCACAGCTGTATTGTAAGTCCCGGATGATCACTTACAGATAAGTCCTTAGGGAGAGGAATCTGAAGCATATAAACACTTCAGCCCCCTGGTTCCATGTTACTAAAAAGTCATGTTTTAACGTTTATTGCATATATCATTAGTCAAGTTACAAGATCATAGTTTTGATTAAGCCCTAGCAAAAACTATTCCATGCAATATCCCAAAGGTATCAAGGTGCAAGATATCAAATATCTAGGATATCCTTAATGGTAACAAGGGAGACACATGCAATATGAATTAAGTGATTATATATGAATAGGTAACAAGGATGGTCCCATGCTATACTTGCCTTACACACCGATCCTTCGGTAAGCTTTAATCTTTGATGTCTTTCTTCTTCTTCTGGATCATCATGTGTATCTCACTGACTAGACAATCATAGAACACCACACAAACATCCATACACATACATGCATAGCATACAGTTGCATCTATATCAGAACAGTACACCAATCATAGAAAAATAAGTGAAAGAGATTGAAACATGATTCTACGCATCGCTACGTACACACAGTCACGAGAAGCACGCTAATCGGAGCTATGGTTGAAAAGTTACAACTACCGAAAGATTTGCTTAATACGTGGAAAAGATAACTATAGGCTTTATTTATGTTAACTTTATTAATTCATATAGATGAAAGATATTTTATAAACAATATGGATTAATTTAAGTCAATTTTAGATTTAAATTATAAAACAAAAGTAATACAACTTATATTTTATGTATAAAACTCAGTTACATAATCATTAATCAAGATATGATTTAAACTATGATTTTTATGAAATAGTAATATAGTAAACATCATTGCTAAAGCGTAGATCTCATCGTTACGAAACAAACGCAACTTGAATGGACTATTTCAGAGTTGAAATAAACAAGTTATGATTTAAACAAATTTTACGTTGGTTAATTAATAGATTAAATCTACTCATAAATTTCAAGTGTTGAAAACATGCCTAACAGTTGTATATTTATGTAGAAAACGTAAACACGGTCCTAACGCAACTCGAACGGATCAAATCGGACTTAAAACGTAAAAGTTACGCATAAAATAAGATCCAGTGGCATTCCTGTGAATATTTGAACTCAAATTTGAATTAAAACAATTAAGATTCTGAATTTAAATGTACTTTGGACTGGGCACACTAATTCTGGAATTTACAGGGTCCTAAACGAATAAAATCTGGGCGGATTTGTAATTATTTTGAACTGCTTTGGATCGCGGGTTGATTCACTAAAAACCGAGGGGCTATTTTGTAAAACAGGCGCGGCTTTGACTGCGGTTGACCCTGCTGCTGACTGTGCTGACACGTGGCGGCATAGGGTTGGTGCGGCTCACCACGTGGTGGTGGACCAGTGCTGACGCGGTGGGGTGGAATGGGTCTACGGCCCATGGTGGACCGGTCACTTAACCTGAAGGGGTATATAATCGTGGCCGTTCAAAATAGATCCGATGGCGCAGGTGGGATCGGGTGATTACCCGTCGCTGCATAGTGCCTCCGGCGAGGGCACCATGGCCGGCGGTGAACCGAGCACGGCGGCGGGCGTCGGGGGCGTTCCGGACTTCCTCGGTCGAAGCCGAAAGTTCGTACGTGAAGCGCAGGTCCTTGCGAACTCAACGGAGCGCCAAAAATGAGGACCAAGAACAAACCGAGGCGGCTTCCCACGGTGGCGCCATGGCCGGCAGCTTGGGGCTTGTGGATGTGGCGTTCTAGTGGGCAATATGTTTAACTAGAAGCACAGGGGGGAGGAGAAGCTTACTACGAGTCGATTGGAGTGGAGCGCGGCGTCCGGGGAGTCTCCGAGGAGGCGGGGTCGGCGGCGGCAGTGGTGGCTGGAGAGATGAACGGAGAAAGGAGAAAGGGAGGTGCCTGGTTGGGGGCTTTATAGGCCTAGGGTGCTGCGTGGATGGAAGGGGAGCGGGGCTAATTGGTAGCTTGCCGAACGGGCGCGGTCGACTTGCCTTACACGGGCGCGCCATAGGCGGCGGCGAGAAAAGGAAGGAGGTGCTCGGGAAAGGAAAGAAAGGAACGGGGAAGAAAGGAAAGGGGCCGGCTGACTGGCAGGACCCACGGGCAGTGAGGGGGAAGGGCTGAGGCGCGCGGGCGTAGGCGCGCGGAGCAGTGGGCCGCGGAGGCGAGGTAGCAGGCCGGGCGCGGGAAATGGGGAAGAGGGGATGCTGGGCCGTCCGGTTCCTTGGCTGGGCTGAAATGGAAGAAAGGAAGATTTTTTAAAATGAAATTCTTTTCTATTTCTAAATTCTATTTCCTTTCTTAATTCAAAATAATTTCAAATGTGAACCAAATCAAGCATAAATATGATTTAAAATATAATTTCTAATTCCAACATAAATGAACCAATTTTTGGTAAGTTTCCAAAAATAACTTTTTTTAAGTTCTTACATTTTCCAATTCCTTTTCTTTTTCTAATTTTCTTTTCTTTCTTTTCTTTTATTTCAAAGCCATTTTCAAACTCTTTTTCAAAAGCATTCTAACCATTTTGACTTTTAAACTAAAACCACTCAACCAATAAAATTAAATGCAATAGCATGTATGCATCAAACATATTGCTACCTTATAGTGTATTTTAATTTAATGAAAATTTTTATTTTCCTATATTTCATGTGCACAAAAATTCATAAGTAAATCATTTTAGCTCTATTTCAAAAGAGGCAATTTTTTTAGGGTGTTACAATTCTACCCCCTTAAGATGAATCTCGTCCCGAGATTCGAGAAAACTAGGGACAAGGAAGGGAAACAGAACTAGGAATAGAACTCAAATGAAACATTCCAACATTTCAACTTGCATTGTAAACTAGCTTAACAAGTTACATCTGTCCCATCTGCAAAGCTTAAGAACAAAAGATTTGGCTGCACGGACTACCCCTTTAAGTCAAGGGATACAGCTGTCCTGAATACAGAAATCTTAAACTCAAGGGCATAACTATCTTCATATGACACCCCCATCTTGACTTCTAACGTAGTTGTGTTACACCTCAAAGAGATGAGGAAAATCCATCTTCAATTGATTCTCATTTTCCCAGGTTGCATCTTCCTCTGATTGGTTATTCCATTGAACTTTACAAACATTAAGCACTTCTCCCTTAAGAGTTCCCTGGGCTCTTTCTAAGATTCTAACTGGATAATCACCATCTGACGGATGGAGCTCCTCCAAGGGTGTTTGTTCCTCTACACCATCATCTGGAAACTCACAGTCAACTTTACTATCCTCAGTATTCACACCTTCTATTAGATCATTTCCATTGTCATATTCCTCAGATGCAGGTTGAAAACCCTCATACTCAATTCTTTCTCCTGATGGTGTGGTTAGAAGCACCAAATGCTGGGCATACTTGATGACTCCTTTACATGCAGACATCCATCCCATTCCAAGAATAACATCAACGTCCACTAACTCTAATACAATAAGGTTTGCTTCAAATTTTATCCCCTTTATGTCAAGACTAACTTTTGGGCATATGTGGTTTGCCTTCATTTCTCCCCCTGGGGACTTAACTATCACTGGTTTCCTCATTGGTAGCATAGTTATCTTATGTTCTTTTACGTATGCACTAGAGATAAATGAATGTGACGCACTGGGGTCAAACATCACCATAGCATTGGCTGAACCTACTGCAATCCATCCATAAACGACCTTCTTAGCTCCATGAAGGGTAGTCATATTCACATTATTCAATTTTCCAAGGATGTAATTCTGTTTTAACTTATTACCATGCACCTGCTTCCCATGGACATTCTGTTCGTGCTCTTGAGAGCTGACCTGTTGCACTTTATCATCGGGTTGCGGATACTGATTCTGATCTATTCTCACAAGTAGATTCATAGGATGTGACTGATATTCTGGTTGCGTAGCAAACCAAGGTTGAGTGTTCCTTAGCTGGCATTGAAGATCACGTTTTCTCTTTTTCTCTTCCATTAGCTGAGTCTACGTCATCAAAGCTTGCTCTTTGGTTGGGGGACTTGACGGCGATGGGTTAGAGGTGGGAACATTCCTTCCAACATCTTGTGAAGCATTTCTCCTGGTAGAGGCCATCTGTTTCCAACATATGTGCATTAGGATTTAGTCATTCATAGCATTCCTTATTGTAGTTTCAAGAGATAACAAGTTAGGATTGATAGTATGAAAGACTAGAGAAAAACCCAGCCATCGGAATATCCAATTCTTCCACATGATACACTAGAATGCAAGAAAACTTCATCTTGCAAACCCTTCAACTTGGCTACCCCCCTTAAGATGAGTTAAAGTAGGGGACACCAAAGTATAGCTCACATCATCTTGTGATTGAAGTCTACTGTTGTCCAAAAATTCCTCATGACTTCTTTTTATCGTCCAAAATCAGAGATATGAATCGATAGAGACAGGCTGCTCCAAAGACAGGATAGGTAAAACAAAAGAAAACCATAACCCAACTATTTATTTCATTAATCCTTATACCTTAGGCCTATAAACTAAATGAAATTGTGGGAACACCCAACAAGATCATTGCAATCATTACAAAGATGCAAAACAAGCATAAACATAATGACAATTCAACAAAGCACCTAAATATGCACAACTCAATCATTGACTCAACTTGCGATACTATCGTTTTTATTACATAAAGGGCACAAACTCCTATACCCTAACTAAGGATCTTGAGTAGTCTAGCATAACTTCTTCATTCGTCAATTTCACCAAATGCTTCTTTTGGGTTGGTTATCACTGACACTTCCTGGTGGCAGTCCGGTAGTGATCTGACTCTGGCTACTTTCATGGTGTACTTGTTGATTCTTCTATGGGCAAGATTTAACATAATGTTCCTTCTGCTGGCAATGATGACACCTTCTCTTAGCTAGGTCTTTTGTGATGTCATACTCTATGGAATTGTTATTTGGTGTTTTGTTAGCTTTCTAACTCTGAAGATTCACCTTGGTTTGACTGATCTGTTTTCTAGCTTGCTTGGTCTTTCGAGGTTGAAACTCCTTATAGGTGGTAGTCCACCCATCTATGCATACCTCATGTGAAGTAGTTTTAGCTTGAGAAGCTTCTAACTCTTTATAGTTTAGATTCATCTGACTATGGGTCAGAGCTAGATGTGATGAATCCAAATGTCGATTGCTTCCCAATACTTGCTCTGTTGAGACCTCCATTCTCTTCTTATCCATATTAGCTTCACAACTTGGGTTCACCTTAATTCCCTTCTTATTAGACTTGTCTTGAAAACAGGGAAAACTAAAATGTTTATAGCACTAACATGGATCCTGACTTCCAAGAGTCTTGCTATGAACACCCTCATTATTTAATACTTTGAGTTCTCTCTTACATCCTTGGGTACCACCACGCTTCCACTGCGCAAACTAGAATGTAGGACACTTCATCTTTTTCCAAGCTTCTACGACTTGTCTCTTTACTGGTCCCTTTGGTATGTTGGTTTGACCTTGTAACAAGCACTATTGAAACTCCTATGTTGAGTTATTCCTTCTAGCACTTGTTGTTGTATAGCTACAGGCTTCTCCTTGTCGAATGCAGTCACGGATAATGTAGCTTGATCCTCCTAATTTCTGATGCTAGTGGTTTCTTCATTACGACCCATCTATTTAGATGAAAAGAGAGGATTCAGGATAGAGACAAGGTTTTCATAACAGAACAGAGGCGGAAGTGAGCATAACTTTTTGCAAATAACAAGGTTAGAGGGAAAGAAAGAAGTAAGCAGAGATGAAGGCATGCTAATACGTCCAGTTCTAACTAGGCTTGCGTCCTACAGTTAGCATTGCTCTGATACCACTTTGTAGCACCCGGTTTTAAAGACAAAACCAGATACACACTATATGTGAGCCCAGGAAGTCAAATCTCACATATAGCCACAAATAAGGGTAATATCAAAAGACAATACTTATTACATAACGTATGAGTAAAAGAAAAGTACCCTCGGAGTATAGACAGTGGAAAGTTGACTCCGATCTTCTGGCGAGGACTCCGAATCCACAGGGACGACTGACTGGTTGACCATAAGTCTAACTCTTCCAAACCAGCAATCTGGTACCCATCCAGGATTTTTATCCAATGTATAGAAAATAAAGCAAGTGTAAGTACATGTCGTACTTAACAATTATATCATGGGGTTCATGAGGCTCAAAAAGGCTGACACTGGTTTAACTGCGATTAGCTTTAATAGATCACATTTTTAGCAATTGGCTGGCAACAAGTTTATCCATAAGCCCATAAACTCATGATCAAGTAAACATGAATAATGTATAGCATAAACGATTAATTATTAACATCATCATTATCCATTAGTGATCATCTCTATTCCATAAGGGTCCAAGGTCGCTCGTGTCCGTGAGCACGGCTGTTATAACAGTTTTACACTCTGCAGAGGTTGTACACGTTCACTGTGAGTCATGATTTACCCTTTCGCTCGAGGTGATCAACCTCTTGACCCACTACCAAGGAAGGTCGACAGGGTTCACTATGAAGCCTTTCAAAGGTTCGTCTAACAAGTTAGGGCCGCTAAGGTTTACCCATCAATAAGCATGAACCCCCCTCCAAGTAGTGACTAGCAAGTGCACCAACTTGGCAGACCGAGATCATACCCGTTGGAGCCCCTCTTGCGCCGTAAAGGTAACCACTAACAAGCTAGAAAAGGTCCTCATACTGAGCTAAAGCCAGAGCCATATGGCCCTCATAGCTGTACTGTAAGTCCCGGATGATCACTTACAGATAAGTCCTTAGGGAGAGGAATCTGAAGCATATAAACACTTCAGCCCCCTGGTTCCATGTTACTAAAAAGTCATGTTTTAACATTTATTGCATATATCATTAGTCAAGTTACAAGATCATGGTTTTGATTAAGCCCTAGCAAAAACTATTCCATGCAATATCCCAAAGGTATCAAGGTGCAAGATATCAAATATCTAGGATATCCTTAATGGTAACAAGGGAGACACATGCAATATGAATTAAGTGATTATATATGAATAGGTAACAAGGATGGTCCCATGCTATACTTGCCTTACACACCGATCCTTCGGTAAGCTTTAATCTTTGATGTCTTTCTTCTTCTTCTGGATCATCATGTGTATCTCACCGACTAGACAATCGTAGAACACCACACAAACATCCATACACATACATGCATAGCATACAGTTGCATCTATATCAGAACAGTACACCAATCATAGAAAAATAAGTGAAAGAGATTGAAACATGATTCTACGCATCGCTACGTACACACAGTCGCGAGAAGCACGCTAATCGGAGCTACGGTTGAAAAGTTACAACTACCGAAAGATTTGCTTAATACGTGGAAAAGATAACTATAGGCTTTATTTATGTTAACTTTATTAATTCATATAGATGAAAGATATTTTATAAACAATATGGATTAATTTAAGTCAATTTTAGATTTAAATTATAAAACAAAAGTAATACAACTTATATTTTATGTATAAAACTCAGTTACATAATCATTAATCAAGATATGATTTAAACTATGATTTTTATGAAATAGTAATATAGTAAACATCATTGCTAAAGCGTAGATCTCATCGTTATGAAACAAACGCAACTTGAATGGACTATTTCAGAGTTGAAATAAACAAGTTATGATTTAAACAAATTTTACGTTGGTTAATTAATAGATTAAATCTACTCATAAATTTCAAGTGTTGAAAACATGCCTAATAGTTGTATATTCATGTAGAAAATGTAAACACGGTCCTAACGCAACTCGAACGGATCAAATCGGACTTAAAACGTAAAAGTTACGCATAAAATAAGATCCAGTGGCATTCCTGTGAATATTTGAACTCAAATTTGAATTAAAACAATTAAGATTCTGAATTTAAATGTACTTTGGACTGGGCACACTAATTCTGGAATTTACAGGGTCCTAAACGAATAAAATCTGGGCGGATTTGTAATTATTTTGAACTGCTTTGGATCGTGGGTTGATTCACTAAAAACCGAGGGGCTATTTTGTAAAACAGGCGCGGCTTTGACTGCGGTTGACCCTGCTGCTGACTGTGCTAACACGTGGCGGCATAGGGTTGGTGCGGCTCACCACGTGGCGGTGGACCAGTGCTGACGCGGTGGGGTGGAACGGGTCTACGGCCCACGGTGGACCGGTCACTTAACCTGAAGGGGTATCTAATCGTGGCCGTTCAAAATAGATCCAATGGCGCAGGTGGGATCGGGTGATTACCCGTCGCTGCATAGTGCCTCCGGCGAGGGCACCATGGCCGGCGGTGAACCGGGCACGGCGGCGGGCGGCGGGGGCGTTCCGGACTTCCTCGGTCGAAGCCGAAAGTTCGTACGTGAAGCGCAGGTCCTTGCGAACTCAACGGAGCGCCAAAAATGAGGACCGAGAACAAACCGAGGCGGCTTCCTGCGGTGGCGCCATGGCCGGCAGCTCGGGGCTTGCGGATGTGGCGTTCTAGTGGGCAATATGTTTAACTGGAAGCATAGGGGGGAGGAGAAGCTTACTGCGAGTCGATTGGAGCGGAGCGCGGCGTCCGGGGAGTCTCTGAGGAGGCGGGGTCGACGGCGGCAGTGGTGGCTGGAGAGATGAATGGAGAAAGGAGAAAGGGAGGCGCCCAGTTGGGGGCTTTATAGGCCTAGGGTGCTGTGTGGATGGAAGGGGAGCGGGGCTGATTGGTAGCTTGCCGAACGGGCGCGGTCGACTTGCCTTACACGGGCGCGCCATCGGCGGCGGCGAGAAAAGGAAGGAGGTGCTCGGGAAAGGAAAGAAAGGAACGGGGAAGAAAGGAAAGGGGCCGGCTGACTGGCAGGACCCGCGGGCAGTGAGGGGGAAGGGGTGAGGCGCGCGGGCGTAGGCGCGCGGAGCAGTGGGCCACGGAGGCGAGGTCGCAGGCCGGGCGCGGGAAATGGGGAAGAGGGGATGCTGGGCCGTCCAGTTCCTTGGCTGGGCTGAAATGGAAGAAAGGAAGATTTTTTAAAATGAAATTCTTTTCTATTTCTAAATTCTATTTCCTTTCTTAATTCAAAACAATTTCAAATGTGAACCAAATCAAGCATAAATATGATTTAAAATATAATTTCTAATTCCAACATAAATGAACCAATTTTTGGTAAGTTTCCAAAAATAACTTTTTTTTAAGTTCTTACATTTTCCAATTCCTTTTCTTTTTCTAATTTTCTTTTATTTCTTTTCTTTTATTTCAAAGCCATTTTCAAACTCTTTTTCAAAAGCATTCTAACCATTTTGACTTTTAAACTAAAACCACTTAACCAATAAAATTAAATGCAATAGCATGTATGCATCAAACATATTGCTACCTTATAGTGTATTTTAATTTAATGAAAATTTTTATTTTCCTATATTTCATGTGCACAAAAATTCATAAGTAAATCATTTTAGCTCTATTTCAAAAGAGGCAATTTTTTTAGGGTGTTACAGGGCATCTCCACCATAGGCATTGCCTAAGGCATGAGTGAGCTCACTCACCTTCTTCTTGAGGGTCTCATTTTCTACCATTAGTGAGGCATCACAAGTGAAACCATCACTCAAAGGTGAAGTAGAAGTGGTAGTGCTACAAGAAGGGTTAGTGGGAGCAACAACAATGGGCTTATAAAAAGATTTATCAATAATGTCACATGTTATGCCTACATCACATGATACTATAACCCTTTCCTTTTCTTGATCAAGAAGCATGGAGTGAGCCTTTTCAAGCTTGGTGTGAGCTTTGCCAAGCTTCTTATGGGCTTCCACTAGCCTCTCGTGAGTAGCATGAGCTCATCAAAGGATTGCTCAAGAGCACTAAGCTTCTTTTGCAATTCTTTGCACTTCTTGCTTTTCTTGTTAATTATTGAGTCAGCTTGTTCTAGCATATTCATTAGTTGTTCACTTGAGAATTCATCATCACCACTATCATTTTCACTTTCACTATCATCATTTTCGCTCTCATCATATTTTACCTTGGAGCCCGTGGCCATGAAGCATGATGGAGTGTCAAATAGTGAAGGCTTGTTGTTGATAGCAATGCTTGCTAGAGCCTTCTTCTTGGATGCCTTGTCATCATCACTTGAATCATCATCGGTGGAGGCATCACTATCCCATGTGACAACATAGGATGCACCCTTCTTCTTCTTCTTAAAGGTCATCTTCTTCTCTTTCTTCTCCTTCTTCTCTTTCTTGTTCTTCTTCTTCTCATTATCCTCATTGTCACTATTGTAGGGACAATCCGCTACAACATGATCGGGGCTCTTGCACTTGTAGCACAACCTCACATACTCCTTGTTCTTGAAATGATCTCTTCTCTTCCTTGCACCATAGCCTTTCCTCTTCATCATCTTGCCAAACTTATGCACAAAGAGAGCTAGTGCTTCATCATCACTATCATCATGAGAGCATTCTTCATCACTTGATTCTTCCTTCTTAGCCTTGCCCTTGATCTTGTTCTTGGAGGATGAAGTACCGGCCTTGAATGCTGCACTCTTCTTCTTGTCTTCCTCCTTCACAATTTCTTCATCATCACTATTGTATTGGTCCTCGGTCATCACATCACCAAGCATCTCATTTGGAGTGACATCCTTCAATCCACCCCTAAAGATGATAGTTCTCAATGTCTTGAATCTCTTTGGCAAACACATCAAGAACTTGTGAGAGAAGTCCTCATCCTTCACCTTCTCACACAAACTCTTGAGATCATTGATGATGACTTGTAGCCTATAGAACATCTCTAGAATGGACTCATCATCCTTCATCTTGAAATTTGATAGCTTGTCTTTGAGCATGTATAGCTTGGCACTTTTTACCATTGAAATGCTCTCATATGTTTCTTCTAGTCTCACCAAAACTTCACTTGCCTTCTCAAGATCTTTGATTTGCTCAAACACCTTTGAATCAATGCCATTGTATATTGTGTTGAGTGCCATAGTGTTGCATTGCTAGTAGATCTTATCATTATCGGTGAGATTGGTAGGGTCAATGATCACAAACTCATTCTCTACCATATTCCACACCTTGTCATTGATTGAACCAAGGTACATCTTCATCTTTCTCTTCCAATAATAAAAAGATGTGCCATCAAAGAACAGTGGTTTACCCCCAACATGGTTGAACACAATTTGAACCATATTTTACACCGAAGGTTGTTAAGCCTTGAAACAAATGGTGACCATGGCTCTGATACAACTTGAAAGGTCCTAATATGGCTAGAGGGAGGTGAATAGCCTATTTTAAGAATTCTACAAACCAACTAGAGCAATTTGATTAGTTTGACAAAAAGTGAAATGCAAACTTGCCCTAGCTCTACAAGGGTTGCAAGCCACCTATCCAACAATTTTAGTTACTATGATCACCAAGCACACGATTGGCTATGTCACTACTCACTAAGAGATCTCAAACTTGCTACACTAAAGAGCTCCATTAGATGAACTTAAGCTACAAAGCAAGCTCTCAATTCTAGCTACACTAAAGTGCTTGCTACAACTAGTTTGCGGGAATGTAAATGAGAGAGTAGGGTGATTATACCACCACATAGAGGAGTGAACCAATCACAAGATAAATACCAATTCAATCACCAGGAGAATACCAAAGGGCAAGAGACAACCAATTTTTCTCCTGAGGGTCACGTGCTTGCCGACACGCTAGTCCCCGTTATGTCAACCAACACTTGGTGGTTCGGCAGCTAAGAGGTGTTGCATGAACCTCGTCCATACAATTGGACACCGTAAGAACCTACCCACAAGTGAGGTAACTCAATGACACGAGTAATCCACTAGAGTTACCTTTCGGCACTCTATCGAGGAAGGCACAAGACCCCACAATCACCAGGAGATGGCCACGAACAATCACCAACTTGTGCCAATCCTCCTTCGCTGCTCCAAGCTGTCTAGGTGGTGGCAACCACCAAGAGTAACAAGAAATCCACAGCTCCAACGATCCCCAAGTGCCACTAGATGTAATCACTTAAGCAAATGCACTAGGAATCACTCCCAATCTCACTATGATATGAATCAAAAAATGAAAATGAGTGAGAGGTGTTTGCTTAGGCTCACAAGGATGTCAAGTATGTCAAAGTGCTAAGAGAGACACCATAGAGCTGACCCCCAACTATTTATAGAGCCCCCAAAGAAATAGAGCTGTTGCTCTGCTCGGGGCTGACTGGACTCGATTGACCGGATACACTCCAGCATCCAGTCACTAGCGTCCGATCCTCAAATGGCCTAAATGTGGCTGAGCTTCAAACCTCTCGCGTTAGATCTCAATGGTCAAGTTCTTAAGCCCGCATTGTTAATGATTGACCAGATGCGCTAGAGGAAGTGACCGGACTCACCACCACATGGAGTCCAATCATTTACAGAGAGCATCCAAAGCGACCGGATACATCAGGTCAACATTGACCTAACATGCCCCAGCATCCGGTCCTCTGACTATTCCTTCACACGTGCAAGCCAAGCTGATGTCACCATACGTCATGCCCCACCTGACACAGGGCCGGTGTGTCTGATCGTGCCACCATGCCACTAGCCAATAAGTGATGGACACACCGATTGAGCCAGGGCCAGCATCTAGTCGTTCCTCCTCAATCTCGACCAACCATGTTGCCTCATCGATAAATGACTGGACATGCCTGGGGTGAGTCCAGTCACCTCGCGACCAGCGTTTGGATGTGGACCTTCTCCTCTTTTTCTTTTTCTAAGTCCACAACCGCTTCACCCTTGCTTCCAACTTGCTAACCACAAAGTGTAGAAATTGTGTGCACGTGTGTTAGCATTTTTCAAAGCATTTTACAAGGGTCAATGTTAGCACACTAGGTTCCTAAATGCATATGCAAGAATCATGTCACCTAGTGGCACTCGATAAACCATTTAGCCAAAAATTTTCCCTCTTTATAGTATGGCTATCGGTCCTAAGTCACTCACACCCTCTATGGTGTCTTGATTGCAAAACAAAAACCTATCTTATACCTTTGCCTTGATCTTCTCAGTTTTTGTTTTTCTCTTTCTTCTTTTCCAAGTTGAGCTTGATCATCATCAACACATGTCCATCTTCATCTCCATGGACCTCATCTTGCTCTATCACTTGGATTGGACCACCTTTTCTAATTCACACACTTAGATCAAAGGTTAGTCCTAGGTTTCATCAATTATCCAAAACCAAATCTAGGGCTTTCAATCTCCCCCTTTTTGGCAATTGATGACAACCTATTTACAAAGATATTGAATGAAATCTTTTTGGATTCATGTTGCTTGCCCAAGAATATTACCATGTTTAAAGATTATGGACAAGTTTCATCCACCCAAATTGGTAGTATTAGCTCCCCAACATATGTGCTAAGAGTTTGGATTTGAAAGCATGCATATATGCATGGATTAGAAGTTTGGGAGAGTAATAGCTACCAAATGATGCTAAGGTGTAAAGAATGGACCTTTAAAGCGTGATACCAATCAGAGTTGCCAATATACACCATCCTTAGCACCATTAGTAACTAGACATTCTAAAAACTAGAAAACCCCATGAGATCAATATTATATGAAAGGGTCTAGTTTTTACATGATAAGCACAAGTCTAGTTATTCTTCCTATGCATGCTAGTGCTTCATTCATCATTTAAGTTACTACTAGCATACACCACACAAGCATGATATGGAATTTAAAACTTGTGCCATGCAAGCAAACATATGTAATGCACATACAAGTGCAACATACAAGTTTATGAGCTTACTCCCCCTACTTGTGTGCTACAAACTTTAATTGATCCCCTTCATTTCTCCTATCTTATCTTTTTGTTACTTCTCCCCCTTTTGCAATATCTTTGTGAATTTCTCTCCCCCTTTGTCATCGATGACCACAAAAGGTGAGATCAAATTTTAGATAGGTTGTGGTGAAACCATGTGAAGTGAGGATCATTTTTCCAATTTGGTTCAATCTAGATCACTTGCAAAAGATATTTAACTCAGTTTGATCCAAGGGCAAGCTTCTTCACACCTCCAAATGAGGGTTATCGTGCACCATGTCGAGTTAAAAACTTATAGCTCATTTTCTAGATCAAACACTAGGTTCACAAGCCCACAAACATGCCATATGCTACCACTAGATCATTTCAAGCATACAAGTTATAGCGGTACCATACAAGCATCAAATTCATTTGACTTCCATAAATGAGCCTAAGACAAGATAGGAATGACTAGATGCACTAAACAAGTCCTTAGCAATAGATGAATGACATGTCAATCAACTTTACCTTGCTTTGCTCAAAGGAGAGGCATGTAATATATGGGGGTGCATCAACACATATTTAAGAAGTCAAGTATGTTCAATTCATTCCTTAGCTTGCAAAACCTCTTCTCATCAAGTGGCTTGGTGAAGATATCGGCAAGTTGATCATCGATGCCCACACTTTCAATGCAAATATCCCCTTTATGCTGGTGATCTCTAATAAAATGATGGCAGAGATCTATGTGCTTTGTTCTTAAATGTTGAACTAGGGTTGTTGGTGAGCTTCACGGCACTCTCATTGTCACATAGCAATGGCACTTGTTTGAATTTGATTCCAAAGTCACTCAAAGTTGCCTTCATCCAAAGTAATTGGGCACAACAACTAACCGGTCAAAATGTACTCTGCTTCGGCGGTTAACAGTGCTACACTATTTTACTTCTTTGATGACTAAGACACAAGTGATCTTCCCAATAATTAACATGTGCCCGATGTGCTCTTTCTCTCAACTTTGCATCCCGCATAATCGGAGTCTGAATATCCAATCAACTAAAATCTAGCTCCTTTGGGATACCACAATCCAACATTTTGTGTATGCTTTAAGTACCTCAAAATTCTCTTAGTTGCCCTCAAATGACTCTCTCTAGGTGAGGTTTGAAATCTAGCATACATGCATACACTAAACATCACATCCGCCCTTGATGCAGGTCACATAGAGTAGGCTTCCAATCATAGACCGATACATCTTTTGATCCACCATGTTGCCACTAGCATCACTATCCAAGCTTCCATTTGTCCCCATTGGTGTACTAACAGCTTTAGCATCATCTGTTCCAAACTTCTTGAGCATGTCTTTGATGTACTTGCCTTGACACACGAATGTGTCATTCTTCATTTGCTTGATTTGAAGACCATGGAAGTAACTAAGAACTTGATTCTACGCGCTAGGGAAGGCTCCCGCCTATGCGCCACCCCATCATCACCGAGACAGAGCATGCTCGGCACGTTGTATCCCTCGGGGGCACAATGCACAGAGGAGATGTGCATGAGGCTGGCCTTTGGGTGCTACCTCTCCATAGAGCTTTGAGCCTACTATACCACCATAGTTTTTATCAAGTCTCATAGCTCCTTGTTGGTATATTTAAGACACACATAGATTAAAGTTCCACAAGCATGTGGATACCGCTGTAGCTTTCACCTAGAAGTATTCCAAATATCATATCCATAGGGAAATGTGTGAGATTGACTATAGTCTAACTTAACTAGGGGTAGCAACAAGGTTATGGATAAATAGGAGCGTATAGAGGATTACTAAGGTTCTCTAGTTCTAACTTGGGTAAGCTATGCCTTCTATTGTTCAACTAGGGACATTACTAAGGAAAGACATCAGTAGAGGATGCTTTCCATAGTAATCGGGTCCAATTTGGCCCACAAATGGGAGGTGGACTACAAAGGACTCAACAAGAATGTCACAATCGCGATCTACCACTGGTCTAGAATGCAGGTGCATCCATGATTAACCTAAGTCTAAGCACCATGCTTACATTTATGATTAATACTTTACTCCCCCTATGAATAGAATAAAGCACTCAAAAGAGCGGCAAACCTAATAAACAATATAAACACGATACTTACTTGAATTAGAAGTTGATTACTAGAGAAATCTTAGAAGCAAGCTCAAGTGGAACTTGATTCTACCAAGGTACAAGTTGTACAGAGAGCACCGATAGGCCGGCACCTCCTCCAAACTCTTCCCTCACTCTCTATCTCACTATTTCTATTCACAAGACTAGATCCTAACTTGGAGGACTAATCTTCTCTTGGTAGCTGGCTCTGATCCTAATGATGAGGATATGAATTAGGGTTTTAGGATGGCTCTCCTAGAGGAGGTACAGGGGCGTATATATAGGGGGCAACATCAAATCTAGACCCTCAGATCAAACTGACCTTGAGCAACAGCGTAGATTTGATCTTTAAGGCGGTGGAGAACTGACGTAGCAAGGAGAGGCTGATCTATGGGCTATAACACCTAGTTTTCCAAAGAAAACCAAGCTCGCCATATGTGTGCCCAGGAAGTCCACACATACAACAATAGAATGGAAACAATATTATTAAATAACATAAACATAGCTATATTAACACTTATATCAGAGTATCGCTGAATGGTAACTAATCTTCAAGCTCCATTCTTCACAAGGATGGTAGACTAGGGGGAACGTACGCCTAGCACTTCCATTAATCTTCTAGGAACTCCTCCATGTCTTCTTAAATCTTCTGAGCAGCTTCTACTAGAGACTAGTGTGGAGGAAATAGCTAGGGTGAGCACATGTCATACTCAGCAAATATAACATGGGGTTCATGAGACTCAAAAGGATGACACTGGTTTACTACGGTTAGCTTTTAATGAGTCACAATTTTAAGCAAGTGAGTAGCAACAAGTTTATCATAAGCCCATATAAACACATGATCAGGTAAACATGGATAATGAATAGCATAAATAATTAAACATTAATGATCATCTATTCCGTAAGAGTTCCAAGGCCGCTCATGACCATCAACATGGCTAATATACCAGTTTTACACTCTATAGAGGTTGTACACTTTTACCATGAGCCATGATTTACCCTTTTGCCCGAGGTAGCTAGCCTCTTTGTAATAACCCAGGTGTTAGCCATATGCTAAGCAGTGGTTTTGTGCTCAAACATGACAGGATAAGTGGTGATGAAGGTGTCAAGGTCAAATCTATGAAAATGAGCCCCAACTTAAACTTGGACAACACACCTTTACATACATGTTGACCCTTTTCAAATGTATACCTGAGTAATGTTGAAGGTGCTTCTTCCATGTGCCTCATATTAATTTCCACCCACACTAACAATTGGAAAAGTTTTATGAAGTTTAGGAACCAAGAAGTCACATGAAATGATAAGTTATAACCTTGATTGAATTGCTTTATTAAGTGAATGGAAACATGGGATGTCGACCAAACCTTGCAACCTTGCTAAAATAGCTCCAATTCGACTTCATGAACAAAAGTCATGAAGGGTTCATGTTGAGCAAATACCAAGAAAATGCCTCAATCGGTCTAAAACTTTAATTTAGGGTTTATCGTGATGCTGTTTTGACCAAGATCAAATAATAGTGTGGAAACAAGTTATAAAGTTTCACCTTAAATAAAAGTTTAAGTTTAAGTGGAGTTCTACAAACTTTATTTTTGGACCAAGACCTGATTCAACTTCTAAATGTCTCATATAGTGATCTCAATTTTGAATGCAGAGCTGTTTTGGCCTCTCAGAAATCTTTCTAAGTCCCTGATCGGCAACAAGTTGACATGTTGTGACATTTTTATCTTCCAAATTCATATGGCAGCTCAATTTAATTCCTTAATATGAGTTGGAGTACACTGTGTGGAGGAAACAACAAAACAAGTCTCATCACTTTTGGAGCACGTTTGGACATTCAAAGGTAGTTCCAAAAATAGTTAATGGCACTGAATTACTTTGCCAATGCCTGAATGTTCTAAGTCTGAATTCAGTTTTGGGTACTCATCTTTGGAGGTTTGTATCTTGCAAACCAAGCATAACCAATCCTAAATCATTTAATCAAAGTTGTAGATTACATTAAGTAGAACAACTTTTGTTTAAGTACCAAGACCTTGTTCAGCCTCTAACCTAGCCAATTAGGAACCCCAAGATCAAATCTAGTGCTATTTTGGGATCTCGAAATTTTGGCTAAGTCTAAGATTACAATGATGGTTGGCATTTTGCATTCTCGGATTTTTATTAAGCAACTCAAGTTGAGCCAAATATAAAAGTTGGAGAAACTTCTATGGAGAAGGCCTAGGAAGAAGTTGGATTAAGTTTGACCAAGTCTTGACCAAGGAATTGAAGCCCAAGCTGAAGCTTGTTAACCCTCTGATACTGCCGTATTTGAACTTGATTACCCATTAATCCATTTCTCTAATGACTTGGCGCCCTTAATGAAATTTGTAGAGTAGTTTGTGGGCTTAAACTTTGCTTTTGGGCCCAAGGTCCAATTCGGCCCATAACTAGCCCAAAAATGCTTCCCACGCCGACCCCACCATCACCCAGCACGTGCTCGACGAATTGCCGATGCGTCCTCCATGCGCCGGATGCGCCCTCACCATTGCTACCATGTGCTCCTACACTGCTCTCTCTCCCTCTCGCACGTGGGATGGCAGCAAGCACTCCCAGGCATGCTCTCTCACTCACACTCGCCACTCGCTCGCCCTCCCTTGCCTTTGCCGAGCACACAGAGCGTGCATGGCCATGGCCACCGATGCCCTACTTCATTGGCCACCGCCTACTCCCTGTTGTTGTGCTCTCTCTCTATCCCAACTGAGCACGGCACCGCCTTCTCCAGCATGCGCCGCGCATCCTGCACCCCTTCGCCGGTTGCATCCACCACCGCCGTGCCTCGCCGCCGTCGATAGTGCCCCGAGCCGAGCCGTGGGATCCTGTGCTCATGGCTAGGACACCACAGCCCGCCTCACGGCCGTCCTTGGCCACCCACCGGTGCGCGCTGGCCCCCTGGAGCTCTGACACCACTTCTCCTATGCCACCATCGACCACCTCGCCGAAAACCGGCGAACTCCCGCGCGTCCTCGCCTCCAACTCGCGTCGGGGACCTCGCGTAAGAATTTAAAGAAAGGGAAGGGGTTTTTTGCATAAGTCATGACTCATGTGAATAGCTCATAGAAGGACCATTTTGCTAGAATCTATTTTCGTGAAAGTTTGGGGTCCCCAGTGCTAATTTGTTTTTCTTTTATGGCTGAAACTTTGAAAATCATATTAAATAATAAAAAAATCATAAAATAGAAAATGAAGACTTTTTGGAATCCTGGAGAGTAGATCTATGCAGTAGAGTTATAATATGATCTGTGTTAGTAGAAAGTTTCTACTATTTTATTATTCTTGTAAAGTGCTTTCAAAAATGCTTTTAAGTTGGACTAGATGCATATCTTGAGTTATAGAAGTCCACAAATGGTAATTCTAGTTGTGTTAATCTTGTGATGACATTCTCTAGCTAATAAAAATATTAAACATGCTAGTTGTGTACTGTTTTTATAATGTTTTGATTTAGTCTTGTTAAATAGGCAATTTTAGCTTAGTTTTGCTTGTTATTCTCATATCTAAAGTTGTGGTGCTCCAATTTCTATGAAATTTTTAAGGTAGGCTAATGATGTCACAAGTGTGTTGTGGTAGAAATTTCATATTCATTGGATGCAATATGACTGAGTTATTGATTTAACTTGTTTAATGCTTATTAAATGGTTTATAAATAATATAAGTATGTAAAAATGTAAAATGTGGTTCCACAACCTTTGTATGATGTTGTTATGTCATGTTGATACATAATATGGCTATATGTTTACAGAAAATGTTGAGTTTTAGATTTATCTTGCTCTTACATGTTTTCTTGCAATAGCAATTTGTCTTTTTCATAGTGATCAAATTATAAAACCTGAGCATGTAATATTTCTACAATAGCCATGTTTCGATATCATCTATTACCTGTAAAAATTACAGCTCTCAACTCTATATTTAAGATATCACCTAAATATAATATATATGTTGCATTATATAAGGAGAGGATGAAAGATTGTTAATAGATGCATGTGTTTATGCCATGTAATACTTCTAATAATTGGTGCTAAGTAATGTGATTGCTTGGTCATGATTAGGAGTTGTGTGGAGCTGCATATATAGCAACAAAATATTAGTTGTTAACAATATAAATGATAAATGCATATAGTTGTATATCTTTTGTAATGGCTACATGTACAGTTTCTGTGGTGGTGATAATTTTGTGATGCAAATGATGTTTTATGTAATTGTGGTGAATATAAAAGTTGTATATAATCTTCTTATATTTCTTGTAATAAAATTTCATGATTTTAGGCTAGATGGTTTAGGAGTTATAGATTTTACAAGTTTGCTGTCAAATTTTGCATGTGCTCTGACCATATCTGAATGATTGTATTTTTTGGCTTATTTAAACCATGTATTGGTGATAATAGTAGAGTTATAGTGCTTTTCCTAAGCTTTCTAAAATGTCTAAGATCACTGCTTTTAGTGGTCTAGAACTCTAGTTATTGCTGTTCAAAGTGGAATGACATATTCTGTCCAAATCTTGACAGAGATGCCTTTTTAGTGTTGTTTAACCTTATTAGCTGTAGAATCATCTTAAGATGATAATAATAAAGTTATACATAAGTTAATAAGATTTCTATAAAGTTAAGGATCATGCTTGTTGGATGAATATAACGGGAGATATGTATTTCTGAAGTTAATATCAGTTTTATGTCCTTAGTTGTATAAGCTCTGCTTCATGATGTATTTTGACCTTGTTATTTGTTGAATCATCTTTTGGTGTTAATAACAAAGTTTTAGATAATTTCATTAGCTTTCTAGAAAGTCTTGAATCACACTTTTTCATACCTATAACTCTAGGTATGGTTAAAACAAAGTGATTGTGGTGTTGTTGTTCAGAATCTATGTTTGTACCTAAAATTGATTGCTTCACCTTGCTTTGCTTTGTGTGTTGCTAAGTGTGGCTCATCCCTTTGATGGTGTTAAGTTAATATACCTAAAACCATGTGAAACTTGTGTCATGCTTTGTGCTACCTTCCTTGATATCCTAGCATGATAGGTTATTGGATGTTTAATTAAGTAACATGGAGTGCTCATATATGTTTGGTGTAATCTTGTGCTCCTCTTGAATACTTTTATGTGAGGCATCTCATATTGCCATTCTTCACATTCATACACTTGCATTATTACATCTCATCTAGGTATGCTAGATGTACCACGTGAAGGACATGATGTTGGAGCCGAACCAGAAGATGGAGTTTGGTGAATCCATCCAGAAGATGGAAGGACTAAGAAAGTGCCGAGATGGGAGATGCTCACCAATGCGAGTGTCATCTAACAAACACTGACCCTAGTGTTGGATCCCAGGTAAGCCCCAGAGCATTCTAAGACTCTTATGTTTTTACAAATATCACTTGCGTCCTTTATGTTTAATGCATTAGATTATAGGAGTTGATTGGAAACACTTGCTTGCATATACTTTTCTTGTCCAGTCAAATATATCTTGAATCCTATGTAGGTCCAGGATCGAATATATGCTTAGCCATGCTTAGTCCGGTAGAAGTCGAGTGATTTCCTATCACCTTCAAGATAAAGGTAGATATCTGGTCATGGTTGGACTATAATTGCTATCATGAAAATAACCATGTGTTGATGATTAAAACGAGACCGGGCCGGATTGTGATAGAGAAGGAACAAGGCATGGAGGTCCTGGTGCCTATTTATCCCTATCTATGTCAGTTAAGGACCGATTTACTATATGTCATCATGTCATGTTGAACGCATGCCTAGCACTTAGTTGGCAGGATAAGCCGTTCTGACCGCGAAGCCGAGTAGCTCAACTCAGGCCAGGACCCGATAAGTGAAAGTGCGCACACTAAAGGAAGTAAGGATGTGCGGGGAGCCAGTGGTGTGAGTCCAAGGAAAGGCTAGGCCTAAACTTCCTGGCAGACTGGTAGTATCCTTAAGGGTGCGATGCTGATCGGACCAGTAACTGTACCTGAGTTGTACCAAAGGTGACCCGACGTGACCCCGATAGGGGAGTATGGGTTTGTGTTAGGAATAACTCCCCAGCTAGTTGGAATCGATTCAAGTCACCGTCTCTCCTGGATAGTGAGAACTTGACTGAGCAGCGGCAACGTAACATTAATTGATGGAACTTGATGGTTATGATGATGCTCAAATTAATACACCGAATATGGTTACTAATACCTGTTAGCTTAATCACATGATTGTTCTAGTACAGGTGCTAATCTAGAGATGCTTAATTGAATAGGTATTCAATTTGATGCTAAAGATATAAAATCTCCAAGTTATGTTACTTAAGCTTTTATGCAAAATGTTGTCAAGCTAACTCCATCGATAAAGCCTTGCATACTCCTTGGTGTCACTTTATTTTTGGTTTATGACGGGTAAGTCTAGCTGAGTACATTCGAGTACTCAAGGTTTATCCCACCATGTTGCAGGTGAAGTTCTCAGGCCTGCTAAAGATGGTGGCTAACTGCCGGTGGGCTCGACGACTCTATATAGTGTTCTTATCTATATGCTTTTGTCAGAGTATGTCACGTATGTTAGCAATGTATTTGGAACTTATATTATTGTAATCATTTGAAAGCTACTATGTTTTCACTAATCGGTTTTGAAACCCAAACTTGTATTATTATTTGTGAACTCATTGTAAACATTATTTCCACTGCAACTCTGTGTATATAATACATATTTGCTTAATCGTGCAATCTTGGTTGTGATGTGGATTTACCGAGGTCCTTCGTGACACTCGGTGGACTACCGGATTTATATAAGTGAAAGTATATGCGCGTCAACGTGTTAAACGGGGATAGTCATATTTAATCTTGTATAAATTGAGCGGTTCTACCACACTCTTGACCCACTTCCAGGGAAGGTCGACAGGGTTCACTATGAAGTCTTTCAAAGGTTCGTCTAACAAGTTAGGGCCGCTAGGTTTCCAATTAGCAAGCAGATGTAGAGCCCCCTTTCGAATGGCACATTCCACACAGGCTATACACATAGGGACAGATGCCGCACTATACCCGTCTCGTCAAGCCCCTCTTGCGCTATAAAGGTAACCACTAATAAGTTAGAAAAGGTCCTCATACTTGATTAAAGGCAAAGCCATATAAGACTCATGGTTACTGATAAGTCCTTATAGAGAGGAATTTAGAGCATCACAAAACCTATGCTCTAGCCCCCTTGTTCCTTGTTGCTAAAATGCATCTTTTAGTGTTTATTGCATATACCATTAGTAAAGTTATAAGATCATGGTCTTTAATTGAGCGCTAGCATCATACTACCCAATGCATGATCCCATAGGTGACAAGATATGAGTACAAAGCTAGAAAATCCTTAGTGGTAATCAAGGTAGACACATGCAGCATGATAAGTGATTAATGGTGAATAGATAACAAGAATGATTCCATGCTATACTTGCTTTAAACTTGCTTTACACCCAAAGCAACTTGCTTAGAGAAGCCTCAACTTTATCTTCCATTCTGCGGCTTCTGGTTTCCAGCGCTTACGTACGGTTCTCTTCTACTCGTAGCAAACACCAAGCACACAAAAACATACAAGCAAACAAACATAAATAACTAAGCATCAATCATAATAAAAAGCGTTCTAAAGAGATGAATCGTTGCTATGGTCACAGGGAACGCAAGAAACGCCAAAAATTGGGCTATGGTTAAAAGAAACGACTATCGAAAGATTTACATCATAAGAGTAAAGGCTATATGCTTGGTTTATTTTAATTACAAAATCATGTGAAGGATATTAATTTAGCCAATTTACATTTTAATTGAAAAGTTGAGTTAAAGCTACTAGTTATTATATTTTATTTACAAACATGTCTCGTAATATTTAAGTCATTTAAACTTTAAACGTGTTTAAACTAAGCAAACTTATAATTTAAAAGGCATATTAATGTTTGCAATTAGTCATATTAATATTTGTTTACAAAACACTGAAGTATATACCTGTATGGCTTTTAATTAGAAAACTAGTTGCACATAAACATCAACGACATTGCTATTATAAAATTCAGAAATACTTGGCATGTTTGCTTTCTAACATTTAAATTATGACGACCCAAAACTAACGGTTTAAGATGCAAAAACTGAAACGGTATTATCTACACAGGAGGTTTGCTAATTACATGCAAGAAGAGATAAGGTAAGGTCGTGTGTGTATGATGAATATGCTAGCATAGGAATTGGGTTTGCTTTTTACGTGTAAGGAATAAAGAGAGAGCTCTGAATGATAACGGGGGGGTAGATATATGAATAAAAAGTATTGAACTTGCCAAATCATGCGGACTGTAGTTTGATCCAATAAATGGCCTAAGCACGTACATACTGCAGATGGATATAAGAAGCAAGGGACGTAAGGGAAACATATAACGTGCATGGCCTAGGGCATGGTGTAGACGACAGAGGAGAAAGGGCGGAGGACAGGGAGGTGCTCACCAGTGGTCAACTGCATGCAGATCGCATTGACAGGGCATGCTCAACTGAACGAGAACAGGACCTCCTCCGGCGATGCATCTTCGTTCCATGCAAGGCTCGTGTCGTTGTCTTCTAGTCAGCGGATCGGCATGGAAACCAAAGATCGATGTGGCGGCTTGGAGTAACCAGAAGGGCGACGATCTGATGAGGTTCGTAGAGGTTGCAGCTGCCTCATGTGAACCTCAGTTGTGGATGCGGCACATTTGGGAACAGAGCTGCAATCAGAGCACCGTGATGACGAACATGGTTGTGGCGAGGTCGGACGATGGTGGCAGCACGCGAGACAATGTAGGAGAGGAAAGAGAGGAAAAATCTATTTACTACATTAGGGATTTCCAACTAGGGGCTACCTTTACAGGTAATTCTTGTGTGCTTTGGTCAAAAGGTTGGTACATATATAGAGAGAAAAACTTTCCACCTCCACGTCAACTATCAATATTGTGCTAATTGATGTTACACCATATATCTCCACTAACAAGCCTAAATAAACATTAAAGCTCATTAGTAAATAAAGACATAGGCCTTTAAGATTCTTTAGGATTTTAGAATTTTCTTAATTTCGAAATTGAATAATTTCACGAAATAAAAATAATTCTAAGAAATCAGAATTATTGTTTATATCACGAAAAGTACTCCGAAGTTTAGAAAAATCCCTAGAAAAATACTGAAGACAGATTGAAGGATGAGAAACTCAAATAAAATATTTGGAGCTCATGAAAAGATATTTTGGAGCATCTAAAAAATTAGATTATGCTCGAAAAAGTTTCGGAAAAAGCCGAAATAATTCCTGGGAAGTTTTAGAGATAGGTTGATGGATGATAAACACAAATGAGTGATTTGAATTACAAATAAAAGATTTGAGGAAGCTCAAAACGAAAGCTTAAGCTGGGAAACAAGGAATTTAATGATAGAAAAGGACGAAGATAAGCCGAAGAGAAATAAAATGACTTACTAAACATGTTTTGGAAACTTTACGCACTTACAACACAAAGTCAAGCAATAAGCAACCATCACATCAACCAAGCCCATCAAATTAGTTTAGAAAATTTTGAAAACCCACATTTTTTCTATATCTAAAATTGTAGAAACTAAACTAATATTGGAGAATTTTATATCAATATTGAAATCACTTATTTTACTTAGTGTTTTCTATGCACAACCAAAAATCAAAAAATTTGGGGTGTGACAATGTGCTTGAAGTCCGCCCACGAGTGGATGCTGTCGGCGGGGAGATGCTCGAGCCATGCTCGGGTGCTTTCCGCGAGGTAGAGCGGCAAGTATTGGATGATGAAGAGATCGTCGTCCACCTTGCCTGCTCTACAGACGAGGCAGAAGTCTTCCAGCCATACAGCGGGGTTGGTGTCCCTGGAGTACTTGACGATGTTTGGCGGTGCGCGAAACCGCGCTGGGAACGGCGTCTGCTAGATCCTCTTCGTGAATGCCTACGGGCCGCAAGTGTCCAGGTTTAGACTGCGCTGAGCATCTCGGATCCTCGGGTGTCGGCCATGGTTGTCCGGGTCACTATCATCGTAGTACGGCTGATCCTTACCCGCTATGTTCGGCCCAGAGCGTTTGGCGCCTTGAATCGGGGTGGGCATTCTGGTTTCCGACATAGCAGCTGCGCGCTGGGGAAGGCTCTCGCCTATGCGCCACCCCATCATCGCACGGGCCAGAGCATGCTCGGTAGTGATGTCTAATTATGTAGTAGTGGTTAGGCTGTTGCTGACTGCTACCCTATGCTTTTGGTGAAGGTTCGCACATTTTCCCCCTATTTTTTTTCCTAGTGCTATGATTGGTTTGCAAATATTTTGCTGAAAAATAATAAATAATAACTGAGTTCTAAATTCTAAATTTTTTGAACTCCAACATTTGCTTTTGGTCATTTCTTGTGATTGGAAGTTGACACACAATTTAGGTCCTATTTAGCACAACTTCAACATTTACGAACCCTTGGTCTACTTTATAGGTCACCAAGATGCCCAACATTGAATCACTTGATGAGGTGGGACTACTGCTCTGCGTGAATCAGTCCTCCAACGGAGTCTGCCCTTTCCCTCCTCCATCCCTCAGTGCACCACCTCTCTGCTAGTGTGCTTGCTTCTTGTGCTGCCCCTCTGCTACCCACTTGTTGATTCTCCATCCTGAGATATGGAGTTCTGGACAGTTCAGAAATCAACTCTCACAAGTCACCAATTAACCACTAATATAGCCTTGATCCTTGCTTTATTGTGTATATCGGGGAGTGGTTGATTAACTAGTTAAGTGGTGGATGTCAGTTCATTTGGACAAGATGTGAGAGTGGTTGGCTGACTTGTTTTCGCATAGTGACTATAAGTTAACTCGAACAAGACATGAGAGCGGTGGCTAGTAAAAGTAAACGGTTTTCAAATTATTCATCACGCTGAAGAAGAGCGTCGCCCTCCAATTGAGGCGGCAATCATCGTCCTCTATTTCGGGCGGGAGCGGCACCAGTGTGACCATGTCGTTGGCCGGTCGGACGCTACCCACGGTGGCGCCCGTGCCCTCTGCAGGACGAGCGATGCGGGGGCTCAAAGGGTGCCTTCAGAGGTTGCGGAGCAGCCGGTGATGGCCGCGATACCGCTGTCGACGACGGGGCGGACGGGGCTGCCCACTACGCTCATGGCGCCGACCGTGGAGGACGCGACGCAACCGGTCGTGACCCCACCAACGTAGGTGGAGGTGGTGGCCGCCATGACCGACGGGTCACAACCAGGCACAACCGCAGCGGCGCCTGAGGCATCGGCGCGACCCGCGCCATCGGCGGCCCAATCCATGGCGCCTGGCATGGGCCGGACGGAGGGGGACGCGGCCGAGGGGTCCCTAGTAGCCATGGTGGTTGCAGAGAGGTTGGCGGTGCTTGGGACCACCGGGGAGTCATCCCTGGTGCTAACGTCGGTAGGCAGCGACTCGCCCGCGCGAGGCGAGCCCCTGCTCCGGTGGACGAATCCACAGGATCCGGCGTCGACGCTCTTTTCCCTCGATGATGTCGCCGAGAGCATGGAGTGGGAGAGCCTCGACGTGGGGATCGTGTCCATGCTGGAAGCCCTGGACCATGCCAGGGGTGTCTTGCGCGACGTCATTCCCTCCGGCCGGGTATTTGTTTGATCCTGCCTCTCGCCCTTTTCTTTCTCTATATATTTGTTATATCCTGACCATCATCTCCCTTCAGTCCCTCATCGCTAGTAGCCGAGGGAAGTCTTGGTTCCTTCGTGAACAGAAGGAAACCTAGGACCGCCTCATCGAGGAGGCGCGGCTACGTAGGGAGGTGACCGCTCAGCTTATTACTGCCCAGCAGAGGGTGGCCGAGCTGACTCCCCTCGCCGAGGAAGTAGACAGTCTTCGGTCGCGGGTGGTTGAGGCCCATCGGGACGCTGACGAAGCTAAGAAGGCGTTTGAGGCCCTGTCGGCGAGGTCATGGAGGGCAATGAGGAGGCCACCCAGGTTAGGAAGGAGCGGGATGAGCTGCTCTAGAAGGACACCGAGACCCGCCAGCGGATCCTTGATCTTCTGGCCGAGGTTGAGAAAGAAAGGGAGCTAAAGCTAGGGGCTGTGGAGAAGCTCGTGGCCCTAGAGAAGAGGGCGAGCCTGGATGCCACGGCAGTCACTCAGTTGCGCAAGTAGCGGGATAAGCTGCTCCAAACCACAGAGAGGCTTCGCTCGGAACATGGCGCGGCTCGCGAGGAGCGCGACTAGGCCTTCCGAGAGCATGACCAGGTCTACCTGGAGCGTGACGATGCATAATAGAAGGTCGGCTCCCTCCAGGCTGAGCTTGCAAACGTGACTGCCTAGAAGCTGGATGCCGAAAACGTTTCTGCTAAGCTGGCCGTGGACCTCGCTGAGGCGAGGAAGAATCTTTAGGCGGAGAGAGACGATGGTATCCTAAGTGCCGCCCTCTGAGTGGTCTACAATGACCTTGAGGTGGTGCAGTCGGAGGGGACCAGTTCGCTCACAATCCATGCCGTCGAGATCAAGGCGTGGGTGCGCTAGCTCGAGAGGAATGCCCTTCGCACCAGGGTCAATCAATTCTTCGCGATTGCTCGTTCTCACTATGGGGACAGCATCGATCTGGAGATGATGAGCCATGGCTTTGCACCTGGCTATGAAGCCCACGAGCTAGAGGAGATGGAAGCGGTGGTGGCTCCCCTTTCACAGGACCTGGTGGATAGGATCGAAGGCATAGTTCTCCCCCAGAGCGGTTAGTTAGTTCAATAGGTCGGTCGATCATTCTTGTAATCAGTGGACAAGTGCCAACCCTTGTGTATCATTTAAACAAACTTGTTATTTTGTTTTATTTGACCAAGTCTGTTCTTTTGTTTTGGTGCGAACGGATTTTGTTTTTCCTCCCTTTTTATGTGTGAAAAGGGGTTCATGCGTTCTGACCCTTCCGTTTGTTAAGACCATAGAGCTCGAGGTGTAGGAGGGAAACTCTGATCACACTGGTAAGAAAGAGTGTCGTAGCCGCTGGGGCATTGGTTTCTCGTAGTTCGACTAGCCTTGCTTAGTCGTTCGTTTCCATAGACCCTGCTACTAGGTTTAACGTGAGGAAGGGTGTCGGGCGCGGTGACTATTTCAGAAAGGGTGTATGTATACCCTTATCAGCCCCTGAGTGAGACCCAACCTCTTGCCGTTGCTGGGGTCGAGTGCCACTAAAGATCAAGAAGAGGATAGCAAAACTAGTAGAAGAAAGCATCTCTTATTTTCGTGCGTACCACCTCCCTAGGATCTAAGCCATCGTTCTATGACCGTGCGTTCAGTCTCCTTGCGAGTCCAACTTTCCTCGAGCTCCTACGTGTAGCAGGGGTCCGATTGAGGGTCAACTCGTCTTTGTGATCGTCGCCCCATCCGCGGTTTCTGCAATCGGAGGGGTTGAGCTAACGTCACTTGCCCCGATGGCTTGAGTGACGCGCTTGGTGAGCTCGCTATCGGGCATGTTCGAGTGGAATCTAGGTCTGTCGTTCATGATGGGGTCGGCATAGCCCTCATGTGGCATTCCACTGCTCCTTAACTCGCCTCCTGATAGATGCCCATGTTGCTCTAGAGAGCGACTCAGGTGGCCCGCTGACCTCTCCTTGATGCAGATTCTGCAGACTCGGCTTGAGGTAAGGATCAAACTAGGTCGAGATGACCCTGCCCGCTTTTGAGTGGGTCAGGCAAAGGCCACTAGGGCTCATCTATGTTTTCTCCCCTGTTTCTGTTCGACACAAGGCGGCCTTGAGCCCTTCGCGGGCGGCCTTCGAACCCCAGTCAGGTGGATTCCCGAGTTTAGGTCAGGCGGCTCGAGCCACCGAGCCTTGTGGGGCTTGGTGGGGGTCAACTGTGTTTCATGCGTCACCCTATTCGTAGTTTTCACAACTAGAGGGGCTGAGCTAACGACACTTGCCTTGATGGCTCGAGTGTCACGCTCGGCGAGCTTGCTAACAGGCATGTCCGAGTGGAATCCGGGTCCATCATTCGCTGATGGGGTTAGCATAGCCCTCATGTGGCATTCCACTGCTCCTTAACTTGCCTCTCGGTAGATTCTCATGTTGCTCTAGAGAGCAACTTAGGTGGCCCGCTGGCCTCTCCTCGATGAAGATTCTGTGGGCTCAGCTCGAGGTAAGGATCGAACGAGAAGGTCATGATGACCCTATCTGCTTTTGAGCGGGTCGGGCAAAGGTTGTTGGGGCTCATCTGTGTTCTCCCCTAGCTTTGTTATACACGAGGCAGCCTGGAGCCCTTCGCGGACCGGCCTTTGAACCCTGGTCAGGTGGATTCCTGAGTTCGGGTCAGGCGTCTTGAGCCCCCGAGCCCGTGGGGCTCGGTAGGGGTCGGTTGTGTTTCATATGTCACCCCATTCATGGTTTTTGCAACCGAAGGGGCTGAGCTAACGACAATTGCCTTGATGGCTCGAGTGTCACGCTCAGCAAGCTCGCTAACGGGCATGTCTGACTAGAATCCGAGTCTGTCATTCACTGATGGGGTTGGCATAGCCCTCATGTGACATTCCACTGCTCCTTAACCCGCCTCTCGGCAGATGCCCATATCACTCCAGAGAGCGACTTAGGTGGCCCGCTGGCCTCCCCTCGATGGAGATTCTATGGGCTTGGCTCGAGGTTAGGATCGAACGAGAAAGGTCTAGATGTCCCTGTCCGCTTCTGAGTGGGGTCGGGCAAGGTCGCTGGGGCTCATCTATGTTTTTCTCCCCTGGCTCTATTTGACGCGAGGTGGCCTCGAGCCCTTCGTGGGCTGGCCTTCGAACCTCGATTGATCGCCGCTCATATCAAAGGAGACAACACCGCTTCATGACGCGACGTGAATTGTGGTGATGCAGCAATTGCATATGCAATGCTTGGATGTATGGGATGAATTTTTGGATGAATGAATGAATGCATGAGAATGGATGAATGAATGATCACATAATGGAAAAGAAAAGTGGGGGTCGGTAAAGTTACCTCAATGGCTCAAGTGATGGGTTCGAGGAGCTCTTATCGGATATATCCGTGTGGGGTCTGGGTCCATCATTCGTGATGGAGCCAGCGTAACCTGCATAGGGCATCCCACTTCTCCGTACCCGTCTCTCGATAGTGGCCCGAGCCATCTGACTGACCTTGATGACCTGCCAGCCTCTCCTCGATGGAGATTCCACTGGTGGGTCCCTCCAAATCCTTCTAGGGAAGGCGGAGGCTAAAGCTCGAGGTGTGGGGACAAAACTCGGATCATGCTGGTGAGCAGAAATACCGTAGCTGCTGGGGCGTAGGTTTCTAGTAGTCCGACCAGTTTTACTCAGAGTTTGTTTTCGCACACCTTGCCTCTAGGTTTTAGCGTGAGAAAGGGGTCGGGCATCAAGAAAGTCTACTGAATAGACACTCTTGCCAGCCCCCAAGCGAGACCCGACCCCTTGCCGTTTCTGGGATCAGGGGCTTGATAGCAAAATTAATGCGCGTGTAGTAAGGGTGACCCGTCTCTCGATAGCAGCCCAAATTGTTCGATCGACTTGGGTGGCCCGCTGGCACAGGACTTACCTTGATGGCACAAGTGATAGGTTCAGGGAGCTCTTACTGGATATGTTCGAGCGGAATCTGGGTCCATTGTTCATAACGGGGTCGGCATAACCCACGTGGGCACCCTGTTGCTCCGTACTCGTCCCTCAACAGCGGCTAAGCCATCTAGTCGACTTGTATTGCCCTGTTGGAATAGGACTTACCTACGAAGATAGAGGATGAGAACATCTCATGCAAGAATTTAGTTAGGCAAATAAACCAGGCGGCGAACTTGTAATAAATGGTCAAGCTCTTTAATTTTGTTACAGCCAAACAACTTTTTAGCGCTTCTCCCCTTTTGTACAAAAAGGTTAGTGCATAGGTTTCTTATAGTCCGACCAGTTATACTCAGAGTTGATTGTCACAACCCTAGCTCCTAGGTCTTAACATGATAGGGGGTCGGGCATAGAGAAAGTTGGCCAGGTGGATAAACTCTTAGACGCGCACCGACACTTTTTGTGACTAAGGCCAAAAAAGCCTAGGGTGTGGAAAAAACTCTAATCATGCTAGTGAGCAAAGGCGCCGTAGCCGTCGAGGCGTAGGTCTCTCATAGTCCAATCAATTTTACTCGGCGTTCATTTTCATAAACCTCGCTTCTATGCCTTAACATGAGAGAGGGTCAGACGTAGAGATTGTCTACTAGATAGGTGCGCTCTTATTAGCCCCCGATTGAGGCCCAACCCCCCACCGTTGCTGAGGTTGGGTGTCACTAAAGGTTAGGGAGTTAGATAGCGAAATTGATAAGAGAAACGGTGCGTTTATTAAGGGTAAAAACAACATAGTTGCTTGATGTTCCAAGCATTAACGAAGACTCCGCCGTCGATGGTCTTGAGCTTGTAGGCGCTTGGTCGGAGCCCCTTCGCGATGATGTATGGTCCCTCCCACAATGAAGAGCTTGTGGCGGTCCTTGCTGCTTTGGATGAGGCGGAGGACTAGGTCTGCGACGTTGAAGGCCTGACCCCACACTCGACGGCTATGGTGCCAGCGTAATGCTTGCTGGTACTTGGTCGAGCGAAGGAGGGCAACGTTGCGCGCTTCATCTAGCTAGCCATGGTGTCCTCGACGGACACCTTGGCTCCTTGTTCATCATACGTTCTGACCCTTGGTGCTCCATAGTCGAGGTCGGTCGGGAGGATAGCCTCAAAACCATAGACCATGAAGAATGGTGTGTAGCCGGTGGCCCAGCTAAGGGTCCTCCTTAGGCTCCAGAGCATTGCGGGAAGCTCTGCGACCCATCATCCACCAAACTTGTTCAAACGGTTGAAGATCCTAGGCTTGAGGCCTTGTAGGACCATGTTGTTTGCACGCTCGACCTGCTCGTTCGGGCGAGGGTGCGCTATAGCGGCCCAATCAACATGGATGTGACATTTATCGCAGAATTGGAGGAACTTCTTCACAACAAATTGCGTGCCGTTGTCCATGATAATGGAGTTCGGTACTCTAAAGTGATGGATGATATCAAGGAAGAATAGCATGGCTTGCTCAGATTTGATCACAGAGATTAGTTAGGGCCACTATCCACTTTGTAAACTTGTCTACAGTGACAAGCAAGTGGGTATAGCCCCCGGGCACTCTATTGAGAGGTCCGACCAGATCGAGCCCCCAGACCATGAACGGCCACACGATGGGGATCGTCTAGAGTGCTTGGGCCAGTAGGTGGGTCTACCGAGCATAGTACTAACACCCTTTATAGGTGCGCACATTCTATTCGGCGTTGGCTACTGTGGTCGGCCAGTAGAAGCTTTGACGGAATGTGATTCCGACCAAGGTTCTAGGCATGGCTTGGTGACCGCAGATCCCACCATGGATATTGCTCAGCAACCGTTTCCCTTGTTCGATGGGGATGCAATGCTGTAGGATCCTAGTGTGGCTTCGCTTGTAGAGTTCGCCCTCAACAAGGACAAAAGACTTGGTGTGACGCGTGAGCCGCCGAGCCTCCATCTTGTCTGTCGGCAGCGCCTCGCGGAGAAGGTAGTTGAGGTAAGGTGTCCTCCAGTCAGCTAGAGGGTCGAGCTCTATCGCTAGATCCTCATCAAGCTCCATGACCTTAGGGTCAGATAGAGCCAATGGCTGGTTAGCCCCCGAGCCTAGGGTAGGCGGCCCATCACCGACTTGTTCTAGCTCCTCATAGTGGACCAAGGGTTTGTGCTGATTGCTGGCGAAGACGCCTGTCGACATTGGCTCTTAGCCAGACGCCGCCTTCGCTAGCACGTCGGCCGCCTCGTTGAGAAGCCTCGGGTTGTGATTGAGCTCAAGGCCGTCGAACTTGTCCTCTAGCTATCGGACTTCTTGACAATATGTAGTATAGTTAGCCATATAGCCCGAGCCTACCATCCCGGCCCAAGGCTCATTTTTTGGCCCAGCCCAAGTAGGGCTCAGCCCGGCAGCTAGCAGGCCCAGGCTGGCCTAGCCTGGAGGAGTAGGCCATGCTTGGGCCTTACCCCAGGCATGTGGGTTGGCACGGCATGGCCTGCTATAGAGCAGCCAGCCTATCACCTCCACCTCCTCACTCCTCCCCTCCCCTAGGCCTAGCATGGCCCATGCGCTCCACGCCATCCCCAGCTCGCCTCCCCCCTCATATATAAGTGGGCACCGGTGCCGCTCCCTCATGCCACACCCCAAACCCTAGTGCTGGCACCATGGATGTTGCCTCCCCTTCCCTCGCACGACCTCTACTCTCCTTGCAGCATTGATGGCCGAGCACAGACACTGACACCCCCTGCCCCTCCCTCTCCTCGAGCGATGCCATTGCGGGAGTGAGCGCATCGGCCCCGAGCTCTGCCCCGACATAGATCTGGTGCCAAGACAAGCTCATCGGCTGGTGGCGGCCACTGCCATCTATGGCCTCACGTTGCCTCCTTCCTCGATCTTGCCTCCACCAGATTTGTGACGCTCATCGTCCTCCTCACCATCCCTCGCCTCCATGGCAGTGCTAGATCTCCGCCGTGGATCTGGCCATGCTGGGTCTTCTCCACCGCGTATCTAGCTCCCCACCCTTGCCTTGATGCTGGCACAGCGCCTCCTCCCTATCCCTGCCTCCCTTCCTCCCTCACTCTCCCTCGGCGGTGCGTGGCTAGGAGTGCACAGGCGGGTAGATCCGGTGACTCCCTCCCTTGTTTTCTCTCCTCTCCATCTCGCTCACCCCCTCAGCCCCTCTTCATCTCCTCTTCTCCATCGCTTGAGGGAGGGCACTGCCTATGTAGCTTCTACCCCCGAGATCCAGAGCTCCACTGCTCCCAGCCTCGGTGGCCACCTCCGCCTCGCCTCCCCACATGGCCGCTCAGTGGGCCTCAGGCTAGCACGACCTATGAAAATGGCTATGCTTCTCGGGCTGGCCCAGCATGGAAATCAGCCCATAGGGCTATGCTTGGGCCAAAGGCCAGGCCCGTGGCCCTGTGAGGCACAGCCCAAGACGCACGGTGTGCTGTGCTGGCCCGTTGGCTATCGGGCCATGCTGGCACGGGACCGTGCCGTGCTGTGCTAGGCCGGCCTGTTGGCCAACTATAGTATGTAGCCATCTTGGCATCATGGCAGCTCGACTCCTTCATGACTTGGTCAATAACCAGCTAGGAGTCGCCCCGGACATCGAGGCGTCGGATACCCAACTCAATGGCGATGCGTAGGCCATTGATGAGCTCCTCATATTCGGCCACATTGTTGGAGGAGGGGAAATGGATGCGAACCATGTACCTCATGCATACCCTAGGGGCAAAACAAAGACTAGCCCTGTGTCGGCGCCGACACCTTTCTTCATCTGCGATACATCGAAGTACATCATCTAGTACTCCTAGTTGATGACTACTGGCGGTATTTGGACCTCGGTCCACTCTACAACAAAATTAGCCAGCACTTGGGACTTGATGGTCATCCAGGAGGCATATGAGATGCCCTGTCCTATCAGCTCGAGTGCCCACTCTGTAATTCTTCCCGTGGCATCCTAGTTTTGGATGACCTCGTCGAGGGGGTAGGACACCACAACCATCATCGAATGTGACTCAAAGTAGTCGCACAGCTATCTCTTGGTGATGAGGATGACATACAGGAGCTTCTAGATTTGAGGGTAGTGGGTCCTAGAATCGGACAGCATCTCGCTAATGAAGTACACGGGGCACTGTACTTTGAGGACATGTCCCTCTTCTTCTCGCTCCACCACCAGGGCAACGCTGACCACTTGCATGGTGGCCGCAATGTAGAGCAGAAGCGGTTCTCTGTTGGTCGAAGGAACCAGGATTAGAGCCTTTGTTAGGAGCTATTTGACCATGTCAAGCACCTCTTGGGCCTCGAGCATCCATTCGAAACAGTCGGCCTTCTTCAAAAGCCAATAGAGGGGGAGACCTCATTCGCCAAGGCACGAGATGAAGCGGCTGAGCATGGCGAGGCACCCTATAACTCGTTGTACCTGCTTCATGTTCTGAATCAGGCCCATCCTTGTGATGGCTAAGATTTCTTTGGGTTGGCTTCGATGCCACGCTAGGAGATAATGAAACCAAGCAGCATACCCCTCGGGACCCCAAAAGCGCACTTCTTAGGGTTGAGCTTAATGCGATTTGCTTGGAGTTTTGTGAAGGTCTGCTCAAGGTCGGCTATGAGCTGGTCAGCCTATTTGGACTTGACCACGATGTCGTCCACATAGGCCTCAATGGTTTGCCCGATGAGGTCTCCGAAACACTTGAGCATACAACACTAGTACGTAGCCCCTGCGTTCTTCGGACCAAACGACATTGTGACATAGCAGAACGATCCGAATAGGGTGATGAAAGATGTCGTGAGCTGGTCGGACTCTTTCATCGTGATTTGATGGTACCTGGAGTATGCATCAAGGAAGGAAAGGGTTTCGCACCCTGAGGTAGAGTCGATTACTTGGTCTATGCATGGCAAAGGAAACGTATCCTTTGGACATGCTTTGTTGACCCATGTAGTCAACACACATTCTTCATTTCCTACTCTTCTTTCGCACAAGGATGGGATTGGCTAACCACTCTGGGTGGTATACTTCCTTGATGGACCCTGCTGCCAACAGCTTCACAATGTCCTCACCGATGGCCTTGCGTTTGCCCTTGTCGAAGCGACGCAAGCGTTGTTTCACTGGCTTGGAGCCTAGCCTAATCTTTAAGGTATGCTCGGTGACTTCTCTCGGAATGCCTGGCATGTTTGAGGGTTTCCACGCAAAGATGTCTCTATTGGCGCAAAGGAAGCTGACGAGCGCGCTTTCCTATTCAGAGGGAAGTGTGGTGCCAATGCGCACCACTTTGCCTTTGGAGTCACTAGGGTCTATGAGGACCTCCTTGGCACCCTCCACTAGCTTGAAAGACCCAGTCAACTGCTTTAGGTTGGGTGCTTCCTCGGTGACCTCCTTCCTGATGGTCGCAAGCTCTTTGGAGGCGACGATTGCCGTGGCATGATCGCAGCACTCGACCTCGCATTTGTAGACATGCTGGAAGGAGGTGCCGATGGTGATGACCCCGCAGGGTCCCGGTATCTTCAGCTTTAGATAGGTGTAGTTGGGGACGACCATAAACTTCACGTAGCATGGATGTCCTAGGATGGTGTGGTAGGTTCCATGGAACCCGACCACCTCGAAGGTGAGGGTCTCCATCCTATAATTAGATGGATCCCCAAAGGTGATGGTTTGATTGATCTGCCCAAGTGTCACAGCCTGCTTTCTAGGCATGATGCCATGGAAAGGCGCCCCGATCAGTCGGACGCGCTATTGGTCGATGCCCATGGCATGAAGCGTTTCAGCGTACATGATGTTGAGGCCGCTACCTCCATCCATAAGTACCTTGGTGAGCTGCTTCGTGCCAATGATTGGGTCGACCATGAGTGAATATCTCCTCGATTGTGGAACGCCCTCTGGGTGGTCAGTCCGATCAAAGGTTATGGCGGACTCCGATCATCGGAGGAAGGTAGGCATGGCCGACTCGACCGTATAGACCTCGCGACGCTTGGAGTCGTAGGCCACCGACCCTTTGAAGATCATGAGGTAGCCTTTCAGCATCGGAAAGCCATCATCCATCCCCTCAGCATTGTCCGTGGTCGGCTTGGGGTCCTTCCCATGCTCCCCCTGTTGAAGGCTTTGGACAAGAACCCCTTCATGAGGTCGTAGTCCATGTATAGATGTTTTATGGGGAAAGAATGGTTTGGGCATGGCCCTTCAAGTAGCTTCTCGAAGTGGTCCGGGGTACCCTCCGCAGGCTTCTAGCCCCCCTTGTGGTCGGCGGCGGCCATGAGTGAGCCCTCGAGTTGCTGCTTGTTCTTCTTCTTGATGGGACGGTTGGAGGTGCCTTCGCTGGTGTCCTCATCCCGCTTCGCCTTGCCTTTGAGGCAGTCGAAGATCGCTCCGACCGCCTCCTCACCTGAGGCATGGCTGGTGGCGATGTCGAGGAGCTCCTTGGTGGTTCATGGGCCCTTATGTCCTAGCTTGTGAATTAGGGACTCGTAGGTGGTCCCAGATAGGAAAGCTCTAATACATCGGCGTTGGCGATGTTAGGCAGCTCGTTGCACTACCGAGAGAAGCATCGGATGTACCCATGGAGGGTTTCTTCAGCCTTCTATTGATAGTTTTTGAGATCCCATGGGTTCCTAGAATGCTTGTACATGCCGTGGAAGTTCCCCATGATGATCTCTCTCAGGTCCGCCCAACTTTGGATTCTATTGGGCAGAAGTTGTTCCAACCATATTCATGCCGAATCGATCAGGAACAATGGAAGGTTATGGATAATGAAGTCATCATTATTCGCTCCATTGGCTTGGCAAGCAAGCTAATAATCCTCGATCCATAGTCCAGGGTTCAATTCCCTAGAGTATTTTAGAATGTTGGTTGGTGGTCGGTATCGTAGCAGGAAGGCGGTGTTGAGGATGTGTCCACTGAAGGCCTGAGGTCTCGGTAGGCCGAGGCTCGAGCTTCAGTCCTCGCCATTGTCGTAGCCTCTACCACAACAAGGGTGGTAGCCATGGCTAGCTCCCTCCCTCGCATCGCTATGGGTACAACTATAGGCGTCGAGGGTGTCACGCGCATCACGGTTGTGGTCAAGACGCTCATGCACCAGGACCATGGTGCATAGCCTACCACCTTGCGGCGCCTAGTGGACTGATGCGTCCTTATCAGGTCGCTCTGAGGGCATGCGATGGTTGGCATTAAGCTCATGTCATTGAGACAACGAGCTTTCAGCTTGCTGTGTTGTCGCACGCTTGAGTAGCGTGCGAATCTTGCGATGGGCCCCGATGATCCTCGGGCATCACGGGCCCTAGAAGCCCCCAGAGCAAGGCCGCTGCAGCAATGATGTTCTGGCTCACCCGGGTGAAGTGTGGGAGTGCTTCATCATCATCGATGATCCTCTGGTTCATGTCGCGGGCCATGGCATGTGCACGCCCACTGTCTCTGTGGCGCTCTATCTCTTGATCGAGCTTCGCACATTCCTGCTCGAGTTGGAGTCATGCTTCCTCGAGTTCTTGGTGCCAGGCCTTCAGCTGCTCCATCTACAAATGAGGTAGGGCCGCTGCATCCCGCCGACCTCATCGTCGAGGTCGTTCATTGGGGTAGCTTCTTCCTTGTGGATGCTTTCGACATGTCCCTTAGGGGTACCCACCATGAAGCACTCATGAGAGAGGTGATGGCTCCCCCTGCTAGAGTCAGAGCTGAAGGGTGACTCTGATTCTCCTACGAGGAGGTCGTGGAAAGACTCCGCGACATATTTGGTCATCCCCACAAACCCGTCGTTCGCGGGGGGGAGGGAAGGGGCGGAGGCATGCGTTGTGCCACAAGGTGCCCATTGGTCTCCTATGGCATTGTGGAGACTAAACGCGAGCGTTGTCGGGGCACTCTAGATGAGGTATTCCAGAGAGAGTGGCTCCCCTCCGGCAAGCTATGCCATGATGTTGGCAAACAAGAAGGTGAGGTGGCGCAGGTCCTCCTAGGACGGTTGGGTTCCTAGGAAGGTGCCGAGCTGGCGCTCTAACCTCCCATAGTCGAAGTCGAGGAGCTGGTCACTTCTGGGCGTGCGGGCCTCTAGTGCGTGCAGCTGTAGCTCCTCAAGCACCTCGACGATCATGTTGAGGCCGACGGAGTGGAGAGGTTGGACGGCGATGGGAGCCATCGCCAACTCTCCCTCCATCGTGGCGATGAAGTCTAGGTCCCCAAAGCACACGTGTGTGCCTAGGACCCAGCTGAGGTTATGACTAGCCATCTGAGGCCTATTGTGGATGCTGAGACACACAAAAGGCCCCTACCTAGCATGCCAACTGTCATTGTTTCGAGTTGCCACCGACTAGTAAATTTCTAATATTGCACATCTAGCTCGGATGGTGTGCTAAGAGGACATGAGCTTTATACTGGTTCAGGCAGAATGTCCCTATGTCTAGTTCATTGCTACTGCTCGTGTTACTAGCATCGATAGTTCATAGTAGGGGTTACAAATGGTCGAGAGCATGATGGGTCCCAAGTCTCTAGTGAGGAGCAAATGGGTGCCGAGAGCTCGGTCGCTTCTCGGCTATGTGCTTGTGTGTTCTGATCGTTCGGGGTTCGATGGGTTCGAGTCCAAATTGATGTGATGTGTTGCGATGCCCCTTATGGGATGCCCAGCTTTCCCTTTTATAGGCTAAGGGAAAGCATGGGTTACAGTGGAGGGAAAAGAGGAGAAGGAGAAGGAGAAGAAGTCCTATAGGATCGAAGGCGTCCTTCTTTTCCTTCACGCAGGGCTTGCTGACCCTGTAGATGTCAACAAGGATAGCTCCACATCATGGCCCTATCCATCACTAGCGCCATGAGCAGGGGTCATCTCCCGGTCATGGCGCTCCACTCTGTCCTAGTGGATGTCGTGGTGGACTGGCGCACCTATCAGTGCTCGTATGAGGGTTAGGCAGAACAACACTAGTACGCCCGACATTGTTCCTGATGTGAATCCCTAGGTATGGCCCATCTTGACCATGGGTTATATCGGGGCATCTCGATCACCTCCCTAGTGTTAGAGCTTTGACCTAGGCCTGTTTGCTTGGACCTTGAGTGGTTGGCGGCGGTATGGGTCTCCATTGGGCAAAACGGATCCCTCGACCTTGGGGTCGATCGAGGCAGAGTCCACCCGCAGAGGCCAGGTGAGGCGGAGCACAAACCCAAGGGACGGGTGAAGCAAAGCCTGCCCCTAGAGGTTGAGCAAGGCGGAGCCAGCCCTTAGAGGTCAGGTGAGATAGAACCCACCCTTACAGGTCGAATGAGGCGGAGCCCGTGGCCTCGGTGTCGGGCGAGGTGGAGCCTACCCTTAAAGGTTGGGCAAGGCGGAGCCCGCCCCCAAGGGTCAGGCGAGCGGAGCCCACCCTAGAGGTTGGGCAAGGCAGAGCTTGCCCTTAGAGGCTATCGACGAAATATGGTCAGCAGTCTACCTAGGGGTATGCCTAATGTAGTAGATTGTCTGTAGATAGATGCGCAAGCCACAAACAAGACGGTGACGTAAGACAGACACGAGGTTTTATCCAGGTTCAGCCGCCAAGAAGGCGTAATACCTATGTTCTGCGTTTGATTTGTATTGTTGTATGTCAATGAGAGATGTTTTTTAGAGGGGTCCCCTGCCCACCTTATATAGTCCAGGGGGCAAGGTTACAAATCTAGAAACTAATCCTAGCCAGTTATAATTGCCATACGTGGCCGGATAAGGATTCCTATTCTAACCGACTAGGATCTTGCCTGATCGCCAAATCTACCTTGCCTCCTTGCGTGGGACTCCGAACAGGTTGGCCAGGCCACGCGTCGTCTTTTGGTGGATCGGACCCACCGATCTGGGCCGGCCCAAGCTTAGTCGTAGGGGTATAGGGGTTAATACCCCCACAGCTAGTCCCCGAGCACCATGTATTATGCTGCGACACGCCATTTTAACCTTCTCCGACAAGTAAGGCTTGAGTCCTTGACATCTCTGACCACTATTGTCGCTGGAGAAGTAGGTTGTCCGAAGAATGTATGGTGCTCTTAAGAAAAAAGAAAAAGATTTCCGTCCTAGGAAGTGTGCCCACTTGTATTTCTAAAAAGAAATGTAAGTGCGTCTTGAAGCGTAGCGTCCTTGATCATCAGAGGCGTAGGGGTCGAAAAACAAACACATTCACCGCAAGGTGAAGTGTGCCCACTTAGTCCTCGAGCCTGGTAGTAGGTGACGTAGGCACGTGGTGCCAGGGTCTAAAAAAGAATTCCCAGTTAAGTTGAGAACCCAATTGTCGTATAAGCAATACGAGATGCACCGGCAGGTGCATTGTACCGATGTAGTCCCCGAGCTTGCTGGAAGGTGAAGTATGAGCCTTGTAGCAAGGTCTAAATAAATGTCTATGAACTAGATGTGAGTACAAATCACATGTAGCCAAGGAGAACGATCTCCGAGCAGTGGTCGGGACAGTCCCCGAGCACGATAGTAATCCTTACAATCAGTCAAAGCGTAGGGGTCGATTAAATAAACACATTCACCGCAAGGTGAAGTGTGCCCACTTAGTCCCCGAGCTTGCTGGAAGGTGAAGTATGAGCCTTGTAGCAAGGTCTAAATAAATGTCTCTAAACTGGACATGAGTACAAATCACATGTAGCCGAGGAGAACGATCTTCGAGCAATGGTCGGGACAGTCCCCGAGCACGATAGTAATCCTTACAAGCAGTCAAAGCGTAGGGGTCGATTAAATAAACACATTCACTGCAAGGTGTGGGATAGAACCGCTCAATTTATACAAGATCAAATACGGCTGTCCCCGCTTAACACGTTGACGCGCGCATACTCTCACTTATATAAACCCGGTAGTCCGCCGAGTGTCACGCAGGACCTTGGTAAATCAACATCACAACCAAGATCGTGTGATTAAGCAAATACACATCACATACGCAGAGTTGCAGCGGAAATAATATTACATATAGATTCATAAATAATAATTCAAGTTTGGATTTCAAAACCGATTAGTGAAAACAACATTGCTTTCGAAGGATTTCATTAATATGAGTTCCAAATACATTGCTAGCATAAGTGACATCCTCGGATAAAAGCATATAGATGAGAATAAACATAGAGTCACCGAGCCCACCGGCGGTTAGCCACCATCTTCAACAGGCCGAAACCTCACCTGCAACATGGTGGGATAAACCCTGAGTACTCGAATGTACTCAGCTAGACTTACCCGTCATAACCAGAAATAAAATTGACTCCAAGGAGTATGCAAGGCTTTATAAGTGGAGGTAGCTTGACAACATTTTGCATAAAAAGTGATTAACTCAATTATACAATTATAATTCTGTCATCAAGTTAATTAGAACTATCCATCTCTAGATTAGCAACTATCCTTTGCCAAACATGTGGTATATCTTTTTAGAGCATACAATAGTAACCATAGCAGGTATAGTAATTCCATGTTTATCTAAACCATCACATTCCATAATCCAATTACTACGATGTTGGGACTAGCCAAGTTTCTCACTATCTGGGAGAGACGGCGATTCGAATCGATTTCAACCAGCTAGAAATTTATTCCTAACACAAACCCAGGCAGACCAGATCAACGGTCACCTGAGGTCACCTTTGGTACAACTCAGGTACACATTTCATGGGTCCGTATCGCGCCGCACAATCTAGAACACCAGATGCTAGGATGCTCAGGCCAAGCCTGCCCTTGGGCTCAGTCTGATCGTTCCCCGGAAGGAGCACACAACAGAATGGTTCTCGGCCTGAGTTGAATTACTTGGCTTCGCGGTCGGAATGAGTTATCCGGCCAGCTAAGTGAGAGGCATGCGTTCAATCTTGTCAGAAGCACCAACAACGGTACGGTCCTTAATCGACACAGACGGGGATAAATCCACACCCAAGACCTCCATGTCTTGTTGCTTCTCTATCGACTTCCCGTCCGGTCTCGATTTACTTTTACTTCATGGTTCTGTTCCACGATAGCAGATATAGCCAACCGTGCTCCGGTATCCACCTACATCTCGCAGGTGACAGGACATCACCCGACTTCTACCGGTCTAAGTATGGCTAAGCATATATTCGATCCTGGACCTATACCGGTTAAAGGGTTAGTATCTGGACAAGGAATTTACATGCGTCAAGTGGTTCCATTCAACTCTTATAACCTAATGCATCAATCATAAGTACTTAAGTAATCATTTGTAAAATACTGGGAGACTTAAAATGCTCTGGGGCTTGCCTGGGATCTGACACAAGTCAGTTCAGTTAGCTTGCACCAACTTGGTGACATCTCTGGCCCTAGCACTTGCTTAGTCCTTCCATCTTCGGGATAGACCCACCAAACACCATCTTCGGGTTTGACTCCAACATCATATCCTTTCCATGATGCATCTAGCATACCTAGATGAGGTGCAAGATGCAAGTGTATGAATACATGGAAGTGCAATAGGCAATGCATCGCATGCAGTAAGTAAGACAAGCACAAGGTTACATTAACATGCACAAGCACTTCGCATTGCTTACTATAAATATCGCACAATTTATCATGCCACGATAGCAAAGAAGACGACAACACCAAGCATGACACAAGTTTCCCAAGATCTCAGGTACTCTAACTCAACCCTCATCAAAGGTATGAGCCACACTTAGCAATATACAAGCAAACAACTATATTTGGAATCTGTCAATTTCTGGACAGGCAAACAGCAGCTACAAGATTTAGCTATAACTGGAGTTACACAAATCCAAATGACTTGCAAGAAGACATTCTCGAAAGCTTATGAAATTTTCGACAATTCATATTTAATCATCTTAGCATGATTCGCAAGTTAACTAAGTCAAATATACCTATTTATAGAAACTGGTCTAAACAAGACAGAGAGTAATCAATTCTGTAACCCAACTTTAAACAGGCATAACTCACAAACTACTTGGCCAAATAACACTAAATTTTAACAGCAGATAGATACATGAATTATATACAACTTTCTTATTATCATCTAGGTGTGATTCAAATCCTAACTAGATCAAACACTAGCATCTTTCAGATCTGCTCCGAATACAATCAAAACTTGACCGAAGACTTAAAAGTCATGTAACTCCTAAACTATCAGGCCTATGGTCTTACAATTTGAACACAAGCAAGATTATGAAATTTTCTACAACTTTTGTATTCACTACAACCATATCAAACATCATTTACACCATGAAAATGATTACACAAGCAAAACTACAAATGCAGCCCAACAGCAGTGGTACAGAAAACTGATAGAAACTTCAGAGAAGCATAACTGGAGTTCTAGACCACCAAAAAACATGAACCCTAACTTTTTGAAAAGCTTAGGAAGTTACCTACAACTTTCTTATTCTCATATTAAGATGATTCTACAGTTAGAAGGGTCAATTAATCCAATAATTGCAGCTCTGTCAAAAACATAGACAGAAACTGACATGCCACCTTAAACAGCTATAAATGGAGTTATACATGTCCAATAAATGTGGTTCTAGACTTTTTAGAACGCTTGTCAAATTCTAAACAACTTTGTTGTAAACACCTAAAGCTAATTCTACTACTAAGAAGGCCCCACAGTAAGAACAAGGAAACCCTGTCTGGGTTTGGGCAGAAACAGCCACAGAGATTTAAGCAAGTATAACTCAAGATCTACTTAACCAAAAATCATGATATTTATCTTTTTGAAAAGCTTAATAAAAGTACTACAACTCATGTATTTTCATAAAGTCATGATTCATAACTTAACTAAGCCAATTAATTCAAACATGCAGTCCTATTCAGAATAGGAGCAAATCAAAATAGGGCATTTGTTATTTTTATAACTCTTAAACTATCAAGCCTAAAATATTGAAATTTTTCCCAGACATCAAGAATAACCTTAGTAGCACTCCACAAAAATTTCACAATTATTTGAGCACAACAACTGTAGTTATAAAAAAACAAATAAGACTAGCATTCCAACCCTAACTGCACAAATCCATTTTTACAGCTAAAACTTTAAACCAAAACTTGACATATTATAGATCTAGTGCATAGAGAATTTCACAAGGATTCCAAAAAGTCCACATTTACTATTTTACGAATTTTCTACGATTTACTATGAATTTCCAAAGTTACTGCAAAATAATTACAAACCAGTCCTTATGGCACTATTCATTTGAGTCTACGGTTCTGCAGAAAACCCCCTGGACTTGTTTCAATTGTTACCCGAGGTCCTCGGTCACGATTACAGAGGGGTCTGCACAGGAGCTCGCTGGAGGAGGCGCGTCGGCGGCGGGAAAGCGGTGGGGAAGCCTCCAGGCGTCCGTGCGCACCCGCTAGTGGCCGTGGTTGTGCGGGAGGCGGCCCGTATAGGAGCCGGCGGCGGATGTAGCTCCGGCGGCTCATGCATGAGCTCTAGCTCGGCGGCATCCATGGCAGCGGACGGTGGGTTTGGCCGGGCACAGGCAGCTCTGGCGGTGAGAGGGAGGGCCACTGCAAGCCATGTACTGTGCCTGGCCCTAGCTGGGCTGGTGGTAGCGGCAGGAGGAGGGCGCAGCTAGTCATGCTTGCTACAGCCATGGCGTGACTGTGCTCATGCACGTGCGCTGGAGAGCGAGAGGGAGAGGGCAGAGAGTGAGAGAGAGTGCCAGAGAGAGGGCAGGGTGCCGGTTCTGAACTTAGCACGGCAAGATGGCCACGCAGCGCGAGCAGGGACGCATGGCGGCCACGCGAGCTGCAGCGCCAGCAATCTGTCGGCCACTGTTCAACATTTTTAAAATTCTAATACCACCGCGAAAATACAAGCTGAAATCCCATTTTCCTCCCCTCATATCTCCTAAACCGATCGATTATTTGCTCCACCGATTACACCGTTGTGTAGGGCTACAAGAGTACTCTAACTTTCCTTAAAGGAGTTTTTCCAAATTCGAAATGGTTTGCAAACTAAAATTCGCCAAATATAGGTACATTGAAACTGAAAACGGGAAGTTCGTCATCTACACTTAGCCAAATTTCAGGGTTCCAAAAATAGCAGTTCATTGAATCTTGTGAGCTCTGTTTGACTAGGTTATGGACCAAACTAGTTCTTGAGCATCAAACAAATTTGGTTCTATTCGACTTAAACTTCAACTTTTATTTAAGGTGTAACTCCATGCAAGCACTATAAGCAATTGGTCAACGTCGGTCAAAGTAGCATCGCGGTAAAGCTTAAATCCAAGTTTTAGACCGATGGAGGTATTTTCTTGTCCTCCGCTCAACACGAACCCTTCATGACTTTTGTTGTAGATTTCAATTTGAGTCATTTGGGCAAGGTAGCAAGGTTTGGTTGATGATCTATAATTCCATTCACTTAATAAAGCAATCCAAGAAAGATTATAACTTATCATTTCATGTAACTTTTTGATTCCAAACTTCACGAAACTTTTCCAATCATTCATGTGGGTGGAAATTGATGTGAGGCACATGAAAGAAGTAGATCCAACATTACTCAAGCATACTTTTTGGAAAGGGCAACATGTAAGCAATGGTGCATGGTCCAAGTTTAAGTGGTCGCTCATTTTGTAGATTTGATCTTGAAACTTTCATCACCACTTAACATGTCATGTTTGAGTTTAAAGCCATTGCTTAATTGGTGACAAACACCTGGGGTGTTACAGCCCTCCCCCCTTAAAGGAATCGCGTCCCGAGATTCGGTGCAATAGACTTTTAAGAGAAGAGAAACATGTCAACCAGTTTCCAACATCAGTGATAGCATTAGGCTACTTAACTTCGGAGTATCAGAGAGGCTAATTTGGTCACAACACTTTTTGATACTTGCTCTTCATCGTAAGCTGTTGTCTGAAGAATTTCCTTCATTGGCGTCTAGAAAGCATTGTTATATTGGAAGGAATCCAAGATAGCACTGTCCTATGTACTTCGTCCTCGATGTACGAAGAGTGATACTAGCGTAGACTAAATACTTGTAACATCTACTTCCCTAGTGGATATAGCATAGACCTATGGACTTTGCACTAGACCACAGTCGGTTGACAAATATTCCTTGCAACGGTGCTATATTTGCTCCCAAGGTTCGAAAAGCAGTTCTCTATTAAAGTGGCTTGAGCACAACTTCTCATAAAGGAGGTGATCATAAACGATAAATGTCCTTTGAGGGTATGAGAAGCTAGTTAACCAATATCCAAACTAGTTATAGCGGTGCAATCACTCAGATGTCAACTGATGGAAAGCTACATAATGTTCCATGTGTGCAGTGCTCTTCCTTTGATAACAATATTGTATGGTCTGAGTCTGCTGAGTGAGTGGTAAACGTAGTAGCTGACTCTGTCGGCTCAACATTCTCAATGATCATTCCTTAGGGAGCCTTTGGATCCAAGTTGCAATAGTGATCTGGGTTGAATCTGATGCAACCTATTGGGTAAAAACACATATAAGGTACCAAAGGCATGTCAGCATTGGAGAACCATTGACGTAGAAGGATGTTAGAGAGGCTTGGAGGACAACACAAGTTGCAAGTAATCACAAAACTAGGGACTAGTTCACTACCAAGCAGGTTGAGTACAATTTGCCTTCGTGGTGCAGTTGCACATCAAATTGGGTTGACTTGTATCATAGCAAAACTAGCCTTCTTAAACTATATTTGACGTCGAGGCTTCCATTCTTAGGCCAATCAATATCTCAAAAACCATAATCCAAAAATCTATGGTTTGACACCTTTCCAATTGCTTTCGAATTGTAAGGGCACAATTTGACTTCTAGAACACCTTGACTGCTCACGCATTGTTGATCTAAGAGGGCAAAAGCAAGGCACCTAGGGGTGCAATTAGTGTTCTCAAGGGTATGGAGGGTTGTCTAATAGCAATACACCTATAAGTTGTAATTTCTTGGCATGAATTACAAACACAACCTTCTAATGCAAAGGATGATCGTAGTCACAGCGAAATTGCAGATTCTGTACCCTTTTGTTTTCTATTCATATCTCACAAACTACTGCTCCAATATGCACAAATTTTGGTGGGCATGTAGATCCATGGGTCTTCTAACTACTCACCAAAATTCAACTCAACCGGACACCGTTTGACCATCCAAACAATTCATCTACCAAAACTGCTGTGTTCGGAAATGGCAACAAACCAAGCCGACAAGATATCTCTCAAATCCGATGTTTTACTCAACCAATACTCAAACTAACTTAAGACATTGAAGGGTCCTAAGCAAGGAATGAGATCACCAAGTTTGGAGTAAATCCAACTTCGTTTGAGTCACTAATCGCCGGCTTGAAGATAACCGGTTTAGTGCCACAAAATCTAGACAGATTTCATGTTCTTTCTTTTCTTTGCTTTACACATTGAGGTGTGTGTTTTGCACTCTAAAATCTTTCTCATAGCAGCAACAACCTTTCTCTAGCTGAAGATGGAGGCTAGAGTTTTCCTCACATGCTTCTCTAGTAACACTTCAACCATCGTTCTTGACACCAACTTAATTATGCACCAGCATTGGACTTGTGGGCTATTTTCATAGGACGCAAGGCATTACTCCACATGGAGGGCATCCCTATATAGATAAGGAACCGTTTCTGAATATTCTCTGGCACCTCGTTCAATAGAGCCTTGAACAAATCCGTTTGTGGTACCTAGGGGCACAATGATGCTGATCGAAACTAGGGATATGCTTTCTCTAGTTCTTTACTTAGCTGATACAACATCTTGCACTATATACGTGATTGTCCAAGATGGAATTGACTTGATAGCACATTTGGAGAAGAAGTAGCACTTGTATTGTAGGGCCAGGTTTGTTGTTTCCTTGATCAACATCGTTCTGTGAGATCTGGTCTTCATAGTTACCAACTAGTCGTTACCTAACTGAAGACTAACTTTCCCACTGGTAACTAATCAGTTGTCCCTCAACACTAAAAAGGTTCCAAATCTTCACTCCTAATAATAAAAAATTATGGTCGAAGCATACAGATGGTCGCCACTGAAGTCAGCAGAAAGGGGTCACACCCAAGAAGGTCGATTCGTCTACGTGATCCTTATGCACCTAAAGATTAAGAACTTGGACAGGAACTCATATATACTAGGTGACCTATTACAACACATAATATCTTAGTCCCTTTATCATCCGACTAATAACTTGTTCAACCTTAAGTGTGGTGCACCTTTCTGATCCAACGAAAAGGACATAAGTTGCTCACTAGATGACCGACGTCATTACTGGGACAGTCACGTCGAGTAGAGTCGCTTGTCTACCACCTCTTGCAATCTGTTTATGTTCCTGTTAGTGACCCGTTCTTCAAAGGTTAACCATTGGACGACTTCAAAAGGGAGTCCCATTGCATCTAGTTCGACATATAGATCTCTTGACATGATAAGGAGAGATAACCAAGGAAGAGCTCACGTGAAAATAACAAATCGATGCAGTCCTGTAATGGATCATGACTAGAAACTTCGATACCAGCGCGTGCCGAGCAGCACAACCTTGTGGCTGCAGTCCACAGGTTATTGAATCTTGTGAGCTCTGTTTGACTAGGTTATGGACCAAACTAGTTCTTGAGCATCAAACAAATTTGGTTCTATTCGACTTAAACTTCAACTTTTATTTAAGGTGTAACTCCATGCAAGCACTATAAGCAATTGGTCAACGTCGGTCAAAGTAGCATCGCGGTAAAGCTTAAATCCAAGTTTTAGACCGATGGAGGTATTTTCTTGTCCTCCGCTCAACACGAACCCTTCATGACTTTTGTTGTAGATTTCAATTTGAGTCGTTTGGGCAAGGTAGCAAGGTTTGGTTGACGATCTATAATTCCATTCACTTAATAAAGCAATCCAAGAAAGATTATAACTTATCATTTCATGTAACTTTTTGATTCCAAACTTCATGAAACTTTTCCAATCATCCATGTGGGTGGAAATTGATGTGAGGCACATGAAAGAAGTAGATCCAACATTACTCAAGCATACTTTTTGGAAAGGGCAACATGTAAGCAATGGTGCATGCTCCAAGTTTAAGTGGTCGCTCATTTTGTAGATTTGATCTTGAAACTTTCATCACCACTTAACATGTCATGTTTGAGTTTAAACCCATTGCTTAATTGGTGACAAACACCTAGGGTGTTACAAGGTGAACTGTGCCCACTTAGTCCCCGAGCTTGCTGGAAGGCGAAATATGAGCCTTGTAGGAAGGTCTAAATAAATGTCGCTCAACTGTATGTGAGTACAAATCACATGTATCCGAGAAGAACGATATTTGAGCGGTGATCGGGACAGTCCCCGAGCACATTAGTAGTCGTATCAGTCCCCGAGCACGGCAGTGGTCAGAGCAGTCCCCGAGCACGGCAGTGGTCTGGGCAGTCCTCGATCACGGCAATGGTCTGGTCCTTCCTTGAGCACAAAACATGCAGCGAAAAAACAAACGCCGCTTGTATTATTATTTGGTGTATTTATTTATCTCTTTACTCTATCAAGTCCAATCTGACATATCTGGTCAAAAAAGCAGATGGGTATAGCATGTCACTCTGTCTTCTTGCTCTTTCTAGCAAATAGTCACTTGGCACCTGTATGGAGGTGCGTCAGTGTGGGCCCTCTTACACTATCAACGAAGAGGCACGTACACTGGTAACGAAGGGCCACATTTATTGGCGTAGATCTTGAGGTTGTGAAAACAACCATCTACGGTGCGTGCGCATGTCTCCCAAGAATCTCGGGCAGATGAAACGACGGAGCTCTTGGTTATTTATAATATAGAACTAGTAAGTTACTTTTTACCGATCCCCATTGTCATTCATCACCGCAACCTTCTTCTTCCTCTTGCCAAACCCTATTCCTCTAAAAATCATCAACAATCCCCCCTCCACTGCATCCACCCCTTTAGCAAGGGTAGATTAATGGCGAAGAGAGACGCCCAGAAGAAAGGCGGAGTCATGGCGAAGGAGTGGTGGAAGTCAAGGAGCAATGAGCAGACCATCGAAGACCTCATCACCATGGGAGTGCTCCACAACAAGGCCCTCGCAGGATGGCATGCGCCGGAAGGAGAAAGCTTCCCCGATCCACAACCAGGTGAGATTGTGGTTTTCAAGGATTTCTTCAAGCGGGGTTTTGGGGTTCCAGTGCACCCTTTCCTTCAGGGGCTCTGCTTGTATTATGAGATTGGGATTTGCAATCTGCATCCCAACTCGATTCTTCTTGTCTCCACCTTCATCCATCTTTACAAAGCTTATGGTGGCTTCTAGCCCCATTTCGACCTCTTTCGCCATCTGTTCTGTCTACGGAAGAAAGGGAGCGGGGGCTCGAAGATAGCTGGAGGCGTATACCTCAATCTGCGTGATGGTATGAAGGCCTAGTACTTGCACTGCCCCTAGAACACCTCATTGGATGAATGGTACAAGAAGTGGTTCTACATCCATGAAGTGCCGAACATGATCACCCTGTGCGACGTGGGGTTGATTTTGGAGAAGAAGAACAGCTGGTCGGAGAAGCCCGAGCACTTAGAGTAGATCGCAGAACTGCTTGGGATGATCCCGTGGAGAAAATTGGATGGCCCAAGCGTGGTTGGGAACTTCATCAGCCAAAGGATCCAGCCCTGCCAGAAGATGGTACATCCTGGCTTCGAGTACCAGGGGAGCATAGATCCAACGAGGACTAGAAAGGAGGCGCTCGACAAGATAGAAGTCAAGGCTAGGATTGGGGAGCTATTCAACCTAGCCGATCCCAATTATGTCAGGTTAAACGACATCGAGCATGCCTTCAAGCTGGCCCAACCTCCCCCAAAGGTAAATGATGCTTCCGTGTACCTGTAGAATTATGTTGTAACAAAAATTGACTGTTGTCTCCTTTATGTTTCCCAGAGTAATGGTCGTGACTGGGCAGCAGTGTTCGTGTCTCCGCCCCCTGGTGTGGATTGGCCACAAATTGCCGGCCTAACCGCCCAGACCAGTGCCAGGACCGAAGACGTCGACTGGGCGGTACTCGGGGTTGGGGAGGATGCAATGGCCAGGGCTGCTGGCAAGCGGCCGGCGGCCAACAAACGTCGCCAGGCCATCTTCCCCCTTTCAGACGATGAAACAGAGGATGTGGACATCTTCTGACTCGTCCCTCGAAAGAGGAGGAGACAAATGGAGTCGACAGAACAGGGTGGCTCCTCTGTGCCAGCAGTGATCGCATCACCGACCACTACAACACAGAGGACAAGCGGGGGAAGTGTCGAGCACCAAACCCTGGCACCAGTACCGGTCGTGGAAAAGGACCCGGTGGAACCCACCGAGCACGTGGAGCAGGCGCGATCGAAGAGACGCTCCTTCGCCACATCATTCCGTGCTTCCAAGCTGTAAGTATTTGTAACTATGATGTAAGCTTATAATTTGTATTGAATATTATTGTCTTCTGAACTTTTCTCTAGTATATTAGGTCGGCATCCACCAAAAATCCCGACCAGCTAGCCAGGTGTGGCATGGCTTCGCCAGTACTGGCGGAAAGAACTGCTCAGCAGCTGGCTGTGGAGGAACCTGTAGAAGAAATTCCACCAGAACCTCAGTAGACGAGCAGCCAGATGACAGTCCCCGAGTAGCTGGTCGAGAAGAGAGCCAAGCCAAGTACAAGTGCTCTGAGCACTAACCCTGCTGAGGTGGATACCTTGGCACCAAGGGAACCAGACCAAGCCGAGGAGCAGCAACCGGAGTTGGCATAGAGCACGCTTGCCGATGCTATGGCTCGTGGGAAAGCCATAGTGGTCGCAGAGACTGCAGAGTCTAGACTAGCGCTGCCCCCTAAACTAGAGGCCGAAGAGGATGAAGTAGAAGAGATCTTGGGCCGTCCCCAAGACAAATGACAACATGTATATGTGTCGCGCTGGCGGAACGACGAGTGGGTTATGCATGAAGAAATCCCAGAGGTCGAAGAGACCCTAAAAGTTGAACGAGCAGCAAAGCGTCTGGTGACAGAAGTCCAGGTATGTTTGGCTTGACCACTTGACCCTATTATGTAGTTGAACTATCTGACTTAGCTTGTTTATATGCAAGACTTGATGAAGACCGTAAAGTACCGAAAGAGGTGCTTCGACTAGATTGAGGGAATCACGACGAACAATAGAGAACTGGTGGCCGAGGTGGAACGCTTGCGCCGCCAACTTGAAGCTGCCGACCAGGAGAGGACAGAGCGAGAGGCACAGAACCAGAACCTAGTCAGCCAGCTCAATAACAAAGAGTGGGAAAAAACAAGTAAGTTGTCATTTTATCACAGCAAGTGTATGACACATGTTGTTGTGTTGTTGGTAGTGACAGCTGTAATGTAGGCTTAGAAGCTGAAGTAACCCGCCTCCAAGAGGAGAATAGCCGCATGACCGTAGAGTGTGGTCACCTGAAGGAGGACAATGAGAAACTGGCATGCAACCAGTCTCAACTCCAGGACCACACCACCAAAATGAAGGAGGAACTGAAAAGTAAGTATTCTAGACCACCTTTCTCATTCTGTTGCCCGCCTTATCTTGTCGTGCTATTACATTTGATGTCTTGTACGGTGTGCAGTTTTAAAAGTCAATGCCAAGAGGCATCTAGAAGCCATGATGAAAGAGCATGACGGCTGGAAAGCACGATGCCTTGAGGCCACCGAGGATCGGGACACATGGAAGAACTGGTGCCAGGAAGTGGCAACTGGCATTTTGCCTGTCCTCGACCTTATCGACCCGGCGCTCACAGAGGAAGAGCCAAGGACGCCCTAGCTCAAACTGGTCGAGAGATGCAGACAAGCATGGGGATGGTTCCAAGAGTTCGTGAAGGAGGCGGGTGAGTACACGGGTGCCCATGTGCTAAGCATGGTGCGTGCCCACTACCCCCTAATCGATCTCAAGCGCCTAGAGGCTAGATACCCGAAGGAGGTAGACCCAGACAAGGCGGAGGAGCTTCGGATGGCCCAGCTAGACCTGTCATCAAAGATAATTGGTGACATTAACCTATGTGGAGGTGGGACAGCACCTATATAGGGTACGCCATCGACAAGTCAGCTAGAAATGCCATCAGTTGCAAGCCAACCGACGAAGCCTGCGGTCTCGACCAGCCAGGCATCGATGGGGCCATCCCCTTTAGCTCAACTAGCACAAGAGTCCCTGAGACTCAAGTAGGATATCGGAAGCAGCGAGCAGTAGGTGCCACGCACCCCGACCAGCCAATGTAATAGGCTTAGAGCTGTAGAAGGAGGATATAGTTGTGTTATTGTAAACTTGGGCCTCTTCAGGCAAGCTTGTAATAACGTAACTGTATATCATTATAAGCTTGTTTGCTTTGTATAAAATGTATTTAAGCTTGAAACTTATGTTGGTGTAACTAAGTGAGAACATGTTAACGTTCTGTTTAGTTGTACCATTTTGCTCAACACATCATCCCGAAAAGTTTGTGTGGCCCTAGTTTGCCATGTGGTCGGAGTGTGAGGTGCGTGACCTGTGCACACGTAGATGTGGACAAGTCAAACCAAGGGGGACCTGCCGATCACCCGTAACGTAGAGAGCGGATCCCATGCACGTGTTGGGAGGAACCGGAGACAGGTCCTGCTCCAAAAATCATAGAAGGAGTGGTGGTCGGCTTTTACTGGCTAAGTTAGAATAACCATAAAATTCGAAGTGACACATTAGAGTGGTCGGAGAAATCATAATAGCTTTATTGAAGTAAATCAAAAGTACAAGATGGGTACATATCTCAGTAGTTAAGCATAGAAACGTCTAAGCTTGTCGATGTGCCACGAGTTTGGTACGTCCATACTGTCCAGGTGAGCTAACCTGTAAGACGTTGGTCGTGTGACTTCCTTGATCATGAAGGGCCCCTCCCATGGGGCTGTGAGTTTATGGACACCAGTCTAGTTTGTCTTCCACTTTAGGACTAGGTCCCCGACCACAAAGAACCGCTCTTTAACATTCTTGTTGTAGTACCTGCGCAAAACAGCAAGGTATTTGGCCGTACGTACACAAGAATCGAGCCGCTTCTCTTCTACGCTATTCACTTCTAGCTCTCGTACTTCATTGGCCTTGCCTTCGTCGAAGTTTTCTACCTGTGCTGATCTGAAAGCTATATCTACAGGGAGGACTGCCTCAGCGTCGTAAACCATAAAGTATGGCGAGACGTCGATGTTACGACTGGGCTGAGTTCTAAGGCCCCAGACCATGGCTGGTAACTCTTTGAGCCATCTTCTAGGAGCTTTGTCATTTTCTCTATACATCCTCTTCTTCAACGCGTCCAAGATCATGCCATTTGCCCACTCGACTTGTCCATTAGCTCTAGGGTGCGCCACCGAGACATATTTTACTACTATGCTCCTTTCATCGTAGAAGTCCCAAAAAGTGTTCCCGGTGAACTGAGTATCCAGATCAGTGATGATGTTGTTGGGTATGTCGAAACAATGGATGACCTGGTCAAGGAACATGATAGCCTTTTCTGAGGATGCCTGTATCAAAGGCATGTATTTTATCCACTTAGAAAATTTATCGATCAGCACAAAGACGCATGTAAATTTCCCTAGAGCCGGTTTGAAGGGCCCGATCATATCTAGTCCCTAGCATGCGAAAGGCCAGGAAGCTAGTATTGTCTAGATCTCATGTGCTAGTACGTGGATTCTTTTGGTGAAGAACTGACAACCCTCACAGTAGTGGAATAGCTTCTCGGCGTCGGCTACTGCTGACGGCCAATAGAACCGTGCTCGGAAAGCCTTATCGACCAGCGTTCTTGAGGCTGCAGTGGTTACCAGTAGGAGCCAGAGTGGATTTGGTCCAGGAGATGTTTGCCATCCTCCTGGGTTATACACTTCATCAAGATTTCCTCTTTTGCGTTCTTGCGCCATAGCTTGCCATCGACTGAGTAGGTACTGCTTACTGCGACGCATCAGGCACTCGTTTTCTGTCCGATTAGTATAACCACTGCCATCTGCTAGGTACTTGATGAAAGGTATTCTCCAGTTGGGCTCATGAGTGGTCGAAGGCGGCTCGGTGGTGCTTGACAGCCGGAACCGTAGCCACCTAATTGCTGGTCTGGAGGCTTGTCTACCAGTGGAATCTTCCTCTTCGATGGAAGGCGTGAGCAGGTCTTGCAATGAATACGCCATGTGGGATTTTTGCTTGGGATGATCCTAACTTTGACAGTGCATCTGCTGCTTGATTCTTGTCCCAGGACCACGTGTATGTACTCGATGCCATAGAACCTGCCTTCCAGCTTTCTGATCGATTTGCAGTATGCATCCATCTTTTTGCTGGTTGTGTCCTAGTCCATGTTGAGTTGGTTGATGACCAGAGCAGAGTCCATAGACGTAGAGACGTTTAACGCCAAGCTCAACCACAATGCGCAAAACATGTAGGCATGCTTCGTACTCAGCGGCATTATTAGATGCTAGGAAATAAATCCTAAGGATGTACCGGAGCTGCTCCTTGGATGGTGACACGAAAAGGACTCCTGCTCCCGCACTGTCGATGTTGAGAGAGCCGTCAAAGTACATCGTCCAATACTCGTCTGATCTAGGAGAGATAGGCGTGCTTAAGTCTGTCCACTCGATGATGAAATCGACAAGTGCCTGAGACTTGATTGTAGTGCGGCTTGCAAACTCCAAGGAAAAGGGGCATAGCTCCATTGCCCATTTGATGATGCACCCATTCGCATCCTTGTTGCTAATGATGTCTCACTAGAGGGTACTCAGTCATGACCACCACACGATATTCCGTCGAAGTAGTGTTTCAACTTTCGGGATGTTATCAGTATGGCAGTAGATCAACTTCTGAATCTGTGGGTACCTGGTCTTGGACTCATTGAGTACCTCACTAATGAAATAGATTGGTCGCTGTACCTTGTAGATGTGGCCGGGCTCGTCTCGCTCGACCACCATGGCCGTGGAGACCACTCGATTAGTAGCCACAATGTAAAGCAGGAGTGTTTCGTCTTCTCTTAGAGCAGTGAGGACCGAAGGTGACGTAAGGTATTGTTTCAGCTGTGTGAAGGTAGCGTCTGCTTCCTCCGACCACTCAAACTTTTCGGATGCTTTTAGTATTTTAAAGAACGGTAATCCTTTTTCACCTAATCTTGATATGAAACGGCTGAGGGCGGCCATGCATCTGGTAAGCTTCTGAACATCCTTCACCTTTTTGGGCTGGCTTCATGTCCAAGACGGCTTGGACTTTCTCGGGTTAGGGCATATGCCGTCAGTGACTGACGACAGTTGCCGAGTAATATGCCAGAAGGAACACCAAAGATGCACTTCTTTGGGTTTAACTTCCACTAGAATGTGTTAAGGGCTGCAAAGGTGTGTTCCAGGTTGTCAACAAGGGTATGTGCTTCCTTGGTTTTGACAACTATATCATCAATATAAGCCTCGATGAGGTCGTCTTTTATCTCAGTCTTTGAGGCAAGCTTGTATAGCGCGTTGGTAGGTAGCCCCGGTGTTCTTGAGCCCGAACGACATGGTCATGTAGCAGTAGGTGCCGAAGGGCGTGATAAAAAATGTCTTGATTTGGTCGTCATTTTCGAGAGTGATCTGGTGATAACCAGAGTAGCAATCGAGAAAGGAGAGCAGCTCACAACCAGCAGTTGAATCTATGACCTCGTCTATGCAAGGTAAGCCAAAGGGGTCCTTAGGGCAGTGTTTGTTGAGATCAGTGTAATCAACTGCACATTCTCCATTCATTATTCTTTTTGCGTACAAGAACCGGGTTGGCTAACCACTCCGGATGATACACTTCTTTGATAAATCCGGCTGCCAAAAGCCATGTAACTCTACCCTAATCGCCTCCTTTTTGTCGCGAGCGAACCGTCGTAGCTTCCGCTTGATAGGTTTGGCCTTGCCATTGACATTCAAGGAGTGCTCGATCAAGCTCCAAGGTACTCTAGGCATGTCAGCAGGTTTCCATGCGAACACATCCACGTTGCTCCTCAAGAACCTGACGAGCGTGTCTTCCTATTTGGGATCCAGGTTGGCCCTGATAAGGGTTGTTTTGCTGGGATCACCATCGGCCAGCTAGATCACCTTGTGCTCCTTAGACTTGATGTTCTTGCGTGGAGCCTCGAGCTCCAGGATCTCTAGGTGGTCGGTTGAGGTCTTCTTGGCATTGAGCATGGTCTCAGCCATGCGAATAGAGAGGTCGTGAGCCTCTGCTATTTTGAAACTGTTGTCTTCGCAGGTATAGGCTGCGTACACGTTGCCTCGGAGGGTTAGAACTGCTTTCTCGGTAGGCATCTTGAGCACCAGATACCTATAATGAGGTATGGCCATGAACTTGGTGAGCGACGGTCGACCAAGAATAGCATGGTAGGTGCCGTCGAAGTCAGCGACCACGAAGTTGACATAGTCGGTGCGGAAGTGGTCCGAGGGTCCCAAACTGCATAGGTAGCGTGATCTGTCCGAGAGGTGTAGAGCTCTGTCTAGGGGAGAACACCCCAAAACTGTGTCCTCGTACGGACTTGAGGTCCGCCTGAGCTATCTTTAGGGTGGGCAGACTGTTCTTGAATAGTATATCGATGGAGCTACCACCATCGATCAGTACTCTATCGAACTGAACCTTGTTGATATAAGGATCGAGGACTAGGGGAAAACACCCTAGCTCAGGTATTGCGGCCCATTGGTCCTTTCTACTGAAGGAGATTTCGTGGTGAGACCATGGAGGGAGCCACGGATCGGTGTGGAGGTTGTCGGTGTTGGCCACGTTCAAGCACGCGCGGGCGAGCAGCTTGCGTTCTCGTTTGGTCTCGATGGACACTTTGCCTCCGATGATGGTGTGTACGTGATCGGTTGGCTTGACGTACTTATGATGAGGGTCCGCATCGTCATCGTCGTTATCCTCGTTGCGCTGTTCCCCTGCGTCGTTAGGCTTGTCGGACGTATCCGGAGCCTATTGACACGTGTAGATAGATTTGAGAACGCAGCAATTCTCCATGGTATGGTTTGACTTAGGATGGAGCTGGCAGGGCCCTTTCAATGCTTTGGCGTAGTCGTCTTCGTAGTTACGACGTCTGCCACCCTTTTTAACGGTGTTGACATCGCCGTCGTCTTCCCGAGCACGCTTGCTCCTGTAATCGTCACGGCGGTTACGTCGCTGATTACATTGGTCGCGGTGGTCGCGGGAGTCGTTGCGTTGGTTGCGGTGGTCAAAATTGTTATTCCGACCACGGTTGGCACTGGTAGTCAGTCAGTGGTGTGGGGGGTGGTCGGAGCGTGGAACCCTTGCTGCTTCTTCAATAATTATCTTTTTAGCGTCGTCGGCGTCCGCATATTTCTTAGCAGTGGCTAGGAGCGCTGTAACCGATTTAGGTCTCTTGCGGAGGAGCTTGTCCCTTAGGGCAGTCAGTGGAAGCGGAGGCTAGTGATGAAAGCCTCGATTGCCTCGTTGTCGGAGATTGATGGGACCTTGATGCGCATCTCCGAGAAACGTCGGACGTACTCGCGCATAGTGGCTCGTCTTTCCGATCTCGAATCCAGTTGCAGATCAGTATTTGTTTCTCGGTTGCTCGCAAGTTGCAATGAAGTTGTCGATGAAGGCTTGCTTGAGCTCCTGCCAAGAGTCAAAGTAGATCGCCGGCAAGCTGACCAGCCATTGGTGACCTGCATGGCCAATAGCGACTGGGAAATAGTTAGACATGACATGCTCGTCAGCCATGGCTGATCTGCACGCAGTCTCGTAGAGCATGACCCATAATTCAGGGTTTTCCTTGCCATCATACTTCTGAAGTTTCTCAAGCTTGAAATTCTTGGGCCATATGACTTGGTGAAGGTGTGGAGTAAATTGCTTCAAACCCGGTGGGCCATGGGTAGTGTCATATTCCATACGGTGATAACTTTCATGGGATGCTCGATCGTCGGCTCTCTGGTTGATGCGAGCGCACAGATCACGTCCACCGAGGTAATGGCGAAGATCGTTATTGCCATCACGGTGATCTCGATTGCCATCTGGATTAGCCCTGCGTCCGTGGTTATCGTGGCGATTGTCGCGGTTGTCCCAGCGGTTATCATACCAGACGTCATAGTGGTTGTCGTCCCGACGGCGGTTGTCATCCTGGCCACCATCATGGCCACCGTTTCTGCCTTAACGGTTGTCTGATGGGTCGTTGTTGCACGAGCCACGTTGGTTGAGTGGCTGTGAGCGACTTGGGTGCTGGCGGCTATGGCTTGACTCGACTGAGACGGATGGAGCCTGAGCTTGGTTTACAATCTCCGCGGTCTAGGCCATAGAAGCCGTCAGATAGGCTTGTATTTTATCGCGAACTGCTTGGGTTTCTGGGGTGTTGGGTAGCCGTTGCATTATCGCCATGGCGACGGCTACGTTGGCACTTGGAGTCTTGAAGACCTGTTTGTCCCCCACCCTGTCGAAAGCATCATTGAGGTCACGTGGCTAGACCCTTATGCGTCGTGCCTCCTGGTCTGCTTCGGCTTCGATTTGTCAGCGATTAAATCGGTCAATATTGCGTGCTTCGCGTGTAGTCCTTTCTTGTTCTGTTTCGCCAACTGCTGGTGGTTCGTCATTGCTGACAACATGGATCAAATCCTTTCTCACAGCGGGAAAGACTGGGAATTGTGAGAAACTCAGGGCGTGGTCTGGGATATCTAGATCGTACTTGATGCCTTCATCTTTGTGATGCTGAAGCTCGGTGTGGACTAGATGCATTAGATGCGATGCCAGACGAGGAGCTGGAGTCGCCCTCTTGGACTGTGTGGATGGATCCTTCTTGATAATCTTCAATCCGGATCATGTTGACGAAGTTGCGTGGCTTCGGCCGAGGTCGGTGCATAAAACATAGATCCAAGTGATGTTGTAGGTTGTATGCGTAGTTGGAGGTAGCAGTTTCGTAGGCCATAGGGCTAGACCTGGTGGTTCTCCATCGAGGCTTCAGTACTCAGAGAGCTGGAGACCCATCGCGAAGGCTTGGCCGGCGACTGAGCAGAGCGCCCTTCAGGAGTAGATGTGACCATGAGATCTGTACCAAGTCGTGCAGGACTGACTGGTCCTGAGCTGGTCAGGGTAGATCTGTTGTGGGGAGCGGTTACCTGCTCATTAGGTTGACTTCGAATCATACTTACCAAAGCTAGGGTTTCAGCAAGTTTGGTGCTAACCCGATCGATGGAGTCGAGCAGGTCGGTGTTGTCGATCTACTTCCCTTTGTAGCGAGGGAAGCAGGATGATGAGTTGTCGGCGTGGCTGAAGGTGATGCAGGTGTGGTCGGAGCCAGATGTACCAGTGGTCGGAGCCAGATCCATCGTGCTCGGAAGCCGTATCCAGTCGTGGTCGGAGCCATATCCTGTCATGGTCGGAGCCGTATCCACCATGGTCAGAGCCGTAGCCGATGCAGGTGAAGCAGTGGTCGGCGCAGACTGAATCCACGCCTCCTCCAGGGTCATGGCGATGAAGTCGTCAGAGCCTGGTGGTCCAGGTGATCTGGCCAGCGGTGAACGTGAGGCCGTTCGGTGTAGCCATGGAGCCGGAGATGATGACCATCTTATTTGCTTGGAGAGCAGTACTGCACACCCCCTACCTAGCGCGCCACTGTCAATGAAATATGGTCGGCAGTCTACCTAGGGGTATGCCCAAGGTAGTAGATTGTCGGCAGACAGATGTGCAAGCCATAAATAAGACGGTGACGCAAGACAGACATGAGGTTTTATCTAGGTTTGGCCGTCAAGAAGGCATAATACCTACGTCCTGCATCTGATTTGTATTGCTGTATGTCAATGAGAGATGTTTTTTAGAGGGGTCCCCTACCCGCCTTATATAGTCCCGGGGGCAAGGTTACAGATCTGGAAACTAATCCTAGCCAGTTACAATTGCCATACGTGGCCGGATAAGGATTCCTATTCTAACCGACCAGGATCTTGCCTGATCGCCAAATCTGCCTTGACTCCTTGCGCGGGACTCCGAACAGGTTGGCTGGGCCACGCGTCATCTTTTGGTGGACCGGACCCACCGATCTGGGCCTGGCCCAAGCTTAGCCGTAGCGGTATAGGGGTTAATACCCTCACAGAGGCCGAGCAAGGTGGAGCTCGCCCTCAGAGGTTGGGCGACGCAGGAGCCCATGGCCTCGGTGTTGGGCAAGGCAGAGCCCATCCCTAGAGGACGGGCGATGCATAGCCTGCCCTTCAGAGGCCGGGTGAGGCGAACCCTGTGGCCTCAGTGTTGGCCAAGTCAGAGCCTACCCTTAGAGGTCGGGCGAGGCGAAGCCTGCGGCCTCAGTGTTCGGGTGAGGTGTAGCCCGTCCCTAGAGGATTGGGCGAGGTGGAACCCGACCCCAGAGGTCGAGTGAGGCATAGCCCGCCCTTAGAGGCCTGAGCAAGGCGGAGCCAGCACTCAGAGGTCGGGCAAGGCGGAGCCTGTGGCCTCAGTGTTGGGCGAGGCGGAGCTTGCGCACCTAGGGGTCAGTTGAAGCTGTAATCGCACTCTTGACTGCTCGGATGAATCAATGTTGATGATTATTAGCTCCTCTTCGAGTATGCTTGTATTGGTTCCCGACAATTGCTAAGTATATATTCGATCCTGGACCTATACAGGGTTAAAGGTATATCCAAATCAATTCTTACAACCTAATGCATCAAACATAAAGGACTCAAGTGATATTTTGTAAAACATAGGAGGCTTAAAATGCTCCGGGCTTGCCTTTCAGGAAAGAAGTGGGTGGTGGTCAGGGCACTTCAGAAGTTCCTCAGTAGATGGCATCCTCACCTTCAGGAGCTGCTGGCTATGGTGTCTTCTTATTCTCCGCCTCTTCTTCGAATTCTAGTAGGGTTACTCCTTCGGACTGATCCTATATGTGTGAGCATGAAATAAGATCTCATGGATGCATAGATAATGACATGGATGATATGATATGATAAAATGCATACTCATAAGTATCCTTAACAGTAATGTATTAAACTAAAAACAAGATAAATTTTCTTTTTTACTCAGTAGGTGCATATCTCCTCTCTAGTAATTACACATATTTCCATTTAAGCAATTTCTGAATTACAAAACAGCAGCCACTTGTTTTGACCACAACTAGAGTTTTACACATCCAAAATAATATGATCTTAGACTTTCTAGAAAGCTTATAAAATTCTCTATAACTTTCTTATAATCATCTTAAGGTGACTCAGTAGCTATTCAGGTCAAACAATTCAATCTTTCAGATCTCTCTAGAGGACAAGCAAATCTGACAGCAGACTTTTAAAAGCTATAATTTTTAAACCATAAGGCCTATGAACATTAAATTTTTAGACAATCTAGATGAGTAAGTTATCTACATCTTTGTTATTGATAAGTTTTGCAGAAAAGATCATTATCATCATGAATTTGTCACCACAACAGAAACTACTCATGTAGCCATCTAGTTGAATTATAAAGCAATAATTAACTAGTTGTTTTCTCATCGAGGGGTACCCTCAGGTTGACTCAGAGGCTCGCCGGAGCAAGCTCGACGGTGGCCATGGCGGCTCAGCGACGATGCGCTGGTGGCGCACCGGCCATCTCTAGCCACGAGAGACTCAGGCGAGCTCCGCTATAGCTTCACAGTAACCTAGCAAGGCTAAAGGGTGAAGGTTAGGGTTAGTAGAGGGCACCGGAGGAGCACTGATCGCGTGCATGGCGGCATGTCTGCGCGAGCACAGCTGACTGGTGAGGTCACCATTCCGACGAGGCAGCGGTCCAGTGATGGATCTCCATCTTCAGTGATGGTGCTAGGGTAATGGAGATGCGAAAACACGTGCTAGAGGGGGACGATGGGACCTAGTCCATACCGGCCACGGTGAGCTTGAGCTCGCGGCCCTAGCGGGCGCGTGCGGCGGCAACGGTAGCGGTTAAACCGGCTATGGCATGAGCTACTATGACTTAAGATGACAACGGACTAGGAGGGAAAGAGGTAGCAGGAGCGGTGGACAAGGCTGGCCACGGTGAGCTCGGAGCTCGGCGGCTCTCCGTGGCCATGGCGGCGACGGCGATGTGAAATGCCGCTTTACCTTGGCTCAAACAGTGGCAGTGGTGGGTCGAGGTAGAGAAGATGATGGCGGAGCTGTGAGCGTGATGGATTGGATAGAGGTGCAGTGAGGATGGTGAGTGCTATCAATGGAGGCTTGACGACGGCGTGTGGGTGCGGTGCCCGCTCTGGCGAGGTGAGTACGATAGAGAGCAGAGCGAGAGCGAGAGAGCGCAAGTGAGAGTCGAGAGCAAGCACCTAGCCTCTTCAGCACGGTGACGCGGGGCCGGCGATGGCGTACGGCCACCATGTGGCGCGTGCGTGCTGACGCCGGTTGGCCATGATGCCCGTGGCTTACCGGTTCAAACCGGCCATCATGTCGACTAATAAGCCATCTTCGTGCCATTGCTACTCCTAATCCAGTGCAGAATTAGCAAAAAGTCCCTTACCAAGATTTGTAGAGCTATAGAAGATCTACAACTTTACTTTAGAAAGTTTAGTCAAATTCCCAATGGTTTTCAAACTACAGCGCTCTAAAGTGGCATACTTTGAAACTGTAAGTCATTAAAGACTTAGAAAATTTCACGTCCCTAAAACATCATTTGTTTGATTCTTGTGGACCCTATTTGACCATGTTAGGCACTGAATTGGCTCATAACCCTTAAACAAAGTTTGTTCCACATAAGATAAGCTACAACTTTTATTAAGGGTGCACTACCATGCAAACAATCTATGCTATAGTTCAACTTTAGTCAAAGTAGGATCATGAAAAATGACATTATGAGTAAACTAGGACTTAGAAGCAAAATTGACCCATGTGATGAATACAAACATTGTTCCATTTACCATCCTAGATATGTCTAAGGTGTTTTTTTTATCTCACAACCATTTCTCACATTGGTCACACATGATCACAAGCATATGTAAATATATAAGCAACATCACATGTGATAAAGAGAAGGTGAATGAAATGAAACTTCACATGCTCATGCTCATGAATGCTTGGATGATGCTTGTGCTCATGAAATGCAAGTGCCAAATGCATGCTTAACACTAGGGTGCTACAAAGCAGTCATGATAGTCGAGGGGCAGACTGAGGACTTGCTTCAAATTATCTTGGTTTGTAGAGGCACGCATTAGTTTATAAAATTCGAATCTAAATAAAATTATCTTTGATGCATGGTTCTTGCAAGTTCAACAAATGTTATCAATTACATGAAAATAAAGATGAGTTGGGTTCAACATAGATCAAAGCCACTCATGACTACTACTATTACTGATACAAATGTTGTGACCGAGTGCACTCCATAGGCTATAGTTTTACTCACAGCTCTATACCGTATAGTGTCCGATGAGATCAAATGTGCCGCATTCGGACATTCTTTCAAGTGTAGTAAAATATGAACAACTATTGGGCTGCTCCATTTCAGTGGCTTGTTTCTCGACATGTATTTCTCGGAAGGTGTGCTCCTCAGAGATCATGGAGAGATGTGGCCTCACCTTACCTCACGCTATCGCTCGGCGTCTGTTGCAATTCCGTCGGCCGCCCACGTCCCCTGCTATAAAAATAGAGGAAAAACAAGGGAGTCAGTACAGTTGTCTTGTAACCTTGCGAACTCACCTTTCCTGCTTGTTGCCTCCTCTCTAGCACCTCATTCTTCAAGCTTGAATCATGGTGGCGAAGAAGCGTCCAAGGGAGGAGACGATGGGGCACTAGCCGAGGAGAAGGTGTTCGAGGGCCCACCACGCCTTCGTGTTAGACTAGTGGAACCTTGGTGAGTACTGATCTCGCCCTTGATCTTTTTGGGAAGATTATGATGTTCTTTCTTGGTGTAGTGCCATCTCCACTAGACATCTCCATTGCTCGCCCGGCGCCATAGCCTCTCATTGGCGAGGACAGACCCTCATCATTCCAGTGGTTAGCGGCCCAGTCCTTGCAATTAGTAGGCTCCTCCTCTTCCAGCTCATCAAGCGATGAGGAAGGGGGGGACATCTACACCGTGGTGTGGGACCTAGATGTGACTAGGTAGGCTCTCCATGTGGAGAGCTAGGAGGCGGAGCGGCTGCGGTCGTGCCTCTTCATTGTGGAGACGGCTGCGGCTGAAGCCATAGTGGGCTAAGCGCAGGCACAGCTTGCTGGTAAGGCATTATCATTACCATATCTTCTTATTGTGTGGCACCACATCCTATTAATTGGTAGGGTTTTCTCATTCTTGCTCTTTCAGCCAGTCATGGAGTAGCTTAACGCTGTGTCCGTGCTACCGACGGGGCCAAACTTCTATGAGCACATTCATGCTCTGCCATCATGGATCCAGGAGGTAGTGATGCATGGCATTCACCATGGAGCTACGTCAGCCTTGGCCGCCGCCCCACCTTCATTCAGATGCGGACTTGCATGTGATGGAGCCTTTAAAATTCCTATGTTTCTCCAAATTCCTAAGGAGCCATAAGTTTTTGAGTTTCTTTTGTCCATTTCTCAGGATTCTATTTTGTAGTGTTGGTGGGCCCTGAACAGACGGGGAGATCTACCCAAAATTTGATTTTTGGTGAAAATTTTGCACCGCATCGAGTAGTGTCGCCAACACGCACCGAAAATTAGATATCTCTGTCCTGCCCTCCGCATAGAAATTAGGTTTACCATGCCGTCGATTTCAGACAATGGCATTTGTGGTATTTTGATGGCCACATAAAAGCGTAAAGAGTCGCCGTCTCTGCCTCCATCTCCATTCTCTAGCCGCACCATCTTTCATCCAGCTCCAAATCCTAGTCCCATGGCCTAATTCTCCACTCTCCAGCCGCCCCCTCTGCCACCCCGCTCCAAACCCTAGGCGCCATCGACACAGCAGATCTACTCAATATCCACTCTCATACCTTTCCAGACCCTAGCCAGAGCTAGATCCCCTTCGATTCATCGACTAGTAGGTCAGATCTAGATAGGCCGTATCTAGATCCTCTACCTCGGCACCTGTCATGACCGATCCGGATCCAAACCCTAGCTAGAGCTAGGATGTCGTACACCTTTGTCAATGCCAGGCCACACTAGTTCTGCTACCATGATGACAAGATGGCAGTGCCGACGATGAGGCATAGCCAGGGTACACAGAGGAAGAGGTACCCAAATTCCTTTTATGATGTGTGTTGTATTATAGTGGTTGAACCTGCGATATGAAGATAGCAATGGGGTTACATATTTCCTATAGTTGAGTGTAGCTGACATGTGCTTTATTGGATTAATAACTTCCGTACAAGCTGTAGTTACTAGTTAGGCACTTATTTGCATACTCTTGCTCTGTTATGTTGACATTCGATAGAAACTTTAGTTAATAAATACCTTTGTAATCTAGATGAACAGCCACTAAATGCTTTCAACGAGAACGGGAGGCACAAATCGCAAAGAATCATAGGGAGATGGAAGAACTAGGGGAGGTAGTTGAGGGATTTGGTGATACAGATGAAACATATTCATATTTAAAAGATAAGTCAGTGGCCCTTGCAATTGAGGTGCTTGTTCTACCTTGTATTTGAGTTCAGATGGGAGGGGCGGGGGTGGGGTGGGGGTGGGGGTGTAGATAGCAATGCAATGCTTTGCCGTTTGGATAGCAATGCAATTTGTACATGCTTGCTGCTTAAGTTTGTTTCTCCAATTTCAGCATCTAGGGTCAAAGAAGCCATAGAGGAGGCTCCGCCAATAGGACCAAAGGCAGCCCTAATACAAGTCCTAGAGGAAGGTAGTCCAAGAGAGTGAAGTTAACATAACTAGGAGAGTTGACTCATGGATCTGAGAAGAACAAGCAAAACCTGTGCAAAAGTGAAGTACCACTAGGCTACAGGATCTCGCTCCTATGTTGTACCGATGTAATCATTTGTAAGTGATGGTTGTGTTTTATTATTTCTCTTGCCTTTGTATAAATAGAAACTCATGTGCACTGTTAATAGAAGCAATAGTGGTAGGAGCCTAAATTTGGCATCATCATTTAATTTTGAAGTTGCAATTTTGCACCAATCAATATGGTACATGTGCAATGTGCTTATGTAATCCATATCTGTAACCTAATGTTTACTGCTTGAATTTCAGTAGTATGTAAGCCATATTAGTACATGTACATTGTGCTTATGTAATCCATATCAATATGACGACGATAACAAAAACAACAAATCCTTTTGGTCAGAAGCAAAAAACTTAGGACTTGGGAGAATCGAAACCCACAACCTAGCAGCTCAACACTACCACATCTCTACCACTGCACCGCATACTCATTCATATCAATATGAAACATGCAGTTAATTGTTATGAACTAATCTCTTGGGTTTTCAATTAAAGTCCTCTTCCACTATCTATAACCTAATGTTTACTACTTGAATTTTACATAAAGCTATGGAAACTATGCGAGCAGAACCTGTTGCTGATGGGCACAAGCCAATGACTAGTTCTGATGTTGTTTCAAAGGTCCTCTATCTCTCCCAGGGCTAGGACCACTCCCTAGGTCAGCAGCAACACCCTTCTTTTGAAGAATGCTGGTATCCTGACAAGCTCCACCAGAACAGAGACATCGGTCAGAGAGAACGCTTTGGGAACAGCTTGTAGCTGAAAAGGAAAGCTCCGCTAACCTCATCGAACAAGTGGCTGAACTAAAGAGGAAGATAGAAAAGACTAAAAGAGAGTTTGAGGAGTTCAAGATACAGCAATAGGAGGAGTACAATAAGCTACATAAGGATATCATACGCTTCAGCTCTTCTTCTGGTAACTCTCAGTCATCAACTCTGTTGGCTTGATACAGTGAACATTTGTGGTTTGATGTGTGTACTCGGATTGTTGAGCACATGGTAGAAACTAGGCAGGCCACGTGATCAAATAAAAATGCAACACATAGATGAACCAGTGCATGACACATGAAATAGTCATGGCATGACACTGTGGGCTAATAAAAATCCGACAAGTGGAAGGAAGTCGTCAAGCTATATGGCCGAATAAAAAAAGAAACATGCATGGACAGCACCGTGGCACATGGTCAAATAAAAAATGGCCACAGTCGACCAATAAAATTAAGACACATGGTCCAATAAAGAAGTGACACGTGATCCATGGGCAACACAACACGTGTGCCAATAGAAAACTTACATGAGAAACAACAGGACCCTGACACGTGGTCCATTAAGAACCAGAAACGTGCAAGAACCAGAGATGGCCATGTTGTCCAATAACTAGGTGACACGTGACCCGAACCATCTCTAATGGAATCAGCTATAGCATGTACAAGTGGAAAGCATCTCTAACAGAAGCGATCGCCTAGCGTGGCTGCCCCCTGCCACGAATGCCAAAACAGTTCTATGACGATGAATTTTTTCGTCATACATCAAGCCACTTCTATGACGAATTTCTAGATTCATAACGTAAGCTCAAGTATGACGCAACTTCTATGACGAATCGTTTTTCGTCATAAATTCATCATAAAACTAAAATTATGATGAATTTAGCTCCTTCAGTAACTGAAAGTTGTTCGTCATGAAAGTGGATATTCCGAGTACTAAAAGGCAATGGTAATGCTTTCGCACTTCCCTCCATCTTTCTTGGATTTTTATTCCCCTCTTCACGCATCTAAGTACAAAGCAAGCTTTTATCTGTTTACTAAGGACCTCATGATCCAATCTCTACAGGCTTCCTCTCATTCAGGCGACAAGTGCCACCACTTTCGAGTATGAAGTGCCTTTCCAGCTCCACTAGATCATAGTCAAGATGGAGGAGGAGGCCCCAACAAGAGAAACGAAGTGGCTGTCCTCATAGACCATGTCTTGGTCCTCATCCTCCGTCGTCTCATCGCTCAGCTCCTTGTGTAGTTGCAAGTGTGTATGTCACTCCTGGAACCACCTCATCTTTGAATTCGAGTATCGTAAGGAGCTGCCCTAGATTGTCCGCCGGATTCTTCTATCAGTAGCTAGAAAGATAAATGCAAGTTCACCAGCATCAGTCGGTGAATACCCCTCCTTGACCTTCTTGTCCTTCCCCATTCAGGATGTTGTGATCTTAGATTACTATCACGGGCTCATCCTCTGCTGGTGCGTTGGGTTTTGCTATGTTGTCTGCAATCTGGTGACTAGCAAATGGTGGTTATTATCGGATAATAACCGTTCTTTTGGTTTCAGCTCGCTTGGGGTTCGATCTAACAATTTCCTCAGCACTTTCATGTGATTAAATATGGGAAGAAGAGGACTGGGTGAGTCCATAGGTGTGAGCATCTACTAATCTAAGAGTGTAGCATGGATATTTAAGGAATCTAAATGGGGTGAGGGTGTTGTATGCACATATTCGACAAGTGTGTTTCTTAATGGTTTTATGCACTAGCTGGAGTTGTCCTAGATAGTTGCTATTGATATGCAGGGAAAGACATGGAGAAAAATTTGTAGGCCACGTGGTGAAGCAATCTCCATCCATGAAGCTTAGGGTCAGTTGTGTTTATGTACTGCTAGTATGTTTAGGAAGTCTCATCTTTCATTCTGGATCCTAGAAGACTATGATACTGATAACTAGACATTGAAGCATACGATGACCATGTTGGAGATATTTGGACAGAACAATATTTAATTTTGTTATGATGTTTGCGATGTAGATTACAGAGCAATTGTAGTTCGCCTAGAATGGAATTTGATTTTCCTTGTTGGTGGGGACAGAACACTAATCGCATATGACATGGACCTAAGAAAAGTTCTTGTCCTCCCTGTCCAGATCATGCGGTATCCTAGACCTACCTGGAGGCTATGTCTAGAGGAACCTCACTATCTTTATTATGTTCCCTTATTCATGGAGTCAGTAGGAGAGCAGTAAAGTTGCATATGCCGGCTTAGCGTACTATACCTCCGCGAGGAGGCACTCATTTCGGCGCCCATCAGGGGGGCACCCTCCATTGGCTTTGGGACACCCAATGACTTCAACAACGAGGCGCCTACGCTTCATTCTGAGCAAACGCTCTGCTCAAACCCCGCTATGAGTAATGTACCTGCTGTTATTTACTCGCTATTTACTATCTTTCACCGATTATCTGGGGGGACCCGTGTTGTTCGCACTGCAACCACTGTACGGCTAGTTCCCCTATGGCCTCGCGTCCCCCGTGGACGCGTACACCCGGGGGCTTCGAAAGATGCTGGCGCCGCCCCCTCTCACAACCGAATTCATAGGGATGGTGAGCTATGCTCCCACCTGTTTCTACGAACTCATAGATGATGAGGTTGAGAGTGATGGCTCCAGCATCGGTGACATGGCATCTAGCCACCGTCTATCCTGAGAGTGCGCTGTGGTGGATGCTTCGGGACAGCCGCCAATGGTAGCGAAGTCCTTGCAGACTCACACCCCTTTGGACCCTCGTGCGGGGGCCCTCGTGCTTGCATAAGAGCACGTCGAGGAGCTATGACAACGGCGACAGAACTAGCCACCACCTACATCGGCATGCTCGGTGCAGCACATTGCGCCCCATGCATGTAATCCGGTGAGCAGCACCCAGGGGTCGCGCCCGCTAGGTCCAGCGCGACATCATGAACGAGGGGAACGACCCCCATAGTTCGCTCAGGCTAGCCAGAACATCGCCATTGCGGCAATGCTTCTACGCAGCATTCCTAAGCCCATCAAACACCAGGAGCGGGCGATCCACCGAAACCTCTAGGCGCTGGTGGAAGCCGCTGCCGTTCAACAGGCGGAAAGCTTTGCATTGTGACTCCGACTCAGCGGCCTCTCTCCCCACCAGGGGAGTGGGGATGCACCAAATGGATCACTCCATCCGCTCACCGCTATAGCCACCAAGCGTGGCACTAGGAGGCCGGAGCTACGCTATGGTCTGACTCGGCGCCTGCTCCACACCGACCATCGGTATGCGAACTGGCTCAGGTCCGAGCCAAAATGCTCACAGCGTCATTAGCAACTGGCATCAGGCCCGTTGTGATGATGACGTCTATTGGGTGGCGGTGAGGGTAGGCGACATGGACCCTGGCCGAACCATTAAGGGAGCGATGAATCGTGCCCTAGGCATGGTCACCAGCCAAACGACCGAAGTTCTGACCTAGATGGCCCTAGACCATGGGCCTTTGGCTGACGCATCTAGAGTGTGCCGTTCCCACCACGTGCTTCTGACCGCCTAGCAACATCGCCAAGTACATCGGGGAGACAAACCCCGGTATATGCCTCGAAGATTTCTGACTCGCCTACCGAGTCAGAGGGGTGGATGATGACCATTTCATCATTCAATATCTCCCCATCTGTGTGGGGGAACATGTTCGAGCATGGCTCAAATTCCTCCCGCATGACAGCATCCGCAATAGGGCAGACCTTAAGAGGATCTTTGTTAGAAATTTCTAGGGGACATATGTCCACCATGGTAACTCCTAGGACCTCAAGAGCTACCAGCAGGAGCCTAGCAAGTCTCTGTGGGATTACATCCGTAGGTTCTCCCAATGATGCAACTCCCTCCCTGATGTCATCGACGTGGACGTCATCAGCGCATTCCTCTCTAGGACAACCAACGAGTCCCTGATCCACAAGCTTGGGTGTTTGATGCCCCGTACCACCCATGACCTGCTCAACATCGCCACAAACCATGCCTCTGATGAGGAGGCGGTCAGAGCGGTCTTCAACGGAGGCTGAGGCAAAGGCAATGCCAAGCACGAGGACCAAGATGAGGGCCCCTCCACGTAGAGGGGCGAGAAGAACAAAAAGGATCGGCGCCGACCACAACACCGCGTTGGTCGCCGTAGCTGATCGCACGGGCAAGCAGCCCCAACAGGGCATGTCTGACCACTTCAATAAGCTCATGGATAGTCCGTGCACCAACCACGCCTACCCTATCAAACATCTCTACAAGGACTATGAGCTCCTCAAACATTTCCTACGATAGGCCAGTGGGCCAAAAGAAGAAGACGGCAAAGAGGTGGCAGCCTAGAAGGGAGGCGCGGCGGGCAAGGACGAGGATAGCTTCCCCGACCTCGAGGAATGCATCATGATCTTTGGGGGATCTGACACCAAAGCGCTAGCACAAGGTACGCTACCGAGAGGCATGCACCGCTGAGACGGCTGTCCTCTCCTTCCTTAGCTGGTCAGAATCTCTGATCACCTTCGACCAGAGGGACCATCCCTCCCATGTTGCCAGACCGAGACGCTACCCGCTCATCGCCGACTCCAAGGTCTAATACCCCTAGGTGTAGAAACTCCTATATGCCGTGTTGATAGTGACCTGGAAGCTCCTGCACTACTTCACCAATCATGAAGTCACGGTCGTCACTTCATACCCGCTTGGAGACATCATCCGCAACCGAAACACCATGGGATGGATCTCCAAGTGGTCACTCAAACTCATGGGCCACAACATTAGGTATATCCCTCGTACCACTATTAAGTCTCAAGCTCTCATAGATTTTATCACCGAATGGACGGAGGTCCAGCTACCGACCCCTGACGTCACCCACGAGTATTGGAAATGTACTTCGATAGGTCCATAATGGCACCTGGCTTGGGGGCTGGAGTGGTTCTAATCTCCCCAGATGGGAGTAGGCTCTGCTACGCCATCCGCCTCCATTTTTTGGCCTCAAACAATGCCACAGAATACGAGGCCCTCAATAATGGACTGCGCATCGCCATCGAGCTCGGCGCAATGTGACTCTACGATCGTGGCGACTTGGAGTTGGTTGTTGATCAAGTCATGAAGGAGTCCTCCTGCAAAAGCCCCCTCATGGCAGCATACTGCCAGGAGGTGTGCAAGCTCGAGGACAAATTCTAGGGGATCGAGCTACATCACGTCCCTCGAAAGGACAATGATGCCGCCGATTTTCTTGCAAAATTGGCCGCTAGGTGGGATCCGTCTCCATGTGGGGTCTTCATCAACTACGTCCATGAGCCATCCACCCGTGTCTTGGGAGGTCTGATCTAGACACACCCCGATGCCAAGCCGGCGCCTAGGGGCTCCGACCCGAATGCTAGCCTGATGCTCGGGGACTCCGACCCTAGTGCCTCCATGACGACGTTGCCCGCCGGTGTTGCCGTGTTGGCACTCGATCAAATCGACTGGTGAGCACCACTACTCACCTACCTCCTTAAGGAGGTTCTCCCACCCAAAAGTACTGAAGCACGACAGATCGCTCAACGCGCCAAGACCTTCGTCATGCTCGATGACGAACTCTAGAAATGGAGTCCATTGGGGATGCTCATGAAGTGCATCCCTACCAACCAGGGGAAGCAGCCCCTCCTTGAGGTCCATGCTAGGATCTATGAACATCACATGGCCCCAAGGTCGCTGGTCGGAAAAGCCTTTCGCCAAGGTTTTTACTGGCCCGCCGCACTATAAGATGCAGAGGAGGTCATCCGTAGGTGAGAGGGATGCCAATTCTATGCTCGGCAAACCCATTTGTCGGCACAGGAGCTTCAAACCATCCCCATCACCTGGCCATTTGTGGTCTAGGGCCTCAACATGGTAGGACCCCTCAAAAAGGGCCCAGGCAGCTTCACTCAACTACTCGTAGCGGTCAACAAGTTTACCAAGTGGATAGAGGCCAAGCCCATCACCAACATCTGCTCAGAAGAGGCGGTCAAATTATTATTCGACATCATCTACCGGTTCGGCGTTCCTAACTGTAGCATCACCGACCACAGGACTAACTTCACTAGAAAAAAGTTCCTTAGACTTCAGTGATGGATATGGCATCAGGATCAACTGTGCCTTGGTCGGACATCCACATACTAATGGTCAGGTCGAGCGTGGCTAATGGCATGGTCCTCCAAAGACTTAAGCCACGTATCTTCGACTGACTCAACAAGTATGTCGGGCGATGGGTTGCAGAGGTCCTCGCGATCCTCTAGAGCCTAAGAACGAACCCGAACTGATCCATAGGGTTCACACCCTTCTTCTTGGCTTATAGAGCTGAAGTAGTGCTGCCCTCCGACCTCGACCATGGTGCCCCGAGAGTAAAGGCTTTCGACCATGACCGAGCCATGGAGGCTCAGCAAGACGTAGTCGATTTGCTCGAGGAGGCCCACGAGACGACTAGCATCTACTCTGCTCACTACCAACAAACTCTCCATAGGTACCATGAAAGGAAGATCAGAGGAAGGATCCTCGATGTCAGCGATCTCATACTCCGGAGGACCCAATCAACGAAGGAGAAACACAAACTCTCTTCACCATGGGAAGGACCCTATATGGTGACCGAAGTGATCCGACCGGGTGCCTACCGACTGAAGGACGACAACGGCAATGTTCTCACTAACACTTGGAACATTGAATAGCTACGTTGTTTTTCCCCTAAATTCGGTCTTACTGCTTTTATTCAACACTAGCTCCTGTAAAGCACCCCAGCCTGAACACTTTCAGCCCAGGGTCGCTCAGGGTCTCCATAAGGGTACAATACTAAATACTACCTCTCTTTTTTACTATCACATGGTTAAAACTTTTCGCCCAAACAAAAGGGCATTCCATTCCATTGATTACCCTACGTGACTTTATTCTTACTCCCAACCAAGCGCACCCCGCCTTGACCTATGGTTATGAGCAGCCGAGCCTCGCGGGCCACGCCCAGGTTCTTAAAGTTGTAGCCTATGGAATGAATGGGTAGGTGTGAAAAAGAAAGGATAAGAACAAAGCTATGCTAGGATAAAAAAACAAGGAATGGATAGTGATTCTATCACAAAGCAGAACTGATGTATTCATTGATACAAAAACTGTTCACACAGGGGCTACCCCACAAACTTAACAATTACATTACTGACTACTTCTACTCCAAATGCTACTATTGTCGCTCGACGACATCAGCTGATGCCAAAGGTGAGGCCATGACGCATGCCATCGGACAAAACCAACACCGTAAGGACCCTGCCTGGTTCCGCTCCCTCGACTTCGATGAGCGCAATGGGTACCTCAAGGGCGTCGCACCCATAGATGCTCAGCAGAAGAGCATGGAGCTCCTGACCTTCTTATGTAGTCGACGCAGCTCCTGTATAGGGACACTGCCCGTCGAAGTATGGCCGTCATGGCTGGAGGATGTCTCATCAAACTTTATGAACTGGCCAACTTGAGCAGCTACAAGGGCAAAACCTCCCACCAGCGTAGCCCAGAGCATCTTCTCCTCTGACAAGACTCACCCAGAGAAGATTCACTAAAAGGAGTCCACATGCGGCTCCATCCCAACGAAAGCCTCACAGATGGTGATGAAGCCGGTAATGTGTTGTACCCTCCAGTGTGCCACCTCCTTCGACGGAAGCAGCACCTTCTTGGCGAAGGCAGCCAGCACCACCTCCTTGGGCAAAAGCAGCCCCTTCTCAGTGAAGGTGGCCAACACCACCTCATCTACGCTAGGATGACCTCTAGCTCGACATTGTGCTCCAAAATCATGAACGGGTTTGTGAGTTCTCCTTTCCCTCTCCCTTCCCCTATTTAAGGAGGAGATGCAGCAGTTGAAGAAGGGCAAAGGATTGGGGCAAAAACCCACTCCCTTCCCCCATTCAATGCGGATGGGAAACGACGGGACGCGCCCTGACCGATGGGATGCACCCCACCCGATGGAACGGTGCCTGGTCAGACGGGACTTGGCCTGGGTATGGCCCACCACTACCGCACGTCGGGTGCGAGAAACAAAGCGCCACCATGCGTAGGTGGCCCTCTGCCTTCCTAGGAGGGACTTGGAAAGGCCCAACTATGGGATCTCCACGTAGGAGAGACCATCGGGCTTCCTGAGTCAATCGGACAACTCAGGCAAACACTGAGAGATAGGTAAGGAGCAGAGGGATGCCCCATATAGGCCATGCTGACTCCATCATGAATGACAAGCATGGATCCTAGTCAGACATTTCAATTGGAGCTCCTTAAACCCCGTCACTCGAGTCATCAAGGTAACATTACTAACCCCCACTATTTCTTTATATAATCATTCATTCATCTATACACGCATTCATTCATTCCATACATCCAAAAGCATCGCATATGCAGTTGAATGCATCACAATGCTCCGTGTTGTGTCACGAAGCGGTAGTTGCCTCATTCAACATGAGCAATGACAAATCGGGGTTCGAAGGCTAGCCCACGAAGGGCTCGAGGCCGCCTCGCGTCAAACAGAGCCAGGGGAGAAAATGCGGATGAGCCCTGAACAGCCCTCGCCCAGTCTGCCCCAAGGCAAACAGGGTCATTTCAACCTTCTCATTCGATTCTAACCTCCCGCTAAACCCATAGAATCTCCATCGAGGGGAGGTCATCGGGCCACCTGGGTCGGTCTCTAGAATGACCCAGGCATCTACCGAGTTATAGGTTAAGGAGCAGTGGAGTGCCACATGAGGGCTATGCCAACCCCATCACGAATGATGGACCCGGACTTCACTCGAACATGCCCGTTAACGAGCTTACCGAGCACATCACTCGAGCCATCGAGGCAAGCCACGTTAGCTCAGCCCCTCCGGTCGCGAGATTGCGAGAAACCGTGGACAGGGTAACACACAAAACTCAACCGACCCCTACCAAAGCCCAACGGGGCTCAGGGGCTCAAGACACCTAAGCTGCCTTGGCCGCGCCTGACACCAGGATCCATGACTCTATCTCGCCCAATCCCTAAAATTACCTCGACTATGCCCGACGCCAGGATCCGCGACTCCATCGCTCCTGATCCCTAAAACTGCCTCGGCTACGCACGATGGGTCCACGAGTCCACCTCGCCCAATCCCTCAATTGTGCCCGATGCTAGGATCCACGACTTTATCTCGCCCGATCCCTAAAACTACCTCGGCTGTGCCCGACGCCAGGATCTGTGACTCTATCTCACCTGATCCCCAAAATTGCCTCGACTACGCATGATGGGTCCACGAGTCCGCCTCGCATGATCCCTCGGCTACGCTCGACGTGAGGATTTGCTACTCCATCTCGCTCGATCCCTAAAACTGCCTCGGCTATGCATGATGGGTCCGCGAGACCACCTCATCTGATCCCTCGGCTATGCCCGATGCCAGGATCCGCCACTCTATCTCATATGATCCCTAAAACTACCATGGCTACGCACGATGGGTCCATGAGTTCACCTCTCCCGATCCCTCGGCTACGCCCGATGCCAGGATCCATGACTTCATCTTGCCTGATCCCTAAAACTACCTCAGCTACGCACGACGGGTCCACGAGTCCGCCTCACCCGATCCCTTAGCTGTGCCCGATGCTAGGATCCGCGACTCCATCTTGCTCGATCCCTAAAACTGCCTCGGCAACACATGATGGGTTCGCGAGTACACCTCGCCCGATCCCTCGGCTGCGCCCGATGCTAGGATCTGCTACTCTATCTTGCCTGATCCCTCAAACTGCCTTGGCTATGCACGATGGGTCAGTGAGTCTGCCTCGCCCGATCCCTCGGCTGCGCCCGACGCTAGGATCCATGACTCCTTCTCACCGGATCCCTAAAACTGCCTCGGCTGTGCATGATAGGTCCATGAGTCCACCTCACCCAATCCCTCGGCTATGTCCGATGCCAGGATCCACAACTCTGTCTCGCTCGATCCCTAAAACTGCCTCGACTGCGCATGATGGGTCCGCGAGTCCACCTCGCTCGATCCCTCAGCTGCGCCCGACGCTAGGATCCGTGACTCTGTCTCGTCCGATCCCTAAAAATCGCCTTAGCTACGCACGATGGGTCCGCTAGTCCACCTTGCCCAATCCCTTGGCTGCGCCCGACACCAGGATCTGTGACTCCATCTCGCTCGATCCCTAAAACTACCTCGACTGCGCACGATGGGTCCACAGTCTGCCTCGCCCGATTGAATTAAGTGATTATATATGAATAGGTAACAAGGATGGTCCCATGCTATACTTGCCTTACACACCGATCCTTCGGTAAGCTTTAATCTTTGATGTCTTTCTTCTTCTTCTGGATCATCATGTGTATCTCACTGACTAGACAATCATAGAACACCACACAAACATCCATACACATACATGCATAGCATACAGTTGCATCTATATCAGAACAGTACACCAATCATAGAAAAATAAGTGAAAGAGATTGAAACATGATTCTACGCATCGCTACGTACACACAGTCACGAGAAGCACGCTAATCGGAGCTATGGTTGAAAAGTTACAACTACCGAAAGATTTGCTTAATACGTGGAAAAGATAACTATAGGCTTTATTTATGTTAACTTTATTAATTCATATAGATGAAAGATATTTTATAAACAATATGGATTAATTTAAGTCAATTTTAGATTTAAATTATAAAACAAAAGTAATACAACTTATATTTTATGTATAAAACTCAGTTACATAATCATTAATCAAGATATGATTTAAACTATGATTTTTATGAAATAGTAATATAGTAAACATCATTGCTAAAGCGTAGATCTCATCGTTACGAAACAAACGCAACTTGAATGGACTATTTCAGAGTTGAAATAAACAAGTTATGATTTAAACAAATTTTACGTTGGTTAATTAATAGATTAAATCTACTCATAAATTTCAAGTGTTGAAAACATGCCTAACAGTTGTATATTTATGTAGAAAACGTAAACACGGTCCTAACGCAACTCGAACGGATCAAATCGGACTTAAAACGTAAAAGTTACGCATAAAATAAGATCCAGTGGCATTCCTGTGAATATTTGAACTCAAATTTGAATTAAAACAATTAAGATTCTGAATTTAAATGTACTTTGGACTGGGCACACTAATTCTGGAATTTACAGGGTCCTAAACGAATAAAATCTGGGCGGATTTGTAATTATTTTGAACTGCTTTGGATCGCGGGTTGATTCACTAAAACCGAGGGGCTATTTTGTAAAACAGGCGCGGCTTTGACTGCGGTTGACCCTGCTGCTGACTGTGCTGACACGTGGCGGCATAGGGTTGGTGCGGCTCACCACGTGGTGGTGGACCAGTGCTGACGCGGTGGGGTGGAATGGGTCTACGGCCCATGGTGGACCGGTCACTTAACCTGAAGGGGTATATAATCGTGGCCGTTCAAAATAGATCCGATGGCGCAGGTGGGATCGGGGTGATTACCCGTCGCTGCATAGTGCCTCCGGCGAGGGCACCATGGCCGGCGGTGAACCGAGCACGGCGGCGGGCGTCGGGGGCGTTCCGGACTTCCTCGGTCGAAGCCGAAAGTTCGTACGTGAAGCGCAGGTCCTTGCGAACTCAACGGAGCGCCAAAAATGAGGACCAAGAACAACCGAGGCGGCTTCCCACGGTGGCGCCATGGCCGGCAGCTTGGGGCTTGTGGATGTGGCGTTCTAGTGGGCAATATGTTTAACTAGAAGCACAGGGGGGAGGAGAAGCTTACTACGAGTCGATTGGAGTGGAGCGCGGCGTCCGGGGAGTCTCCGAGGAGGCGGGGTCGGCGGCGGCAGTGGTGGCTGGAGAGATGAACGGAGAAAGGAGAAAGGGAGGTGCCTGGTTGGGGGCTTTATAGGCCTAGGGTGCTGCGTGGATGGAAGGGGAGCGGGGCTAATTGGTAGCTTGCCGAACGGGCGCGGTCGACTTGCCTTACACGGGCGCGCCATAGGCGGCGGCGAGAAAAGGAAGGAGGTGCTCGGGAAAGGAAAGAAAGGAACGGGGAAGAAAGGAAAGGGGCCGGCTGACTGGCAGGACCCACGGGCAGTGAGGGGGAAGGGCTGAGGCGCGCGGGCGTAGGCGCGCGGAGCAGTGGGCCGCGGAGGCGAGGTAGCAGGCCGGGGCGCGGGAAATGGGGAAGAGGGGATGCTGGGCCGTCCGGTTCCTTGGCTGGGCTGAAATGGAAGAAAGGAAGATTTTTTAAAATGAAATTCTTTTCTATTTCTAAATTCTATTTCCTTTCTTAATTCAAAATAATTTCAAATGTGAACCAAATCAAGCATAAATATGATTTAAAATATAATTTCTAATTCCAACATAAATGAACCAATTTTTGGTAAGTTTCCAAAAATAACTTTTTTTAAGTTCTTACATTTTCCAATTCCTTTTCTTTTTCTAATTTTCTTTTCTTTCTTTTCTTTTATTTCAAAGCCATTTTCAAACTCTTTTTCAAAAGCATTCTAACCATTTTGACTTTTAAACTAAAACCACTCAACCAATAAAATTAAATGCAATAGCATGTATGCATCAAACATATTGCTACCTTATAGTGTATTTTAATTTAATGAAAATTTTTATTTTCCTATATTTCATGTGCACAAAAATTCATAAGTAAATCATTTTAGCTCTATTTCAAAAGAGGCAATTTTTTTAGGGTGTTACAATTCTACCCCCTTAAGATGAATCTCGTCCCGAGATTCGAGAAAACTAGGGACAAGGAAGGGAAACAGAACTAGGAATAGAACTCAAATGAAACATTCCAACATTTCAACTTGCATTGTAAACTAGCTTAACAAGTTACATCTGTCCCATCTGCAAAGCTTAAGAACAAAAGATTTGGCTGCACGGACTACCCCTTTAAGTCAAGGGATACAGCTGTCCTGAATACAGAAATCTTAAACTCAAGGGCATAACTATCTTCATATGACACCCCCATCTTGACTTCTAACGTAGTTGTGTTACACCTCAAAGAGATGAGGAAAATCCATCTTCAATTGATTCTCATTTTCCCAGGTTGCATCTTCCTCTGATTGGTTATTCCATTGAACTTTACAAACATTAAGCACTTCTCCCTTAAGAGTTCCCTGGGCTCTTTCTAAGATTCTAACTGGATAATCACCATCTGACGGATGGAGCTCCTCCAAGGGTGTTTGTTCCTCTACACCATCATCTGGAAACTCACAGTCAACTTTACTATCCTCAGTATTCACACCTTCTATTAGATCATTTCCATTGTCATATTCCTCAGATGCAGGTTGAAAACCCTCATACTCAATTCTTTCTCCTGATGGTGTGGTTAGAAGCACCAAATGCTGGGCATACTTGATGACTCCTTTACATGCAGACATCCATCCCATTCCAAGAATAACATCAACGTCCACTAACTCTAATACAATAAGGTTTGCTTCAAATTTTATCCCCTTTATGTCAAGACTAACTTTTGGGCATATGTGGTTTGCCTTCATTTCTCCCCCTGGGGACTTAACTATCACTGGTTTCCTCATTGGTAGCATAGTTATCTTATGTTCTTTTACGTATGCACTAGAGATAAATGAATGTGACGCACTGGGGTCAAACATCACCATAGCATTGGCTGAACCTACTGCAATCCATCCATAAACGACCTTCTTAGCTCCATGAAGGGTAGTCATATTCACATTATTCAATTTTCCAAGGATGTAATTCTGTTTTAACTTATTACCATGCACCTGCTTCCCATGGACATTCTGTTCGTGCTCTTGAGAGCTGACCTGTTGCACTTTATCATCGGGTTGCGGATACTGATTCTGATCTATTCTCACAAGTAGATTCATAGGATGTGACTGATATTCTGGTTGCGTAGCAAACCAAGGTTGAGTGTTCCTTAGCTGGCATTGAAGATCACGTTTTCTCTTTTTCTCTTCCATTAGCTGAGTCTACGTCATCAAAGCTTGCTCTTTGGTTGGGGGACTTGACGGCGATGGGTTAGAGGTGGGAACATTCCTTCCAACATCTTGTGAAGCATTTCTCCTGGTAGAGGCCATCTGTTTCCAACATATGTGCATTAGGATTTAGTCATTCATAGCATTCCTTATTGTAGTTTCAAGAGATAACAAGTTAGGATTGATAGTATGAAAGACTAGAGAAAAACCCAGCCATCGGAATATCCAATTCTTCCACATGATACACTAGAATGCAAGAAAACTTCATCTTGCAAACCCTTCAACTTGGCTACCCCCCTTAAGATGAGTTAAAGTAGGGGACACCAAAGTATAGCTCACATCATCTTGTGATTGAAGTCTACTGTTGTCCAAAAATTCCTCATGACTTCTTTTTATCGTCCAAAATCAGAGATATGAATCGATAGAGACAGGCTGCTCCAAAGACAGGATAGGTAAAACAAAAGAAAACCATAACCCAACTATTTATTTCATTAATCCTTATACCTTAGGCCTATAAACTAAATGAAATTGTGGGAACACCCAACAAGATCATTGCAATCATTACAAAGATGCAAAACAAGCATAAACATAATGACAATTCAACAAAGCACCTAAATATGCACAACTCAATCATTGACTCAACTTGCGATACTATCGTTTTTATTACATAAAGGGCACAAACTCCTATACCCTAACTAAGGATCTTGAGTAGTCTAGCATAACTTCTTCATTCGTCAATTTCACCAAATGCTTCTTTTGGGTTGGTTATCACTGACACTTCCTGGTGGCAGTCCGGTAGTGATCTGACTCTGGCTACTTTCATGGTGTACTTGTTGATTCTTCTATGGGCAAGATTTAACATAATGTTCCTTCTGCTGGCAATGATGACACCTTCTCTTAGCTAGGTCTTTTGTGATGTCATACTCTATGGAATTGTTATTTGGTGTTTTGTTAGCTTTCTAACTCTGAAGATTCACCTTGGTTTGACTGATCTGTTTTCTAGCTTGCTTGGTCTTTCGAGGTTGAAACTCCTTATAGGTGGTAGTCCACCCATCTATGCATACCTCATGTGAAGTAGTTTTAGCTTGAGAAGCTTCTAACTCTTTATAGTTTAGATTCATCTGACTATGGGTCAGAGCTAGATGTGATGAATCCAAATGTCGATTGCTTCCCAATACTTGCTCTGTTGAGACCTCCATTCTCTTCTTATCCATATTAGCTTCACAACTTGGGTTCACCTTAATTCCCTTCTTATTAGACTTGTCTTGAAAACAGGGAAAACTAAAATGTTTATAGCACTAACATGGATCCTGACTTCCAAGAGTCTTGCTATGAACACCCTCATTATTTAATACTTTGAGTTCTCTCTTACATCCTTGGGTACCACCACGCTTCCACTGCGCAAACTAGAATGTAGGACACTTCATCTTTTTCCAAGCTTCTACGACTTGTCTCTTTACTGGTCCCTTTGGTATGTTGGTTTGACCTTGTAACAAGCACTATTGAAACTCCTATGTTGAGTTATTCCTTCTAGCACTTGTTGTTGTATAGCTACAGGCTTCTCCTTGTCGAATGCAGTCACGGATAATGTAGCTTGATCCTCCTAATTTCTGATGCTAGTGGTTTCTTCATTACGACCCATCTATTTAGATGAAAAGAGAGGATTCAGGATAGAGACAAGGTTTTCATAACAGAACAGAGGCGGAAGTGAGCATAACTTTTTGCAAATAACAAGGTTAGAGGGAAAGAAAGAAGTAAGCAGAGATGAAGGCATGCTAATACGTCCAGTTCTAACTAGGCTTGCGTCCTACAGTTAGCATTGCTCTGATACCACTTTGTAGCACCCGGTTTTAAAGACAAAACCAGATACACACTATATGTGAGCCCAGGAAGTCAAATCTCACATATAGCCACAAATAAGGGTAATATCAAAAGACAATACTTATTACATAACGTATGAGTAAAAGAAAAGTACCCTCGGAGTATAGACAGTGGAAAGTTGACTCCGATCTTCTGGCGAGGACTCCGAATCCACAGGGACGACTGACTGGTTGACCATAAGTCTAACTCTTCCAAACCAGCAATCTGGTACCCATCCAGGATTTTTATCCAATGTATAGAAAATAAAGCAAGTGTAAGTACATGTCGTACTTAACAATTATATCATGGGGTTCATGAGGCTCAAAAAGGCTGACACTGGTTTAACTGCGATTAGCTTTAATAGATCACATTTTTAGCAATTGGCTGGCAACAAGTTTATCCATAAGCCCATAAACTCATGATCAAGTAAACATGAATAATGTATAGCATAAACGATTAATTATTAACATCATCATTATCCATTAGTGATCATCTCTATTCCATAAGGGTCCAAGGTCGCTCGTGTCCGTGAGCACGGCTGTTATAACAGTTTTACACTCTGCAGAGGTTGTACACGTTCACTGTGAGTCATGATTTACCCTTTCGCTCGAGGTGATCAACCTCTTGACCCACTACCAAGGAAGGTCGACAGGGTTCACTATGAAGCCTTTCAAAGGTTCGTCTAACAAGTTAGGGCCGCTAAGGTTTACCCATCAATAAGCATGAACCCCCCTCCAAGTAGTGACTAGCAAGTGCACCAACTTGGCAGACCGAGATCATACCCGTTGGAGCCCCTCTTGCGCCGTAAAGGTAACCACTAACAAGCTAGAAAAGGTCCTCATACTGAGCTAAAGCCAGAGCCATATGGCCCTCATAGCTGTACTGTAAGTCCCGGATGATCACTTACAGATAAGTCCTTAGGGAGAGGAATCTGAAGCATATAAACACTTCAGCCCCCTGGTTCCATGTTACTAAAAAGTCATGTTTTAACATTTATTGCATATATCATTAGTCAAGTTACAAGATCATGGTTTTGATTAAGCCCTAGCAAAAACTATTCCATGCAATATCCCAAAGGTATCAAGGTGCAAGATATCAAATATCTAGGATATCCTTAATGGTAACAAGGGAGACACATGCAATATGAATTAAGTGATTATATATGAATAGGTAACAAGGATGGTCCCATGCTATACTTGCCTTACACACCGATCCTTCGGTAAGCTTTAATCTTTGATGTCTTTCTTCTTCTTCTGGATCATCATGTGTATCTCACCGACTAGACAATCGTAGAACACCACACAAACATCCATACACATACATGCATAGCATACAGTTGCATCTATATCAGAACAGTACACCAATCATAGAAAAATAAGTGAAAGAGATTGAAACATGATTCTACGCATCGCTACGTACACACAGTCGCGAGAAGCACGCTAATCGGAGCTACGGTTGAAAAGTTACAACTACCGAAAGATTTGCTTAATACGTGGAAAAGATAACTATAGGCTTTATTTATGTTAACTTTATTAATTCATATAGATGAAAGATATTTTATAAACAATATGGATTAATTTAAGTCAATTTTAGATTTAAATTATAAAACAAAAGTAATACAACTTATATTTTATGTATAAAACTCAGTTACATAATCATTAATCAAGATATGATTTAAACTATGATTTTTATGAAATAGTAATATAGTAAACATCATTGCTAAAGCGTAGATCTCATCGTTATGAAACAAACGCAACTTGAATGGACTATTTCAGAGTTGAAATAAACAAGTTATGATTTAAACAAATTTTACGTTGGTTAATTAATAGATTAAATCTACTCATAAATTTCAAGTGTTGAAAACATGCCTAATAGTTGTATATTCATGTAGAAAATGTAAACACGGTCCTAACGCAACTCGAACGGATCAAATCGGACTTAAAACGTAAAAGTTACGCATAAAATAAGATCCAGTGGCATTCCTGTGAATATTTGAACTCAAATTTGAATTAAAACAATTAAGATTCTGAATTTAAATGTACTTTGGACTGGGCACACTAATTCTGGAATTTACAGGGTCCTAAACGAATAAAATCTGGGCGGATTTGTAATTATTTTGAACTGCTTTGGATCGTGGGTTGATTCACTAAAAACCGAGGGGCTATTTTGTAAAACAGGCGCGGCTTTGACTGCGGTTGACCCTGCTGCTGACTGTGCTAACACGTGGCGGCATAGGGTTGGTGCGGCTCACCACGTGGCGGTGGACCAGTGCTGACGCGGTGGGGTGGAACGGGTCTACGGCCCACGGTGGACCGGTCACTTAACCTGAAGGGGTATCTAATCGTGGCCGTTCAAAATAGATCCAATGGCGCAGGTGGGATCGGGTGATTACCCGTCGCTGCATAGTGCCTCCGGCGAGGGCACCATGGCCGGCGGTGAACCGGGCACGGCGGCGGGCGGCGGGGGCGTTCCGGACTTCCTCGGTCGAAGCCGAAAGTTCGTACGTGAAGCGCAGGTCCTTGCGAACTCAACGGAGCGCCAAAAATGAGGACCGAGAACAAACCGAGGCGGCTTCCTGCGGTGGCGCCATGGCCGGCAGCTCGGGGCTTGCGGATGTGGCGTTCTAGTGGGCAATATGTTTAACTGGAAGCATAGGGGGGAGGAGAAGCTTACTGCGAGTCGATTGGAGCGGAGCGCGGCGTCCGGGGAGTCTCTGAGGAGGCGGGGTCGACGGCGGCAGTGGTGGCTGGAGAGATGAATGGAGAAAGGAGAAAGGGAGGCGCCCAGTTGGGGGCTTTATAGGCCTAGGGTGCTGTGTGGATGGAAGGGGAGCGGGGCTGATTGGTAGCTTGCCGAACGGGCGCGGTCGACTTGCCTTACACGGGCGCGCCATCGGCGGCGGCGAGAAAAGGAAGGAGGTGCTCGGGAAAGGAAAGAAAGGAACGGGGAAGAAAGGAAAGGGGCCGGCTGACTGGCAGGACCCGCGGGCAGTGAGGGGGAAGGGGTGAGGCGCGCGGGCGTAGGCGCGCGGAGCAGTGGGCCACGGAGGCGAGGTCGCAGGCCGGGCGCGGGAAATGGGGAAGAGGGGATGCTGGGCCGTCCAGTTCCTTGGCTGGGCTGAAATGGAAGAAAGGAAGATTTTTTAAAATGAAATTCTTTTCTATTTCTAAATTCTATTTCCTTTCTTAATTCAAAACAATTTCAAATGTGAACCAAATCAAGCATAAATATGATTTAAAATATAATTTCTAATTCCAACATAAATGAACCAATTTTTGGTAAGTTTCCAAAAATAACTTTTTTTTAAGTTCTTACATTTTCCAATTCCTTTTCTTTTTCTAATTTTCTTTTATTTCTTTTCTTTTATTTCAAAGCCATTTTCAAACTCTTTTTCAAAAGCATTCTAACCATTTTGACTTTTAAACTAAAACCACTTAACCAATAAAATTAAATGCAATAGCATGTATGCATCAAACATATTGCTACCTTATAGTGTATTTTAATTTAATGAAAATTTTTATTTTCCTATATTTCATGTGCACAAAAATTCATAAGTAAATCATTTTAGCTCTATTTCAAAAGAGGCAATTTTTTTAGGGTGTTACAGGGCATCTCCACCATAGGCATTGCCTAAGGCATGAGTGAGCTCACTCACCTTCTTCTTGAGGGTCTCATTTTCTACCATTAGTGAGGCATCACAAGTGAAACCATCACTCAAAGGTGAAGTAGAAGTGGTAGTGCTACAAGAAGGGTTAGTGGGAGCAACAACAATGGGCTTATAAAAAGATTTATCAATAATGTCACATGTTATGCCTACATCACATGATACTATAACCCTTTCCTTTTCTTGATCAAGAAGCATGGAGTGAGCCTTTTCAAGCTTGGTGTGAGCTTTGCCAAGCTTCTTATGGGCTTCCACTAGCCTCTCGTGAGTAGCATGAGCTCATCAAAGGATTGCTCAAGAGCACTAAGCTTCTTTTGCAATTCTTTGCACTTCTTGCTTTTCTTGTTAATTATTGAGTCAGCTTGTTCTAGCATATTCATTAGTTGTTCACTTGAGAATTCATCATCACCACTATCATTTTCACTTTCACTATCATCATTTTCGCTCTCATCATATTTTACCTTGGAGCCCGTGGCCATGAAGCATGATGGAGTGTCAAATAGTGAAGGCTTGTTGTTGATAGCAATGCTTGCTAGAGCCTTCTTCTTGGATGCCTTGTCATCATCACTTGAATCATCATCGGTGGAGGCATCACTATCCCATGTGACAACATAGGATGCACCCTTCTTCTTCTTCTTAAAGGTCATCTTCTTCTCTTTCTTCTCCTTCTTCTCTTTCTTGTTCTTCTTCTTCTCATTATCCTCATTGTCACTATTGTAGGGACAATCCGCTACAACATGATCGGGGCTCTTGCACTTGTAGCACAACCTCACATACTCCTTGTTCTTGAAATGATCTCTTCTCTTCCTTGCACCATAGCCTTTCCTCTTCATCATCTTGCCAAACTTATGCACAAAGAGAGCTAGTGCTTCATCATCACTATCATCATGAGAGCATTCTTCATCACTTGATTCTTCCTTCTTAGCCTTGCCCTTGATCTTGTTCTTGGAGGATGAAGTACCGGCCTTGAATGCTGCACTCTTCTTCTTGTCTTCCTCCTTCACAATTTCTTCATCATCACTATTGTATTGGTCCTCGGTCATCACATCACCAAGCATCTCATTTGGAGTGACATCCTTCAATCCACCCCTAAAGATGATAGTTCTCAATGTCTTGAATCTCTTTGGCAAACACATCAAGAACTTGTGAGAGAAGTCCTCATCCTTCACCTTCTCACACAAACTCTTGAGATCATTGATGATGACTTGTAGCCTATAGAACATCTCTAGAATGGACTCATCATCCTTCATCTTGAAATTTGATAGCTTGTCTTTGAGCATGTATAGCTTGGCACTTTTTACCATTGAAATGCTCTCATATGTTTCTTCTAGTCTCACCAAAACTTCACTTGCCTTCTCAAGATCTTTGATTTGCTCAAACACCTTTGAATCAATGCCATTGTATATTGTGTTGAGTGCCATAGTGTTGCATTGCTAGTAGATCTTATCATTATCGGTGAGATTGGTAGGGTCAATGATCACAAACTCATTCTCTACCATATTCCACACCTTGTCATTGATTGAACCAAGGTACATCTTCATCTTTCTCTTCCAATAATAAAAAGATGTGCCATCAAAGAACAGTGGTTTACCCCCAACATGGTTGAACACAATTTGAACCATATTTTACACCGAAGGTTGTTAAGCCTTGAAACAAATGGTGACCATGGCTCTGATACAACTTGAAAGGTCCTAATATGGCTAGAGGGAGGTGAATAGCCTATTTTAAGAATTCTACAAACCAACTAGAGCAATTTGATTAGTTTGACAAAAAGTGAAATGCAAACTTGCCCTAGCTCTACAAGGGTTGCAAGCCACCTATCCAACAATTTTAGTTACTATGATCACCAAGCACACGATTGGCTATGTCACTACTCACTAAGAGATCTCAAACTTGCTACACTAAAGAGCTCCATTAGATGAACTTAAGCTACAAAGCAAGCTCTCAATTCTAGCTACACTAAAGTGCTTGCTACAACTAGTTTGCGGGAATGTAAATGAGAGAGTAGGGTGATTATACCACCACATAGAGGAGTGAACCAATCACAAGATAAATACCAATTCAATCACCAGGAGAATACCAAAGGGCAAGAGACAACCAATTTTTCTCCTGAGGGTCACGTGCTTGCCGACACGCTAGTCCCCGTTATGTCAACCAACACTTGGTGGTTCGGCAGCTAAGAGGTGTTGCATGAACCTCGTCCATACAATTGGACACCGTAAGAACCTACCCACAAGTGAGGTAACTCAATGACACGAGTAATCCACTAGAGTTACCTTTCGGCACTCTATCGAGGAAGGCACAAGACCCCACAATCACCAGGAGATGGCCACGAACAATCACCAACTTGTGCCAATCCTCCTTCGCTGCTCCAAGCTGTCTAGGTGGTGGCAACCACCAAGAGTAACAAGAAATCCACAGCTCCAACGATCCCCAAGTGCCACTAGATGTAATCACTTAAGCAAATGCACTAGGAATCACTCCCAATCTCACTATGATATGAATCAAAAAATGAAAATGAGTGAGAGGTGTTTGCTTAGGCTCACAAGGATGTCAAGTATGTCAAAGTGCTAAGAGAGACACCATAGAGCTGACCCCCAACTATTTATAGAGCCCCCAAAGAAATAGAGCTGTTGCTCTGCTCGGGGCTGACTGGACTCGATTGACCGGATACACTCCAGCATCCAGTCACTAGCGTCCGATCCTCAAATGGCCTAAATGTGGCTGAGCTTCAAACCTCTCGCGTTAGATCTCAATGGTCAAGTTCTTAAGCCCGCATTGTTAATGATTGACCAGATGCGCTAGAGGAAGTGACCGGACTCACCACCACATGGAGTCCAATCATTTACAGAGAGCATCCAAAGCGACCGGATACATCAGGTCAACATTGACCTAACATGCCCCAGCATCCGGTCCTCTGACTATTCCTTCACACGTGCAAGCCAAGCTGATGTCACCATACGTCATGCCCCACCTGACACAGGGCCGGTGTGTCTGATCGTGCCACCATGCCACTAGCCAATAAGTGATGGACACACCGATTGAGCCAGGGCCAGCATCTAGTCGTTCCTCCTCAATCTCGACCAACCATGTTGCCTCATCGATAAATGACTGGACATGCCTGGGGTGAGTCCAGTCACCTCGCGACCAGCGTTTGGATGTGGACCTTCTCCTCTTTTTCTTTTTCTAAGTCCACAACCGCTTCACCCTTGCTTCCAACTTGCTAACCACAAAGTGTAGAAATTGTGTGCACGTGTGTTAGCATTTTTCAAAGCATTTTACAAGGGTCAATGTTAGCACACTAGGTTCCTAAATGCATATGCAAGAATCATGTCACCTAGTGGCACTCGATAAACCATTTAGCCAAAAATTTTCCCTCTTTATAGTATGGCTATCGGTCCTAAGTCACTCACACCCTCTATGGTGTCTTGATTGCAAAACAAAAACCTATCTTATACCTTTGCCTTGATCTTCTCAGTTTTTGTTTTTCTCTTTCTTCTTTTCCAAGTTGAGCTTGATCATCATCAACACATGTCCATCTTCATCTCCATGGACCTCATCTTGCTCTATCACTTGGATTGGACCACCTTTTCTAATTCACACACTTAGATCAAAGGTTAGTCCTAGGTTTCATCAATTATCCAAAACCAAACTAGGGCTTTCAATCTCCCCCTTTTTGGCAATTGATGACAACCTATTTACAAAGATATTGAATGAAATCTTTTTGGATTCATGTTGCTTGCCCAAGAATATTACCATGTTTAAAGATTATGGACAAGTTTCATCCACCCAAATTGGTAGTATTAGCTCCCCAACATATGTGCTAAGAGTTTGGATTTGAAAGCATGCATATATGCATGGATTAGAAGTTTGGGAGAGTAATAGCTACCAAATGATGCTAAGGTGTAAAGAATGGACCTTTAAAGCGTGATACCAATCAGAGTTGCCAATATACACCATCCTTAGCACCATTAGTAACTAGACATTCTAAAAACTAGAAAACCCCATGAGATCAATATTATATGAAAGGGTCTAGTTTTTACATGATAAGCACAAGTCTAGTTATTCTTCCTATGCATGCTAGTGCTTCATTCATCATTTAAGTTACTACTAGCATACACCACACAAGCATGATATGGAATTTAAAACTTGTGCCATGCAAGCAAACATATGTAATGCACATACAAGTGCAACATACAAGTTTATGAGCTTACTCCCCCTACTTGTGTGCTACAAACTTTAATTGATCCCCTTCATTTCTCCTATCTTATCTTTTTGTTACTTCTCCCCCTTTTGCAATATCTTTGTGAATTTCTCTCCCCCTTTGTCATCGATGACCACAAAAGGTGAGATCAAATTTTAGATAGGTTGTGGTGAAACCATGTGAAGTGAGGATCATTTTTCCAATTTGGTTCAATCTAGATCACTTGCAAAAGATATTTAACTCAGTTTGATCCAAGGGCAAGCTTCTTCACACCTCCAAATGAGGGTTATCGTGCACCATGTCGAGTTAAAAACTTATAGCTCATTTTCTAGATCAAACACTAGGTTCACAAGCCCACAAACATGCCATATGCTACCACTAGATCATTTCAAGCATACAAGTTATAGCGGTACCATACAAGCATCAAATTCATTTGACTTTCATAAATGAGCCTAAGACAAGATAGGAATGACTAGATGCACTAAACAAGTCCTTAGCAATAGATGAATGACATGTCAATCAACTTTACCTTGCTTTGCTCAAAGGAGAGGCATGTAATATATGGGGGTGCATCAACACATATTTAAGAAGTCAAGTATGTTCAATTCATTCCTTAGCTTGCAAAACCTCTTCTCATCAAGTGGCTTGGTGAAGATATCGGCAAGTTGATCATCGATGCCCACACTTTCAATGCAAATATCCCCTTTATGCTGGTGATCTCTAATAAAATGATGGCAGAGATCTATGTGCTTTGTTCTTAAATGTTGAACTAGGTTGTTGGTGAGCTTCACGGCACTCTCATTGTCACATAGCAATGGCACTTGTTTGAATTTGATTCCAAAGTCACTCAAAGTTGCCTTCATCCAAAGTAATTGGGCACAACAACAACCGGTCAAAATGTACTCTGCTTCGGCGGTTAACAGTGCTACACTATTTTACTTCTTTGATGACTAAGACACAAGTGATCTTCCCAATAATTAACATGTGCCCGATGTGCTCTTTCTCTCAACTTTGCATCCCGCATAATCGGAGTCTGAATATCCAATCAACTAAAATCTAGCTCCTTTGGGATACCACAATCCAACATTTTGTGTATGCTTTAAGTACCTCAAAATTCTCTTAGTTGCCCTCAAATGACTCTCTCTAGGTGAGGTTTGAAATCTAGCATACATGCATACACTAAACATCACATCCGCCCTTGATGCAGTCACATAGAGTAGGCTTCCAATCATAGACCGATACATCTTTTGATCCACCATGTTGCCACTAGCATCACTATCCAAGCTTCCATTTGTCCCCATTGGTGTACTAACAGCTTTAGCATCATCTGTTCCAAACTTCTTGAGCATGTCTTTGATGTACTTGCCTTGACACACGAATGTGTCATTCTTCATTTGCTTGATTTGAAGACCATGGAAGTAACTAAGAACTTGATTCTACGCGCTAGGGAAGGCTCCCGCCTATGCGCCACCCCATCATCACCGAGACAGAGCATGCTCGGCACGTTGTATCCCTCGGGGGCACAATGCACAGAGGAGATGTGCATGAGGCTGGCCTTTGGGTGCTACCTCTCCATAGAGCTTTGAGCCTACTATACCACCATAGTTTTTATCAAGTCTCATAGCTCCTTGTTGGTATATTTAAGACACACATAGATTAAAGTTCCACAAGCATGTGGATACCGCTGTAGCTTTCACCTAGAAGTATTCCAAATATCATATCCATAGGGAAATGTGTGAGATTGACTATAGTCTAACTTAACTAGGGGTAGCAACAAGGTTATGGATAAATAGGAGCGTATAGAGGATTACTAAGGTTCTCTAGTTCTAACTTGGGTAAGCTATGCCTTCTATTGTTCAACTAGGGACATTACTAAGGAAAGACATCAGTAGAGGATGCTTTCCATAGTAATCGGGTCCAATTTGGCCCACAAATGGGAGGTGGACTACAAAGGACTCAACAAGAATGTCACAATCGCGATCTACCACTGGTCTAGAATGCAGGTGCATCCATGATTAACCTAAGTCTAAGCACCATGCTTACATTTATGATTAATACTTTACTCCCCCTATGAATAGAATAAAGCACTCAAAAGAGCGGCAAACCTAATAAACAATATAAACACGATACTTACTTGAATTAGAAGTTGATTACTAGAGAAATCTTAGAAGCAAGCTCAAGTGGAACTTGATTCTACCAAGGTACAAGTTGTACAGAGAGCACCGATAGGCCGGCACCTCCTCCAAACTCTTCCCTCACTCTCTATCTCACTATTTCTATTCACAAGACTAGATCCTAACTTGGAGGACTAATCTTCTCTTGGTAGCTGGCTCTGATCCTAATGATGAGGATATGAATTAGGGTTTTAGGATGGCTCTCCTAGAGGAGGTACAGGGGCGTATATATAGGGGGCAACATCAAATCTAGACCCTCAGATCAAACTGACCTTGAGCAACAGCGTAGATTTGATCTTTAAGGCGGTGGAGAACTGACGTAGCAAGGAGAGGCTGATCTATGGGCTGTAACACCTAGTTTTCCAAAGAAAACCAAGCTCGCCATATGTGTGCCCAGGAAGTCCACACATACAACAATAGAATGGAAACAATATTATTAAATAACATAAACATAGCTATATTAACACTTATATCAGAGTATCGCTGAATGGTAACTAATCTTCAAGCTCCATTCTTCACAAGGATGGTAGACTAGGGGGAACGTACGCCTAGCACTTCCATTAATCTTCTAGGAACTCCTCCATGTCTTCTTAAATCTTTTGAGCACTTCTACTAGAGACTAGTGTGGAGGAAATAGCTAGGGTGAGCACATGTCATACTCAGCAAATATAACATGGGGTTCATGAGACTCAAAAGGATGACACTGGTTTACTACGGTTAGCTTTTAATGAGTCACAATTTTAAGCAAGTGAGTAGCAACAAGTTTATCATAAGCCCATATAAACACATGATCAGGTAAACATGGATAATGAATAGCATAAATAATTAAACATTAATGATCATCTATTCCGTAAGAGTTCCAAGGCCGCTCATGACCATCAACATGGCTAATATACCAGTTTTACACTCTATAGAGGTTGTACACTTTTACCATGAGCCATGATTTACCCTTTTGCCCGAGGTAGCTAGCCTCTTTGTAATAACCCAGGTGTTAGCCATATGCTAAGCAGTGGTTTTGTGCTCAAACATGACAGGATAAGTGGTGATGAAGGTGTCAAGGTCAAATCTATGAAAATGAGCCCCAACTTAAACTTGGACAACACACCTTTACATACATGTTGACCCTTTTCAAATGTATACCTGAGTAATGTTGAAGGTGCTTCTTCCATGTGCCTCATATTAATTTCCACCCACACTAACAATTGGAAAAGTTTTATGAAGTTTGGAACCAAGAAGTCACATGAAATGATAAGTTATAACCTTGATTGAATTGCTTTATTAAGTGAATGGAAACATGGGATGTCGACCAAACCTTGCAACCTTGCTAAAATAGCTCCAATTCGACTTATGAACAAAAGTCATGAAGGGTTCATGTTGAGCAAATACCAAGAAAATGCCCCAATCGGTCTAAAACTTTAATTTAGGGTTTATCGTGATGCTGTTTTGACCAAGATCAAATAATAGTGTGGAAACAAGTTATAAAGTTTCACCTTAAATAAAAGTTTAAGTTTAAGTGGAGTTCTACAAACTTTATTTTTGGACCAAGACCTGATTCAACTTCTAAATGTCTCATATAGTGATCTCAATTTTGAATGCAGAGCTGTTTTGGCCTCTCAGAAATCTTTCTAAGTCCCTGATCGGCAACAAGTTGACATGTTGTGACATTTTTATCTTCCAAATTCATATGGCAGCTCAATTTAATTCCTTAATATGAGTTGGAGTACACTGTGTGGAGGAAACAACAAAACAAGTCTCATCACTTTTGGAGCACGTTTGGACATTCAAAGGTAGTTCCAAAAATAGTTAATGGCACTGAATTACTTTGCCAATGCCTGAATGTTCTAAGTCTGAATTCAGTTTTGGGTACTCATCTTTGGAGGTTTGTATCTTGCAAACCAAGCATAACCAATCCTAAATCATTTAATCAAAGTTGTAGATTACATTAAGTAGAACAACTTTTGTTTAAGTACCAAGACCTTGTTCAGCCTCTAACCTAGCCAATTAGGAACCCCAAGATCAAATCTAGTGCTATTTTGGGATCTCGAAATTTTGGCTAAGTCTAAGATTACAATGATGGTTGGCATTTTGCATTCTCGGATTTTTATTAAGCAACTCAAGTTGAGCCAAATATAAAAGTTGGAGAAACTTCTATGGAGAAGGCCTAGGAAGAAGTTGGATTAAGTTTGACCAAGTCTTGACCAAGGAATTGAAGCCCAAGCTGAAGCTTGTTAACCCTCTGATACTGCCGTATTTGAACTTGATTACCCATTAATCCATTTCTCTAATGACTTGGCGCCCTTAATGAAATTTGTAGAGTAGTTTGTGGGCTTAAACTTTGCTTTTGGGCCCAAGGTCCAATTCGGCCCATAACTAGCCCAAAAATGCTTCCCACGCCGACCCCACCATCACCCAGCACGTGCTCGACGAATTGCCGATGCGTCCTCCATGCGCCGGATGCGCCCTCACCATTGCTACCATGTGCTCCTACACTGCTCTCTCTCCCTCTCGCACGTGGGATGGCAGCAAGCACTCCCAGGCATGCTCTCTCACTCACACTCGCCACTCGCTCGCCCTCCCTTGCCTTTGCCGAGCACACAGAGCGTGCATGGCCATGGCCACCGATGCCCTACTTCATTGGCCACCGCCTACTCCCTGTTGTTGTGCTCTCTCTCTATCCCAACTGAGCACGGCACCGCCTTCTCCAGCATGCGCCGCGCATCCTGCACCCCTTCGCCGGTTGCATCCACCACCGCCGTGCCTCGCCGCCGTCGATAGTGCCCCGAGCCGAGCCGTGGGATCCTGTGCTCATGGCTAGGACACCACAGCCCGCCTCACGGCCGTCCTTGGCCACCCACCGGTGCGCGCTGGCCCCCTGGAGCTCTGACACCACTTCTCCTATGCCACCATCGACCACCTCGCCGAAAACCGGCGAACTCCCGCGCGTCCTCGCCTCCAACTCGCGTCGGGGACCTCGCGTAAGAATTTAAAGAAAGGGAAGGGGTTTTTTGCATAAGTCATGACTCATGTGAATAGCTCATAGAAGGACCATTTTGCTAGAATCTATTTTCGTGAAAGTTTGGGGTCCCCAGTGCTAATTTGTTTTTCTTTTATGGCTGAAACTTTGAAAATCATATTAAATAATAAAAAAATCATAAAATAGAAAATGAAGACTTTTTGGAATCCTGGAGAGTAGATCTATGCAGTAGAGTTATAATATGATCTGTGTTAGTAGAAAGTTTCTACTATTTTATTATTCTTGTAAAGTGCTTTCAAAAATGCTTTTAAGTTGGATAGATGCATATCTTGAGTTATAGAAGTCCACAAATGGTAATTCTAGTTGTGTTAATCTTGTGATGACATTCTCTAGCTAATAAAAATATTAAACATGCTAGTTGTGTACTGTTTTTATAATGTTTTGATTTAGTCTTGTTAAATAGGCAATTTTAGCTTATTTTGCTTGTTATTCTCATATCTAAAGTTGTGGTGCTCCAATTTCTATGAAATTTTTAAGGTAGGCTAATGATGTCACAAGTGTGTTGTGGTAAAAATTTCATATTCATTGGATGCAATATGACTGAGTTATTGATTTAACTTGTTTAATGCTTATTAAATGGTTTATAAATAATATAAGTATGTAAAAATGTAAAATGTGGTTCCACAACCTTTGTATGATGTTGTTATGTCATGTTGATACATAATATGGCTATATGTTTACAGAAAATGTTGAGTTTTAGATTTATCTTGCTCTTACATGTTTTCTTGCAATAGCAATTTGTCTTTTTCATAGTGATCAAATTATAAAACCTGAGCATGTAATATTTCTACAATAGCCATGTTTCGATATCATCTATTACCTGTAAAAATTACAGCTCTCAACTCTATATTTAAGATATCACCTAAATATAATATATATGTTGCATTATATAAGGAGAGGATGAAAAATTGTTAATAGATGCATGTGTTTATGCCATGTAATACTTCTAATAATTGGTGCTAAGTAATGTGATTGCTTGGTCATGATTAGGAGTTGTGTGGAGCTGCATATATAGCAACAAAATATTAGTTGTTAACAATATAAATGATAAATGCATATAGTTGTATATCTTTTGTAATGGCTACATGTATAGTTTCTGTGGTGGTGATAATTTTGTGATGCAAATGATGTTTTATGTAATTGTGGTGAATATAAAAGTTGTATATAATCTTCTTATATTTCTTGTAATAAAATTTCATGATTTTAGGCTAGATGGTTTAGGAGTTATAGATTTTACAAGTTTGCTGTCAAATTTTGCATGTGCTCTGACCATATTTGAATGATTGTATTTTTTGGCTTATTTAAACCATGTATTGGTGATAATAGTAGAGTTATAGTGCTTTTCCTAAGCTTTCTAAAATGTCTAAGATCACTGCTTTTAGTGGTCTAGAACTCTAGTTATTGCTGTTCAAAGTGGAATGACATATTCTGTCCAAATCTTGACAGAGATGCCTTTTTAGTGTTGTTTAACCTTGTTAGCTGTAGAATCATCTTAAGATGATAATAATAAAGTTATACATAAGTTAATAAGATTTCTATAAAGTTAAGGATCATGCTTGTTGGATGAATATAACGGGAGATATGTATTTATGAAGTTAATATCAGTTTTATGTCCTTAGTTGTATAAGCTCTGCTTCATGATGTATTTTGACCTTGTTATTTGTTGAATCAGCTTTTGGTGTTAATAACAAAGTTTTAGATAATTTCATTAGCTTTCTAGAAAGTCTTGAATCACACTTTTTCATACCTATAACTCTAGGTATGGTTAAAACAAGTGATTGTGGTGTTGTTGTTCAGAATCTGTGTTTGTACCTAAAATTGATTGCTTCACCTTGCTTTGCTTTGTGTGTTGCTAAGTGTGGCTCATCCCTTTGATGGTGTTAAGTTAATATACCTAAAACCATGTGAAACTTGTGTCATGCTTTGTGCTACCTTCCTTGATATCCTAGCATGATAGGTTATTGGATGTTTAATTAAGTAACATGGAGTGCTCATATATGTTTGGTGTAATCTTGTGCTCCTCTTGAATACTTTTATGTGAGGCATCTCATATTGCCATTCTTCACATTCATACACTTGCATTATTACATCTCATCTAGGTATGCTAGATGTACCACGTGAAGGACATGATGTTGGAGCCGAACCAGAAGATGGAGTTTGGTGAATCCATCCAGAAGACGGAAGGACTAAGAAAGTGCCGAGATGGGAGATGCTCACCAAGCGAGTGTCATCTAACAAACACTGACCCAGTGTTGGATCCCAGGTAAGCCCCAGAGCATTCTAAGACTCTTATGTTTTTACAAATATCACTTGCGTCCTTTATGTTTGATGCATTAGATTATAGGAGTTGATTGGAAACACTTGTTGCATATACTTTTCTTGTCCAGTCAAATATATCTTGAATCCTATGTAGGTCCAGGATCGAATATATGCTTAGTCATGCTTAGTCCGGTAGAAATCGAGTGATTTCCTATCACCTTCAAGATAAAGGTAGATATCTGGTCATGGTTGGCTATAATTGCTATCATGAAAATAACCATGTGTTGATGATTAAAACGAGACCGGGCCGGATTGTGATAGAGAAGGAACAAGGCATGGAGGTCCTGGTGCCTATTTATCCCTGTCTATGTCAGTTAAGGACCGATTTACTATATGTCATCATGTCATGTTGAACGCATGCCTAGCACTTAGTTGGCAGGATAAGCCGTTCTGACCGCGAAGCCGAGTAGCTCAACTCAGGCCAGGACCCGATAAGTGAAAGTGCGCACACTAAAGGAAGTAAGGATGTGCGGGGAGCCAGTGGTGTGAGTCCAAGGGAAGGCTGGGCCTAAACTTCCTGGCAGACTGGTAGTATCCTTAAGGGTGCGACGCTGATCGGACCAGTAACTGTACCTGAGTTGTACCAAAGGTGACCCGACGTGACCCCGATAGGGGAGTATGGGTTTGTGTTAGGAATAACTCCCCAGCTAGTTGGAATCGATTCAAGTCACCGTCTCTCCTGGATAGTGAGAACTTGACTGAGCAGCGGCAACGTAACATTAATTGATGGAACTTGATGGTTATGATGATGCTCAAATTAATACACCGAATATGGTTACTAATACCTGTTAGCTTAATCACATGATTGTTCTAGTACAGGTGCTAATCTAGAGATGCTTAATTGAATAGGTATTCAATTTGATGCTAAAGATATAAAATCTCCAAGTTATGTTACTTAAGCTTTTATGCAAAATGTTGTCAAGCTAACTCCATCGATAAAGCCTTGCATACTCCTTGGTGTCACTTTATTTTTGGTTTATGCCGGGTAAGTCTAGCTGAGTACATTCAAGTACTCAAGGTTTATCCCACCATGTTGCAGGTGAAGTTCTCAGCCTGCTAAAGATGGTGGCTAACTGCCGGTGGGCTCGACGACTCTATATAGTGTTCTTATCTATATGCTTTTGTCAGAGTATGTCACGTATGTTAGCAATGTATTTGAAACTTATATTATTGTAATCATTTGAAAGCTACTATGTTTTCACTAATCGGTTTTGAAACCCAAACTTGTATTATTATTTGTGAACTCATTGTAAACATTATTTCCACTGCAACTCTGTGTATATAATGCATATTTGCTTAATCGTGCAATCTTGGTTGTGATGTGGATTTACCGAGGTCCTTCGTGACACTCGGTGGACTACCGGATTTATATAAGTGAAAGTATATGCGCGTCAACGTGTTAAACGGGGATAGTCATATTTAATCTTGTATAAATTGAGCGGTTCTACCACACTCTTGACCCACTTCCAGGGAAGGTCGACAGGGTTTACTATGAAGTCTTTCAAAGGTTCGTCTAACAAGTTAGGGCCGCTAGGTTTCCAATTGGCAAGCAGATGTAGAGCCCCCTTTCGAATGGCACATTCCACACAGGCTATACACATAGGGACAGATGCCGCACTATACCCATCTCGTCAAGCCCCTCTTGCGCTATAAAGGTAACCACTAATAAGTTAGAAAAGGTCCTCATACTTGATTAAAGGCAAAGCCATATAAGACTCATGGTTACTGATAAGTCCTTATAGAGAGGAATTTAGAGCATCACAAAACCTATGCTCTAGCCCCCTTGTTCCTTGTTGCTAAAATGCATCTTTTAGTGTTTATTGCATATACCATTAGTAAAGTTATAAGATCATGGTCTTTAATTGAGCGCTAGCATCATACTACCCAATGCATGATCCCATAGGTGACAAGATATGAGTACAAAGCTAGAAAATCCTTAGTGGTAATCAAGGTAGACACATGCAGTATGATAAGTGATTAATGGTGAATAGATAACAAGAATGATTCCATGCTATACTTGCTTTAAACTTGCTTTACACCCAAAGCAACTTGCTTAGAGAAGCCTCAACTTTATCTTCCATTCTGCGGCTTCTGGTTTCCAGCGCTTACGTACGGTTCTCTTCTACTCGTAGCAAACACCAAGCACACAAAAACATACAAGCAAACAAACATAAATAACTAAGCATCAATCATAATAAAAAGCGTTCTAAAGAGATGAATCGTTGCTATGGTCACAGGAACGCAAGAAACGCCAAAAATTGGGCTATGGTTAAAAGAAACGACTATCGAAAGATTTACATCATAAGAGTAAAGGCTATATGCTTGGTTTATTTTAATTACAAAATCATGTGAAGGATATTAATTTAGCCAATTTACATTTTAATTGAAAAGTCGAGTTAAAGCTACTAGTTATTATATTTTATTTACAAACATGTCTCGTAATATTTAAGTCATTTAAACTTTAAACGTGTTTAAACTAAGCAAACTTATAATTTAAAAGGCATATTAATGTTTGCAATTAGTCATATTAATATTTGTTTACAAAACACTGAAGTATATACCTGTATGGCTTTTAATTAGAAAACTAGTTGCACATAAACATCAACGACATTGCTATTATAAAATTCAGAAATACTTGGCATGTTTGCTTCTAACATTTAAATTATGACGACCCAAAACTAACGGTTTAAGATGCAAAAACTGAAACGGTATTATCTACACAGGAGGTTTGCTAATTACATGCAAGAAGAGATAAGGTAAGGTCGTGTGTGTATGATGAATATGTTAGCATAGGAATTGGGTTTGCTTTTTACGTGTAAGGAATAAAGAGAGAGCTCTGAATGATAACGGGGGGGTAGATATATGAATAAAAAGTATTGAACTTGCCAAATCATGCGGACTGTAGTTTGATCCAATAAATGGCCTAAGCACGTACATACTGCAGATGGATATAAGAAGCAAGGGACGTAAGGGAAACATATAACGTGCATGGCCTAGGGCATGGTGTAGACGACAGAGGAGAAAGGGCGGAGGACAGGGAGGTGCTCACCAGTGGTCAACTGCATGCAGATCGCATTGACAGGGCATGCTCAACTGAACGAGAACAGGACCTCCTCCGGCGATGCATCTTCGTTCCATGCAAGGCTCGTGTCGTTGTCTTCTAGTCAGCGGATCGGCATGGAAACCAAAGATCGATGTGGCGGCTTGGAGTAACCAGAAGGGCGACGATCTGATGAGGTTCGTAGAGGTTGCAGCTGCCTCATGTGAACCTCATTGCGGATGCGGCACATTTGGGAACAGAGCTGCAATCAGAGCACCGTGATGACGAACATGGTTGTGGCGAGGTCGGACGATGGTGGCGCACGCGAGACAATGTAGGAGAGGAAAGAGAGGAAAAATCTATTTACTACATTAGGGATTTCCAACTAGGGGCTACCTTTACGGTAATTCTTGTGTGCTTTGGTCAAAAGGTTGGTACATATAGAGAGAGAAAAACTTTCCACCTCCACGTCAACTATCAATATTGTGCTAATTGATGTTACACCATATATCTCCACTAACAAGCCTAAATAAACATTAAAGCTCATTAGTAAATAAAAACATAGGCCTTTAAGATTCTTTAGGATTTTAGAATTTTCTTAATTTCGAAATTGAATAATTTCACAAAATAAAAATAATTCTAAGAAATTAGAATTATTGTTTATATCACGAAAAGTACTCCGAAGTTTAGAAAAATCCCTAGAAAAATACTGAAGACAGATTGAAGGATGAGAAACTCAAATAAAATATTTGGAGCTCATGAAAAGATATTTTGGAGCATCTAAAAAATTAGATTATGCTCGAAAAAGTTTCGGAAAAAGCCGAAATAATTCCTGGGAAGTTTTAGAGATAGGTTGATGGATGATAAACACAAATGAGTGATTTGAATTACAAATAAAAGATTTGAGGAAGCTCAAAACGAAAGCTTAAGCTGGGAAACAAGGAATTTAATGATAGAAAAGGACGAAGATAAGCCGAAGAGAAATAAAATGACTTACTAAACATGTTTTGGAAACTTTACGCACTTACAACACAAAGTCAAGCAATAAGCAACCATCACATCAACCAAGCCCATCAAATTAGTTTAGAAAATTTTGAAAACCCACATTTTTTCTATATCTAAAATTGTAGAAACTAAACTAATATTGGAGAATTTTATATCAATATTGAAATCACTTATTTTACTTAGTGTTTTCTATGCACAACCAAAAATCAAAAAATTTGGGGTGTGACAATGTGCTTGAAGTCCGCCCACGAGTGGATGCTGTCGGCGGGGAGATGCTCGAGCCATGCTCGGGTGCTTTCCGCGAGGTAGAGCGGCAAGTATTGGATGATGAAGAGATCGTCGTCCACCTTGCCTGCTCTACAGACGAGGCAGAAGTCTTCCAGCCATACAGCGGGGTTGGTGTCCCTGGAGTACTTGACGATGTTTGGCGGTGCGCGAAACCGCGCTGGGAACGGCGTCTGCTAGATCCTCTTCGTGAATGCCTACGGGCCGCAAGTGTCCAGGTTTAGACTGCGCTGAGCATCTCGGATCCTCGGGTGTCGGCCATGGTTGTCCGGGTCACTATCATCGTAGTACGGCTGATCCTTACCCGCTATGTTCGGCCCAGAGCGTTTGGCGCCTTGAATCGGGGTGGGCATTCTGGTTTCCGACATAGCAGCTGCGCGCTGGGGAAGGCTCTCGCCTATGCGCCACCCCATCATCGCACGGGCCAGAGCATGCTCGGTAGTGATGTCTAATTATGTAGTAGTGGTTAGGCTGTTGCTGACTGCTACCCTATGCTTTTGGTGAAGGTTCGCACATTTTCCCCCTATTTTTTTTCCTAGTGCTATGATTGGTTTGCAAATATTTTGCTGAAAAATAATAAATAATAACTGAGTTCTAAATTCTAAATTTTTTGAACTCCAACATTTGCTTTTGGTCATTTCTTGTGATTGGAAGTTGACACACAATTTAGGTCCTATTTAGCACAACTTCAACATTTACGAACCCTTGGTCTACTTTATAGGTCACCAAGATGCCCAACATTGAATCACTTGATGAGGTGGGACTACTGCTCTGCGTGAATCAGTCCTCCAACGGAGTCTGCCCTTTCCCTCCTCCATCCCTCAGTGCACCACCTCTCTGCTAGTGTGCTTGCTTCTTGTGCTGCCCCTCTGCTACCCACTTGTTGATTCTCCATCCTGAGATATGGAGTTCTGGACAGTTCAGAAATCAACTCTCACAAGTCACCAATTAACCACTAATATAGCCTTGATCCTTGCTTTATTGTGTATATCGGGGAGTGGTTGATTAACTAGTTAAGTGGTGGATGTCAGTTCATTTGGACAAGATGTGAGAGTGGTTGGCTGACTTGTTTTCGCATAGTGACTATAAGTTAACTCGAACAAGACATGAGAGCGGTGGCTAGTAAAAGTAAACGGTTTTCAAATTATTCATCACGCTGAAGAAGAGCGTCGCCCTCCAATTGAGGCGGCAATCATCGTCCTCTATTTCGGGCGGGAGCGGCACCAGTGTGACCATGTCGTTGGCCGGTCGGACGCTACCCACGGTGGCGCCCGTGCCCTCTGCAGGACGAGCGATGCGGGGGCTCAAAGGGTGCCTTCAGAGGTTGCGGAGCAGCCGGTGATGGCCGCGATACCGCTGTCGACGACGGGGCGGACGGGGCTGCCCACTACGCTCATGGCGCCGACCGTGGAGGACGCGACGCAACCGGTCGTGACCCCACCAACGTAGGTGGAGGTGGTGGCCGCCATGACCGACGGGTCACAACCAGGCACAACCGCAGCGGCGCCTGAGGCATCGGCGCGACCCGCGCCATCGGCGGCCCAATCCATGGCGCCTGGCATGGGCCGGACGGAGGGGGACGCGGCCGAGGGGTCCCTAGTAGCCATGGTGGTTGCAGAGAGGTTGGCGGTGCTTGGGACCACCGGGGAGTCATCCCTGGTGCTAACGTCGGTAGGCAGCGACTCGCCCGCGCGAGGCGAGCCCCTGCTCCGGTGGACGAATCCACAGGATCCGGCGTCGACGCTCTTTTCCCTCGATGATGTCGCCGAGAGCATGGAGTGGGAGAGCCTCGACGTGGGGATCGTGTCCATGCTGGAAGCCCTGGACCATGCCAGGGGTGTCTTGCGCGACGTCATTCCCTCCGGCCGGGTATTTGTTTGATCCTGCCTCTCGCCCTTTTCTTTCTCTATATATTTGTTATATCCTGACCATCATCTCCCTTCAGTCCCTCATCGCTAGTAGCCGAGGGAAGTCTTGGTTCCTTCGTGAACAGAAGGAAACCTAGGACCGCCTCATCGAGGAGGCGCGGCTACGTAGGGAGGTGACCGCTCAGCTTATTACTGCCCAGCAGAGGGTGGCCGAGCTGACTCCCCTCGCCGAGGAAGTAGACAGTCTTCGGTCGCGGGTGGTTGAGGCCCATCGGGACGCTGACGAAGCTAAGAAGGCGTTTGAGGCCCTGTCGGCGAGGTCATGGAGGGCAATGAGGAGGCCACCCAGGTTAGGAAGGAGCGGGATGAGCTGCTCTAGAAGGACACCGAGACCCGCCAGCGGATCCTTGATCTTCTGGCCGAGGTTGAGAAAGAAAGGGAGCTAAAGCTAGGGGCTGTGGAGAAGCTCGTGGCCCTAGAGAAGAGGGCGAGCCTGGATGCCACGGCAGTCACTCAGTTGCGCAAGTAGCGGGATAAGCTGCTCCAAACCACAGAGAGGCTTCGCTCGGAACATGGCGCGGCTCGCGAGGAGCGCGACTAGGCCTTCCGAGAGCATGACCAGGTCTACCTGGAGCGTGACGATGCATAATAGAAGGTCGGCTCCCTCCAGGCTGAGCTTGCAAACGTGACTGCCTAGAAGCTGGATGCCGAAAACGTTTCTGCTAAGCTGGCCGTGGACCTCGCTGAGGCGAGGAAGAATCTTTAGGCGGAGAGAGACGATGGTATCCTAAGTGCCGCCCTCTGAGTGGTCTACAATGACCTTGAGGTGGTGCAGTCGGAGGGGACCAGTTCGCTCACAATCCATGCCGTCGAGATCAAGGCGTGGGTGCGCTAGCTCGAGAGGAATGCCCTTCGCACCAGGGTCAATCAATTCTTCGCGATTGCTCGTTCTCACTATGGGGACAGCATCGATCTGGAGATGATGAGCCATGGCTTTGCACCTGGCTATGAAGCCCACGAGCTAGAGGAGATGGAAGCGGTGGTGGCTCCCCTTTCACAGGACCTGGTGGATAGGATCGAAGGCATAGTTCTCCCCCAGAGCGGTTAGTTAGTTCAATAGGTCGGTCGATCATTCTTGTAATCAGTGGACAAGTGCCAACCCTTGTGTATCATTTAAACAAACTTGTTATTTTGTTTTATTTGACCAAGTCTGTTCTTTTGTTTTGGTGCGAACGGATTTTGTTTTTCCTCCCTTTTTATGTGTGAAAAGGGGTTCATGCGTTCTGACCCTTCCGTTTGTTAAGACCATAGAGCTCGAGGTGTAGGAGGGAAACTCTGATCACACTGGTAAGAAAGAGTGTCGTAGCCGCTGGGGCATTGGTTTCTCGTAGTTCGACTAGCCTTGCTTAGTCGTTCGTTTCCATAGACCCTGCTACTAGGTTTAACGTGAGGAAGGGTGTCGGGCGCGGTGACTATTTCAGAAAGGGTGTATGTATACCCTTATCAGCCCCTGAGTGAGACCCAACCTCTTGCCGTTGCTGGGGTCGAGTGCCACTAAAGATCAAGAAGAGGATAGCAAAACTAGTAGAAGAAAGCATCTCTTATTTTCGTGCGTACCACCTCCCTAGGATCTAAGCCATCGTTCTATGACCGTGCGTTCAGTCTCCTTGCGAGTCCAACTTTCCTCGAGCTCCTACGTGTAGCAGGGGTCCGATTGAGGGTCAACTCGTCTTTGTGATCGTCGCCCCATCCGCGGTTTCTGCAATCGGAGGGGTTGAGCTAACGTCACTTGCCCCGATGGCTTGAGTGACGCGCTTGGTGAGCTCGCTATCGGGCATGTTCGAGTGGAATCTAGGTCTGTCGTTCATGATGGGGTCGGCATAGCCCTCATGTGGCATTCCACTGCTCCTTAACTCGCCTCCTGATAGATGCCCATGTTGCTCTAGAGAGCGACTCAGGTGGCCCGCTGACCTCTCCTTGATGCAGATTCTGCAGACTCGGCTTGAGGTAAGGATCAAACTAGGTCGAGATGACCCTGCCCGCTTTTGAGTGGGTCAGGCAAAGGCCACTAGGGCTCATCTATGTTTTCTCCCCTGTTTCTGTTCGACACAAGGCGGCCTTGAGCCCTTCGCGGGCGGCCTTCGAACCCCAGTCAGGTGGATTCCCGAGTTTAGGTCAGGCGGCTCGAGCCACCGAGCCTTGTGGGGCTTGGTGGGGGTCAACTGTGTTTCATGCGTCACCCTATTCGTAGTTTTCACAACTAGAGGGGCTGAGCTAACGACACTTGCCTTGATGGCTCGAGTGTCACGCTCGGCGAGCTTGCTAACAGGCATGTCCGAGTGGAATCCGGGTCCATCATTCGCTGATGGGGTTAGCATAGCCCTCATGTGGCATTCCACTGCTCCTTAACTTGCCTCTCGGTAGATTCTCATGTTGCTCTAGAGAGCAACTTAGGTGGCCCGCTGGCCTCTCCTCGATGAAGATTCTGTGGGCTCAGCTCGAGGTAAGGATCGAACGAGAAGGTCATGATGACCCTATCTGCTTTTGAGCGGGTCGGGCAAAGGTTGTTGGGGCTCATCTGTGTTCTCCCCTAGCTTTGTTATACACGAGGCAGCCTGGAGCCCTTCGCGGACCGGCCTTTGAACCCTGGTCAGGTGGATTCCTGAGTTCGGGTCAGGCGTCTTGAGCCCCCGAGCCCGTGGGGCTCGGTAGGGGTCGGTTGTGTTTCATATGTCACCCCATTCATGGTTTTTGCAACCGAAGGGGCTGAGCTAACGACAATTGCCTTGATGGCTCGAGTGTCACGCTCAGCAAGCTCGCTAACGGGCATGTCTGACTAGAATCCGAGTCTGTCATTCACTGATGGGGTTGGCATAGCCCTCATGTGACATTCCACTGCTCCTTAACCCGCCTCTCGGCAGATGCCCATATCACTCCAGAGAGCGACTTAGGTGGCCCGCTGGCCTCCCCTCGATGGAGATTCTATGGGCTTGGCTCGAGGTTAGGATCGAACGAGAAAGGTCTAGATGTCCCTGTCCGCTTCTGAGTGGGGTCGGGCAAGGTCGCTGGGGCTCATCTATGTTTTTCTCCCCTGGCTCTATTTGACGCGAGGTGGCCTCGAGCCCTTCGTGGGCTGGCCTTCGAACCTCGATTGATCGCCGCTCATATCAAAGGAGACAACACCGCTTCATGACGCGACGTGAATTGTGGTGATGCAGCAATTGCATATGCAATGCTTGGATGTATGGGATGAATTTTTGGATGAATGAATGAATGCATGAGAATGGATGAATGAATGATCACATAATGGAAAAGAAAAGTGGGGGTCGGTAAAGTTACCTCAATGGCTCAAGTGATGGGTTCGAGGAGCTCTTATCGGATATATCCGTGTGGGGTCTGGGTCCATCATTCGTGATGGAGCCAGCGTAACCTGCATAGGGCATCCCACTTCTCCGTACCCGTCTCTCGATAGTGGCCCGAGCCATCTGACTGACCTTGATGACCTGCCAGCCTCTCCTCGATGGAGATTCCACTGGTGGGTCCCTCCAAATCCTTCTAGGGAAGGCGGAGGCTAAAGCTCGAGGTGTGGGGACAAAACTCGGATCATGCTGGTGAGCAGAAATACCGTAGCTGCTGGGGCGTAGGTTTCTAGTAGTCCGACCAGTTTTACTCAGAGTTTGTTTTCGCACACCTTGCCTCTAGGTTTTAGCGTGAGAAAGGGGTCGGGCATCAAGAAAGTCTACTGAATAGACACTCTTGCCAGCCCCCAAGCGAGACCCGACCCCTTGCCGTTTCTGGGATCAGGGGCTTGATAGCAAAATTAATGCGCGTGTAGTAAGGGTGACCCGTCTCTCGATAGCAGCCCAAATTGTTCGATCGACTTGGGTGGCCCGCTGGCACAGGACTTACCTTGATGGCACAAGTGATAGGTTCAGGGAGCTCTTACTGGATATGTTCGAGCGGAATCTGGGTCCATTGTTCATAACGGGGTCGGCATAACCCACGTGGGCACCCTGTTGCTCCGTACTCGTCCCTCAACAGCGGCTAAGCCATCTAGTCGACTTGTATTGCCCTGTTGGAATAGGACTTACCTACGAAGATAGAGGATGAGAACATCTCATGCAAGAATTTAGTTAGGCAAATAAACCAGGCGGCGAACTTGTAATAAATGGTCAAGCTCTTTAATTTTGTTACAGCCAAACAACTTTTTAGCGCTTCTCCCCTTTTGTACAAAAAGGTTAGTGCATAGGTTTCTTATAGTCCGACCAGTTATACTCAGAGTTGATTGTCACAACCCTAGCTCCTAGGTCTTAACATGATAGGGGGTCGGGCATAGAGAAAGTTGGCCAGGTGGATAAACTCTTAGACGCGCACCGACACTTTTTGTGACTAAGGCCAAAAAAGCCTAGGGTGTGGAAAAAACTCTAATCATGCTAGTGAGCAAAGGCGCCGTAGCCGTCGAGGCGTAGGTCTCTCATAGTCCAATCAATTTTACTCGGCGTTCATTTTCATAAACCTCGCTTCTATGCCTTAACATGAGAGAGGGTCAGACGTAGAGATTGTCTACTAGATAGGTGCGCTCTTATTAGCCCCCGATTGAGGCCCAACCCCCCACCGTTGCTGAGGTTGGGTGTCACTAAAGGTTAGGGAGTTAGATAGCGAAATTGATAAGAGAAACGGTGCGTTTATTAAGGGTAAAAACAACATAGTTGCTTGATGTTCCAAGCATTAACGAAGACTCCGCCGTCGATGGTCTTGAGCTTGTAGGCGCTTGGTCGGAGCCCCTTCGCGATGATGTATGGTCCCTCCCACAATGAAGAGCTTGTGGCGGTCCTTGCTGCTTTGGATGAGGCGGAGGACTAGGTCTGCGACGTTGAAGGCCTGACCCCACACTCGACGGCTATGGTGCCAGCGTAATGCTTGCTGGTACTTGGTCGAGCGAAGGAGGGCAACGTTGCGCGCTTCATCTAGCTAGCCATGGTGTCCTCGACGGACACCTTGGCTCCTTGTTCATCATACGTTCTGACCCTTGGTGCTCCATAGTCGAGGTCGGTCGGGAGGATAGCCTCAAAACCATAGACCATGAAGAATGGTGTGTAGCCGGTGGCCCAGCTAAGGGTCCTCCTTAGGCTCCAGAGCATTGCGGGAAGCTCTGCGACCCATCATCCACCAAACTTGTTCAAACGGTTGAAGATCCTAGGCTTGAGGCCTTGTAGGACCATGTTGTTTGCACGCTCGACCTGCTCGTTCGGGCGAGGGTGCGCTATAGCGGCCCAATCAACATGGATGTGACATTTATCGCAGAATTGGAGGAACTTCTTCCCAACAAATTGCGTGCCGTTGTCCATGATAATGGAGTTCGGTACTCTAAAGTGATGGATGATATCAAGGAAGAATAGCATGGCTTGCTCAGATTTGATCACAGAGATTAGTTAGGCCACTATCCACTTTGTAAACTTGTCTACAGTGACAAGCAAGTGGGTATAGCCCCCGGGCACTCTATTGAGAGGTCCGACCAGATCGAGCCCCCAGACCATGAACGGCCACACGATGGGGATCGTCTAGAGTGCTTGGGCCAGTAGGTGGGTCTACCGAGCATAGTACTAACACCCTTTATAGGTGCGCACATTCTATTCGGCGTTGGCTACTGTGGTCGGCCAGTAGAAGCTTTGACGGAATGTGATTCCGACCAAGGTTCTAGGCATGGCTTGGTGACCGCAGATCCCACCATGGATATTGCTCAGCAACCGTTTCCCTTGTTCGATGGGGATGCAATGCTGTAGGATCCTAGTGTGGCTTCGCTTGTAGAGTTCGCCCTCAACAAGGACAAAAGACTTGGTGTGACGCGTGAGCCGCCGAGCCTCCATCTTGTCTGTCGGCAGCGCCTCGCGGAGAAGGTAGTTGAGGTAAGGTGTCCTCCAGTCAGCTAGAGGGTCGAGCTCTATCGCTAGATCCTCATCAAGCTCCATGACCTTAGGGTCAGATAGAGCCAATGGCTGGTTAGCCCCCGAGCCTAGGGTAGGCGGCCCATCACCGACTTGTTCTAGCTCCTCATAGTGGACCAAGGGTTTGTGCTGATTGCTGGCGAAGACGCCTGTCGACATTGGCTCTTAGCCAGACGCCGCCTTCGCTAGCACGTCGGCCGCCTCGTTGAGAAGCCTCGGGTTGTGATTGAGCTCAAGGCCGTCGAACTTGTCCTCTAGCTATCGGACTTCTTGACAATATGTAGTATAGTTAGCCATATAGCCCGAGCCTACCATCCCGGCCCAAGGCTCATTTTTTGGCCCAGCCCAAGTAGGGCTCAGCCCGGCAGCTAGCAGGCCCAGGCTGGCCTAGCCTGGAGGAGTAGGCCATGCTTGGGCCTTACCCCAGGCATGTGGGTTGGCACGGCATGGCCTGCTATAGAGCAGCCAGCCTATCACCTCCACCTCCTCACTCCTCCCCTCCCCTAGGCCTAGCATGGCCCATGCGCTCCACGCCATCCCCAGCTCGCCTCCCCCCTCATATATAAGTGGGCACCGGTGCCGCTCCCTCATGCCACACCCCAAACCCTAGTGCTGGCACCATGGATGTTGCCTCCCCTTCCCTCGCACGACCTCTACTCTCCTTGCAGCATTGATGGCCGAGCACAGACACTGACACCCCCTGCCCCTCCCTCTCCTCGAGCGATGCCATTGCGGGAGTGAGCGCATCGGCCCCGAGCTCTGCCCCGACATAGATCTGGTGCCAAGACAAGCTCATCGGCTGGTGGCGGCCACTGCCATCTATGGCCTCACGTTGCCTCCTTCCTCGATCTTGCCTCCACCAGATTTGTGACGCTCATCGTCCTCCTCACCATCCCTCGCCTCCATGGCAGTGCTAGATCTCCGCCGTGGATCTGGCCATGCTGGGTCTTCTCCACCGCGTATCTAGCTCCCCACCCTTGCCTTGATGCTGGCACAGCGCCTCCTCCCTATCCCTGCCTCCCTTCCTCCCTCACTCTCCCTCGGCGGTGCGTGGCTAGGAGTGCACAGGCGGGTAGATCCGGTGACTCCCTCCCTTGTTTTCTCTCCTCTCCATCTCGCTCACCCCCTCAGCCCCTCTTCATCTCCTCTTCTCCATCGCTTGAGGGAGGGCACTGCCTATGTAGCTTCTACCCCCGAGATCCAGAGCTCCACTGCTCCCAGCCTCGGTGGCCACCTCCGCCTCGCCTCCCCACATGGCCGCTCAGTGGGCCTCAGGCTAGCACGACCTATGAAAATGGCTATGCTTCTCGGGCTGGCCCAGCATGGAAATCAGCCCATAGGGCTATGCTTGGGCCAAAGGCCAGGCCCGTGGCCCTGTGAGGCACAGCCCAAGACGCACGGTGTGCTGTGCTGGCCCGTTGGCTATCGGGCCATGCTGGCACGGGACCGTGCCGTGCTGTGCTAGGCCGGCCTGTTGGCCAACTATAGTATGTAGCCATCTTGGCATCATGGCAGCTCGACTCCTTCATGACTTGGTCAATAACCAGCTAGGAGTCGCCCCGGACATCGAGGCGTCGGATACCCAACTCAATGGCGATGCGTAGGCCATTGATGAGCTCCTCATATTCGGCCACATTGTTGGAGGAGGGGAAATGGATGCGAACCATGTACCTCATGCATACCCTAGGGGCAAAACAAAGACTAGCCCTGTGTCGGCGCCGACACCTTTCTTCATCTGCGATACATCGAAGTACATCATCTAGTACTCCTAGTTGATGACTACTGGCGGTATTTGGACCTCGGTCCACTCTACAACAAAATTAGCCAGCACTTGGGACTTGATGGTCATCCAGGAGGCATATGAGATGCCCTGTCCTATCAGCTCGAGTGCCCACTCTGTAATTCTTCCCGTGGCATCCTAGTTTTGGATGACCTCGTCGAGGGGGTAGGACACCACAACCATCATCGAATGTGACTCAAAGTAGTCGCACAGCTATCTCTTGGTGATGAGGATGACATACAGGAGCTTCTAGATTTGAGGGTAGTGGGTCCTAGAATCGGACAGCATCTCGCTAATGAAGTACACGGGGCACTGTACTTTGAGGACATGTCCCTCTTCTTCTCGCTCCACCACCAGGGCAACGCTGACCACTTGCATGGTGGCCGCAATGTAGAGCAGAAGCGGTTCTCTGTTGGTCGAAGGAACCAGGATTAGAGCCTTTGTTAGGAGCTATTTGACCATGTCAAGCACCTCTTGGGCCTCGAGCATCCATTCGAAACAGTCGGCCTTCTTCAAAAGCCAATAGAGGGGGAGACCTCATTCGCCAAGGCACGAGATGAAGCGGCTGAGCATGGCGAGGCACCCTATAACTCGTTGTACCTGCTTCATGTTCTGAATCAGGCCCATCCTTGTGATGGCTAAGATTTCTTTGGGTTGGCTTCGATGCCACGCTAGGAGATAATGAAACCAAGCAGCATACCCCTCGGGACCCCAAAAGCGCACTTCTTAGGGTTGAGCTTAATGCGATTTGCTTGGAGTTTTGTGAAGGTCTGCTCAAGGTCGGCTATGAGCTGGTCAGCCTATTTGGACTTGACCACGATGTCGTCCACATAGGCCTCAATGGTTTGCCCGATGAGGTCTCCGAAACACTTGAGCATACAACACTAGTACGTAGCCCCTGCGTTCTTCGGACCAAACGACATTGTGACATAGCAGAACGATCCGAATAGGGTGATGAAAGATGTCGTGAGCTGGTCGGACTCTTTCATCGTGATTTGATGGTACCTGGAGTATGCATCAAGGAAGGAAAGGGTTTCGCACCCTGAGGTAGAGTCGATTACTTGGTCTATGCATGGCAAAGGAAACGTATCCTTTGGACATGCTTTGTTGACCCATGTAGTCAACACACATTCTTCATTTCCTACTCTTCTTTCGCACAAGGATGGGATTGGCTAACCACTCTGGGTGGTATACTTCCTTGATGGACCCTGCTGCCAACAGCTTCACAATGTCCTCACCGATGGCCTTGCGTTTGCCCTTGTCGAAGCGACGCAAGCGTTGTTTCACTGGCTTGGAGCCTAGCCTAATCTTTAAGGTATGCTCGGTGACTTCTCTCGGAATGCCTGGCATGTTTGAGGGTTTCCACGCAAAGATGTCTCTATTGGCGCAAAGGAAGCTGACGAGCGCGCTTTCCTATTCAGAGGGAAGTGTGGTGCCAATGCGCACCACTTTGCCTTTGGAGTCACTAGGGTCTATGAGGACCTCCTTGGCACCCTCCACTAGCTTGAAAGACCCAGTCAACTGCTTTAGGTTGGGTGCTTCCTCGGTGACCTCCTTCCTGATGGTCGCAAGCTCTTTGGAGGCGACGATTGCCGTGGCATGATCGCAGCACTCGACCTCGCATTTGTAGACATGCTGGAAGGAGGTGCCGATGGTGATGACCCCGCAGGGTCCCGGTATCTTCAGCTTTAGATAGGTGTAGTTGGGGACGACCATAAACTTCACGTAGCATGGATGTCCTAGGATGGTGTGGTAGGTTCCATGGAACCCGACCACCTCGAAGGTGAGGGTCTCCATCCTATAATTAGATGGATCCCCAAAGGTGATGGTTTGATTGATCTGCCCAAGTGTCACAGCCTGCTTTCTAGGCATGATGCCATGGAAAGGCGCCCCGATCAGTCGGACGCGCTATTGGTCGATGCCCATGGCATGAAGCGTTTCAGCGTACATGATGTTGAGGCCGCTACCTCCATCCATAAGTACCTTGGTGAGCTGCTTCGTGCCAATGATTGGGTCGACCATGAGTGAATATCTCCTCGATTGTGGAACGCCCTCTGGGTGGTCAGTCCGATCAAAGGTTATGGCGGACTCCGATCATCGGAGGAAGGTAGGCATGGCCGACTCGACCGTATAGACCTCGCGACGCTTGGAGTCGTAGGCCACCGACCCTTTGAAGATCATGAGGTAGCCTTTCAGCATCGGAAAGCCATCATCCATCCCCTCAGCATTGTCCGTGGTCGGCTTGGGGTCCTTCCCATGCTCCCCCTGTTGAAGGCTTTGGACAAGAACCCCTTCATGAGGTCGTAGTCCATGTATAGATGTTTTATGGGGAAAGAATGGTTTGGGCATGGCCCTTCAAGTAGCTTCTCGAAGTGGTCCGGGGTACCCTCCGCAGGCTTCTAGCCCCCCTTGTGGTCGGCGGCGGCCATGAGTGAGCCCTCGAGTTGCTGCTTGTTCTTCTTCTTGATGGGACGGTTGGAGGTGCCTTCGCTGGTGTCCTCATCCCGCTTCGCCTTGCCTTTGAGGCAGTCGAAGATCGCTCCGACCGCCTCCTCACCTGAGGCATGGCTGGTGGCGATGTCGAGGAGCTCCTTGGTGGTTCATGGGCCCTTATGTCCTAGCTTGTGAATTAGGGACTCGTAGGTGGTCCCAGATAGGAAAGCTCTAATACATCGGCGTTGGCGATGTTAGGCAGCTCGTTGCACTACCGAGAGAAGCATCGGATGTACCCATGGAGGGTTTCTTCAGCCTTCTATTGATAGTTTTTGAGATCCCATGGGTTCCTAGAATGCTTGTACATGCCGTGGAAGTTCCCCATGATGATCTCTCTCAGGTCCGCCCAACTTTGGATTCTATTGGGCAGAAGTTGTTCCAACCATATTCATGCCGAATCGATCAGGAACAATGGAAGGTTATGGATAATGAAGTCATCATTATTCGCTCCATTGGCTTGGCAAGCAAGCTAATAATCCTCGATCCATAGTCCAGGGTTCAATTCCCTAGAGTATTTTAGAATGTTGGTTGGTGGTCGGTATCGTAGCAGGAAGGCGGTGTTGAGGATGTGTCCACTGAAGGCCTGAGGTCTCGGTAGGCCGAGGCTCGAGCTTCAGTCCTCGCCATTGTCGTAGCCTCTACCACAACAAGGGTGGTAGCCATGGCTAGCTCCCTCCCTCGCATCGCTATGGGTACAACTATAGGCGTCGAGGGTGTCACGCGCATCACGGTTGTGGTCAAGACGCTCATGCACCAGGACCATGGTGCATAGCCTACCACCTTGCGGCGCCTAGTGGACTGATGCGTCCTTATCAGGTCGCTCTGAGGGCATGCGATGGTTGGCATTAAGCTCATGTCATTGAGACAACGAGCTTTCAGCTTGCTGTGTTGTCGCACGCTTGAGTAGCGTGCGAATCTTGCGATGGGCCCCGATGATCCTCGGGCATCACGGGCCCTAGAAGCCCCCAGAGCAAGGCCGCTGCAGCAATGATGTTCTGGCTCACCCGGGTGAAGTGTGGGAGTGCTTCATCATCATCGATGATCCTCTGGTTCATGTCGCGGGCCATGGCATGTGCACGCCCACTGTCTCTGTGGCGCTCTATCTCTTGATCGAGCTTCGCACATTCCTGCTCGAGTTGGAGTCATGCTTCCTCGAGTTCTTGGTGCCAGGCCTTCAGCTGCTCCATCTACAAATGAGGTAGGGCCGCTGCATCCCGCCGACCTCATCGTCGAGGTCGTTCATTGGGGTAGCTTCTTCCTTGTGGATGCTTTCGACATGTCCCTTAGGGGTACCCACCATGAAGCACTCATGAGAGAGGTGATGGCTCCCCCTGCTAGAGTCAGAGCTGAAGGGTGACTCTGATTCTCCTACGAGGAGGTCGTGGAAAGACTCCGCGACATATTTGGTCATCCCCACAAACCCGTCGTTCGCGGGGGGGAGGGAAGGGGCGGAGGCATGCGTTGTGCCACAAGGTGCCCATTGGTCTCCTATGGCATTGTGGAGACTAAACGCGAGCGTTGTCGGGGCACTCTAGATGAGGTATTCCAGAGAGAGTGGCTCCCCTCTGGCAAGCTATGCCATGATGTTGGCAAACAAGAAGGTGAGGTGGCGCAGGTCCTCCTAGGACGGTTGGGTTCCTAGGAAGGTGCCGAGCTGGCGCTCTAACCTCCCATAGTCGAAGTCGAGGAGCTGGTCACTTCTGGGCGTGCGGGCCTCTAGTGCGTGCAGCTGTAGCTCCTCAAGCACCTCGACGATCATGTTGAGGCCGACGGAGTGGAGAGGTTGGACGGCGATGGGAGCCATCGCCAACTCTCCCTCCATCGTGGCGATGAAGTCTAGGTCCCCAAAGCACACGTGTGTGCCTAGGACCCAGCTGAGGTTATGACTAGCCATCTGAGGCCTATTGTGGATGCTGAGACACACAAAAGGCCCCTACCTAGCATGCCAACTGTCATTGTTTCGAGTTGCCACCGACTAGTAAATTTCTAATATTGCACATCTAGCTCGGATGGTGTGCTAAGAGGACATGAGCTTTATACTGGTTCAGGCAGAATGTCCCTATGTCTAGTTCATTGCTACTGCTCGTGTTACTAGCATCGATAGTTCATAGTAGGGGTTACAAATGGTCGAGAGCATGATGGGTCCCAAGTCTCTAGTGAGGAGCAAATGGGTGCCGAGAGCTCGGTCGCTTCTCGGCTATGTGCTTGTGTGTTCTGATCGTTCGGGGTTCGATGGGTTCGAGTCCAAATTGATGTGATGTGTTGCGATGCCCCTTATGGGATGCCCAGCTTTCCCTTTTATAGGCTAAGGGAAAGCATGGGTTACAGTGGAGGGAAAAGAGGAGAAGGAGAAGGAGAAGAAGTCCTATAGGATCGAAGGCGTCCTTCTTTTCCTTCACGCAGGGCTTGCTGACCCTGTAGATGTCAACAAGGATAGCTCCACATCATGGCCCTATCCATCACTAGCGCCATGAGCAGGGGTCATCTCCCGGTCATGGCGCTCCACTCTGTCCTAGTGGATGTCGTGGTGGACTGGCGCACCTATCAGTGCTCGTATGAGGGTTAGGCAGAACAACACTAGTACGCCCGACATTGTTCCTGATGTGAATCCCTAGGTATGGCCCATCTTGACCATGGGTTATATCGGGGCATCTCGATCACCTCCCTAGTGTTAGAGCTTTGACCTAGGCCTGTTTGCTTGGACCTTGAGTGGTTGGCGGCGGTATGGGTCTCCATTGGGCAAAACGGATCCCTCGACCTTGGGGTCGATCGAGGCAGAGTCCACCCGCAGAGGCCAGGTGAGGCGGAGCACAAACCCAAGGGACGGGTGAAGCAAAGCCTGCCCCTAGAGGTTGAGCAAGGCGGAGCCAGCCCTTAGAGGTCAGGTGAGATAGAACCCACCCTTACAGGTCGAATGAGGCGGAGCCCGTGGCCTCGGTGTCGGGCGAGGTGGAGCCTACCCTTAAAGGTTGGGCAAGGCGGAGCCCGCCCCCAAGGGTCAGGCGAGCGGAGCCCACCCTAGAGGTTGGGCAAGGCAGAGCTTGCCCTTAGAGGCTATCGACGAAATATGGTCAGCAGTCTACCTAGGGGTATGCCTAATGTAGTAGATTGTCTGTAGATAGATGCGCAAGCCACAAACAAGACGGTGACGTAAGACAGACACGAGGTTTTATCCAGGTTCAGCCGCCAAGAAGGCGTAATACCTATGTTCTGCGTTTGATTTGTATTGTTGTATGTCAATGAGAGATGTTTTTTAGAGGGGTCCCCTGCCCACCTTATATAGTCCAGGGGGCAAGGTTACAAATCTAGAAACTAATCCTAGCCAGTTATAATTGCCATACGTGGCCGGATAAGGATTCCTATTCTAACCGACTAGGATCTTGCCTGATCGCCAAATCTACCTTGCCTCCTTGCGTGGGACTCCGAACAGGTTGGCCAGGCCACGCGTCGTCTTTTGGTGGATCGGACCCACCGATCTGGGCCGGCCCAAGCTTAGTCGTAGGGGTATAGGGGTTAATACCCCCACAGCTAGTCCCCGAGCACCATGTATTATGCTGCGACACGCCATTTTAACCTTCTCCGACAAGTAAGGCTTGAGTCCTTGACATCTCTGACCACTATTGTCGCTGGAGAAGTAGGTTGTCCGAAGAATGTATGGTGCTCTTAAGAAAAAAGAAAAAGATTTCCGTCCTAGGAAGTGTGCCCACTTGTATTTCTAAAAAGAAATGTAAGTGCGTCTTGAAGCGTAGCGTCCTTGATCATCAGAGGCGTAGGGGTCGAAAAACAAACACATTCACCGCAAGGTGAAGTGTGCCCACTTAGTCCTCGAGCCTGGTAGTAGGTGACGTAGGCACGTGGTGCCAGGGTCTAAAAAAGAATTCCCAGTTAAGTTGAGAACCCAATTGTCGTATAAGCAATACGAGATGCACCGGCAGGTGCATTGTACCGATGTAGTCCCCGAGCTTGCTGGAAGGTGAAGTATGAGCCTTGTAGCAAGGTCTAAATAAATGTCTATGAACTAGATGTGAGTACAAATCACATGTAGCCAAGGAGAACGATCTCCGAGCAGTGGTCGGGACAGTCCCCGAGCACGATAGTAATCCTTACAATCAGTCAAAGCGTAGGGGTCGATTAAATAAACACATTCACCGCAAGGTGAAGTGTGCCCACTTAGTCCCCGAGCTTGCTGGAAGGTGAAGTATGAGCCTTGTAGCAAGGTCTAAATAAATGTCTCTAAACTGGACATGAGTACAAATCACATGTAGCCGAGGAGAACGATCTTCGAGCAATGGTCGGGACAGTCCCCGAGCACGATAGTAATCCTTACAAGCAGTCAAAGCGTAGGGGTCGATTAAATAAACACATTCACTGCAAGGTGTGGGATAGAACCGCTCAATTTATACAAGATCAAATACGGCTGTCCCCGCTTAACACGTTGACGCGCGCATACTCTCACTTATATAAACCCGGTAGTCCGCCGAGTGTCACGCAGGACCTTGGTAAATCAACATCACAACCAAGATCGTGTGATTAAGCAAATACACATCACATACGCAGAGTTGCAGCGGAAATAATATTACATATAGATTCATAAATAATAATTCAAGTTTGGATTTCAAAACCGATTAGTGAAAACAACATTGCTTTCGAAGGATTTCATTAATATGAGTTCCAAATACATTGCTAGCATAAGTGACATCCTCGGATAAAAGCATATAGATGAGAATAAACATAGAGTCACCGAGCCCACCGGCGGTTAGCCACCATCTTCAACAGGCCGAAACCTCACCTGCAACATGGTGGGATAAACCCTGAGTACTCGAATGTACTCAGCTAGACTTACCCGTCATAACCAGAAATAAAATTGACTCCAAGGAGTATGCAAGGCTTTATAAGTGGAGGTAGCTTGACAACATTTTGCATAAAAAGTGATTAACTCAATTATACAATTATAATTCTGTCATCAAGTTAATTAGAACTATCCATCTCTAGATTAGCAACTATCCTTTGCCAAACATGTGGTATATCTTTTTAGAGCATACAATAGTAACCATAGCAGGTATAGTAATTCCATGTTTATCTAAACCATCACATTCCATAATCCAATTACTACGATGTTGGGACTAGCCAAGTTTCTCACTATCTGGGAGAGACGGCGATTCGAATCGATTTCAACCAGCTAGAAATTTATTCCTAACACAAACCCAGGCAGACCAGATCAACGGTCACCTGAGGTCACCTTTGGTACAACTCAGGTACACATTTCATGGGTCCGTATCGCGCCGCACAATCTAGAACACCAGATGCTAGGATGCTCAGGCCAAGCCTGCCCTTGGGCTCAGTCTGATCGTTCCCCGGAAGGAGCACACAACAGAATGGTTCTCGGCCTGAGTTGAATTACTTGGCTTCGCGGTCGGAATGAGTTATCCGGCCAGCTAAGTGAGAGGCATGCGTTCAATCTTGTCAGAAGCACCAACAACGGTACGGTCCTTAATCGACACAGACGGGGATAAATCCACACCCAAGACCTCCATGTCTTGTTGCTTCTCTATCGACTTCCCGTCCGGTCTCGATTTACTTTTACTTCATGGTTCTGTTCCACGATAGCAGATATAGCCAACCGTGCTCCGGTATCCACCTACATCTCGCAGGTGACAGGACATCACCCGACTTCTACCGGTCTAAGTATGGCTAAGCATATATTCGATCCTGGACCTATACCGGTTAAAGGGTTAGTATCTGGACAAGGAATTTACATGCGTCAAGTGGTTCCATTCAACTCTTATAACCTAATGCATCAATCATAAGTACTTAAGTAATCATTTGTAAAATACTGGGAGACTTAAAATGCTCTGGGGCTTGCCTGGGATCTGACACAAGTCAGTTCAGTTAGCTTGCACCAACTTGGTGACATCTCTGGCCCTAGCACTTGCTTAGTCCTTCCATCTTCGGGATAGACCCACCAAACACCATCTTCGGGTTTGACTCCAACATCATATCCTTTCCATGATGCATCTAGCATACCTAGATGAGGTGCAAGATGCAAGTGTATGAATACATGGAAGTGCAATAGGCAATGCATCGCATGCAGTAAGTAAGACAAGCACAAGGTTACATTAACATGCACAAGCACTTCGCATTGCTTACTATAAATATCGCACAATTTATCATGCCACGATAGCAAAGAAGACGACAACACCAAGCATGACACAAGTTTCCCAAGATCTCAGGTACTCTAACTCAACCCTCATCAAAGGTATGAGCCACACTTAGCAATATACAAGCAAACAACTATATTTGGAATCTGTCAATTTCTGGACAGGCAAACAGCAGCTACAAGATTTAGCTATAACTGGAGTTACACAAATCCAAATGACTTGCAAGAAGACATTCTCGAAAGCTTATGAAATTTTCGACAATTCATATTTAATCATCTTAGCATGATTCGCAAGTTAACTAAGTCAAATATACCTATTTATAGAAACTGGTCTAAACAAGACAGAGAGTAATCAATTCTGTAACCCAACTTTAAACAGGCATAACTCACAAACTACTTGGCCAAATAACACTAAATTTTAACAGCAGATAGATACATGAATTATATACAACTTTCTTATTATCATCTAGGTGTGATTCAAATCCTAACTAGATCAAACACTAGCATCTTTCAGATCTGCTCCGAATACAATCAAAACTTGACCGAAGACTTAAAAGTCATGTAACTCCTAAACTATCAGGCCTATGGTCTTACAATTTGAACACAAGCAAGATTATGAAATTTTCTACAACTTTTGTATTCACTACAACCATATCAAACATCATTTACACCATGAAAATGATTACACAAGCAAAACTACAAATGCAGCCCAACAGCAGTGGTACAGAAAACTGATAGAAACTTCAGAGAAGCATAACTGGAGTTCTAGACCACCAAAAAACATGAACCCTAACTTTTTGAAAAGCTTAGGAAGTTACCTACAACTTTCTTATTCTCATATTAAGATGATTCTACAGTTAGAAGGGTCAATTAATCCAATAATTGCAGCTCTGTCAAAAACATAGACAGAAACTGACATGCCACCTTAAACAGCTATAAATGGAGTTATACATGTCCAATAAATGTGGTTCTAGACTTTTTAGAACGCTTGTCAAATTCTAAACAACTTTGTTGTAAACACCTAAAGCTAATTCTACTACTAAGAAGGCCCCACAGTAAGAACAAGGAAACCCTGTCTGGGTTTGGGCAGAAACAGCCACAGAGATTTAAGCAAGTATAACTCAAGATCTACTTAACCAAAAATCATGATATTTATCTTTTTGAAAAGCTTAATAAAAGTACTACAACTCATGTATTTTCATAAAGTCATGATTCATAACTTAACTAAGCCAATTAATTCAAACATGCAGTCCTATTCAGAATAGGAGCAAATCAAAATAGGGCATTTGTTATTTTTATAACTCTTAAACTATCAAGCCTAAAATATTGAAATTTTTCCCAGACATCAAGAATAACCTTAGTAGCACTCCACAAAAATTTCACAATTATTTGAGCACAACAACTGTAGTTATAAAAAAACAAATAAGACTAGCATTCCAACCCTAACTGCACAAATCCATTTTTACAGCTAAAACTTTAAACCAAAACTTGACATATTATAGATCTAGTGCATAGAGAATTTCACAAGGATTCCAAAAAGTCCACATTTACTATTTTACGAATTTTCTACGATTTACTATGAATTTCCAAAGTTACTGCAAAATAATTACAAACCAGTCCTTATGGCACTATTCATTTGAGTCTACGGTTCTGCAGAAAACCCCCTGGACTTGTTTCAATTGTTACCCGAGGTCCTCGGTCACGATTACAGAGGGGTCTGCACAGGAGCTCGCTGGAGGAGGCGCGTCGGCGGCGGGAAAGCGGTGGGGAAGCCTCCAGGCGTCCGTGCGCACCCGCTAGTGGCCGTGGTTGTGCGGGAGGCGGCCCGTATAGGAGCCGGCGGCGGATGTAGCTCCGGCGGCTCATGCATGAGCTCTAGCTCGGCGGCATCCATGGCAGCGGACGGTGGGTTTGGCCGGGCACAGGCAGCTCTGGCGGTGAGAGGGAGGGCCACTGCAAGCCATGTACTGTGCCTGGCCCTAGCTGGGCTGGTGGTAGCGGCAGGAGGAGGGCGCAGCTAGTCATGCTTGCTACAGCCATGGCGTGACTGTGCTCATGCACGTGCGCTGGAGAGCGAGAGGGAGAGGGCAGAGAGTGAGAGAGAGTGCCAGAGAGAGGGCAGGGTGCCGGTTCTGAACTTAGCACGGCAAGATGGCCACGCAGCGCGAGCAGGGACGCATGGCGGCCACGCGAGCTGCAGCGCCAGCAATCTGTCGGCCACTGTTCAACATTTTTAAAATTCTAATACCACCGCGAAAATACAAGCTGAAATCCCATTTTCCTCCCCTCATATCTCCTAAACCGATCGATTATTTGCTCCACCGATTACACCGTTGTGTAGGGCTACAAGAGTACTCTAACTTTCCTTAAAGGAGTTTTTCCAAATTCGAAATGGTTTGCAAACTAAAATTCGCCAAATATAGGTACATTGAAACTGAAAACGGGAAGTTCGTCATCTACACTTAGCCAAATTTCAGGGTTCCAAAAATAGCAGTTCATTGAATCTTGTGAGCTCTGTTTGACTAGGTTATGGACCAAACTAGTTCTTGAGCATCAAACAAATTTGGTTCTATTCGACTTAAACTTCAACTTTTATTTAAGGTGTAACTCCATGCAAGCACTATAAGCAATTGGTCAACGTCGGTCAAAGTAGCATCGCGGTAAAGCTTAAATCCAAGTTTTAGACCGATGGAGGTATTTTCTTGTCCTCCGCTCAACACGAACCCTTCATGACTTTTGTTGTAGATTTCAATTTGAGTCATTTGGGCAAGGTAGCAAGGTTTGGTTGATGATCTATAATTCCATTCACTTAATAAAGCAATCCAAGAAAGATTATAACTTATCATTTCATGTAACTTTTTGATTCCAAACTTCACGAAACTTTTCCAATCATTCATGTGGGTGGAAATTGATGTGAGGCACATGAAAGAAGTAGATCCAACATTACTCAAGCATACTTTTTGGAAAGGGCAACATGTAAGCAATGGTGCATGGTCCAAGTTTAAGTGGTCGCTCATTTTGTAGATTTGATCTTGAAACTTTCATCACCACTTAACATGTCATGTTTGAGTTTAAAGCCATTGCTTAATTGGTGACAAACACCTGGGGTGTTACAGCCCTCCCCCCTTAAAGGAATCGCGTCCCGAGATTCGGTGCAATAGACTTTTAAGAGAAGAGAAACATGTCAACCAGTTTCCAACATCAGTGATAGCATTAGGCTACTTAACTTCGGAGTATCAGAGAGGCTAATTTGGTCACAACACTTTTTGATACTTGCTCTTCATCGTAAGCTGTTGTCTGAAGAATTTCCTTCATTGGCGTCTAGAAAGCATTGTTATATTGGAAGGAATCCAAGATAGCACTGTCCTATGTACTTCGTCCTCGATGTACGAAGAGTGATACTAGCGTAGACTAAATACTTGTAACATCTACTTCCCTAGTGGATATAGCATAGACCTATGGACTTTGCACTAGACCACAGTCGGTTGACAAATATTCCTTGCAACGGTGCTATATTTGCTCCCAAGGTTCGAAAAGCAGTTCTCTATTAAAGTGGCTTGAGCACAACTTCTCATAAAGGAGGTGATCATAAACGATAAATGTCCTTTGAGGGTATGAGAAGCTAGTTAACCAATATCCAAACTAGTTATAGCGGTGCAATCACTCAGATGTCAACTGATGGAAAGCTACATAATGTTCCATGTGTGCAGTGCTCTTCCTTTGATAACAATATTGTATGGTCTGAGTCTGCTGAGTGAGTGGTAAACGTAGTAGCTGACTCTGTCGGCTCAACATTCTCAATGATCATTCCTTAGGGAGCCTTTGGATCCAAGTTGCAATAGTGATCTGGGTTGAATCTGATGCAACCTATTGGGTAAAAACACATATAAGGTACCAAAGGCATGTCAGCATTGGAGAACCATTGACGTAGAAGGATGTTAGAGAGGCTTGGAGGACAACACAAGTTGCAAGTAATCACAAAACTAGGGACTAGTTCACTACCAAGCAGGTTGAGTACAATTTGCCTTCGTGGTGCAGTTGCACATCAAATTGGGTTGACTTGTATCATAGCAAAACTAGCCTTCTTAAACTATATTTGACGTCGAGGCTTCCATTCTTAGGCCAATCAATATCTCAAAAACCATAATCCAAAAATCTATGGTTTGACACCTTTCCAATTGCTTTCGAATTGTAAGGGCACAATTTGACTTCTAGAACACCTTGACTGCTCACGCATTGTTGATCTAAGAGGGCAAAAGCAAGGCACCTAGGGGTGCAATTAGTGTTCTCAAGGGTATGGAGGGTTGTCTAATAGCAATACACCTATAAGTTGTAATTTCTTGGCATGAATTACAAACACAACCTTCTAATGCAAAGGATGATCGTAGTCACAGCGAAATTGCAGATTCTGTACCCTTTTGTTTTCTATTCATATCTCACAAACTACTGCTCCAATATGCACAAATTTTGGTGGGCATGTAGATCCATGGGTCTTCTAACTACTCACCAAAATTCAACTCAACCGGACACCGTTTGACCATCCAAACAATTCATCTACCAAAACTGCTGTGTTCGGAAATGGCAACAAACCAAGCCGACAAGATATCTCTCAAATCCGATGTTTTACTCAACCAATACTCAAACTAACTTAAGACATTGAAGGGTCCTAAGCAAGGAATGAGATCACCAAGTTTGGAGTAAATCCAACTTCGTTTGAGTCACTAATCGCCGGCTTGAAGATAACCGGTTTAGTGCCACAAAATCTAGACAGATTTCATGTTCTTTCTTTTCTTTGCTTTACACATTGAGGTGTGTGTTTTGCACTCTAAAATCTTTCTCATAGCAGCAACAACCTTTCTCTAGCTGAAGATGGAGGCTAGAGTTTTCCTCACATGCTTCTCTAGTAACACTTCAACCATCGTTCTTGACACCAACTTAATTATGCACCAGCATTGGACTTGTGGGCTATTTTCATAGGACGCAAGGCATTACTCCACATGGAGGGCATCCCTATATAGATAAGGAACCGTTTCTGAATATTCTCTGGCACCTCGTTCAATAGAGCCTTGAACAAATCCGTTTGTGGTACCTAGGGGCACAATGATGCTGATCGAAACTAGGGATATGCTTTCTCTAGTTCTTTACTTAGCTGATACAACATCTTGCACTATATACGTGATTGTCCAAGATGGAATTGACTTGATAGCACATTTGGAGAAGAAGTAGCACTTGTATTGTAGGGCCAGGTTTGTTGTTTCCTTGATCAACATCGTTCTGTGAGATCTGGTCTTCATAGTTACCAACTAGTCGTTACCTAACTGAAGACTAACTTTCCCACTGGTAACTAATCAGTTGTCCCTCAACACTAAAAAGGTTCCAAATCTTCACTCCTAATAATAAAAAATTATGGTCGAAGCATACAGATGGTCGCCACTGAAGTCAGCAGAAAGGGGTCACACCCAAGAAGGTCGATTCGTCTACGTGATCCTTATGCACCTAAAGATTAAGAACTTGGACAGGAACTCATATATACTAGGTGACCTATTACAACACATAATATCTTAGTCCCTTTATCATCCGACTAATAACTTGTTCAACCTTAAGTGTGGTGCACCTTTCTGATCCAACGAAAAGGACATAAGTTGCTCACTAGATGACCGACGTCATTACTGGGACAGTCACGTCGAGTAGAGTCGCTTGTCTACCACCTCTTGCAATCTGTTTATGTTCCTGTTAGTGACCCGTTCTTCAAAGGTTAACCATTGGACGACTTCAAAAGGGAGTCCCATTGCATCTAGTTCGACATATAGATCTCTTGACATGATAAGGAGAGATAACCAAGGAAGAGCTCACGTGAAAATAACAAATCGATGCAGTCCTGTAATGGATCATGACTAGAAACTTCGATACCAGCGCGTGCCGAGCAGCACAACCTTGTGGCTGCAGTCCACAGGTTATTGAATCTTGTGAGCTCTGTTTGACTAGGTTATGGACCAAACTAGTTCTTGAGCATCAAACAAATTTGGTTCTATTCGACTTAAACTTCAACTTTTATTTAAGGTGTAACTCCATGCAAGCACTATAAGCAATTGGTCAACGTCGGTCAAAGTAGCATCGCGGTAAAGCTTAAATCCAAGTTTTAGACCGATGGAGGTATTTTCTTGTCCTCCGCTCAACACGAACCCTTCATGACTTTTGTTGTAGATTTCAATTTGAGTCGTTTGGGCAAGGTAGCAAGGTTTGGTTGACGATCTATAATTCCATTCACTTAATAAAGCAATCCAAGAAAGATTATAACTTATCATTTCATGTAACTTTTTGATTCCAAACTTCATGAAACTTTTCCAATCATCCATGTGGGTGGAAATTGATGTGAGGCACATGAAAGAAGTAGATCCAACATTACTCAAGCATACTTTTTGGAAAGGGCAACATGTAAGCAATGGTGCATGCTCCAAGTTTAAGTGGTCGCTCATTTTGTAGATTTGATCTTGAAACTTTCATCACCACTTAACATGTCATGTTTGAGTTTAAACCCATTGCTTAATTGGTGACAAACACCTAGGGTGTTACAAGGTGAACTGTGCCCACTTAGTCCCCGAGCTTGCTGGAAGGCGAAATATGAGCCTTGTAGGAAGGTCTAAATAAATGTCGCTCAACTGTATGTGAGTACAAATCACATGTATCCGAGAAGAACGATATTTGAGCGGTGATCGGGACAGTCCCCGAGCACATTAGTAGTCGTATCAGTCCCCGAGCACGGCAGTGGTCAGAGCAGTCCCCGAGCACGGCAGTGGTCTGGGCAGTCCTCGATCACGGCAATGGTCTGGTCCTTCCTTGAGCACAAAACATGCAGCGAAAAAACAAACGCCGCTTGTATTATTATTTGGTGTATTTATTTATCTCTTTACTCTATCAAGTCCAATCTGACATATCTGGTCAAAAAAGCAGATGGGTATAGCATGTCACTCTGTCTTCTTGCTCTTTCTAGCAAATAGTCACTTGGCACCTGTATGGAGGTGCGTCAGTGTGGGCCCTCTTACACTATCAACGAAGAGGCACGTACACTGGTAACGAAGGGCCACATTTATTGGCGTAGATCTTGAGGTTGTGAAAACAACCATCTACGGTGCGTGCGCATGTCTCCCAAGAATCTCGGGCAGATGAAACGACGGAGCTCTTGGTTATTTATAATATAGAACTAGTAAGTTACTTTTTACCGATCCCCATTGTCATTCATCACCGCAACCTTCTTCTTCCTCTTGCCAAACCCTATTCCTCTAAAAATCATCAACAATCCCCCCTCCACTGCATCCACCCCTTTAGCAAGGGTAGATTAATGGCGAAGAGAGACGCCCAGAAGAAAGGCGGAGTCATGGCGAAGGAGTGGTGGAAGTCAAGGAGCAATGAGCAGACCATCGAAGACCTCATCACCATGGGAGTGCTCCACAACAAGGCCCTCGCAGGATGGCATGCGCCGGAAGGAGAAAGCTTCCCCGATCCACAACCAGGTGAGATTGTGGTTTTCAAGGATTTCTTCAAGCGGGGTTTTGGGGTTCCAGTGCACCCTTTCCTTCAGGGGCTCTGCTTGTATTATGAGATTGGGATTTGCAATCTGCATCCCAACTCGATTCTTCTTGTCTCCACCTTCATCCATCTTTACAAAGCTTATGGTGGCTTCTAGCCCCATTTCGACCTCTTTCGCCATCTGTTCTGTCTACGGAAGAAAGGGAGCGGGGGCTCGAAGATAGCTGGAGGCGTATACCTCAATCTGCGTGATGGTATGAAGGCCTAGTACTTGCACTGCCCCTAGAACACCTCATTGGATGAATGGTACAAGAAGTGGTTCTACATCCATGAAGTGCCGAACATGATCACCCTGTGCGACGTGGGGTTGATTTTGGAGAAGAAGAACAGCTGGTCGGAGAAGCCCGAGCACTTAGAGTAGATCGCAGAACTGCTTGGGATGATCCCGTGGAGAAAATTGGATGGCCCAAGCGTGGTTGGGAACTTCATCAGCCAAAGGATCCAGCCCTGCCAGAAGATGGTACATCCTGGCTTCGAGTACCAGGGGAGCATAGATCCAACGAGGACTAGAAAGGAGGCGCTCGACAAGATAGAAGTCAAGGCTAGGATTGGGGAGCTATTCAACCTAGCCGATCCCAATTATGTCAGGTTAAACGACATCGAGCATGCCTTCAAGCTGGCCCAACCTCCCCCAAAGGTAAATGATGCTTCCGTGTACCTGTAGAATTATGTTGTAACAAAAATTGACTGTTGTCTCCTTTATGTTTCCCAGAGTAATGGTCGTGACTGGGCAGCAGTGTTCGTGTCTCCGCCCCCTGGTGTGGATTGGCCACAAATTGCCGGCCTAACCGCCCAGACCAGTGCCAGGACCGAAGACGTCGACTGGGCGGTACTCGGGGTTGGGGAGGATGCAATGGCCAGGGCTGCTGGCAAGCGGCCGGCGGCCAACAAACGTCGCCAGGCCATCTTCCCCCTTTCAGACGATGAAACAGAGGATGTGGACATCTTCTGACTCGTCCCTCGAAAGAGGAGGAGACAAATGGAGTCGACAGAACAGGGTGGCTCCTCTGTGCCAGCAGTGATCGCATCACCGACCACTACAACACAGAGGACAAGCGGGGGAAGTGTCGAGCACCAAACCCTGGCACCAGTACCGGTCGTGGAAAAGGACCCGGTGGAACCCACCGAGCACGTGGAGCAGGCGCGATCGAAGAGACGCTCCTTCGCCACATCATTCCGTGCTTCCAAGCTGTAAGTATTTGTAACTATGATGTAAGCTTATAATTTGTATTGAATATTATTGTCTTCTGAACTTTTCTCTAGTATATTAGGTCGGCATCCACCAAAAATCCCGACCAGCTAGCCAGGTGTGGCATGGCTTCGCCAGTACTGGCGGAAAGAACTGCTCAGCAGCTGGCTGTGGAGGAACCTGTAGAAGAAATTCCACCAGAACCTCAGTAGACGAGCAGCCAGATGACAGTCCCCGAGTAGCTGGTCGAGAAGAGAGCCAAGCCAAGTACAAGTGCTCTGAGCACTAACCCTGCTGAGGTGGATACCTTGGCACCAAGGGAACCAGACCAAGCCGAGGAGCAGCAACCGGAGTTGGCATAGAGCACGCTTGCCGATGCTATGGCTCGTGGGAAAGCCATAGTGGTCGCAGAGACTGCAGAGTCTAGACTAGCGCTGCCCCCTAAACTAGAGGCCGAAGAGGATGAAGTAGAAGAGATCTTGGGCCGTCCCCAAGACAAATGACAACATGTATATGTGTCGCGCTGGCGGAACGACGAGTGGGTTATGCATGAAGAAATCCCAGAGGTCGAAGAGACCCTAAAAGTTGAACGAGCAGCAAAGCGTCTGGTGACAGAAGTCCAGGTATGTTTGGCTTGACCACTTGACCCTATTATGTAGTTGAACTATCTGACTTAGCTTGTTTATATGCAAGACTTGATGAAGACCGTAAAGTACCGAAAGAGGTGCTTCGACTAGATTGAGGGAATCACGACGAACAATAGAGAACTGGTGGCCGAGGTGGAACGCTTGCGCCGCCAACTTGAAGCTGCCGACCAGGAGAGGACAGAGCGAGAGGCACAGAACCAGAACCTAGTCAGCCAGCTCAATAACAAAGAGTGGGAAAAAACAAGTAAGTTGTCATTTTATCACAGCAAGTGTATGACACATGTTGTTGTGTTGTTGGTAGTGACAGCTGTAATGTAGGCTTAGAAGCTGAAGTAACCCGCCTCCAAGAGGAGAATAGCCGCATGACCGTAGAGTGTGGTCACCTGAAGGAGGACAATGAGAAACTGGCATGCAACCAGTCTCAACTCCAGGACCACACCACCAAAATGAAGGAGGAACTGAAAAGTAAGTATTCTAGACCACCTTTCTCATTCTGTTGCCCGCCTTATCTTGTCGTGCTATTACATTTGATGTCTTGTACGGTGTGCAGTTTTAAAAGTCAATGCCAAGAGGCATCTAGAAGCCATGATGAAAGAGCATGACGGCTGGAAAGCACGATGCCTTGAGGCCACCGAGGATCGGGACACATGGAAGAACTGGTGCCAGGAAGTGGCAACTGGCATTTTGCCTGTCCTCGACCTTATCGACCCGGCGCTCACAGAGGAAGAGCCAAGGACGCCCTAGCTCAAACTGGTCGAGAGATGCAGACAAGCATGGGGATGGTTCCAAGAGTTCGTGAAGGAGGCGGGTGAGTACACGGGTGCCCATGTGCTAAGCATGGTGCGTGCCCACTACCCCCTAATCGATCTCAAGCGCCTAGAGGCTAGATACCCGAAGGAGGTAGACCCAGACAAGGCGGAGGAGCTTCGGATGGCCCAGCTAGACCTGTCATCAAAGATAATTGGTGACATTAACCTATGTGGAGGTGGGACAGCACCTATATAGGGTACGCCATCGACAAGTCAGCTAGAAATGCCATCAGTTGCAAGCCAACCGACGAAGCCTGCGGTCTCGACCAGCCAGGCATCGATGGGGCCATCCCCTTTAGCTCAACTAGCACAAGAGTCCCTGAGACTCAAGTAGGATATCGGAAGCAGCGAGCAGTAGGTGCCACGCACCCCGACCAGCCAATGTAATAGGCTTAGAGCTGTAGAAGGAGGATATAGTTGTGTTATTGTAAACTTGGGCCTCTTCAGGCAAGCTTGTAATAACGTAACTGTATATCATTATAAGCTTGTTTGCTTTGTATAAAATGTATTTAAGCTTGAAACTTATGTTGGTGTAACTAAGTGAGAACATGTTAACGTTCTGTTTAGTTGTACCATTTTGCTCAACACATCATCCCGAAAAGTTTGTGTGGCCCTAGTTTGCCATGTGGTCGGAGTGTGAGGTGCGTGACCTGTGCACACGTAGATGTGGACAAGTCAAACCAAGGGGGACCTGCCGATCACCCGTAACGTAGAGAGCGGATCCCATGCACGTGTTGGGAGGAACCGGAGACAGGTCCTGCTCCAAAAATCATAGAAGGAGTGGTGGTCGGCTTTTACTGGCTAAGTTAGAATAACCATAAAATTCGAAGTGACACATTAGAGTGGTCGGAGAAATCATAATAGCTTTATTGAAGTAAATCAAAAGTACAAGATGGGTACATATCTCAGTAGTTAAGCATAGAAACGTCTAAGCTTGTCGATGTGCCACGAGTTTGGTACGTCCATACTGTCCAGGTGAGCTAACCTGTAAGACGTTGGTCGTGTGACTTCCTTGATCATGAAGGGCCCCTCCCATGGGGCTGTGAGTTTATGGACACCAGTCTAGTTTGTCTTCCACTTTAGGACTAGGTCCCCGACCACAAAGAACCGCTCTTTAACATTCTTGTTGTAGTACCTGCGCAAAACAGCAAGGTATTTGGCCGTACGTACACAAGAATCGAGCCGCTTCTCTTCTACGCTATTCACTTCTAGCTCTCGTACTTCATTGGCCTTGCCTTCGTCGAAGTTTTCTACCTGTGCTGATCTGAAAGCTATATCTACAGGGAGGACTGCCTCAGCGTCGTAAACCATAAAGTATGGCGAGACGTCGATGTTACGACTGGGCTGAGTTCTAAGGCCCCAGACCATGGCTGGTAACTCTTTGAGCCATCTTCTAGGAGCTTTGTCATTTTCTCTATACATCCTCTTCTTCAACGCGTCCAAGATCATGCCATTTGCCCACTCGACTTGTCCATTAGCTCTAGGGTGCGCCACCGAGACATATTTTACTACTATGCTCCTTTCATCGTAGAAGTCCCAAAAAGTGTTCCCGGTGAACTGAGTATCCAGATCAGTGATGATGTTGTTGGGTATGTCGAAACAATGGATGACCTGGTCAAGGAACATGATAGCCTTTTCTGAGGATGCCTGTATCAAAGGCATGTATTTTATCCACTTAGAAAATTTATCGATCAGCACAAAGACGCATGTAAATTTCCCTAGAGCCGGTTTGAAGGGCCCGATCATATCTAGTCCCTAGCATGCGAAAGGCCAGGAAGCTAGTATTGTCTAGATCTCATGTGCTAGTACGTGGATTCTTTTGGTGAAGAACTGACAACCCTCACAGTAGTGGAATAGCTTCTCGGCGTCGGCTACTGCTGACGGCCAATAGAACCGTGCTCGGAAAGCCTTATCGACCAGCGTTCTTGAGGCTGCGTGGTTACCGTAGGAGCCAGAGTGGATTTGGTCCAGGAGATGTTTGCCATCCTCCTGGGTTATACACTTCATCAAGATTTCCTCTTTTGCGTTCTTGCGCCATAGCTTGCCATCAATGAGTAGGTACTGCTTACTGCGACGCATCAGGCACTCGTTTTCTGTCCGATTAGTGTAACCACTGCCATCTGCTAGGTACTTGATGAAAGGTATTCTCCAGTTGGGCTCATGAGTGGTCAAAGGCGGCTCGGTGGTGCTTGACACCGGAACCGTAGCCACCAATTGCTGGTCTGGAGGCTTGTCTGCCATGGAATCTTCCTCTTCGATGGAAGGCGTGAGCAGGTCTTCAACGAATACGCCATGTGGGATTTTTGCTTGGGATGATCCTAACTTTGACAGTGCATCTGCTGCTTGATTCTTGTCCCAGACCACGTGTATGTACTCGATGCCATAGAACCTGCCTTCCAGCTTTCTGATCGATTTGCAGTATGCATCCATCTTTTTGCTGGTTGTGTCCTAGTCCATGTTGAGTTGGTTGATGACCAGAGCAGAGTCCATAGACGTAGAGACGTTTAACGCCAAGCTCAACCACAATGCGCAAAACATGTAGGCATGCTTCGTACTCAGCGGCATTATTAGATGCTAGGAAATAAATCCTAAGGATGTACCGGAGCTGCTCCTTGGATGGTGACACGAAAAGGACTCCTGCTCCCGCACTGTCGATGTTGAGAGAGCCGTCAAAGTACATCGTCCAATACTCGTCTGATCTAGGAGAGATAGGCGTGCTTAAGTCTGTCCACTCGATGATGAAATCGACAAGTGCCTGAGACTTGATTGTAGTGCGGCTTGCAAACTCCAAGGAAAAGGGGCATAGCTCCATTGCCCATTTGATGATGCACCCATTCGCATCCTTGTTGCTAATGATGTCTCGTAGAGGGTACTCAGTCATGACCACCACACGATATCCGTCGAAGTAGTGTTTCAACTTTCGGGATGTTATCAGTATGGCGTAGATCAACTTCTAAATCTGTGGGTACTTGGTCTTGGACTCATTGAGTACCTCACTAATGAAATAGATTGGTCGCTGTACCTTGTAGACATGGCCGGGCTCGTCTCGCTCGACCACCACGGCCGTGGAGACCACTCGATTAGTAGCCGCAATGTAAAGCAGGAGTGTTTTGTCTTCTCTTGGAGCAGTGAGGACCGAAGGTGACGTAAGGTATTGTTTCAGCTGTGTGAAGGTAGCGTCTGCTTCCTCCGACCACTCAAACTTTTCGGATGCTTTTAGTATTTTAAAGAACGGTAATCCTTTTTCACCTAATCTTGATATGAAACGGCTGAGGGCGGCCATGCATCTGGTAAGCTTCTGAACATCCTTCACCTTTTTGGGTGGCTTCATGTCCAAGACGGCTTGGACTTTCTCTGGGTTAGGGCATATGCCGTCGTGACTGACGACGTTGCCGAGTAATATGCCAGAAGGAACACCAAAGATGCACTTCTTTGGGTTTAACTTCCACTAGAATGTGTTAAGGGCTGCAAAGGTGTGTTCCAGGTTGTCAACAAGGGTATGTGCTTCCTTGGTTTTGACAACTATATCATCAATATAAGCCTCGATGAGGTCGTCTTTTATCTCATCTTTGAGGCAAGCTTGTATAGCGCGTTGGTAGGTAGCCCCGGTGTTCTTGAGCCCGAACGACATGGTCATGTAGCAGTAGGTGCCGAAGGGCGTGATAAAAAATGTCTTGATTTGGTCGTCATTTTCGAGAGTGATCTGGTGATAACCAGAGTAGCAATCGAGAAAGGAGAGCAGCTCACAACCAGCAGTTGAATCTATGACCTCGTCTATGCAAGGTAAGCCAAAGGGGTCCTTAGGGCAGTGTTTGTTGAGATCAGTGTAATCAATGCACATTCTCCATTCATTATTCTTTTTGCGTACAAGAACCGAGTTGGCTAACCACTCCGGATGATACACTTCTTTGATAAATTCGGCTGCCAAAAGCCATGTAACTCTACCCTAATCACCTCCTTTTTGTTGCGAGCGAACCGTCGTAGCTTCTGCTTGAAAGGTTTGGCCTTGCCGTTGACATTCAAGGAGTGCTCGATCAAGCTCTGAGGTACACCAGACATGTCAGTAGGTTTCCATGCGAACACATCCACGTTGCTCCTCAAGAACCTGACGAGCGCATCTTCCTATTTGGGATCCAGGTTGGCCCCGATAAGGGCTGTTTTGCTAGGATCACCATCGGCCAGCTAGATCACCTTGTGCTCCTTGGACTTGATGTTCTTGCGTGGAGCCTCAAGCTCCGGGATCTCTAGGTGGTCGGTCGAGGTCTTCTTGGCATTGAGCATGGTCTCAGCCATGCGAATAGAGAGGTCATGAGCCTCTGCTATTTTGAAACTGTCATCTTCGTAGGTATAGGCTACGTACACATTGCCTCGGAGGGTTAGAACTGCTTTCTCGGTAGGCATCTTGAGCACCAGATACCTATAATGAGGTATGGCCATGAACTTGGTGAGCGACGGTCGACCAAGAATAGCATGGTAGGTGCCGTCGAAGTCAGCGACCACGAAGTTGACATAGTCGGTGCGGAAGTGGTCCGAGGTCCCAAACTGCACAGGTAGCGTGATCTGTCCGAGAGGTGTAGAGCTCTGTCCGGGGAGAACACCCCAAAACTGTGCCTCGTACGACTTGAGGTCCGCCTGAGCTATCTTTAGGGCGGGCAGACTGTTCTTGAATAGTATATCGATGGAGCTACCACCATCGATCAGTACTCTGTCGAACTGAACCTTGTTGATATAAGGATCGAGGACTAGGGGAAAACACCCTAGCTTAGGTATTGCGGCCCATTGGTCCTTTCTACTGAAGGAGATTTCGTGGTGAGACCATGGAGGGAGCCACGGATCGGTGTGGAGGTTATCGGTGTTGGCCACGTTCAAGCATGCGCGGGTGAGCAGCTTGCGTTCTCATTTGGTCTCGATGGACACTTTGCCTCCGATGATGGTGTGTACACGATCGGTTGGCTTGACGTACTTGTGACGAGGGTCTACATCGTCATCGTCGTTATCCTCGTTGCGCTGTTCCCCTGCGTCGTTAGGCTTGTCGGACGTATCCAGAGCCTGTTGACGCGTGTAGATAGATTTGAGAACGCGGCAATTCTCCATGGTATGGTTTGACTTAGGATGGAGCTGGCAGGGCCCTTTCAATGCTTTGGCATAGTCGTCTTCGTAGTTATGATGTCTGCCGCCCTTTTTAACGGTGTTGACCTCGCCGTCGTCTTCCCGAGCACGATTGCTCCTGTAATCGTCACGGCGGTTACATCATTGATTACGTTGGTCGCGGTGGTCGCGGGAGTCGTTGCGTTGGTTGCGGCAGTCAAAATTGTCGTTCTGACCACGGTTGGCACGGTAGTCATCATGGTGTGGGGGGTGGTCGGAGCGTGGAACCCTTGCTGCTTCTTCAATAATTATCTTTTTAGCGTCGTCGGCGTCCGCATATTTCTTAGCAATGGCTAGGAGCGCTGTAACCGATTTAGGTCTCTTGCGGAGGAGCTTGTCCCTTAGGGCGTCATGGAAGCGGAGGCTAGTGATGAAAGCCTCGATTGCCTCGTTGTCGGAGATTGATGGGACCTTGATGCGCATCTCCGAGAAACGTCGGACGTACTCGCATAGTGGCTCGTCTTTCCGATCTCGAATCCATTGCAGATCGTATTTGTTTCCCGGTTGCTCGCAAGTTGCAATGAAGTTGTCGATGAAGGCTTGCTTGAGCTCCTACCAAGAGTCAAAGTAGTTCACCGGCAAGCTGACCAGCCATTGGTGACCTGCATGGCCAATAGCAACTGGGAAATAGTTAGACATGACATGCTCGTCAGCCATGGCTGATCTACACGCAGTCTCATAGAGCATGACCCATAATTCAGGGTTTTCCTTATCGTCATACTTCTGAAGTTTCTCGAGCTTGAAATTCTTAGGCCATATGACTTGGCGAAGGTGTGGAGTAAATTGCTTCAAACCCGGTGGACCGTGGGTAGTGTCATATTCCATACGGCGATAACTTTCATGGGATGCTCGATCATTGGCTCTCTGGTTGATGCGAGCGCGCAGATCGTGTCCACTGAGGTAATGGCGGAGATCGTTATTGCCATCGTGGCGATCTCGATTGCCATCTAGATTAGCCCTATGTCTGTGGTTATTGCGGCAATTGTCGCGGTTGTCCTGGCGGTTATCATCCTGGACGTCACGGCAGTTGTCGTCCCGATGGCGGTTGTCATCTTGGTCACCATCATGGCCACTGTTTCTGCCTTGACGGTTGTCTGATGGGTCGTTGCTGCGCGAGCCATGTTGGTTGAGTGGCTGTGAGCGACTTGGGTGCTGGCGACTGTGGCTTGACTCGACTGATACGGATGGAGCCCGATCTTGGTTTACAATCTCCGCGGTCTAGGCCATAGAAGCCATCAGATAGGCTTGTATTTTATTACGAACTGCTTGGGTTTCCGGGGTGTTGGGTAGCTGTTGCATTATCGCCATGGCGACGGCTATGTTGGCACTTGGGGTCTTGAAGACCTATTTGTCCCCCACCCTGTCAAAAGCATCGTTGAGGTCACGTGGCTGGACCCTTATGCGTCGTGCCTCCTAGTCTGCTTCGACTTCGATTTGTCAGCGATTAAACCGGTCAATATTGCGTGCTTCGCGTGCAGTCCTTTTTTGTTCTATTTTGCCAACTGCTGGTGGTTCGTCATTGCTGACAACATGGATCAAATCCTTTCTCACAGCGGGAAAGATGGGAATTGTGAGAAACTCAGGGCGTGGTCTGGGATATCTAGATCGTACTTGACGCCTTCATCTTCGTGATGCTGAAGCTCGGTGTGGATAGATGCATTAGATGCAATGCCAGACGAGGAGCTGGAGTCGCCCTCTTGGACTGTGTGGATGGATCCTTCTTGATAATCTTCAATCCGGATCATGTTGACGAAGTTGCGTGGCTTCGGCCGAGGTCGGTGCATAAAACATAGATCCAAGTGATGTTGTAGGTTGTATGCGTAGTTGGAGGTAGCATTTTGTAGGCCATAGGGCTAGACCTGGTGGTTCTCCATCGAGGCTTCATACTCGGAGAGCTGGAGACCCATCGCGAAGGCTGGCCGGCGATGAGCAGAGCGCCCTTCAGGAGTAGATGTGACCATGAGATCTGTACCAAGTCGTGCAGGATGACTGGTCCGAGCTGGTCAGGTAGATCTGTTGTGGGGAGCGGTTACCTGCTCATTAGGTTGACTTCGAATCATACTTACCAAAGCTAGGGTTTCAGCAAGTTTGGTGCTAACCCGATCGATGGAGTCGAGCAGGTCGGTGTTGTCGATCTGCTTCCCTTTGTAGCGAGGAAGCGGATGATGAGTTGTCGGCGTGGCTGAAGGTGATGCAGGCGTGGTCGGAGCCAGATGTACCATGGTCGGAGCCAGATCCATCGTGGTCGAAGCCGTATCCATCGTGGTCGGAGCCATATCCATCATGGTCGGAGCCGTATCCACCGTGGTCAGAGCCGTAGCCGATGCAGGTGAAGCAGTGGTTGGCGCAGACTGAATCCACGCCTCCTCCGGGGTCATGGCGATGAAGTCGTCAGAGCTGGTGGTCCAGGTGATCTGGCCAACGGTGAACGTGAGGCCGTTCGGTGTAGCCATGGAGCCGGAGATGATGACCATCTTGTTTGCTTGGAGAGCAGTATGCACACCCCCTACCTGGCGCGCCACTGTCAATGAAATATGGTCGGTAGTCTACCTAGGGGTATGCCCAAGGTAGTAGATTGTCGGCAGACAGATGCGCAAGCCACAAATAAGACGGTGACGCAAGACAGACACGAGGTTTTATCTAGGTTCGGCCACCAAGAAGGCGTAATACCTACGTCCTGCGTCTGATTTGTATTGCTGTATGTCAATGAGAGATGTTTTTTAGAGGGGTCCCCTACCCCCCTTATATAGTCCCGGGGGCAAGGTTACAGATCTGGAAACTAATCCTAGCCAGTTACAATTGCCATACGTGGTCGGATAAGGATTCCTATTCTAACCGACCAGGATCTTGCCTGATCACCAAATCTGCCTTGACTCCTTGCGCGGGACTCCGAACAGGTTGGCTGGGCCACGCGTCATCTTTTGGTGGACCGGACCCACCAATCTGGGCTGGCCCAAGCTTAGCCGTAGGGGTATAGGGGTTAATACCCTCACAGAGGCCGAGCAAGGTGGAGCTCGCCCTCAGAGGTTGGGCGACGTGGAGCCCGCGGCCTCGGTGTTGGGCAAGGCAGAGCCCATCCCTAGAGGACGGGCGATGCATAGCCTGCCCTCAGAGGCCGGGTGAGGCGAACCCTGTGGCCTCAGTGTTGGCCAAGTTAGAGCCTACCCTTAGAGGTCGGGCGAGGCGAAGCCCGCGGCCTCAGTGTTGGGTGAGGTGTAGCCCGTCCCTAGAGGTTGGGCGAGGTGGAACCCGACCCCAGAGGTCGAGTGAGGCATAGCCCGCCCTTAGAGGCTGAGCAAGGCGGAGCCAGCACTCAGAGGTCGGGCAAGGCGGAGCCTGTGGCCTCAGTGTTGGGCGAGGCGGAGCTTGCGCACCTAGGGGTCAGTTGAAGCTGTAATCGCACTCTTGACTGCTCGGATGAATCAATGTTGATGATTATTAGCTCCTCTTTGAGTATGCTTGTATTGGTTCCCGACAATTGCTAAGTATATATTCGATCCTGGACCTATACAGGGTTAAAGGTATATCCAAATCAATTCTTACAACCTAATGCATCAAACATAAAGGACTCAAGTGATATTTTGTAAAACATAGGAGGCTTAAAATGCTCCGGGCTTGCCTTTCAGGAAAGAAGTGGGTGGTGGTCAGGGCACTTCAGAAGTTCCTCAGTAGATGGCTCCTCACCTTCAGGAGCTGCTGGCTATGGTGTCTTCTTATTCTCCGCCTCTTCTTCGAATTCTAGTAGGGTTACTCCTTCGGATGATCCTATATGTGTGAGCATGAAATAAGATCTCATGGATGCATAGATAATGACATGGATGATATGATATGATAAAATGCATACTCATAAGTATCCTTAACAGTAATGTATTAAACTAAAAACAAGATAAATTTTCTTTTACTCAGTAGGTGCATATCTCCTCTCTAGTAATTACACATATTTCCATTTAAGCAATTTCTGAATTACAAAACAGCAGCCACTTGTTTTGACCACAACTAGAGTTTTACACATCCAAAATAATATGATCTTAGACTTTCTAGAAAGCTTATAAAATTCTCTATAACTTTCTTATAATCATCTTAAGGTGACTCAGTAGCTATTCAGGTCAAACAATTCAATCTTTCAGATCTCTCTAGAGGACAAGCAAATCTAACAGCAGACTTTTAAAAGCTATAATTTTTAAACCATAAGGCCTATGACCATTAAATTTTTAGACAATCTAGATGAGTAAGTTATCTACATCTTTGTTATTGATAAGTTTTGCAGAAAAGATCATTATCATCATGAATTTGTCACCACAACAGAAACTACTCATGTAGCCATCTAGTTGAATTATAAAGCAATAATTAACTAGTTGTTTTCTCATTGAGGGGTACCCTCGGTTGACTTAGAGGCTCGCCGGAGCAAGCTCGACGGTGGCCATGGTGGCTCAGCGACGATGCGTGGTGGCGCACCGGCCATCTCCAGCCACGAGAGACTCAGGCGAGCTCCGCTATAGCTTCACAGTAACCTAGCAAGGCTAAAGGGTGAAGGTTAGGGTTAGTAGAGGCACCGGAGGAGCATGATCGCGTGCATGGCGGCACGTCTGCGCGAGCACAGCGATGGTGAGGTCACCATTCCGACGAGGCAGCGGTCCATGATGGATCTCCATCTTCGGTGATGGTGCTAGGGTAATGGAGATGCGAAAACACGTGCTAGAGGGGGACGATGGGACCTAGTCCATACCGGCCACGGTGAGCTTGAGCTCATGGCCTAGCGGGCGCGTGTGGCGGCAACGGTAGCGGTTAAACCGGCTATGGCATGAGCTACTATGACTTAAGGTGACAACAGACTAGGAGGGAAAGAGGTAGCAGGAGCGGTGGACAAGGCTGGCCACGGTGAGCTCGGAGCGGTGGCTCTCCATGGCCATGGCGGCAACGGCGATGTGAAATGCCGCTTTACCTTGGCTCGAACAGTGGCAGTGGTGGGTCGAGGTAGAGAAGATGATGGCGGAGCTATGAGCGCGATGGATTGGATAGAGGTGCAGTGAGGATGGTGAGCGCTATCAACGGAGGCTTGACGACGGCGTGTGGGTACGGTGCCCGCTCTGGCGTGGCGAGTACGATAGAGAGCAGAGCGAGAGCGAGAGAGCGCAAGTGAGAGTCGAGAGCAAGCACCCAGCCTCTTCAGCACAGTGACACAGGGCCGGCGATGGCGTATGGCCACCACACGGCGCGTGCGTGCTGACGCCGGTTGGCCACGATGCCCATGGCTTATCGGTTCAAACCGGCCATCATGTCGACTAATAAGCCATCTTCGTGCCATTGCTACTCCTAATCCATGCAGAATTAGCAAAAAGTCCCTTACCAAGATTTGTAGAGCTATAGAAGATCTACAACTTTACTTTAGAAAGTTTAGTCAAATTCCCAATGGTTTTCAAACTACAGCGCTCTAAAGTGGCATACTTTGAAACTATAAGTCATTAAAGACTTAGAAAATTTCACGTCCCTAAAACATCATTTGTTTGATTCTTGTGGACCCTATTTGACCATGTTAGGCACTGAATTAGCTCATAACCCTTAAACAAAGTTTGTTCCACATAAGATAAGCTACAACTTTTATTAAGGGTGCACTACCATGCAAACAATCTATGCTATAGTTCAACTTTAGTCAAAGTAGGATCATGAAAAATGACATTATGAGTAAACTAGGACTTAGAAGCAAAATTGACCCATGTGATGAATACAAACATTGTTCCATTTACCATCCTAGATATGTCTAAGGTGTTTTTTTATCTCACAACCATTTCTCACATTGGTCACACATGATCACAAGCATATGTAAATATATAAGCAACATCACATGTAATAAAGAGAAGGTGAATGAAATGAAACTTCACATGCTCATGCTCATGAATGCTTGGATGATGCTTGTGCTCATGAAATGCAAGTGCCAAATGCATGCTTAACACTAGGGTGCTACAAAGCAGTCATGATAGTCGAGGGGCAGACTGAGGACTTGCTTCAAATTATCTTGGTTTGTAGAGGCACGCATTAGTTTATAAAATTCGAATCTAAATAAAATTATCTTTGATGCATGGTTCTTGCAAGTTCAACAAATGTTATCAATTACATGAAAATAAAGATGAGTTGGGTTCAACATAGATCAAAGCCACTCATGACTACTACTATTACTGATACAAATGTTGTGACCGAGTGCACTCCATGGGCTATAGTTTTACTCACAGCTCTATACCGTATAGTGTCCGATGAGATCAAATGTGCCGCATTCGGACATTCTTTCAAGTGTAGTAAAATATGAACAACTATTGGGCTGCTCCATTTCAGTGGCTCGTTTCTCGACGTGTATTTCTCGAAAGGTGTGCTCCTCAGAGATCATGGAGAGATGTGGCCTCACCTTACCTCACGCTATCGCTCGGCGTCTGTTGCAATTCCGTCGGCCGCCCACGTCCCCTGCTATAAAAATAGAGGAAAAACAAGGGAGTCAGTACAGTTGTCTTGTAACCTTGCGAACTCACCTTTCCTGCTTGTTGCCTCCTCTCTAGCACCTCGTTCTTCAAGCTTGAATCATGGTGGCAAAGAAGCGTCCAAGGGAGGAGATGATGGGGGACTAGCCTAGGAGAAGGTGTTCAAGGGCCCACCACGCCTTCGTGTTAGACTAGTGGAACCCTGGTGAGTACTGATCTCGCCCTTGATCTGTTTGGGAAGATTATGATGTTCTTTCTTGGTGTAGTGCCATCTCCACTGGACATCTCCATTGCTCGCCCGGCGCCATAGCCTCTCATTGGCGAGGACGGACCCTCGTCATTCCAGTGGTTAGCGGCCCAGTCCTTGCAATCAGCAGGCTCCTCCTCTTCTAGCTCATCAAGCGATGAGGAAGGGGGGGACATCTACACCGTGGTGTGGGACCTAGATGTGACTAGGCAGGCTCTCTGTGTGGAGAGCTAGGAGGCAGAGCGGCTGCGGTCGTGCCTCTTCATTGTGGAGACGGCTGCGGCTGAAGCCATAGTGGGCTAAGCGCAGGCACAGCTTGCTGGTAAGGCATTATCATTACCATATCTTCTTATTGTGTGGCACCACATCCTATTAATTGGTAGGGTTTTCTCATTCTTGCTCTTTCAGCCATCATGGAACAGCTTAACGCTATGTCCGTGCTACCGACGGGGCCAAACTTCTATGAGTGCATTCATGCTCTGCCATCACGGATCCAGGAGGTAGTGATGCACAGTGTAGATGGTGCTACAAGTTCACTACAGAGCTACATCAGCCTTGGCTGCCGCCCCACCTTCATTCAGATGCAGACTTGCATGCGATGGAGCCTTTAAAATTCCTATGTTTCTCCAAATTCCTAAGGAGCCATAAGTTTTTGAGTTTCTTTTGTCCATTTCTCAGGATTCTATTTTGTAGTGTTGGTGGGCCCTGAACAGACGGGGAGATCTACCCAAAATTTGATTTTTGGTGAAAATTTTGCACCGCGTCGAGCAGTGTCGCCAACATGCACCGAAAAATTAGATATCTCTATCCTGCCCTCCGCATAGAAATTAGGTTTACCATGCCGTCGATTTTAGACAATGGCATTTGTGGTATTTTGATGGCCACATAAAAGCGCAAAGAGTCACCGTCTCTACCTCCATCTCCATTCTCTAGCCGCACCATCTTTCATCTAGCTCCAAATCCTAGTCCCATGGCCTAATTCTCCACTCTCCAGCCGCCCCCTCTGCCACCCCGCTCCAAACCCTAGGCGCCATCGACACAGCAGATCTACTCAATATCCACTCTCATACCTTTCCAAACCCTAGCCAGAGCTAGATCCCCTTTGATTCATCGATAGTAGGTCAGATCTAGATAGCCCGTATCTAGATCCTCTACCTCGGCACCTGTCATGACCGATCGGATCCAAACCCTAGCTAGAGCTAGATGTCGTACACCTTTGTCAATGCTGGCCACACTAGTTCTGCTACCATGATGACAAGATGGCAGTGCCGACGATGAGGCATAGCCAGGGTACGCAGAGGAAGAGGTACCCAAATTCCTTTTATGATGTGTGTTGTATTATAGTGGTTGAACCTGCGATATGAAGATAGCAATGGGGTTACATATTTCCTATAGTTGAGTGTAGCTGACATGTGCTTTATTGGATTAATAACTTCCGTACAAGCTGTAGTTACTAGTTAGGCACTTATTTGCATACTCTTGCTCTGTTATGTTGACATTCGATAGAAACTTTAGTTAATAAATACCTTTGTAATCTAGATGAACAGCCACTAAATGCTTTTGAACGAGAACGGGAGGCACAAATCGCAAAGAATCATAGGGAGATGGAAGAACTAGGGGAGGAAGTTGAGGGATTTGGTGATATAGATGAAACATATTCATATTTAAAAGATAAGTCAGTGGCCCTCGCAATTGAGGTGCTTGTTCTACCTTGTATTTGAGTTCAGACGGGAGGGGCGGGGGCGGGGTGGGGGTGGGGGTGCAGATAGCAATGCAATGCTTTGCCGTTTGGATAGCAATGCAATTTGTACATGCTTGCTGCTTAAGTTTGTTTCTCCAATTTCAGCATCTAGGTCAAAGAAGCCATAGAGGAGGCTCCGCCAATAGGACCAAAGGCAGCCCTAATACGAGTCCTAGAGGAAGGTAGTCCAAGAGAGTGAAGTTAACACAACCAGGAGAGTTGACTCATGGATCTGAGAAGAACAAGCAAAACTGTGCAAAAGTGAAGTACCACTAGGCTACAGGATCTCGCTCCTATGTTGTACCGATGTAATCATTTGTAAGTGATGGTTGTGTTTTATTATTTCTCTTGCCTTTGTATAAATAGAAACTCATGTGCACTGTTAATAGAAGCAATAGTGGTAGGAGCCTAAATTTGGCATCATCATTTAATTTTGAAGTTGCAATTTTGCACCAATCAATATGGTACATGTGCAATGTGCTTATGTAATCCATATCTGTAACCTAATGTTTACTGCTTGAATTTCATAGTATGTAAGCCATATTAGTACATGTACATTGTGCTTTTGTAATCCATATCAATATGACGACGATAACAAAAACAACAAATCCTTTTGGTCAGAAGCAAAAAACTTAGGACTTGGGAGAATCAAACCCACAACCTAGCGCTCAACACTACCACATCTCTACCACTGCACCGCATACTCATTCATATCAATATGAAACATGCGTTAATTGTTATGAACTAATCTCTTGGGTTTTCAATTAAAGTCCTCTTCCACTATCTATAACCTAATGTTTACTGCTTGAATTTTACATAAAGCTATGGAAACTATGCAAGCAGAACCTGTTGCTGATGGGCACAAGCCAATGACTAGTTCTGATGTTGTTTCAAAGGTCCTCTGTCTCTCCCAGGGCTAGGACCACTCCCAGGTCAGCAGCAACACCCTTCTTTTGAAGAATGCTGGTATCCTGACAAGCTCCACCAGAACAGAGACATCGGTGGAGAGAACGCTTTGGGAACAGCTTGTAGCTGAAAAGGAAAGCTCCGCTAACCTCATCGAACAAGTGGCTGAACTAAAGAGGAAGATAGAAAAGACTAAAAGAGAGTTTGAGGAGTTCAAGATACAGCAATAGGAGGAGTACAATAAGCTACATAAGGATATCATACGCTTCAGCTCTTCTTCTGGTAACTCTCAGTCATCAACTCTGTTGGCTTGATACAGTGAACATTTGTGGTTTGATGTGTGTACTCGGATTGTTGAGCACATGGTAGAAACTAGGCAGGCCACGTGATCAAATAAAAATGCAACACATAGACGAACCAGTGCATGACACATGAAATAGTCATGGCATGACACGTGGGCTAATAAAAATCCGACAAGTGGAAGGAAGTCGTCAAGCTATATGGCCGAATAAAAAAAGAAACATGCATGGACAGCACCGTGGCACATGGTCAAATAAAAAATGGCCACATCGACCAATAAAATTAAGACACATGGTCCAATAAAGAAGTGACACGTGATCCATGGGCAACACAACACGTGTGCCAATAGAAAACTTACATGAGAAACAACAGGACCCGACACGTGGTCCATTAAGAACCAGAAACGTGCAAGAACCAGAGATGGCCATGTTGTCCAATAACTAGGTGACACGTGACCCGAACCATCTCTAATGGAATCAGCTATAGCATGTACAAGTGGAAAGCATCTCTAACAGAAGCGATCGCCAGCGTGGCTGCCCCCTGCCACGAATGCCAAAACTGTTCTATGACGATGAATTTTTCGTCATACATCAAGCCACTTCTATGACGAATTTCTAGATTCATAACGTAAGCTCAAGTATGACGCAACTTCTATGACGAATCGTTTTTCGTCATAAATTCATCATAAAACTAAAATTATGATGAATTTAGCTCCTTCAGTAACGAAAGTTGTTCGTCATGAAAGTGGATATTCCGAGTACTAAAAGGCAATGGTAATGCTTTCGCACTTCCCTCCATCTTTCTTGGATTTTTATTCCCCTCTTCACGCATCTAAGTACAAAGCAAGCTTTTATCTGTTTACTAAGGACCTCATGATCCAATCTCTACAGGTTCCTCTCATTCAGGCGACAGTGCCACCACTTTCGAGTATGAAGTGCCTTTCCAGCTCCACTAGATCATAGTCAAGATGGAGGAGGAGGCCCCAACAAGAGAAACGAAGTGGCTGTCCTCATAGACCATGTCTTGGTCCTCATCCTCCGTTGTCTCATCGCTCGCTCCTTGTGTAGTTGCAAGTGTGTATGTCACTCCTGGAACCACCTCATCTTTGAATTCGAGTATTGTAAGGAGCTGCCCTAGATTGTCACCGGATTCTTCTATCATAGATAGAAAGACAAATGCAAGTTCACCAGCATCGTCGGTGAATACCCCTCCTTGACCTTCTTGTCCTTCCCCATTCAGGATGTTGTGATCTTAGATTACTATCACGGGCTCATCCTCTGCTGGTGCGTTGGGTTTTGCTATGTTGTCTGCAATTCGGTGACTAGCAAATGGTGGTTATTACCGGATAATAACTGTTCTTTTGGTTTAGCTCGCTTGGGGTTCGATCTAACAATTTCCTCACACTTTCATGTGATTAAATATGGGAAGAAGAGGATGGGTGAGTCCATAGGTGTGAGCATCTACTAATCTAAGAGTGTAGCATGGATATTTAAGGAATCTAAATGGGGTGAGGGTGTTGTATGCACATATTCGACAAGTGTGTTTCTTAATGGTTTTATGCACTAGCTGGAGTTGTCCTAGATAGTTGCTATTGATATGCAGGGAAAGACATGGAGAAAAATTTGTAGGCCACGTGGTGAAGCAATCTCCATCCATGAAGCTTAGGGTCAGTTGTGTTTATGTACTGCTAGTATGTTTAGGAAGTCTCATCTTTCATTCTGGATCCTAGAAGACTATGATACTGATAACTAGACATTGAAGCATACGATGACCATGTTGGAGATATTTGGACAGAACAATATTTAATTTTGTTATGATGTTTGCGATGTAGATTACAGAGCAATTGTAGTTCGCCTAGAATGGAATTTGATTTTCCTTGTTGGTGGGGACAGAACACTAATCGCATATGACATGGACCTAAGAAAAGTTCTTGTCCTCCCTGTCCAGATCATGCGGTATCCTAGACCTACCTGGAGGCTATGTCTAGAGGAACCTCACTATCTTTATTATGTTCCCTTATTCATGGAGTCAGTAGGAGAGCAGTAAAGTTGCATATGCCGGCTTAGCGTACTATACCTCCGCGAGGAGGCACTCATTTCGGCGCCCATCAGGGGGGCACCTCCATTGGCTTTGGGACACCCAATGACTTCAACAACGAGGCGCCTACGCTTCATTCTGAGCAAACGCTCTGCTCAAACCCCGCTATGAGTAATGTACCTGCTGTTATTTACTCGCTATTTACTATCTTTCACCGATTATCTGGGGGGACCGTGTTGTTCGCACTGCAACCACTGTACGGCTAGTTCCCCTATGGCCTCGCGTCCCCCGTGGACGCGTACACCCGGGGGCTTCGAAAGATGCTGGCGCCGCCCCCTCTCACAACCGAATTCATAGGGATGGTGAGCTATGCTCCCACCTGTTTCTACGAACTCATAGATGATGAGGTTGAGAGTGATGGCTCCAGCATCGGTGACATGGCATCTAGCCACCGTCTATCCTGAGAGTGCGCTGTGGTGGATGCTTCGGGACAGCCGCCAATGGTAGCGAAGTCCTTGCAGACTCACACCCCTTTGGACCCTCGTGCGGGGGCCCTCGTGCTTGCATAAGAGCACGTCGAGGAGCTATGACAACGGCGACAGAACTAGCCACCACCTACATCGGCATGCTCGGTGCAGCACATTGCGCCCCATGCATGTAATCCGGTGAGCAGCACCCGGGGTCGCGCCCGCTAGGTCCAGCGCGACATCATGAACGAGGGGAACGACCCCCATAGTTCGCTCAGGCTAGCCAGAACATCGCCATTGCGGCAATGCTTCTACGCAGCATTCCTAAGCCCATCAAACACCAGGAGCGGGCGATCCACCGAAACCTCTAGGCGCTGGTGGAAGCCGCTGCCGTTCAACAGGCGGAAAGCTTTGCATTGTGACTCCGACTCGCGGCCTCTCTCCCCACCAGGGGAGTGGGGATGCACCAAACGGATCACTCCATCCGCTCACCGCTATAGCCACCAAGCGTGGCACAGGAGGCCGGAGCTACGCTATGGTCTGACTCGGCGCCTGCTCCACACCGACCATCGGTATGCGAACGGCTCAGTCCGAGCCAAAATGCTCACAGCGTCATTAGCAACTGGCATCAGGCCCGTTGTGATGATGACGTCTATTGGGTGGCGGTGAGGGTAGGCGACATGGACCCTGGCCGAACCATTAAAGGGAGCGATGAATCGTGCCCTAGGCATGGTCACCAGCCAAACGACCGAAGTTCTGACCTAGATGGCCCTAGACCATGGGCCTTTGGCTGACGCATCTAGAGTGTGCCGTTCCCACCACGCTTCTGACCGCCTAGCAACATCGCCAAGTACATCGGGGAGACAAACCCCGGTATATGCCTCGAAGATTTCTGACTCGCCTACCGAGTCAGAGGGGTGGATGATGACCATTTCATCATTCAATATCTCCCCATCTGTGTGGGGGAACATGTTCGAGCATGGCTCAAATTCCTCCCGCATGACAGCATCCGCAATAGGGCAGACCTTAAGAGGATCTTTGTTAGAAATTTCTAGGGGACATATGTCCACCATGGTAACTCCTAGGACCTCAAGAGCTACCAGCAGGAGCCTAGCAAGTCTCTGTGGGATTACATCCGTAGGTTCTCCCAATGATGCAACTCCCTCCCTGATGTCATCGACGTGGACGTCATCAGCGCATTCCTCTCTAGGACAACCAACGAGTCCCTGATCCACAAGCTTGGGTGTTTGATGCCCCGTACCACCCATGACCTGCTCAACATCGCCACAAACCATGCCTCTGATGAGGAGGCGGTCAGAGCGGTCTTCAACGGAGGCTGAGGCAAAGGCAATGCCAAGCACGAGGACCAAGATGAGGGCCCCTCCACGTAGAGGGGCGAGAAGAACAAAAAGGATCGGCGCCGACCACAACACCGCGTTGGTCGCCGTAGCTGATCGCACGGGCAAGCAGCCCCAACAGGGCATGTCTGACCACTTCAATAAGCTCATGGATAGTCCGTGCACCAACCACGCCTACCCTATCAAACATCTCTACAAGGACTATGAGCTCCTCAAACATTTCCTACGATAGGCCAGTGGGCCAAAAGAAGAAGACGGCAAAGAGGTGGCAGCCTAGAAGGGAGGCGCGGCGGGCAAGGACGAGGATAGCTTCCCCGACCTCGAGGAATGCATCATGATCTTTGGGGGATCTGACACCAAAGCGCTAGCACAAGGTACGCTACCGAGAGGCATGCACCGCTGAGACGGCTGTCCTCTCCTTCCTTAGCTGGTCAGAATCTCTGATCACCTTCGACCAGAGGGACCATCCCTCCCATGTTGCCAGACCGAGACGCTACCCGCTCATCGCCGACTCCAAGGTCTAATACCCCTAGGTGTAGAAACTCCTATATGCCGTGTTGATAGTGACCTGGAAGCTCCTGCACTACTTCACCAATCATGAAGTCACGGTCGTCACTTCATACCCGCTTGGAGACATCATCCGCAACCGAAACACCATGGGATGGATCTCCAAGTGGTCACTCAAACTCATGGGCCACAACATTAGGTATATCCCTCGTACCACTATTAAGTCTCAAGCTCTCATAGATTTTATCACCGAATGGACGGAGGTCCAGCTACCGACCCCTGACGTCACCCACGAGTATTGGAAATGTACTTCGATAGGTCCATAATGGCACCTGGCTTGGGGGCTGGAGTGGTTCTAATCTCCCCAGATGGGAGTAGGCTCTGCTACGCCATCCGCCTCCATTTTTTGGCCTCAAACAATGCCACAGAATACGAGGCCCTCAATAATGGACTGCGCATCGCCATCGAGCTCGGCGCAATGTGACTCTACGATCGTGGCGACTTGGAGTTGGTTGTTGATCAAGTCATGAAGGAGTCCTCCTGCAAAAGCCCCCTCATGGCAGCATACTGCCAGGAGGTGTGCAAGCTCGAGGACAAATTCTAGGGGATCGAGCTACATCACGTCCCTCGAAAGGACAATGATGCCGCCGATTTTCTTGCAAAATTGGCCGCTAGGTGGGATCCGTCTCCATGTGGGGTCTTCATCAACTACGTCCATGAGCCATCCACCCGTGTCTTGGGAGGTCTGATCTAGACACACCCCGATGCCAAGCCGGCGCCTAGGGGCTCCGACCCGAATGCTAGCCTGATGCTCGGGGACTCCGACCCTAGTGCCTCCATGACGACGTTGCCCGCCGGTGTTGCCGTGTTGGCACTCGATCAAATCGACTGGTGAGCACCACTACTCACCTACCTCCTTAAGGAGGTTCTCCCACCCAAAAGTACTGAAGCACGACAGATCGCTCAACGCGCCAAGACCTTCGTCATGCTCGATGACGAACTCTAGAAATGGAGTCCATTGGGGATGCTCATGAAGTGCATCCCTACCAACCAGGGGAAGCAGCCCCTCCTTGAGGTCCATGCTAGGATCTATGAACATCACATGGCCCCAAGGTCGCTGGTCGGAAAAGCCTTTCGCCAAGGTTTTTACTGGCCCGCCGCACTATAAGATGCAGAGGAGGTCATCCGTAGGTGAGAGGGATGCCAATTCTATGCTCGGCAAACCCATTTGTCGGCACAGGAGCTTCAAACCATCCCCATCACCTGGCCATTTGTGGTCTAGGGCCTCAACATGGTAGGACCCCTCAAAAAGGGCCCAGGCAGCTTCACTCAACTACTCGTAGCGGTCAACAAGTTTACCAAGTGGATAGAGGCCAAGCCCATCACCAACATCTGCTCAGAAGAGGCGGTCAAATTATTATTCGACATCATCTACCGGTTCGGCGTTCCTAACTGTAGCATCACCGACCACAGGACTAACTTCACTAGAAAAAAGTTCTTAGACTTCAGTGATGGATATGGCATCAGGATCAACTGTGCCTTGGTCGGACATCCACATACTAATGGTCAGGTCGAGCGTGGCAATGGCATGGTCCTCCAAAGACTTAAGCCACGTATCTTCGACTGACTCAACAAGTATGTCGGGCGATGGGTTGCAGAGGTCCTCGCGATCCTCTAGAGCCTAAGAACGAACCCGAACTGATCCATAGGGTTCACACCCTTCTTCTTGGCTTATAGAGCTGAAGTAGTGCTGCCCTCCGACCTCGACCATGGTGCCCCGAGAGTAAAGGCTTTCGACCATGACCGAGCCATGGAGGCTCAGCAAGACGTAGTCGATTTGCTCGAGGAGGCCCACGAGACGACTAGCATCTACTCTGCTCACTACCAACAAACTCTCCATAGGTACCATGAAAGGAAGATCAGAGGAAGGATCCTCGATGTCAGCGATCTCATACTCCGGAGGACCCAATCAACGAAGGAGAAACACAAACTCTCTTCACCATGGGAAGGACCCTATATGGTGACCGAAGTGATCCGACCGGGTGCCTACCGACTGAAGGACGACAACGGCAATGTTCTCACTAACACTTGGAACATTGAATAGCTACGTTGTTTTTCCCCTAAATTCGGTCTTACTGCTTTTATTCAACACTAGCTCCTGTAAAGCACCCCAGCCTGAACACTTTCAGCCCAGGGTCGCTCAGGGTCTCCATAAGGGTACAATACTAAATACTACCTCTCTTTTTTACTATCACATGGTTAAAACTTTTCGCCCAAACAAAAAGGCATTCCATTCCATTGATTACCCTACGTGACTTTATTCTTACTCCCAACCAAGCGCACCCCGCCTTGACCTATGGTTATGAGCAGCCGAGCCTCGCGGGCCACGCCCAGGTTCTTAAAGTTGTAGCCTATGGAATGAATGGGTAGGTGTGAAAAAGAAAGGATAAGAACAAAGCTATGCTAGGATAAAAAAACAAGGAATGGATAGTGATTCTATCACAAAGCAGAACTGATGTATTCATTGATACAAAAACTGTTCACACAGGGGCTCCCCCACAAACTTAACAATTACATTACTGACTACTTCTACTCCAAATGCTACTATTGTCGCTCGACGACATCAGCTGATGCCAAAGGTGAGGCCATGACGCATGCCATCGGACAAAACCAACACCGTAAGGACCCTGCCTGGTTCCGCTCCCTCGACTTCGATGAGCGCAATGGGTACCTCAAGGGCGTCGCACCCATAGATGCTCAGCAGAAGAGCATGGAGCTCCTGACCTTCTTATGTAGTCGACGCAGCTCCTGTATAGGGACACTGCCCGTCGAAGTATGGCCGTCATGGCTGGAGGATGTCTCATCAAACTTTATGAACTGGCCAACTTGAGCAGCTACAAGGGCAAAACCTCCCACCAGCGTAGCCCAGAGCATCTTCTCCTCTGACAAGACTCACCCAGAGAAGATTCACTAAAAGGAGTCCACATGCGGCTCCATCCCAACGAAAGCCTCACAGATGGTGATGAAGCCGGTAATGTGTTGTACCCTCCAGTGTGCCACCTCCTTCGACGGAAGCAGCACCTTCTTGGCGAAGGCAGCCAGCACCACCTCCTTGGGCAAAAGCAGCCCCTTCTCAGTGAAGGTGGCCAACACCACCTCATCTACGCTGGATGACCTCTAGCTCGACATTGTGCTCCAAAATCATGAACGGGTTTGTGAGTTCTCCTTTCCCTCTCCCTTCCCCTATTTAAGGAGGAGATGCAGCAGTTGAAGAAGGGCAAAGGATTGGGGCAAAAACCCACTCCCTTCCCCCATTCAATGCGGATGGGAAACGACGGGACGCGCCCTGACCGATGGGATGCACCCCACCCGATGGAACGGTGCCTGGTCAGACGGGACTTGGCCTGGGTATGGCCCACCACTACCGCACGTCGGGTGCGAGAAACAAAGCGCCACCATGCGTAGGTGGCCCTCTGCCTTCCTAGGAGGGACTTGGAAAGGCCCAACTATGGGATCTCCACGTAGGAGAGACCATCGGGCTTCCTGAGTCAATCGGACAACTCAGGCAAACACTGAGAGATAGGTAAGGAGCAGAGGGATGCCCCATATAGGCCATGCTGACTCCATCATGAATGACAAGCATGGATCCTAGTCAGACATTTTCAATTGGAGCTCCTTAAACCCCGTCACTCGAGTCATCAAGGTAACATTACTAACCCCCACTATTTCTTTATATAATCATTCATTCATCTATACACGCATTCATTCATTCCATACATCCAAAAGCATCGCATATGCAGTTGAATGCATCACAATGCTCCGTGTTGTGTCACGAAGCGGTAGTTGCCTCATTCAACATGAGCAATGACAAATCGGGGTTCGAAGGCTAGCCCACGAAGGGCTCGAGGCCGCCTCGCGTCAAACAGAGCCAGGGGAGAAAATGCGGATGAGCCCTGAACAGCCCTCGCCCAGTCTGCCCCAAGGCAAACAGGGTCATTTCAACCTTCTCATTCGATTCTAACCTCCCGCTAAACCCATAGAATCTCCATCGAGGGGAGGTCATCGGGCCACCCGGGTCGGTCTCTGGAATGACCCAAGCATCTGTCGAGTTATAGGTTAAGGAGCAGTGGAGTGCCACATGAGGGCTATGCCAACCCCATCACGAATGATGGACCCGGACTTCACTCGAACATGCCCGTTAACGAGCTTACCGAGCACATCACTCGAGCCATCGAGGCAAGCCACGTTAGCTCAGCCCCTCCGGTCGCGAGATTGCGAGAAACCGTGGACAGGGTAACACACAAAACTCAACCGACCCCTACCAAAGCCCAACGGGGCTCAGGGGCTCAAGACACCTAAGCTGCCTTGGCCGCGCCTGACACCAGGATCCATGACTCTATCTCGCCCAATCCCTAAAATTACCTCGACTATGCCCGACGCCAGGATCCGCGACTCCATCGCTCCTGATCCCTAAAACTGCCTCGGCTACGCACGATGGGTCCACGAGTCCACCTCGCCCAATCCCTCAATTGTGCCCGATGCTAGGATCCACGACTTTATCTCGCCCGATCCCTAAAACTACCTCGGCTGTGCCCGACGCCAGGATCTGTGACTCTATCTCACCTGATCCCCAAAATTGCCTCGACTACGCATGATGGGTCCACGAGTCCGCCTCGCATGATCCCTCGGCTACGCTCGACGTGAGGATTTGCTACTCCATCTCGCTCGATCCCTAAAACTGCCTCGGCTATGCATGATGGGTCCGCGAGACCACCTCATCTGATCCCTCGGCTATGCCCGATGCCAGGATCCGCCACTCTATCTCATATGATCCCTAAAACTACCATGGCTACGCACGATGGGTCCATGAGTTCACCTCTCCCGATCCCTCGGCTACGCCCGATGCCAGGATCCATGACTTCATCTTGCCTGATCCCTAAAACTACCTCAGCTACGCACGACGGGTCCACGAGTCCGCCTCACCCGATCCCTTAGCTGTGCCCGATGCTAGGATCCGCGACTCCATCTTGCTCGATCCCTAAAACTGCCTCGGCAACACATGATGGGTTCGCGAGTACACCTCGCCCGATCCCTCGGCTGCGCCCGATGCTAGGATCTGCTACTCTATCTTGCCTGATCCCTCAAACTGCCTTGGCTATGCACGATGGGTCAGTGAGTCTGCCTCGCCCGATCCCTCGGCTGCGCCCGACGCTAGGATCCATGACTCCTTCTCACCGGATCCCTAAAACTGCCTCGGCTGTGCATGATAGGTCCATGAGTCCACCTCACCCAATCCCTCGGCTAGTGTCCGATGCCTAGGATCCTACGACTCCTGTCTCGCTCGATCCCTAAAACTGCCTCGACTGCGCATGATGGGTCCGCGAGTCCACCTCGCTCGATCCCTCGGCTGCGCCCGACGCTAGGATCCGTGACTCTGTCTCGTCCGATCCCTAAAAATTGCCTTAGCTACGCACGATGGGTCCGCCTAGTCCACCTCGCCCAATCCCTTGGCTGCGCCCGACACCAGGATCTAGTGACTCCATCTCGCTCGATCCCTAAAACTACCTCGGACTACGCACGACGGGTCCACGAGTCTGCCTCGCCCGATCCCTCGGCTACGCCCGATGCCTAGGATCTGTGACTCCTGTCTCGCCTGATCCCTAAAACTGCCTCGGCTACTGCACGATGGATCTGTGAGTCCGCCTCGCCCGATCCCTCAGCTACACCTGATGCTAAGATCCGTGACTCTGTCTCGCATGATCCCTAAAACTGCCTCGGCTGCGCATGATGGGTCTGCGAGTCCTCTTCGCCCGACGCTAGGATCCGTGACTCTGTCTCGTCTAATCCCTAAAACTACCTCGGCTGCGCACAACGGGTTCGCGAGTCCGCCTCGCCCGATCCCTCGGTTGCACCCGACGCTAGGATCCATGACTCCATCTCGCTCGATCCCTAAAAATGCCTCAACTGCGCATGACGAGTCTGTGAGTCTGCCTTGCCCGATCCCTCGGCTTCTCAACCAAGTTGCACACACACACGCCCATTGATAACCCCCCCGGGCGACTCTACCTAAATCACCTGGGGCTCAGGGGCTACACCCACGGGTGCCCTCGTGCGCACCCGCTGTCAAACAAATAAAAAGTCCCCTCGCTGACAAAACAAAATACCCCCAAGATGATTCTACCCGAATCACCCGGGGGCTCGGGGGCTCCTGTCGGGTTCATAAACTCGGAGTCCCTTATGGACCGGCTTCTCAGCAAAAGCTCAGCCCAACAGATGATGTTGTGAACGACGTGCAAACTCTTGGGCTGTCCTAAATACCAAAACGATAGGCCAGAAGGGCGATCCAATCTTCAATCGGAAGGCCTCGCTAAAGAGGAATAGTGCTTGCTTCTGACTCCAGACCACCTCTCTGACCAGAGGGCCTGGCCAAACACCACTTCTGCTCTAACCCGAGTCTCCAACCGGGGATGCGTCGAGCCCCTGCTTACAGCTCTTCTCCGACTAGCACAGTCAAAGCTGACTAGGACCAACCGACCGAGAACCCCCGCTTGGTGAGGACTAGGAAACAGACGGAGCAAGTAAGACAGGGCACTCAAGTCAACCGTAATACCGAGAACCATACCCTATACACCTGCAGGACAGTACCGTGCAACCTTCCTAGCATGTCAGAACCCAAGCAGTGTTGTGGGTACCGACATTTTCCCTATAGTGTTGTGGGCGCCATCAACTCCCATACCAGACAAACACGGTAAGGATCTCCCCACATGCCTCTGGGCATCAATAGTGTTGTGGGCGCCGGTATTTACCATACCAGGTGAACATGGTAAAACCCCCTACATGCCTCTAGGGAATCAACAGTATGGCAGGCACCGACAGTCTACCATATCGGAAGAAGATGACACAACCTCCCACATGCATCTGACACTAACAGTGTTATGGGCGCCTACAATCATCTTGTACCCTGATGGCATGAGCAACAAGACTTAGCATACACACACTCTCCCTCTCACTTGTAAGGCCATCCTTTCATCTATAAAAGGGGATGCTTTCTCTCCCGAAAGGGGAGATCGATCAGTTCACTCATACACAACAACAGAACCACTAGGTTCAAACCTCGAGCACACTGCTCAAACACTTAGCACATAGCGGAGCTCCCGTCACTCTCGGCCCTTCAGACCAGAGTCCGACTGGACCTCTTGTACCCCCCATCTTTCTCCCTTCCGTTTGTAACCCCACAGCAAACTTCGAGCACTTGGGCTCAGAAATAAAGTCACCGACCGACTCAAACTAGACGTAGGGCACGTTGCCTGAACCAGTATAAACCCTGTGTCATTGAGTGCTAGGCCACATCCAATCACAACGTACGGACAAAACTATAAATATTTACGTGTTGGTCACTTTCTGCACCGACACATGGATATATCAAGTATATCACCAAAGCAAACTAGGAACATAATAAATAAAAACATGGTATTGAAGTAGCACAAAGTCAAAATATAGAGGGATACAATGGCTTTACCAGCCTCCAGACGGTGAATCTAGAATCCTGAGCAAAAGCCCAACTCTACTTAAATCTTGCTAGCTAGCCTATACTAGAACTTGAAGAATTAGAGCTCTATTCTCTTCTATCTGAAAACCCTAATTTCTGATCTGATCTTGACTTATGCCATTCTACCCGAGGGAGGGGGTAGGGGCTAGTATATATAGGGCGGAACATCAATTCTGGACCCTCGGATCAAACCGACTTGAAAGAACGGTGGAGATGCAATCTTTAAGGCGGTGGAGAATCGACGTGCTGAAGATGGAGGCTGACAGGTGGGCCATGGGACCAGCCGGCCTATAGGTGGGGCCGGCCGCCCCACCTGGAGGTCTCTCATGGTCATCTTCGTTGTGGAGTCCTCTAGAACCTTCTGGTGCTATTTACATCGCGGATAATCCTGATTAAATTTGATGATTTGATCCACCTTGACGTTTTTCTGGATAAACCCTGCTGAAAACACAGATTCACCAAAACTCATGGAAATTATCAGTTTAAACCCCTAAGTCTATGTTGGTGATTATTTTTATGCATTTATTCAAGTTATGTTGACGGTTCATGATGGATGATAACTACCGTCAACACCCACACAAGGCGGGTCGTGGTACAACACGACAGGAAACAACTGACCTGGTCACGGATGAATCATAAGCCAACACGGCGATGTTAGTGTACACCCTCATAGGCGGGTCGAGCTCCAATGCGACGGCAAACAAGGACCTGATTACGGATAGATCTTAAGCTAATACAATGGTGTTAGTGTAAACCCACACAGGAGGGGCATGCTCCAATACGACGGAAGTAAGGACCTTATCATAGATGTATCATAAGCCAATATGGCGGTGTTAGTGTAGACCGCAGACGGTCTCAGATAGCAACAGTGAGGGCTATGATCATCACTGCCGACAGCTTACTGCCGAGGCCGAAATTGGACTGCGATGGGGGTTACGACGTGGCTGTGAAAGGTCTGAATATAGTAGTGCTTACAATCATGAACATCGAGTTCTCCATCATTGGAAGATCGGACCGCGACTACATCACTAAACTTGAGGCCATTAGTGTGACGATGGAAATTGCCTTCTTTGAAACAATTATAAAACCTAAGGTACTAGCAAGATCTAAAAGATAGTGTGATGTCTAAGGCCTCGTTTGGTAGGGATTGTTCCAAGCTTCACAAAGCTATACAACAACTTCTTCCACCAAAGGTTCCTTCGCTCGTTTGCTTTCACAGGTGATGCTACGGATTTCCCGCTAAAAAAGAGCTAAGAGAGAGAGTATAAGCTGAAAATTGTAGCCATGGGTGGATTTCTTCTAAGTTTTAACACAGGTGGTTCCCAATGGGGACGTGGGCAGATTTGCACCTACCGACGCTAGAGTCGGCCAAGGGTGGAGTCACCGGGCTGTGGGGGCGAGCGCTAGTGCGCAGGGTGGAGGCGTGCACGGGAGTGGAGGCCAGCGTGGGGTCGGGCCCGCTGTGGCCAGGGGGCGAGGGTAGGGTGTGGGGGCATCGTCACACCAAGGCCGCGGCGAGTCGCCGTCGCGCGGAGGCCAAGGTGGCTGGGGATGGGGTGGGAGAGGGTCACCGAGTACGGGCCAGGAGCAAGTCACCGTTGCAGAGGTTGCTGTGGCTGTGGTTCACGCGGGCGGCGGGGGCCGCGTGAGCGGATAAGGGAATGAAAGAGGAGGAAAAAGAGAAAAAAAAAGAAAAAGCTAAAAAAGATAGGAACATTACGGGTATTATACTCTTTTCAATAATTCAGAGAAGCTATTTTATTGAACGGTTCACCAAAACAGATTCAGTTTCACCTTTAAAGCTGCTTTTTAGATCCAAATTCAACAAACAAAAAAACTGATTCATTGGTTTTAAGTTGAGCTACCAAACAGGTCCTAAGAAAGTTTTATTTTATGGCTACCTAATCTAGTTCTATTTGTCGACCTGAACTTATGAAGACTGATGCAATTGTGGTTTCCAATTACTAAGCATTTTAAGATGATATTATTTTGGATAAAGATGTTAAGATGATATGATGCGAATTATTCATTTTGCTTGTACCAAAGTATGTTTTTCATACTCTTTCTGATGCTAATGCTAAAAAATAAAAATTCTGTAACTCACATAACAACTCACAAGCATAAATCACAAATCAGTCATGATATATTTTATTCTTTTCAATCAGATCTGTTTACTCTTTTGAGTGTCTTTGTAACAAAAAAAAAGGAGGGTGAGTGAAAAGAAATAAGAAAATTCGGAGCTAAGTAAAAGCAGGGGCGCATGTGTTGGATTAAATAAAGCGGTGTCATGGGCTCATGGGAGACGGACAATTTGAAAGCTTTTGGGGAATTCGGCGGCGCATTGAACATCTCCTTTTTATTGGAAACCCACCAGAAACGGAAGAAATCCCCGCATAAGCCTCTCGCACCACGACAATCCAGCATTCCTTCATTTCGAATCTGAGAGCCTCCTAAACCTAGCTTTATCCTTCGAGGCTTTTATAAAAATTTATAATTATTCACGTACCATTAAAAAAGTTGAGCTCTCATAGATGCCACTGACATATGGGGCCGATAAATGAAAACCTCTAAAATACCCTTCTCTCATCCCTATCCTCTCCCTCTCTGACGCTCTCTCGTTCTCAATCTGGACGCATGCTTGCGGGACGGTGCAAGGGAGAAGGCACTGCTGGCGCACGTGCGCCGCCAAGGAGAACCCCACCGTGCACCTCGCTTCGCTACTTGCACACTCTCACTCGGCTGGTGCTGCTCGTTCGCGGACATCCCGGAGAGCCCCGAGCATCGCCGTGCGCTCCTGGCGTCGTCCAGCGGTAGGCGCCGCCGTCGAAGTCCCCGCAGGCGTCATCCTCACGCAACTCACCGTCGTCGAAGCTGGTGCCGGGGAGAAGATGCCGGTGCCGGAGCTACCGCCGTACCAGGCGCGGGACCTGATGTACATGGGCAAGGGTGGCCATGGCCCTGATGCGGGAGCTGCTGGCGCGCGCCATGGTGGCCGAGGAAGCCTCGTGGGGGCTCATCTTCAACACGTTCAACGCGCTGGAGCGCGGCGAGCTGGTGGGCATCCGGCGAAGCCTCGCGCGCGGTGTTAGTGTTCGACGTCGGCCTGCTCCACAAGCTCTCACCAGCCGACGGCGGCGACAGCAGCTTGCTGCTGCAGGACCGGGTATGCCTAGAGTGGCTAGATGCGCGGCCGCGAGACTCCATGCTCTACGTGAGCTTCAGTAGCCTAGCCTGCATGACCCCGCTAGGACCTAGCGGAGACGGCATGGGGCATCGTCGGCCATGCCAGTTCCTCTGGGCCGTTTGGCCGGGCCTCGTCCGCGGGGCGTGCCAGAGCCAGCACTAGCAGTAGCTCCCCGAGGGGTTCGAGGCCGCGACATGTTGGTGTGGCATGGTGGTCGCGTGGGCGCCGCAGGAGAAGGTGCGACCTGCTCGCTTCTTGGCATCATGGACCCCATCAGTGAGTTCACCGCCGCGAGCTGGCCCTGGAGCTCCTGCCGTCACGGATGAAGCTGCTGGTGAGCGCGACCGGGACGAGGAAGCACAGCAGGAGCAGGTAGCCGTTGCCGGCTACATGGCTCGCCGATGCGGCACGTGGGTGTGCTCGACAGCGGCACGGCGCATGGAGACAAGCACGACTCTAAGACTCCGCGCTCGCCGGCCTTCCCCGATGATCGGAGCATCGCCATTGCCGAGCTTGGCCACAGGGACGCAACGCCCTCAGACCCAAGGGCATTTGGGACTTTTTTCAAGTCAATTTAACACCATTAAACAGAAAAGTGGATAAAATGGCTTGCAAGGAAAAAAAAAAAAGTTAGCTCAACTTTTTAATGACTTTTCGTAATTACAGATGGCCACATGTAAAAGCCTCTTCATCCTTCCCTTCCTCCGAGCTCGTCGCCGGTCACTTTGGATGGCCGCACCACCGGAGGGGAACGTCAGCTTCGGCGAGGGGAGGGCCGACGTGCTGGAGCCGCAGCCGCTGGAGGTCATAGCGCCGAAGGTCAAGGCCAAGAAGCGCAACCCGGCGCCCGGAGTCCGGGTTGTTGGTCGCCGGATCTACGATCCAGAGAATGGCAAGACCTGCCACCAGGTGAACTAATCTGCCCGTCCTTCCTGTTCCCCTGCTTCTGATTTACGAGGTACTTAGATTTGACTCGTTTTGCTCCTCTGTTCTCTGCAGTGCCGCCAGAAGACAACGGACTTCGCAGCGGCGTGCAAGCAAGTCAAGAAGAAGGGTCCGTGCCCAATCAAGTACTGCCGCAAGTGCCTCCTTAACAGGTAAATAGCCATCCTCAATTTCTTCCCAGCAGGTGCAATTTCTTTCTCAGTGGTCTGGTTTCCTTAGGTACGGCGAGAGTGCCGAGGAGGCGGCCAGCAAGGAGGACTGGATCTGCCCTAAGTGCAGGGGCATCTGTAACTGCAGCTTCTGTAGGTGAGCCGTGCATAGATGATTTGGGGGTGCTGGTGCTCATTTTTTTTTGGGATAAAAGGCAAAACTTTATTAGCAGCAAAGTGCTGCAATTATGGTGATAGAGGGTGCTCAGTTCAGTTGTCATGGTGGGGAATCTAGATCTTATTTGTCTTGTGGGTGTTTGACCAGAAAGAAGAAAGGCGAGATGCCAACTGGGATAATGGCCCACATCGCCAAGGCTTCTGGGTGCACCTCTGTCCATGATCTCCTTGAAAAGGAGTCAGATGTGGTGGCTGCTGCGCAAGCGATACTCAAGGTCAATGGTAGTGACAAGGTATTGCTGTTTTACTCTCCAATTCTATGTTGTGCCCTGCAATAATACTTTCTTGTTGATATGCTTTACTGACACTGTTACAAACATGCAGCAGGGCACAAAGAGATCCCAAGGGACAGATGCTGCTGATGAGGTGGCCACTGAAAAGGATGTAAATATAGGCATTGATCACAATACAGTTCCAGCAGATGAAGGGGATGAAAATATAGGTGTTGATCTCAATTCACTTCCTTCTGTTCATATCAAGAAAAGGCAGAAGCTAAAGCACAGGGCAAAGAAGGATCCTGCTGATGAAACGTCACATGGTGGAGTCAATAGTGAACCATTGCAGATGGATGAGAACCCTGATTCGCTCAATAGTAACACTGTGCTACCCAGGGGTACCCCAGTCACAAACATTGCAGGTGCACAACTTGACGATGAGGATGTTGGGGCTGCAATTCAGTTTCTAGAATTCTGCCGTGCATTTACAGAGGTAGTCAAAGGCAAGAAAGAATGAGCTTAATTTTATAAATATAATGGTGCATGCCTTGTTTTGTTAACACTTGGATTCTGTGTTCGGATATCTGAGAATCTGACTTTTGCCATGATTTTTCACCTTATGAACTCTAGCTGCTTAAGTAAGTTTGGGTTTTGATGCCAAGTGGAATCATAATTAAAATTAGAGTTTGCTAAAAGTTTGGAATCCCAGCCAGGCAAGGAGAGGTACTTGTGGGTGTTGGACTGAGGCATCTAGAACCTGTTTGTGGGGATGCAAACCATCAAGGGAAAGGGATGTTCGGGTTGGCGTGTGATTATGGAGCCTGTGGGTGGTGAGGCAAGATGTGAGAGAAATATGAGCTTTTCTTGAACTTACTGCTGGCTGATCTTGAGGAAATAGGGGTAGACGCACTGATAGCGCAGTGGTTGAGCACCTGAGTTGTGGAGCTCCCCACCAGGGTTCGATCCCTGGTGCTGCATGGTTGTGTGCCCACCTCTCTGGTTGAAACAGTGCAGATGGTTCCGTGGCCGCCAAAGAAGCATGCACGTGTGAGGTTCCTGCCTGTTCCGGGTTCGGTGGGCCCCTTCTTGAAGACTAAAGTCAACAGGACGTCTCTCCCCTTGATCAAGTCTTTTTTTTAAGGAAATAGGGAGGTCCTGCAGCTGGTCTAGCAACCGGCCATCTTGTTTTGTTGCTTGGAAACCTTGATTACATGACTCTGAATTTAGTTTTGAGTAGCTCACGCATAGCTTGTTGAAGCGCAGTTGTTACTTAAGGTGACCGTGCTTATTAGGCTTAAGTTGTGTCCAGAAGTGAGCAGCTCTATTGATACTTTACATGGCCATCATTGTTAAGTCTATATTAGAAGCTTAGCCCATGAAACATCAAACAGAGTGCAGATGGGTATTCTAGGTTTAATGGGCACTCTCCCCAAGGGAGTGTGCCTCCAGCCACTTGCCCAACCTGATGGAACTTGCGCATATCTTGTAAGTTCTTGAAAGTGCCAATAATTTACTGTGTATGTTGTCTGAACTTTTTTGTCTGATGCAGATCTTTTTGGTGTTTAAGTTCGCTAATTAAGGAACATAATTACCATCAGAGCATCACCAGTGTTTGAGTCAATTCATGGCCATATTAATTTGCATTGGTTTACCATCAGATAAGTAGGACCACAAAAAGGAAATAAAAAAATGCAAAAATACCCAGTATCACAAAAAGCATTTTCAAAAAGGCAAAGGCAAACAACATCTTGATTCCTTCCTAGGACCGTGCCTTTCGTTTCTTATACCTCATGAATCGTGCAGAGGAGTTGACCCTTCTCTCTCCTGTGTTTTATTTGACTACTCCAGTGGTCATGATTTAGTTCAAAGGTTCCAGATTGGCCCATGCACATTCGAGATGGCATAATCTATAATTCTGTCTTGTTTGTATTGTGTGCTCATTTGGAGATTGAGGGTGCACATAATTTAACGATACTGATACTTAACTCTCCTGCTTGTTTTAGAAAATAGTGCAAATTTAGTATTTTAGTTTGAAAACAGGCATATGTTGGTGTTTTGAAGTCTACCATACATGTGTCTGTAGTTCTGCATGTTGTGTCATTGTTCAAGTTTCAAGTCACTGTAGATATAGTTATTCACAAAGATGGAATTTTCTTAAAGACATGCCATATCTTTTAATTTTCTTAAAGACATACCAATCTTTTAATTTATTTGAAAATTGATAAACATTTATAAAAACGATGAAAGTGCACTAGGACAAGGCATATATAGTGCACAACAAATGTAGAAAGCGCCATGTAATGTCAAGTGCATAATAATAGAATCTGTTTTTGATGCTGTGCTACAGTATTATTTTATTTATTTTGATCTTTGACACATAATTATTCACCTTATGGATAACACAGACCCGGTGAATGAATTTTCTAAGAGAAACAGGTACAGTGGCAAAGTTGCGGCTTCAACATACTTGCCTATATGTTTAATATGTCTGCAGCATAAATGGTTAATGAAAAAAAGATATGATTCTTTTTTTATAAGACATTCATCAGTAGTCGATGAAGCTGATGGACGGAAGTTATGCTTGTTCATTCTTCTTTTTGTTTATGTTGATAGTTCGACGGCACATTTTTTTTTACATTGCGTTATAACTTGTTCATCCAGATGAAAGAATCTGAGCTAAAAGAAGGCTAGAATTTTGTCATATGAGGCTTAAAATATATCTTGCACTGATGAGTTGTTACATATCACTGTCGATTTAGCTGGCTACTCTACCTCTCCAATTGTGTCCAAACACTATAACAACCATTTTATGGCGAGCTAGTGACTATGAACCCGTGTCTATTATAGCAGTAGTATACTGCAATCTCTAGAACAAGAATAGTAGTGAAAGTATTTTGTTAGCTGCGACCTGTTACAGCATGAAAAGTTGTTCACTAACTAGAAGAACAGTGACTTTCTTTTTTCTTTGAAAGTTGATGTTATGAAAGTGCTCATCGCAAGTAATGCAAGCACAATACATTATTAGTTGCCTAGTTGGTATATCAAGGCATTTTCACAAAAGTGTTAATTATTTTCTGCATATAGGCAATATGCAGAAATCAAACATTTATTATCATGGTGGAATGGAATCATCGCTAAATGAACAGATACATCATACTAAAAGTGTTATAAGGATCAAAATGATTTTTTTTGAGCCTGGATCCCTAGTATACAAGTTGTAGTATCTGAACTCTACTCAACGAACACACCACACACACGCACACCCCTAGAACTACAACCTATACACATCTCGCGTCCTTCTGGAGATCACCGAAGCTGCACGGACCTTGTAGACGGGCACGTTGTAGTCCCATTGTGGCGCCACGCGAATATCCAGGACCTACAGGAAACAAATCCGGGAAAAATCTCGAGGTGCGACACCCGAGTCGTCCCAGCTGGGAATCGAACTCGGGTGGGTGGCGCTCCCACCGAGCGGCTTCACCACCGAGCCACTGGCTCGTCCGCAGGTTCAAAATGAATTAGGATTCTTTGTAGTCTTCATAAATTGTTTATTCTTTCCACTTAACATTTCAATTTCCCTAGCATGAACACTTACTTTCATGACACATTAAATTATGTAATAACATCGAACATGTTCTTTGACACAGATTTTTCAAATAAAGAAAGGGCAACCAGAAAGAATTCTTCAAGATTTAGTTGGAGGCCGTGAACTTCGGTTGGTATCCTCAGTTGTTGCTGGGTTTCACATAAATTTGTTATCTGTCATTCGAGAAGGAAGGGAGAAGAAGTAAGTACAATCCAAGTTGATAGCTCCTTGCAAATTTGTTTTAATGTAGTTATTAAAAATAAAAATGTTGTTTTGTCTCCAGGCCTCTGGCTTATACAAGAGATGGAGATGCATGGGTAATTGATGTTGGCAAATATATAAGTGAATCAGCATTTATATCAAAAGGATTTCCTCTCAACTATATCAATCAGGGGATATCAGGATATAAAAACTTGAGCCCTTCTTGTAAGCTGCGTGTTCTGAATTTTCTTTGTGATGAGACCCTCTCTACTGAGTGAGTAGTGTCTATTACATTTACTAAAATTAATATACTTCTGCCACTCTCTTTGTTCGTATTTTTTTGTTTTAACCCTCTATTGAGTAAGTAGTACTTACTACATTTACTAAAATTAATTCACTTCACTGCCACTTTCTTTGTTTTATTTTTATTTTAGAAGGGAAAAATGTTTTTCATTATTCTTTTTTAGAACATAAAAAGTTTATATGACTGTCTGTTATACGTTCGCAGGAAATAAATTAAATTAATGTGGTAGCACAAGTCTATAACATCACATATAAAATAATGGTGGAAATATATTATTATTCTATATTAATGATTTATTTACTCTGTTTAGCAAGCTGAGGAACTGGATTGACATGCAAAATGACATAGCTGCTGAACCAATGAATGCTGCTAGAGAAAAAGCTCGTGCTGCAAAAGAAATGGTATTCAGCTTAGTGAGCCTTCTCTTTCTAGGATCATGACCATAAAGCATTCTACAATACCTGTGTTTTGTTTCTTAGGAAAAGGAGCTAAAGGAAGGGCTAAAGGACAACATGGATAAAACAATGCTTTCACCAAATGAAGCAGCAGCCTTTAGCAGTGAAGAAAATAAGTATCTTATTTCCCAAATAAAGGTGGCACAGGAAGTCAAGCGTGCAGCCATAAATGGTCTGAACAATATGATTGGATATATCTAGAACTTTCCACTTTAAATTTGTTAGCTTTATGCAATTTTCTCAATTCTCTATTTGTTTGATTAGTTGCAACTTTTATTTTATGTGTTTTCACACCACACTTTTTTTTTTCTCGAACACGATGGAGAGCTGTGTATCATTGCATTAAAACAAGGGAGTTACAACACAACCAAACACCGTGAAAAAAGATATTTACATTCGAGCTAGTTGTTTAGTATGAATGTTCATCTTTTGCTTCCCAGATATGGCAACTATGGAGAAGCAAGGAGGTCTTTGGACCAAGCCTCTGATGGTAGAGAAAGGAGTAGCATATTGGAAGCTAGATGGTTACTGTGATAACTCAGCAATATTGCTTCAAGGTTTGTTTGAAGTTCTTATGCAATAAGGTTTAATTTACTCTTCTAGCTTCTGGAATGCTACATTACTGATTTGTATATCATGTTTATGCCAGAGTATGGTGATGATGAATTAATGGCAAATAAAGACAAGTGGTTTATGTTTATTGAAGACGAAGAGAAAGTAATTGAAGAACATGTAGCCACAAGGTAAGGAGTTTGTCTTGCCACATTTGGACGCATTTCTATCTTTCCAATGATGGTGAACTTCTCTTTTGTTGCTTGTATATCATGAAAGTTATTTGATAGAAACCCTATCTGTATTTTCTTCTGCTGTCGATCCTCCAATGACTGCTATCAAAGCTCATTTTATGTGGTGTTTTCATGATTAGACAGTCTGAAAGTAGCTTAGTAGCATCCTAACAAATGTGGCACACGATTCATTCCAGTATACCTGAACTATTGTGATCAGTAAAGTTGAACATGTAACGAATGATTAGAGTATTCTGACAATTATTCCTTATACAAATACCTTGCTTCCAGGAAAACAAGTTCTTGGAGCTCTGTTGAAAAGAATTTTATTTTTTCTGGACTTTAGGTTGACAGAATAATCACTCCTTTTTGCAATACATTGAACTTGATATCTTGACCTGTTTGGATAACTTCTGGGTTAAGAGCTAGTGCTTCAGGCTGGGCTTGATTGTCACTGTTGTGCTGTGATAAGTACTTGTTATTTTTAGGTTTACACTTACCGCTAGAGCTGATTATCCGTATTACAGTTATCTCCACAGTGCATGTGTTATGTGTGTTTTGGAAATGAAGAGGGCATAGTAAAACAGTATGGGATTCAGAGTGATGGGACTGTGAGCTGAGTCCTGAATAATTGGAAGGTGGCATCCTTCATTCCAAATATATTACAATACTCCCTATTTATAGGGCTCCCTGATAAATAATATAAAGTATTGAACCCAATCTTAAGCAGGGTAATCTTTTTTTTTGAACCAGGGAAACAGCAGGGGAGGCCCCCACTGTTAGAAAGCAGTGTAATCTTATCCCTATGTTTGAGAATAAATGTAATGTTACCCCTGGCAACCATATATTTCCTAACTTAAAAAGCTAATTGTTTATTAAGAGAACTTGAAGCATGTCATTAGATAAGAAATTCTGTTATCATCTCACAGGATAAAGTAATGCACACACTATTCTACTCCCTACATTCCAAATTATAAGACTGTTTTGGCTTTTCTAGATACATAGATTTGATGCCTGGACTAGGAAGGATGACTCTCGACTCCTCCTCTCCCTCCCCCACCGTCTCGCCTCCCTCCACCAGCCCCCCGCCGGAGTTCACCCCGAACCCGCCGGCCACCCCAACGGCGCCTGCGCCTCCTTCCCTCTCGGGGTTCCTCCCCAGCGGCGCCGTTCGTTTCGTGCGGGTGCTCCAAACTGGAGCGCTGGTGCGCTGATAGCCCGACCTCTAGTTCTGGCGGCTCTCGGCCCTCCTTCCGCGACGTAGTGGCTTCTTCTTCGGGCACGTCTTATGCGGCAACTTCGGCTCCGGGTGAAGGAGGGCCTGTCCTGGCGGGCATGGATGCTCCATCGGCGGGGCCTGTGGTGGCTGCTGCACCCCCACCGGAATCTTCCTGGGCTTCTAGGATTATGCTCCACCGGCGGGACTTTCCTAGGCGGAGGGGCGCACCCTTGCTCAACTGGCGCGGTGCGTCCTGTTCAGGGGGGGTGGGGGTGGCAGAAGGCTGAGTCTCGCGGTACTCGGCGTCGGTGTCGGCGCGCGACCCTGTCCTCCACGCCGTCTAGTCCCGGCGGACCTTGTTGGCAAATGTTTCGACTGTTTCTCGCCATCACACACGGCTGCTCTCTGTCGCCTGAGGACTCGCTGTTTCCGCTGCCGGTCTCTAGGCATCGCTCCTTCGAGTGCCCTGGGGTGTTCAGCGGCGGGAGCACTAATCCCCGTGTCTCCGTGTGGCAACGGATTTCGCCGGCCCACGGGGCTACCAGTGTTGCCACCCCGCAACGGCCTTCTCCAGCGGGTATTGCTGGTGATGCTGGTGCGACGCAGACGCAGAACGTGTATCGTCAACTTGCTACTGGCCGCGTCTCCGTGTGGCGACGGATTTCCTCGGCCCACGAATCTGCCAGTGTTGCCTCTCCGCAACGGCCTTCTCCGGCGGAGTTGGCTGGTGGCGCTGAGCCCTTTGGAGGTGCATGCTCAGGATCATGGTGTGCGGGCGCGGCAGTCGCGTCGTCGACGATGTCCGCGATTCCGGCAGCGTCCCGTGCATGTTCAGCCTGACTCCTCTCTGGCTGCTGGTCCGGTGCCGGGTGCTGCCTCCTCGGAGACGTCTGCTGATGCTTTGAGGCCTCCCTCAAGCATCATTGACTGGAGCGATTAGGTGGCTAGAGCTGAAGAAGACCTTGCAAGAGCGGTAACGGTGAATGTGATTAGCGATGATCCGCTGGCCGCAGTGGAGGAGGTGGCAGCGGTGATTGCGGCCAGAATTGATGTTGACGCCAATTCACTAGTACTTCGTAAGGCTTCGTCCTCAAGTTACCTGCTCGGTCCTCCCCTAATTGGCCTTGATTGATCAGTCTGGTTGGGTTGAGGCAGCCAGTCAGTTCGTCTGGATTCAACTTCAGCCTCCTGTGTAAGCGTTGGAGCGAATCCTTTGTCTATTTTAATCTGGAACGTGCGAGGCCTGAATCAAAGGGATCGCCGGAATTCTGTCAGAGAGGTTATTCTATCCAGCAATGCTGACATTGTGTGTTTGCAAGAAACTAAGGTTACCAACATGTCCCAGCATTTGTTTCTCTCGGTCTTTGGGTCTATGTATGATAACTTCATCGCTCTCCCGGCCAATGGGACTAGAGGAGGGGTTCTGATTGCTTGGAAAGGGTGTTCTTGCCAGGCAGTGGCTTCAAGGGTAGATACTTATTCTGCTTCTGTTCTGTTTTCGGAACAAGAAGGTTGCAATTGGTGGTTCACTGGTGTCTATGGGCCACAAGAAGATGATAAGAAGGTGATGTTTCTGCAAGAGCTAAGGAATATCAGGGCCCTGTGCAATGGAGCTTGGCTTCTAGGGGGAGATTTTAATTTAATTTATCAAGCTGCCGACAAGAACAATGCTAATTTGGACAGAGCAATGATGGGAAGATTTCGGCGTTTTTTAGATGACATGGATCTCAAGGAGATCCTGCTCTTGGGCCGAAAATATACTTGGTCCAACGAGAGGAGATCGCCTACTCTGGTCAGGCTGGATCGAGCTTTCTAGTTGTGGTGATTGGGACAATATTTTTCCTGATGCTGTCCTGCAAAGCACAGCAGCTGGTGTATCGGATCACTGCCCCTCTCATTCTGGGTTTGAAAGTGAGCACTAGCGGCAAGCGGCGATTCCATTTTGAGAGCTTCTGGACCAAAATCCCTTGTTTTCTCGATGTTGTTAAACTGAATTGGGAGGCTCCGGTATAATCTAATTGTGCTGTAGAGCGCCTATTCATTAAACTACAGTGCCTCAGTAAGGGACTACAAAAATGGGGCAGCGGAAAATAGGGAACATTAAAGCTCAGCTTGAGCTGGCCAGGAGATTCTTCACCGCTTGGAAATAGAGAGAGATTCAAGGGCACTCTCTGAGCGCGAGGAATGGCTGAGAAAGAAACTCAAACTGCATTGTCTCGGTTTAGCTTCTCTAGAGCGAACCATTGCACGGCTGCGCTCTAGGATACTGTATCTTCAAGAAGGAGATGCCAATACTGTTTTCTTCCATCAACAAGCTAGATGCAGAAAGAACTTCATCCCAAAACTGCAAGTTGGTAATCAGGTGGTCGTTTCGCAGGAGGAAAAACAGAAGGCAGTGGATGATTTTTATGAGAACATTCTTGGCAGTGCTGAAGTAAGGGACTATACTCTTAACTTAGATGAGTTAGATATGCAGCACCATGATCTTTCCAATCTTGATGCCCCATTCTCTGAGGAGGAAGTCTGGGCTACCATAAAAGACATGCACCTGGACAAGGCCCCTGGGCCGGATGGTTTCACAGGGAGGTTCTACAAATCATGTTGGAGCATTATTGAGGGGGATGTGCTGATGGCGTCCAACGTCCATCGCGGCCATGTATTCAAATTTAGGCTATTGAATACGGCCTATGTTACCCTACTGCCTAAGAAAGTGGATGCAGTTGAAGTGAAGGATTTTCGTCCTATAAGCCTGATTCATAGCTTTGCCAAATTGGTGACTAAGATATTGGCTAATCGGCTAGCACCGCTGTTACCTTAATCTCTGCAAACCAAAGCGCTTTTGTGCAGGGAAGGAAGATTCATGACAACTTTATGCTGGTCCAACAGATGGTGAAATCTCTGCATAAGAAGGAGGCGCATATCCTTCTTAAACTAGACATCTCCAAGGCGTTTGATTCTGTCTCTTGGTCGTTTCTCCTGGAAGTCATGTGCAAGGTAGGGTTCGGTCAGCGGTGGCGAGACCTTATTTGCTTGATCCTGTCCACCTCCTCGACACAAGTACTGGTTAATGGAGTGCCTGGAGACACTATTTTGCATCACCGTGGTCTTAGACAGGGAGACCCCCTGTCACCAATGTTGTTTATCCTTGTTATGGATGTCCTCAATTCCCTGGTCAATTTTGCTACTCTGGCGAGTTTAATGCAGCCGCTAGCCATTCAACAAGCACGGCACAGGGTCTCCTGCTATGCTGATGATGCAGTCATATTCTTGAGACCCCACAACTTGGATCTGGTCACTGTCAGACAGCTCCTGGAATTGTTTGGACACGCCTCCGGTCTTAGAACCAACCTGTCCAAGAGTTCGGTTTCCCCTATTCATTGTACTGACGAGGAATTGGCACTCACTGCAAGCGTCCTCTCGTTCAATAAAGGCCTTCCCCTGTATGTACCTTGGCCTCCCACTCTCACTTGGAAAACCAACTAAGGAGGTGTTGCTGCCTTTAGTAGATAAGGTGTCAGAATATCTCCCTGGTTGGAAGGCCTCTCTAATGAACAGGGCTGGGCGGTTAGTCATGGTGAAGGTTGTGCTGACTGCTGTCCCTATATATATCTTAATAGCCCTGGACCTTCCTAAATGGGTGCTTAAGGCTATTGACAAAAAGCGGCGGGGCTTCCTTTGGAAGGGTCACCAACATGCCAATGGAGGCAATTGCCTGGGAAAAGGTACAGATACCAGTTGAATATGGAGGCCTTGGGATCCATAATCTTGAGCTCCTTGGTTGGGCACTTAGGATTCCGTGGTTGTGGGCGCAAAAGACTAATGCTGAAAGGCCTTGGGCCGGTCTTTCTATCGCTGTTCCTCACAAAGCCCGGGCCCTCTTTAATGTTGCAGTTGATGCAATAGTTGGAAATGGAGAGGAAATATTGTTCTGGACAGATAGATGGCTGGATGGGCATACCGTGGCTGAAATAGCGCCTAACCTGTTCAATGCGGCTCAAGGACTGTGGCCTGAGCTCTGCATAATAGAAGCTGGGTTCAAGATATTAGGGGAGCTCGTACAGTAGAGGTATTGCTTGATTACCTCCACATTTGGGATATGGTGGACGGAATTATTTTGCATCCAGAGATCCTAGACAGATATAATTGGAAGTTAACGCAGGATGGTTCCTATAGTAGCAAGTCTGCCTATACAGCCTTCTTTCTTGGATCCATCAAGTTTGGGTCATGGAGAAGGATCTGGAAAACCTGGGCTCCCCGCGCTGTAAGTTTTTCATTTGGTTGGTGTTTCACAACCGGGTTTGGACAGCTGATCGACTAGCAAAGAGGAATCTGCCCCATCCTGAGTCTTGCCCCTTATGTGATCAAGAGGATGAAACAATAAATCATTTGCTAGTGGGCTGTATCTTCGCTCGACAGGTCTGGTCCTTGGTTTTGCATCAGTTTGGGCTGCTACATTTGGCACCATAGTCTGCTGTAACTCGTTTCTCAGGGTGGTGGAAGAGGTCTACTGCTGCTGTCCCCAAAGAAGCGCGTAAAGGCCTCAATTCCTTGATAATCCTGGTGGCCTCGGAGATTTGGAAGCATCGCAACACTTGTGTCTGATGGATAAGTCTCATGTGTGGCTGGTCTTTGTGGGGCTGTGATGCTCACATGGTCATGGTCCTTGTGGCTGTTTTTCTGTTTTTAGGACAGCATCTTAGACTAGAGGACAACATCTTAGACTAGAGGACAGCATCTTAGCTAGGACAGCATATTAGCATCTTAGACTAGCATCTTGGCATATGCTTGGCTGGCTAGCAGCCTATAAATATGTAACCCCAACCCCTCAGGTTGGTATGGCATTTGTGTGAGCTTGTGTGAGAAATAGACAAGAAAATTGCCCCAACTCCTAGTGTCATCCTCTCTCGATGCGAGTAAGAATTCTCCTACTACCAAAAGTGAGAATTCAGCGACTAACAATTGGTATCAGAGCCGTATTATCCTGTAGCCTGAGCATCTCTTGCTCATCTTCTCTCCCAGCCCCACAACAGCCCCAGCTGTTGGCAGCAGCAGCTCCTCCGGCCGCTCCTGTTCACTCCTCTCCCAGCTCGTCTGAAGCAGCCCTCTCCCCACGCAGCAGCCCCCCGGTAGCGCGTCATGTCCGCGGGCAGTCTCAGCGCTCGGTCGCCTCGAGCATGCGGCGTCGGCAGGAGGCCGAACTTGCCGCGGCAGAGGAACGCGAGCGAGCGGCGGCAGAGACCGCTGCGGCGGCGGCAGAGACCGCTGCGGCGGCGGCAAGGGCGTCGAGGCTGGCAGCGGCGGAGCTGGCAGCAGCCAGAGCGGAGGCGGAAGCAGCGGCAGCGGCGAATGCAGCGCGTGCGGCGGCGGCGGAGGTCGAGGCTCTGTGCGGCAGCATCGGCAGTTCCATTTCCGCTGACGACACCGCCGACGCGGACCTCGAGCTGCTGGAGAGGGAGGCAGTGCGAGCGCGGGCGGCGCAGTGGGCAGCCGCGCACGTCGACGAGCGTGGCGGCAGCCCAGACAGGCGCGGACGCGCTGGCGGCGCTCCTGGAGGAGGCGCGCACGGCGGTGGCGCTCCTGGGGCAGCCGCGCACGCCCACGAGCGCGGCGGCAGCCCAGACAGGCGCGGACGCGCCGGTGGCGCTCCTGGAGGAGGCGCGCACGGCGGCGGCGCTCCTGGAGGAGGCGCGCACGGCAACGGTGGCGGACGGGTCGATGGAGAGCGCGGCCTTCACAGGCAGCGTGGCTCTCTCTCCCCGGATCGGTACCGACGGGTCGATGGAGAGCGCGGCCTTCACAGGCAGCGTGGCTCTCTCTCCCCGGATCGGTACCGACGGGTCGATGGAGAGCGCGGCCTTCACAGGCAGCATGGCTCTCTCTCCCCGGATCGGTACCGTGGTTACCACGGGCTCCAGGCTGTTGTCAGGGACGTTGGTCCCGGTGGTGGGTGGCCTACCCTCACCAAGACCAACTACGTCGAGTGGGCTGGGGTGATGAGGGTAAAGCTCCAGGTGCGGCACATGTGGGAGGCAGTCCGGTATGGCGACGTCGACTACGACCTAGATCGACGGGTGCTGGATGCTCTCATCGCTGCAGTCCCGCCCGAGATGCAGTTCTCGCTTACCAGCAAGCGGACTGCCAAGGAGGCTTGGGACGCCATCGCTGCGGCACGCATCGGCAGCGACCGCGACCGCAAGTCCACACTGCAGGCACTTCGCAAGGAGTGGGAGAACCTGGCCTTCAAGCCAGGTGAGGACGTTGATGACTTTGCTCTCCGTCTCAACACTCTGTTGCAGAAGATGGTGCAGTTCGGCGACGACACTTACGGCGAGGAGAGAGCTGTCGAAAAGCTCTTCCGCTGCGTCCCCGAGAAGTACAAGCAGATTGCTCGCTCGATCGAGTCTCTGCTGGATCTCTCCACGATGTCGATCGAGGAGGCGATAGGTCGCCTCAAGGTCGTCGACAGCGATGAGCCACAGTCCCTCTCGGGGCCCATCACCACTGTCGGGAAGCTCCTTCTCACTCGGGAGCAGTGGCTTGCCAGCCAAGGTGACCGGAAGAAGGGGGAGCCTTCTTCCGCGACAGGCGGCCGCAAGCGTGGCAAGCCACGCAGAGACGCCCAGGCCGGAGTGCGAGGACGTGCTGAGGGTGATGCCCGCGGAGGCGCCCAGGGCGGCGCCGCCGGCAGGCACAAGCCGGCACGGGACGACGCCTGCCGCAACTGCAGCCAGCTCGGCCATTGGGCCAAGGACTGCCGACAGCCACGACGTGGCCAGGCCCACGTCGCACAGGCAGAGGAGGAGCCGGCTCTATTCATGGCACATGCTAGCATCGAGCTACCTCCAGCGGCACCGGCCGCAGCGGCTCTCCTCCACCTTGACGAGCCAAAAGCACACGCCCTCCTCGGCGACAGCTCCGGCAACGACAAGACTGACGGGTGGTGCCTTGACACCGGCGCCACCCATCACATGACCGGTCGACGGGAGTTCTTCACCGAGCTTGACTCTAGCGTCCGAGGCTCCGTCAAGTTTGGGGATGCCTCCGGCGTGGAGATCAAGGGCGTCGGCTCCATCATCTTCACCGCCATGTCTGGTGAGCACAGGCTGCTCACCGGAGTCTACTACATCCCCGCGTTGAGGAACTCCATCATCAGCTTGGGACAGCTGGATGAGAACGGTTCGCGCGTGGTGGTTGAGGATGGAGTCATGAGGATTTGGGATCGTCGTCGTCGCCTTCTTGCCAAGGTATCCAGAAGCGCAAATCGACTCTACGTCCTTAACGTGCAGGTGGCACAACCCCTCTGTCTCGCTGCTCGTCGGGACGACGAGGCGTGGCAGTGGCACGAGCGTTTCGGGCACCTTCACTTTGAGGCCCTGAAGCGGCTCAGTGCCACGGAGATGGTGCGAGGCCTGCCGTGCCTCGACCATGTGGAGCAGCTCTGCGACGTCTGCGTGTTGACGAAGCAGAGGCGACTCCCTTTTCCCCAGCGGGCGAGCTTTCGAGCCAAGGAGAGGCTCGAGCTCGTGCACGGGGACTTGTGTGGCCCGGTGACACCGGCCACACCGGGAGGACGACGCTACTTCCTGCTGCTCGTCGACGACCTCTCCCGCTACATGTGGGTGATGGTCCTCGGCAGCAAGGGAGAGGCTGCGGACGCCATCAGACGCGCGCAGGCTGCTGCGGAGGCGGAGTGCGGCCGCAAGCTGCGCGTGCTGCGCACCGACAACGGCGGCGAATTCACGACGGCTGAATTCGCGTCGTACTGCGCTGACGAGGGCATTCAGCGCCACTACTCCGCGCCGTACAGCCCGCAGCAGAACGGCGTCGTCGAGCGGCGCAACCAGACGGTTGTGGGGATGGCTCGGGCCCTCCTCAAGTAGAGGGGGATGCCGGCTGTCTTCTGGGGAGAGGCGGTGGTGACGGCCGTCTACATCCTCAACCGCTCGCCTGCCAAGGCGCTCGACGGCAGGACGCCGTACGAGGCTTGGCATGGGCACAAGCCGGTGGTCTCCCACTTGCGGGTCTTCAGCTGCCTCGCGTTCGCCAAGGAGCTTGGCCACATCAGCAAGCTCGACGACAGGAGCACTCCGGGAGTGTTCATCGGCTACGCGGAGGGCTCGAAGGCCTACCGCATCCTCGACCCGAAGACACAGCGTGTGCGCACGGCGCGCGACGTTGTGTTCGACGAAGGGCGAGGATGGGCGTGGGACAAGGCGGTGGACGATGGCTCGGCTCCGACGTACGACGACTTCACTGTCGAGTACGTCCACTTCGAGGGAGCTGGGGGAGTAGGCAGCTCTTCTTCGGCGAGCGCGTCTACCCCAGTCCCCGAGCCTCCACCGACCCCGGCGCCTGCTACTCCGACAGCTCCACGCTCTCCAGCCAGGACCTCGGCTGCGATGAGTTCTTCGCCGGCTTCACCACAGCCGGCAACGCCACGCACTCCAGCACCGACAGGCACCTCTCCGGGCACGTCTACTCCAACACCAGCTCGTGTCGAGCACAGCCCGGTTGAGCTCGCTACTCCGCTCTCTCACGACGAGGAGCGCATCGACGCGTACCACGACGGCGAGCCGTTGCGGTACCGTACGATGGAGAACCATCTCGGCGACCAGTTGGTGTCGGGACTGGTGCCTCACGACCTGGAGGACCTGGAGGCGCAGTTGCACCTTGCATGTGACGACGGCGAGCCTCGGTCGTTCGCAGAGGCCGAGAGACACGCGGCATGGCGCGCCGCGATGCAGTTGGAGATGGATGCGGTTGAGAAGAACCGCACCTGGGAGCTTGCTGACCATCCTCGTGGCCACCGCGCGATCACCCTTAAGTGGGTGTACAAGCTGAAGAGGGATGAAGCCGGCGCCATCGTCAAGCACAAGGCTCGCTTGGTGGCACGAGGTTTCGTGCAGCAGGAGGGGGTCGACTTCGACGACGCCTTTGCTCCCATGGCACGGATGGAGTCCGTGCGACTCCTTGCGCTAGCTGCCCAGGAGGGCTGGCGTGTTCATCACATGGACGTCAAGTCGGCGTTCCTTAACGGCGATTTGAAGGAGGAGGTCTACGTGCACCAGCCGCCGGGATTTGCGATCCCCGGCAAGGAGGGCAAGGTGCTCCGCCTGCGCAAGGCCCTCTATGGCTTGCAGCAGGCACCGAGGGCGTGGAATGCCAAGTTGGATTCCACGCTAAAGGGGATGGGCTTCGAGCAAAGCCCGCACGAGGCGGCCATCTACCGACGGGGCAATGGAGGAAATGCCCTGCTGGTGGGTGTCTACGTTGACGACTTGGTGATTACCGGCACCAAGGATGCGGAGGTGGCGGCATTCAAGGAAGAGATGAAGGCCACCTTCCAGATGAGTGACCTGGGGCCTCTCTCCTTCTACCTGAGAATCGAGGTACACCAGGATGACTCTGGGATCACGCATCGACAGACCGCCTACGCCAAGCGCGTCGTTTAGCTAGCTGGGCTCACCGACTGCAACCCAGCTCTCACTCCGATGGAGGAGAGGCTGAAGCTGAGCCGCGACAGCACGACGGAGGAGGTGGACGCTACGCAGTACCAGCGTCTTGTGGGGAGCCTTCGCTACCTCGCCCACACACGGCCGGACTTGACATTCTCCGTCGGCTACGTTAGTCGGTTCTTGCAGCGACCGACGACGGAGCACCAGCAGGCTGTGAAGAGGATCATCTGCTACGTTGCGGGGACTCTCGACCACGGCCTCTACTACCCGAGGTGCCCTGGGGCGGCACACTTCGTCGGGTACAGCGACAGCGACCACGCTGGCGACATCGACACCAGCAAGAGCATGAGCGGGATCCTCTTCTTCCTCGGCAAGTGCCTCGTTAGCTGGCAGTCAGTCAAGCAGCAGGTGGTGGCCTTGTCCAGCTGCGAGGCCGAGTACATAGCGGCCTCCACCGCTTCGACTCAGGCGCTCTGGCTCGCTCGACTGCTTGGTGATCTCCTCGGCAGAGACACTAGAGCGGTGGAGCTCAGGGTGGACAGCAAGTCCGCTCTGGCCCTGGCAAAGAACCCCGTGTTCCACGAACGCAGCAAGCACATCCGGGTGAGGTACCACTTCATCTGAGGCTGTTTGGAGGAAGGGAGCATCAAGGCGAGCTACATCAACACCAAGGACCAGCTTGCGGACCTGCTCACCAAGCCCCTTGGGAGGATAAGTTCCTTGAGCTCTGCTCCAGGACCGGGATGGTTCAACTCTCGCACAAGACGACGCACAAGACTTAGGGGGAGAATGATGGATAAGTCTCATGTGTGGCTGGTCTTTGTGGGGCTGTGATGCTCACATGGTCATGGTCCTTGTGGCTGTTTTTCTGTTTTTAGAACAGCATCTTAGACTAGAGGACAGCATCTTAGATAGGACAGCATATTAGCATCTTAGACTAGCATCTTAGACTAGCATCTTGGCATATGCTTGGCTGGCTAGCAGCCTATAAATATGTAACCCCAACCCCTTTGGTTGGTATGGCATTTGTGTGAGCTTGTGTGAGAAATAGACAAGAAAATTGCCCCAACTCCTAGTGTCATCCTCTCTCGATGAGAGTAAGAATTCTCCTACTAACAAAAGTGAGAATTCAGCGACTAACAGTGTCTTTGATAGTAAGAGGCCAAGTGTTCAGGAGGTCCTTAGGTCCATTAGCGCAGAGGGGGTCTTTGGTGCTCGGCTGGGGCTTCCAAACTCCTGGAGCTTGTTATCAGGTCGCTGCCTGCTGAAGCTTAATGCTCGGAGGCTTTTGGTCGTTCTTGATCTTTGGGTGGCGAGTCTGTATCTTAGTGTCTATGGGTGTGGGGTGTGTGTTGGGTCTCTGACCCTTGTAACATTTCTTCTACCTTAATGAAATGACGCGTAGTTCTCCTACGCTTTTAAAAAAAAAGATTATGCTACACACTTAGATGTACATTATATCTAGATATACAGTAAAGGCAATGTATCCAGAAAAGTCAAAACATCTTATAATTTGGAATGTGGGGAGTAGTTTATTGGGTGTATAAAAGCCTCATTTCATCAATTATTATCTTTTAATATCTTTGAGAATGGTGGATCCTATCTTTACTTCCATTCTAAACTAAACCTTCTTATAGAAGGTTACTGCTAGAGTTGCCAGTAGGATGAGCGCTATGTCATCAAAATATAGATATAGGAGTGATTTTGCTTGGTTCGGAAGTATAGATGGTTGGAATTAACAAAATGCAAGGAACAGGCAGATCAAATTATTACCAGAAAAGGAAGAATAATAGTATTAACATGGACAATCAGATATATGAATAGAATATTAGAATAATGCCTACTGGAATATACTAAAGTCCCTGTTAAATGAAGTTGAGTCCCTATTAAAAATGTCTAATCATAACAAATGAAACATCAATAGTCATGTAGGATTTTCATACCGAGATACCCTGCTAGTATTATGTCATTATATTGCCAAAGATTCTTGCGCCGTAACTGGGACATTTGTATCTTCAAATAAGTTTATTATGAAAATATATTTAATGATCTATCTAATGATACTAATTATTTACCAAAACTACTAATATTGTCTTATATATATTTGGTCAAGGTTAAATTTTTTTTGACTTCTAGGGAAGTGAGAATGACACTTTATTGGGGCGGAGGGAGTACCTGTTATGGTGGGAAAAGTGTACCAGCGCCGTAACAAGCAGAGTGGCTGAGCAAGTGGTGCGGAGGCATGCACCAGAGTGCGGTCACCAGGGCCAGGCGTGGGAGCCAGTTGGCTTCAGCCGATTCAATAGGAGTTTAGTTATCAAGATTGCTATTTTAGTTAGAGTTGGTTAAGTCGAGTTGGTTAGCCCTTAGATTTAGGAGAGATTTGTTATTGAGTTGGTATAAGTGTCAAACAATATGAAGGAATAGATTTTTAGCCTGGGATTGAGTTTATCTCACCTTGGGCCCCCTAGCGTTACTGTTCACGTCTCCCTGTTGTCGCCGAGTTTCCAGCCAGGCGTCGAGCACGGCGCCGCTAGTTCGTCGCCGGGGTTTCAAGCCCAGGCCTCCCCTCTCGCACTCCTGCGCCCTCAGATCCTTAAGCTCCAACAACCTGGTATCAGCCATGTCTAGTCCTGGGTCATCAGCCGCCGCCGTCGTTCCAACCACCGCTGCTGCCACCGCAGCAACCACCCCCGCGTTCTCTGTGCTCACCACCTCTGCGCCCATCGTTGCCACCACCGCGTCGCTGCTCAGTCCGTAATCCGTGACCCCAGCATCTCCCACCGAGGCCTTCAACGCCTTGACGACGGCCATCTACGCGATGCAACGCCAGATGGGGGACATCTCCTTGCGTCTCGCTACTGTGAAGCTCCGGCCCTCGTCTTCGGTGCCGCCGTTCTTCCAGTATGGGCTGCCGGGTTACGGCGGCATTCCGGGGCTGCCTGCGTCGGCCCCGCCATCTCGGAGTTGCCGCTATCCGCGCCGCCTTTCTAGGCTGCGCCACCAGTGCCGACCACCGGAGTCACCATCACTGGTGCCCTGTCCCTGCCGCCAACTGCGGGTGTTCCCATCACCCAGATTTCCTTCCCGCACTCGCCATCGCCCGTGCCTTCCCTGCCATCCATCGTGCAAAAGGGGCAGGGGCCGCTGCGCTGCAACCTTCGGCCGCGATGCATGCACCGCCACCACTGCCTCATCTACCGCCGGAACCGGAGGGCCCTGCTGTTCCACGCTACCATAAGCTCTCCTTCCCAACCTATGATGGCAAGGAGGACCCGCTCGGCTGGCTGCTCAAGTGTGAGCAGTTTTTCCGTGGCCAGCAGACTCGCCACGCTGATTGGGTCTGGCTCGCGTCCTACCACCTCATCGGCACGGCTCAGATGTGGTACACAATCTTGGAACGTGACGCTGGCAGGCCCGCATGGGAAGAGTTCAAGCGCCTTTGTCATCAGCGTTTCGGACCCCCGCTCAGTACCTAATCACCTGGCAGACCTGGCACGCCTACCCTTCATGTCCTCAATTGATGCGTACCTGGATGCGTTCCAGGCGCGTATGGCGCACGCCGGCCGCCTCTCGCCGTACTAGCAGGCGCAGCTGTTCACCGGCGGCCTTCCGGACCACATCCACGTCGACGTCGAGCTCCATGACCCGCAAGATCTCCAGCGTGCCATGTGGCTGGCACGCGCGTACGAGCGGCGGAATGCTCCTACCCCACTCGCCTTGCCAGCGCCGCCGGCTCGACCGCCTCGACGCAACGCGTGTTTTGCATCAGCACTAACCGCGCCGGCGGGTTCCCAGTGGACTTCGGCATTAGCTTCATCTGCGCAGACAGCCACAACACGACCCTTCAAGCGGCTATCACCTGAGGAAATGGCCGAACGCCGCAAGCAGGGGCTCTGCTATAATTGTGATGAGCAGTACGTTCGCGGCCATAAGTGCGCCCGGCTCTTTTATCTGGAGGCATCTGACTACATCGTCGAGGAACCAGATGACGCCGATGAGGCGCCAGAAGCACCTGCAGCAGCAAACCCGCCACCATTCAACCCTGACGCCCCCATGATCTCGCCCAACGCCATTACTGGCATCCATACAGAAGACACCATGCAGCTCTACATACAGATTGGCAATGAGCAGTTTGTTGCGCTCTTGGATTCGGGGTCCACGCACAATTTTGTGCACGGTGACGTCGCCCGACACGTTGGCCTTCAGTTCCACCCCTGCACGGGCGTCGGGGTCATCGTCGCCAATGGTGACCGCGTGGCCTGCCGTGGCCTCGCGAAGGACGTCGCCATTCGCATCGCCGACGAACAGTTCTCCATCGACTGCTACTCCATCCCGATTGACGGCTACGACATGGTGCTCGGCGTCACTTTTCTGAGGACGTTGGGGCCCATCCTCTGGGACTTCGATGACTTGTGTATGGCGTTCTCACGCGGAGGCCACCGCGTGTTCTGGCGCGGCATCAATTGACACGGCATGACGTACAGTCAACTCAGCGCCTCCATGCACTTCACCAAGATGGGCCGGCTCTGATGGAGCGCTTACTGCAGTCCTTCGAGGACCTCTTCGCCGAGCCCCAGGGCTTGCCACCAGTCCGTTCGTGTGATCACAGAATACATTTGCAGCCCAACACAGCGCCGGTAGCAGTCCGCCCTTACCGGTATCCACAGCTACAGAAAGAGGAGCTCGAGTCCCAGTGTGCTGCTATGTTGTCCCAGGGCGTCATCCGGCCAAGTACGTCGGCGTTCTCAGCGCCGGTGCTGCTGGTCAAGAAACCGGACTCCTCCTGGCGCTTTTGTGTGGATTATTGCGCCCTCAACGACCGGACAGTCAAGGACAAGTTCCCCATTCCAGTGGTAGAGGAGCTCCTGGATGAGCTCAAAGGCGCCAAATTTTTCACCAAGTTAGATCTCCGTTCGGGCTACCATCAAGTCCGGATGCACGCTGATGACATTGAGAAGACGGCCTTCCGCACGCATCAAGGGCACTTCGAGTTTTTGGTCATGCCGTTCGGCCTGACCAACGCGCTGGCAACGTTCCAGAGCCTCATGAACACGGTCCTTTGGCCGTACCTACGTAAGTTCGTGTTGGTTTTCTTCGATGACATATTAATCTACAGCCCTTCGTGGACGTCGCACCTCCAGCATGTCAAGGCCGTCCTCATAGCGTTGCGCGAACAGCAGCTGCGCATCAAACGCAGCAAGTGTTCGTTCGCCACGTCCTCCGTCGCGTACCTGGGCCACATCATTTCCGCGGATGGAGTGGCCATGGACCAGTCCAAGGTGGAAGCAGTGACGTCGTGGCCACAGCCGCGCTCAACGCGGGGTCTCCGTGGCTTCCTCGGCTTGGTGGGCTACTACCGCCGCTTCATCAAGAACTTCGGTGCCATCGCTGCGCCCCTCACGCAGCTCCTGCGCAAGGACGCTTTTCTGTGGTCAGAGGAGGCCGCGGCGGCATTCACGGCGCTGAAACAAGCATTGGCTGCGGCTCCAGTTCTACGATTGTCGGACTTCGAGCTACCCTTCACGGTGGACTGCGATGCATCCGGGTCGGGTTTTGGCGCTGTGCTGCACCAGGGCACGAGCGCCATCGCGTTCTTCAGCAGGCCATTCTCGCCATGACACATGAAGCTAGCTGCATACGAGCGAGAACTAATTGGTTTGGTGCAGGCTGTTCGTCACTAGAGGACCTATCTTTGGGGCGTTGCTTCGTCGTGCGCACCGATCACTATGCGCTCAAGTTCCTCCTCAACCAGTGCCTCTCCACCCTGCCTCAACACCAGTGGGTCTCCGAGCTGTTCGGCTACGACTTCGCCGTCGAGTTTCGGCCGGGGGCGCCTGAACGTGGTTGCAGACGCGCTGTCCCGGCGTGACGAGGCTGCTGATCATCTCCACGCCCTGTCAGGACCATCCTTCGACCTCTTCGACAACCTCCGCCGCGAGCTCGATGAGGACACAGCACTGCGCGCGCTGCGGGACTCGGTCGCCGCTAACCGCGGCGCCCCTTGGTGCGTTGTGGACGGCCTCATTCTTCACGGCACCCGCGTCTTCGTGCCGGCGCAGTCGGCGCTGCTGCCCACCGTGCTGGATCTTCCCACTCGGTTGGGCATGAAGGCGTTCAAAAGACCCTGCACCGTCTGCGCGCCCAGTTCTACATCGAGGGCGATCGTGCACAGGTGCGCGACTTTGTGCACGCCTGCGCCGTCTGCTAGAAGAACAAGGTGGACTCCCTTGGGCCGGCAGGGCTGCTGCAGCCCCTGGAGGTGCCATCGCAGGTGTGGTCCGACATCTCGCTCGACTTCATCGAAGGACTGCCGCGTGTTAATGGCAAGCACGCGCACTTTATAGCGCTCAGTCATCCGTATACAACGGTGTCGGTCGCCAAGGCGTTCTTCGAGGCCATCGTTCGCCTGTACGGGTTCCCCAACTCCATTGTCAGCGACAGGGATCTCGTGTTCACTAGCAATGTGTGGCGGGATCTGTTCAAGTTGGTGGGGGTCAAACTCCGCCTCAGTACGGCGTTCCACCCGCAAACTGACGGCCAGTCGGAAGCAGTGAACAAGACCATTGCCATGTATTTACGCTGCATCACCGGCGACCGCCCCCGTGCTTGGTTGGAGTGGCTACCCTGGGCAGAGTACTGCTACAACACGTCCTACCACACTGCCTTGCGGATTCGCCGTTTCAGGTGGTTTATGGCCGGCCCCCGCCTGCCTTAATTCCCTATACTGCAGGCACAGCGCGCACCGACACCATCGACGCGCTTCTCCAGGATCACGACGCCTTCCTGGCTGAGGTGCGCGAACGCCTCCTCCAGGCCCAGGAATATGCCAAGCGCTACTACGACGGCCACCATCGCCCCCTGGAGTTTGCGGTGGACGATTGGGTGTGGCTCCGCATCCTACATCGACCGGTGCAGTCGCTGCTGCCGGGACCGCGGGGCAAGCTGAGCCCGCGGTTCGCCGGCCCGTTCCAGGTGAGAGCGCATTGGCGATGTTGCGTACCGTCTGTTGTTGCCAGGAGCGTGCATCCACAACGTCTTTCATGTTGGTGTCCTCAAGCCGTTTCGGGGGACTCCAACAACGCCCCCGGCCCTTCCTCCACTGCGCCATGCTCGTTGCCTCCAGCAGCCAACCCGTGCTCTACGTGCCCAGCTTCGTCGGGGCACTTGGCATGTGTTGATCCAGTGGGCAGACTTGCCTGAAGATGACGCCACCTGGGAGCCACTGGAAGAATTCCGCGCCGAGTCCCCCGCCTTCCAGCTCGAGGATGAGCTAGTTCGTCGAGGGGGGGGGGGGGGCAGTGATGTTATGGTGGGAAAAGTGTACCAACGCCGTAACAAGCAGAGTGGCTGAGCAAGTGGTGCGGAGGCATGCACCAGAGTGCGGTCACCAGGGCCAGGCGTGGGAGCCAGTTGGCTTCAGCCGATTCAATAGGAGTTAGTTATCAAGATTGCTATTTTAGTTGGAGTTAAGTCGAGTTGGTTAGCCCTTAGATTTAGGAGAGATTTGTCATTGAGTTGGTATAAGTGTCAAACAATCTGAAGGAATAGATTTTTATCCTGGGATTGAGTTTATCTCACCTTGGGCCCCCTGGCGTTACTGTTCACGTCTCCCTGTTGTCGCCGAGTTTCCAGCCAGGCGCCGATCATGGCGCCGCCAGTTCGTCGCCGGGGTTTCAAGCCCAGGCCTCCCCTCTCACACTCCTACGCCCTCAGATCCTTAAGCTCCAACAGTACCTCCCTATGAGTCCAACTTAAACAAGGAACCAACTAAACGTGCTTGTTGGTGGTGGAGCCGTGTTCTGGCTGAGAAACGGTGAGGTTGAGGGCCCAAACCTGCTCAACGTGCGTGGCGTGTGGTCTCTGGCCGCGCCCCTCTGGTCTGGGCGCACGTGCTCAGCCCCTGTGATCTGGGCGTGTCCTCTTCATCTTCCTTCTTAAGCCTTGCTAGACATGGCATTTTTCAGTCTGATTTTTTTTCTGTCATCTTTTGTTGCTGAACCTTGATTGCTTCTGCTGGGTTTCAACTCTAGCCTACCCCAACTTGTTTGGGACTTAAAGGCTTTGTTGTTGTTGTTGTTGTCATCTTTTGTTGCTGCATATTTTCTAATAGCTGCGTGTACAGGGTGGGTGCTGCACTAGAAACACAACTTACAAAATTCTAAAACTACAGACTTCCAACTATGTTGATACTAATGTATTTAATGGCTTATCAATTTGATATATTTCCTGAATTGTTATCCTATGTAGGAGGCACAGCTGATTGGGAGATGAGCTGTACCTGCATATTAAGGATCAAATAGCAATGTAGAGGATTATGTAAATTGTTCTGCTGCATGCATTTTGTGTAATCCACATGCTGCACTCTTGTTGATGTGATATCATAAAACATAGGATAAGTTACAGAATAGGCTAAAATGATCTTTGCAAATGAAAAATGGCTGTTTATTTCTAACTTGCCGTTGCTTTTATCATTTGAAAATGTCTTACTACTTTATTACTTTTGAGTTTTAATCATCTTTTACCGCTTTGCTCAGTTGATGGCCTAAATAGTTGATATTGTGTTTCTCCACCTTCACATAGTGCTAAGATTAATTTCTATTCACACATTTTATTGTTACTCATCTGCAATCCGATTGTAACTGGTTATTGTAGGTCCAGACATCAGATGAGGAAGCGTATCAGAGTATAATGTTCTACTGATTTGAGTCTCTGGGTTGTTGAACTCACTGAAGGTATTTGTACTTTTGGGTCTAAAGATTTGCATCCATCATCCATACATAACGAATTGGTATCTCATATTCATACCATAACATAAAAATAATAAGAACTTGAATTCTTATCGATATTGGAACTCAGCAGAATTTATTGACCTTATTACCTCACTAAATGACAAATTTTCTTGTTACCTGTCTAGAACAGATTAACCGGTGTGTTTGTAGCTTCTTTTTCGGTTAAGGGTGTGGTGGGTGGCGTCTGTGTTTTGTATTATCCTTTTTTCTTCTTAATGCAATGATACACAACTCTCCTGCGTATTCAAGAAAAAACAAATTATTTTTCTGTATTTATCCGTTCTTTGTATTATTACAAGTGGTAGGAGATACAATGGCAATGCTTTTTATTTGTGTTAGCCCCTAGATATCTGTTTGGGAGCAACCTATCAATTCGACATTCAACATTGTTTTTACTTATTAGCTCTTTTGCATATATTGCCATTATTTCTATCTTGTACTGACTTGCCTAGTTTTGGGCTAGATTGCTGGGCAACCTTTTCTTTTTGTATAAATATAGAGCCCTGATTAGTTGTCTGCATTATCCTATATCCAACCTTATGTAGTGTAGATGTTCATGTTTGGTTGCCTGTAGAGGCTCTTCTAGAGGCTCTTGTGCAGGCTTATGTAGCATTAGCTAGTACGCCGGATTTGATCATATTAGTCAATGCAGATTTGCATAAGTCGATGGGAAATACAAAAATAAAATATTCCCACTTCCGTACCTCTACTAGATGAAAGGCTAGTAGCTCTGTTGGCAACCGAGCTCCCTGCATAGGTGAGCACAATGTTTTCAAGTCCTCTAGTCGAACCTAGTCGCCATGGGACCGACTAGGCGACTAATCGCGATTACTCGTCGATCAGGCTGATTAGTCTAGCAGAGTGGATTGCTTCTCTTTCCTTTGGAACCAGAGAATAGCAGAGGGACATCAGTACAACACAACAAGCAACTTAGCAGTCTAGCAGAGAGCCAGAGAGGCTGTAGAGTGAGGGATGGGGGAGGAGGGAGCAATTAGCTCACTCACACCCACACTCACAACTCATAGCTAGAGGTAGAAGAGTTGAGAACAGAACACACACACACAACACAAACACAAGTTTGCTAGTGTAGAAACCAAAGGCGCCCAAGTGGCTTCATGAGGATGTCTGCGAGTTGTCTGTCGGTCTTGATGAACTCTAGGATGAGTTGTCCTCCATCGATGCAATCACGAAGGAAGCGATACTTGATGTCGATATGTTTGCTCTGGTTGTCGAGGACAGGGTTCTTGGCAAAGGCAATGGTGGAGAGTTAGCGGGCGAGCTTCTTCTTTGATGAGCTCGCCTAGCAGCCGGCGTAGCCACATCCCTTGGCATGCCGCCGTGGCCGCTACGATGTACTTAGCCTCGCAGTGCCACCACCTTCTGCTTCTGCGATTGCCACACGATAGGGGACGAGCCGAGGAAGACGAGCATGCCAGAGGTGTTCTTCCACCCATCAATGTCGCTCGCCATGTCCGTGTCGCTGAAGCCTTTCAGTCGCAGCTCTGCTCCGCCGGTCTTGGGGAAGACCATGCCTTGATCGGTCGTTCCCCTTGATGTAGCGTAGCAGGCGCTTCACCATGGCCCAATTATCCTCCCGAGGATCCTCCATGAACTTCTCACTTACTTGACGGTGAATGAGATGTTCGGCCATGTCAGTTAGGTAGCGCAGCCCACCGACGATGCTTTGGTAGAGCGTGGCATCCACCTTCGCCGCGGTGCTGGCCTTCGTCAGCTTTAGGCTCTCCATCGACATCATGCACGGCCTGCAATCTACCATGTTGCTTCGCTCTAGTAGCTTCGCTGTGTACGCACGCTGACATAGGGTGGTGGAGTCCTTACCTTGCTTCACCTCGATGCCGAGGTAGTAGGAGATCAAGCCGAGATCGCTCATGCGGAAACGAGCCACCATCTCATGCTTGAAGTCATCGATGTCTTCTCACGCTCCGGTGATGATCAAGTCATTCACGTACATGCCGACGATGAGTTGCTCCTTCTCCTGTCGTTGCATGTAGAGAGCGTGCTTGGTGGCGCACTTGGCGAGGCCAAGCTCACTGCTTCGTGTTCCAGGCCCACGGAGCCTGCCGCAACCCGACTCGTATTGGTCCTTGTGTTGCCGCAACACCTTGTGCAACTGCCCTTTAGCGACGAACCCTGGAGCCTGCTTGATGAAGACCACCTCTGAGAGCTTGCCGTTGAGGAAAACAGACTTCATGTCAATGTAATGGACACGCCAGTCCTTTGCCATCACCAGCGCCAGTAGGAGCAAGACGGATTCCATTCGCGCCACCGACGCGAAGACTTCCTCAAAGTCGATCTCCTCCCGCGGGACTGCAGCCCTTGGCGACGAGTCATGCCTTGTGCCTGGCAATGGTGCTGTGCTTGTTGCGCTTGACCTTGAAGACCCATTTGAGTCCAATCGGCCAGCACCCGATCGGCAGATCGACGAGCTCCCACGTCCCATTGTCCTTGACCCCCTTCATCTCCTCGAGCTTGGCCCGCCGCCAGTGCTGATCGTGCTTAGCGTCAACGAACGTGGGCGGCTCCTCAGCGCTCATGAGCAGAAGTTCCTCGTCGTCAAGCACTCTTGCCGCACCTGGGATCGCAGCGTTGCCGACAAGGTTCTCCATGGTGCGGAAGCGCACCTCCTCACTTTGGTGGTGCGCGTCAATGTGGGCGTTCACGTTGCTTGGTAGAGTCGCGAACTCGGCCAGGATTGGCGTATGAGTCCTCTGTCGGAGCAGGCGGTGCTGGTGGTGTTCTACCAGGAGCACAGGGTAGTGGTGGTGTCTGCGCTATTGCTGGAGGGGTCTGCTCGCCCTGCACCCACCATGGGTGGGCTCGCAGACCCTTCTGGAGCCGCCGCTGCCACTAGACTTCTTGCATCCGCAGCCGGCTACTCTTGTCCACCGCCGTGGATGATAGGGTGCTTGATGATAAAGGTGTCGCTCACTTCGTCGGCTTCCCCCGTGCCCGGATATCCCCAGTTCCAGGGTCGCCTTCTTGTCGAACACGACCTCGCATGAGATCATCCACTTTGCCACCGTGCGGGTCGAACAACTGATACGCCTTGCTGGCGGCCTTAAACCCTAGGAGCACCATTGGCTTGCACCTATCCTCCGTCTTGGACAGGTGCGACTTCGTTGCCTTGACGTGGCCGACGCACCCAAACGTCCTCAGGAAAGAGATGTCAGGTTTCCTCGTTCGTCCGCGCGCGATTGAGGATGAACACTGATGTGGACACTGCCTTGCCCAGAACACCACCATGCCGACGTTGGTCTGATTCCGCCGCTTCCACGACTCCGTTCTGCTGCGGCGAGTAGTGTGCAGTGAGGTGGTGTGCCACGCCGCTATCGGAGCAATACTTCGAGAACTCCACCAAAGTGAATTCACCTCCTCGATCTGTCCTTAGCACCCGCAGCTTCTTCCACGACTCTGCCTCAGCCCAAGCCTGGAAGCCTTTGATCGCCGCCGCCGCCTCATCCTTGCTTGCTAGGAGCTGTAGCCACATGAAGCGGCTGCAGTTGTCGACTAGCAGCAAGGAGTATCGCCGCCCTTCGTGTGTCGCCTGGAATGATTGGCCCACAAAGGTCGCCGTGGACGAGATCTAGCATGTCCCCCGCGCGGTACTTGGCCGCCTTGGGAAAAAGCACCCTCCTCTGTCGCTAGGCAGCTGGCACACAGCTCGCCGGCGTGCTTGATGTGAGGAAGCACGCGCAACACTTCCCCTTCCCCCCCCAAGCGCGTCGAAGCTAAGATGCTCGAAGCAGGCATGCCACAGCCATGGCTCCGCGCTGTGCCGCACTGCCAAACACACCGGCTGCACAATCTTCAAATCAAGCGTGTACAGACGATTTTCAATGGCCCATAGAAGAACGATTGTCGAGAGATGTGAGGGGATGATGTAGGAGACGCAGCCACACCCACTCGCCCGATTGAAAGATGACCCCACGGTGGTGTTTTCTTATTGCGACTTGTGGTATTGTTGAGTCTTCTCTAGCCGCTCTCTAATCTCCACCGAGAATTCATTGGGTTCCCTGAGTGGCTGATCTACCGTTGGCAACGAGCGTCGCTCGGCTCATAAGAATGGAGTGTTGGTGGATCGCAGCCATACACAACACGGAATGGATGTCCCCAACGAATCTTGAAAAGAGGAGGTATAACAGAACTCTGCCCATGGAAGGCACTGCAGCCAACGTCGGGGGTGATCACAGGTGATCCAACGGAGATACATGTCAATAATATTGTTGGTTGCCTCAGATTGACTGTTCGACTGCGGATGGGAAGCCGTCGACATATTAAGCTGCTCACCTGCTAGAGAAAGCAATTCGCTCCAGACGGTCGCGATCACGCTAGAAGTTGTTGGTGAACACCGGGTTAGGGTTGGGATCACTGACAATTGAAAATGGAATGCCATGAAGTAGCACAATCTCTCCAAAGAACATGCGCATAGCTATGGTAGCCGTGTATGGATGTCCTATGGCAATGAAGTGCACAAACAAGGAAAAGCGGTCGACCATTGAGAGGATGACTGATTTTCTATTAATCCACAGCAAACCTTCAACAAAGTCCATTGCGATGTCACTCCAAATCATGGAAGGAACCTCAAGCGGTTGGAGTAATCCGGCTGACAAGTAATGCAGGCGTTAACATAAGAACGAACCAGGGCGCGATCGCTGGGGATGTAGAAGTCAGCCCAGGACCATGTGGAGTGTCTTCTGAATGCCTTCATGTCCAGTCTCATGCGCACTGGTAATGACTTGTCTGTGCCCATGGTGAAGCCGGAATGAAAAGGGTGAAGATATTGCGTGACAGGTCGGCAAGTTATCAGAATCATGCCTGGACTAAGCGTCAGCCACCACATTAATGTAATAAGTACAGGCGGCAATGCCGAACAGCCTTAACAAGGCCAGTGAGCTGCATGGCGAGTAGTCAATCGACTCGTTATCGCGGAGATTGCCTCAGTACGTTCCATCCTTGGTTTTTGGCCACTCACCTTCCGTGCGCGATTAGAGCTGACATGCATCGTCTTGTTCACATGCTTGCTTCACCACATGCAGTGTCAATAATTATGATTCTAAATAGGTATACTAAGAAAATATATTCCATGGTGAATCTAATGATCCTTATTTCATTATTCAATATAATAAATATTTGTACAGTTTTTTCCCAAAAATATTTGGTCAAACTAAAGATTGGTTGACATAGCACCGTAGCTAGAAGTGTACTCTTTTTTAGACTTAGTGAGTACTCCCTCTATCCCAAAATAAGATGCAATTCTAGAATAGTGCTCAGTCAAACTATCTTAAGATGCACTAAATTTATCTACAAAGATATTAATATTTATCATACTAAATAAGTACCATTAGATTTTCATGTAATATATTTTTTATAATATATTTATTTGGAGTCCTAAATGTTTGGTGCTATTTTCCATAAACGTAGTCAAATTGAAGTTAGTTTGACTCTGACTAAACCCTAGAATTGCATACTTTCTAGGACAGAGGTAGTATTATTTACATGTCACATTACTCTCCATGACTTGTCACATTACTCTCCATGACTTAGTCAGTAGATATTTGATTAGCTCTCCAACAAGCAACGAAGCTATTTATCATCAATTAACAAGCAATGTTTACACTATTAAAAAAAGTAATCTTTCCTGCTTTTTACATGTTACTTCGCTTATTGAATGGAAAAAGCTTAGGTATGTTTCACCAATTTATATTTATATTGGTCTCTTGCCCGAGGAACTAACTGTTATATACTACTACTCCCTCCATTCCAAATTATAAATCTTTCTGGCTTTTCTAATTACATAGCTTTTACTATTGTATTTAGAAAAGCCAGAACGAATTATAATTTCGAAGAATGGAGGGAGTATAAACAAAAGGTAAACAAAATGATGAGAACTATTTTATTATTTTTTGTTTGTACAAATCCCACCTAATTGCATGTGCATAGGAAACGACTTTAGTGGCCGTTATTCACAGTTATAATCAATTTGTTTTCACTATATATAAACCATTGGCTTGTTATGATTCTCATCAATCTATTACAACTATTTGTGTATACTAATGACAGGCTTATGTTGAACTAATTTTGCTCTTTTTGTTGAAACTATTGATGTCTTTTGACAGGTGGATGGGGCTTATGCCTTAGGTTGCCTTAGTTGAAGCTTGAAGCCTCATAACCGATGGCATTTTGCTACAGAAAAAAGGTTGTACAAGTAGACAGGAGCCAAGCATTTGAAATCAAACTTGCCATATTTTTTGGCTGGATGAGAACACAGGCAAGCTTACGTATGCAGTTTCTCAGTACCGATTTAGGCAGAGCAAGCTTACGTACGCAGTTTCTCAGTACCGATTTAGGCAGAAGTTTGCCGTGTGCTGCTTTACGTGAAAAAGTAGCGTTGTACTTGAATTTGTCATGGTGCAATTACAGCTGTTGTAATTAATATTTCTTTGGTAATCTGTAGCAACAACTAAATATCGATATGGATTTTGCATTTTCTTAGCTCTACAGCTTACCCCAGCTTCACATATCCTGAAATAATGTTTGCTAATGTTTTAGATACTCAACAAATAGATATGTTTTCACACGTCGAGTGAGTTCAAAGTTCATGCAACCGCAAGGTCACAGTAATTTCTCCTCCGCCCTGCAGTTCGGCACCCTCTTGTAGTGATGAACCGGATTGATACAGACGGATATCAATGATTCTATATTTTATCCTACATTTCTCTCAGATCTTAGAATTAGATATGAGCCATGTAGGATACATTGGATATTGACATCTATCCTATATACACATCAGAAATTTGATTTTGAGTATTCGGATGCTGTTCGGATTTAGATATATAGGGTTTTGATCCTTTCTGAAGTATTTGTTTCGTTTTCATCCCTATTGTCTCGGAAGTGCTGCTTCTGTGGCACCCTGCTTCCTAGAGAAGTAGGGCTGCTTGGTTGGCGAAGTGGCTTTGCCTTGCTTCATCGGCACAAACCACGATGAGCTTGCTTGCTCGGGCTAGCCGATTCCTCTCACAGGAGCGAGGCAAATCTTGCCCGCACAATCATCCTCGTTCGGCAAGGCGTAGCGGTGCCCGTCAAAGGAACCAAGCAGGCAAGATTTGCCTGGCTAGACCTGACCGTGATCTGATGGCCTGACTTCCTAGCACAAAGGCCCCCGTTCGCTTCTCTTATAATCTGTACTTTTCAGTTTATTTTTTAGTCGAAACAGTGTTTTTCTCTCATAATAAATCAGTCGGAACAGTATTTCGACTTGTTTTTTCAGCGAAGCAAACGTGGACCAAAATTAGGCTAAACAAATAGATTTACACTATCGCAAACAAGTACTCCCACCATTTTAAATTATGTGACATTTTTTTACTTTTCTAGATACATAATTTTTGCTATGTGTTATATATACACACACTATGTCTAGGTATATTATAAAAGTAATGTATCTAGAAAAAGTCATAACGTCTTATAACTTGCTTTGTTCAAAAAAGAATGTAAAGCTAAAGTACATTAAGTGTCACTAACGGTATATAAAAAATATTAATATTTATGATGTTAAATAAGTATTATTGAATTTGTTATGAGATATATTTTTATAATATAATTATTTGGTGTTATATATTACATTCTTTTATAGATGAAAGGAGTATACTATATCCGGTTCATTAATGTTTTCTGGTCCAGGATAGGTCAGGCTCGAACGTGAACCAGCTGCCTGTACTCTCAGCTATTATGGAGCCAGCCACAGGCTTGACGTAAACAAGTGTGGTTTTGGTATCTCCGGAGTCAGGTCGGTGGGTGCCTTTGCACCACGTCAAGCATGCAAGGTCCAAATGCTATTTCAGGTAGATAATTGAGTTCAGGTTGGATGCCGATGTTGTGGCAGGACACAGGCAATCAATTAGGCACGGGTGAACTATAATGAAATTGTATCATCTTTTGATCCAGGTTTTATAGATCAGTTTAGATGGATTGGATTGGGGGATTTGCTTGGTTCTAAGGATAATCACTACCAAAATGATGGATTTCTCCAAGTGTTTTTAAACAGTAGTAAAACACTTATCATTAGTCATAGCACATGAAAATCTCACTATGAGGCATTTAGTAGGAAAAAATTATACTAAAATTTGAATGCTAAAACACTAAGAGAAACCTACCTCACTAGGAGAGGTCTAAAATTATGGTTGTGAATCTAGGTCACCATCATCCAAATATCCTCCCATTGACTGAGACGGTCCCTGTTCTCTAATCAGGTTCATCTAGATTGAGGCTTTGATCTTTCTTGCTCGCTTGCTACGCTAGAATGGTGAGGTTGTTCATGGTTTTGGCCTCTCAACGCTTGAGGTAGGCTCCACAGTGGTTGTCTTAGAACCTGTGCATAGGGTTGAAAAGGGATGGGTAATGCCACCCCGAAAACTGATGCTCGCGTCGTGGATCTAGCCCCCAATGCTGCTGCTACCCTCTAGCTCCTCCCCGCGGCTTGCCGGCGTCGGAGCCAGATGCCGGAAGTACGCGCAGCGATGAGGATGGCGGTAGCGAGGCCTTCTTGTCTCCTCTCTCTGCGGTGTTCTTGTAATGGCAGTTGCCGCAAAGCCGTGCTTCAACGACAAAGCTTGCGGTGTTGGTCTTTCCTAGGCTAGCCATGGCTGGATCTACTCCACGGCTGGCCAGATAAGACGTTGACGAGAGTCTAACAAAGGGGTATTTTAAGTCCTCGAAAAAGAGGAAGATGACCGACGAACCTCCCAACGGATCCTAGGGATCGCTCGGGGGATCGAGGGCTATACCCATTGGGTATGCTCGCGTGCACCCTTTGGAAGTAGTCAGGGCGAGCCCGAGCACCCCTGTTGCCACCGCTAAGGCTCAAGGGCTCGTCCACGGCCCTGGGCTGACGAGCGATGGTGGCCTGAGCCTAACCTCCACCTAGCGCGCCCGGACCAGCACCTAGGCGGTAACCGACGTCCTGAGCCATCGGCTAGGATCTAGCTCAGGAACCCATCAGGCGTCCAAGACTTGACGTGTATGGAGATGCTACATAGTCTGTCTGTTCAACGGACACGAGGCCCTATGGGTGACTCTCGGCAGAGTCATGCAATGGGCATGACACATCAGGACAAGTGACTCCACCAACTCTAGGGACAAAGGGCTCTAGGGCCCACTCGTCAGCCTCTCCAAGCGAGGGCTCCTTGCACTCCAAGGAAGCCTTGAGAAGGCTCACCCATGGTAGGCCGTGTCACAGCAGGCAGCCCTTGGCAGTCAAGTGCTAGAACGAAGGTAGTAGCATCAAAGGGCAGTTGTGGCACTGCCGGCTCCCCCTATAGAGTTCCTTTTGAAAGCTATAAGTTCTGTACTTCTAGATACAGACTAGAGTAGGATTGGAACAAGGACTCATGGAAGATCGAGATCCAAATTGCTAATTGCTTGATTCATTTACCTATGCTATGCCTGCAAGTGCTAAGTCTATTGATCACATTTACCGTTCTTGTATAAAATGCTTTTATGCAAAATCAATTGTATTCCTTGCTAATATCCAAATGCATATTCCTTATTTAGGCCTTGTATGGTTGACCTATGGCTTTTGGAAAAGCTGGTGTGAGCTGTGAGCTCTGGGCTGTGAAAAAACTATTGTGGAAAAGTAGCTGTGGGAAAAGCAGAAGACCGTTTAGTGGAATAGTTGTGGCTTTTAGAAAACACCTATGGGGGGACCCCACATGTCATTCATGTCCACCCCACTCAACTCACTCCAACTCTCACTAACGAGTGGACCCGCTCGTCATCTTCGTCCTTGTTCCTCTAGTGTCTATGGTCGGGATCGGCCGGCTCGATTCCATCAGCCGTGGTCGGTAGCCAGCAGCGAGAGATAGCACTGAGGCTTGCCCCAGCCTACATGCACCTATAGAGGGGCAAACCATGGGCGGAGGCACCCCAGCAATGAGCACTAGCACCTCGGAGCTATGCATCCATGGCATAGAACAAGAGGGAGAGAGAAAAGATAGCGCTCAGCTTCCGGCTATGTGGCCCGAGGCCTCTGGCTGCGTGCCCGAGTAGACCAAGTTACGGCGGACCACCCGCATGCCCTCGTGGCCTCTAGTTGCGCCCCCCCCCTCGAGCAGAGAAGGTTATCATCGAAGCAGAGCAAATCCATATCAGGGCAGGGGCTCACCTATAGGAGGGCGACGGTGACAAGATCCTAACATATGGGTATGTTAAATCTCGGGATCAAAGGTTTCCCACCGATGGACCCCCCCGACCAACCCTTCCAGGATCGCTCGGGGGCTCGAGGGCTATACCCATTGGGTACGCTTGCACGCACTCTCAGACCAAGGAATTAGGCCGAGTGTGAGCACACCGCCGCCTCTATGCCCCCGAGCCTTAGGCTCCCAATTGACGAGAAGCTAGAACCCGATCCTTGGCTCTTGCTTGACCTACGACACCAGCTAAGGCCTGGGCACAAGAGGACACACCCTAAGCCACCAAGGCTCAGGGGCTCCCTGATGCTACCCCTTGGGCGTGGCTCTATCAACCGCGCCCCCGATAGGGTCACACATGGGGCATGACACAAGAAGACAAACTCCTCCTCGGCCTCCAGGGGCTCGGGAGATTCTGACCCCATGCTCAGCCCCTCAAGCTGTCCTCATTCGCCACCAAGAAGACTCCATAAGGCGCACTTGGGGAGGCCAGTCCAAGCCAACACAGCCTGACACTCAGCGTGTCAGAACAGGCCAGCCAAACGATGCCTAGGGCTTCTTTGGCTCCACGACATCGCCACCGTCCATAGAGCACCACTACAAGACCCTCCTGGACTCCAACGCTTGTAGACCATAGGCTCAACCCCCAAAGGGCCATGTACCCAACCTAGCTCATTATATAAGGGATAGGTCAGATCCTAGAGGAGGAGGATGATCCGAAATAGATCATTCCATTCCTCACTGATCCGCTCCTACTCGGCACCGAGAGCAGAGCAACCTAGAGAGGGCATCGAGAGCTCATCCACCGTACCCGTTGTCTTCCTCCTCTCTGACCCACAACAGCTGGTGTGCTAGGTAGGGGGTAGCATCAAGTACAATTCAGGCTCTACAGTGCTGGAGCCACCCACCTCATCGCTGGAGTAAGCAGCACCACCCCACACGGCGACGTTCGCTTCCCCGGTGAGTTCTCTATCACGGCTGATGCCTTTGCTCTGGGCTAGGTCCTTAACTTTGGGAGCCTGGCCTATGTCACCAACTGCCATGATGAGCTTCGTCCACTCAATGGGGCTGCATCAGTGGGCACCAAGTTTCTAGCACCGTCCCTCCACCGGGCCTCCTAGGAGCAGATCTCAAGGTTTTGGCCTGACAGATCTGGTGTGGCTTGGGCTCAAACCCCATCGTGTCTCACCGCTACCAGATGTTCTACATGCTAGCCATAATCCACCACCAATTCGCCACCGGCGAGGTGCTCCCAACGCCTGACCGCTTCTAGTACTACCTCCCGGACCTGCCTTTTGGGATCCAAAATGCGGTGGTTTTCTTCCAGCTAGAGCTGGAGCACCTCATCATCCACGAGGCGCCTCGAAGCACCATCCTCTCCTGCACGGTGGGGACTAACGTCCCCTCACTGCGCACCTTCCTCAAGATCCTCTCGGGGAATGGCCCAGAGTCCAACTCCAACGACATTAACTGCTATGCCCTGCCACGTATGTGCTACCGCATTGATGGTGAGGACCCTGCTCACACCACCAGACCAGAGTCCCCATAGCCGCATGAACTACCTTAAGGAGAAGGTGGATTGCCTGTGAGCTTAGCAGGTGGATCTACAAGCCATCGAGGCTGAGCTTGAGCGCCAAGAGCAGGACGTTGCATGACAAGCCACGCAGCCTCTCGACAACGACGATGACACCCACACGGGGGCTCCTAGCGCCCTGCGCTTTTCCTGAGTAGCCTACAACATGGCAGCTACCGCCTGCCAGCAGGAGGACATCTCCAAAATGCTGGACCCGAAGACCAACAAGTGGCTGCACAAGGCAAGGTGACTCCTTCACGTAGTCCTCGAGTAGCATGCCGAGAGCTCGGCCTCCTAGCATCGCGCCGTGCTGTCCCGACCATCCCAGTCGGTGACCACTATTGATGGGGGCAACTCCAACACACACACCCTTTTAGTAGGTAGAAGCGGTAGTGACTCCTTTGGTAGCAGCTCCAACCATCCGCGGGCTAGGGGCGCCAAGCCCCGACAGGAGCAAAGGCATGAACCTTCCCCTCGGTGTCCCCCACGCATGACCAAATCAGCGAGGACCATGACGCCCATGACACCATTGAGGCCTGACGCCACGCTCAAGCACAGTCTCATACTCCTAAGTGATGAGGTGGAGGCGCCGCTCTGGATCACTTTGCCCCCTAGCGTTCGGGGCAGCGATCCAAGCCGTCCCCTACCCTAGGCGATTCCGGCCGCCGACGCACATCTCCAAGTATGACAGTGAGACCAACCCAGACCATTGGCTAGAGGACTACCACCTCACCATGAGGGCCGGGGGGGGGGGTCGGATGACGAGTTCGCTGTCCAATACCTCCCTCTGCTCCTATCAAGCTCAACAAGAGAATGGCTTGAGCACCTCGAGCCCGACAACATCTGTTGTTGGGTGATCTCTGTTCCATCTTCATCGGTACTGATGGCGGTGGTTGACTCACATAATTAACCGCCAACTATCACATAAAATGAACCAATATGGACACCAAACTTAGAATTAGGGCTTATAACTAACAAGTTCCATGAGTTTTGGTGTTTACATGTTTTTGAAGGGAACATGCTTGAATAACAAGGACAACACGCCTAAAATGCGCAATAAGACAAGGCGTAACATCACCCGTCATGAGCCCAAGGGGAGAAGGCTGACTTACCAGGCAAATCAAGGCTTAGATAGGTGGAGAAAAAAAAGCCCAAAACCCAAAGCAAACATGCTCCAAATAACGCCAAACTTTGTAGGAGTGGCCCATGCAGTCCTAGAGGCCTACACAATGAAGATTGGGCCAAAATGACACCTCTAGGGTTCAGCTGCATCACTGGTGTGCCCACACCCCTACTGGCGTGTCTCGAGCCCATCTTTGGTGTGCTACCTCTTACTGCCTCTCCAAACATCAGTTGCTTGTGCATCATGGAACACTTGGTGTAGAGGATGGCAGTTTCTCAAGATAGGAAGGGATGCAAAGAAGCACAAACTCCACTCCATCTCCACCATTGATCTTATGATGGTTTGATCCAAGGGCCATGGTAAAGATGCACATGGATTGCTGACATGGCGCATTTAGTGGCCTCCATTCCTCCTCTCAAACTATAAATACCCCCTCACTCCCTCTCATACAAGACAACACACAAGAGCAAGAGCACTCCACCTTTGAGTTTCATTGTAAGGGCTTAGGCCCTAGATAGCTAGTAGAGTAGTAAGGGAGAGATGTGAGGGAGAGCTCAGGGAAGCGCCAGACTTGTCGGTGTCTCCCCAACTTGTACCTCAACGAGCATCTTTACCTCGCTAAGTGAGTGTTCATGTTTTCTGTAGTATAAAGTCTTTTCGAGTAGTTAAGCTTTACTATTACTTGTTTAGGGGATCATCATCCGTCCCATGGCGGATGCTCAAGTAGATGACGGAACAAGTGAAATTCCTTGAAAACTTCCTAGAAAGCTACACTTCTGCCATCATGAGAAATAGAACCCTTTAGGCGAAAGTCATGGTGAGCATTGAGGAGTCCTCATCAGTCGAATCTGAACCCGTAGCATCCTTAGATTCAATTTATGTGCCCTCACCCGAACCACGAACACCGAAGAAAACACTAATCCATCCTTTGAAGTTCCCTATCAAATTCGAGGATTATGGCAATACCTCAAAACACTTCTGGCACAATCATCATGAGGAAGCTTCCCCCAAGGCCGAACCATCAAAGGAATGGCTAATGGAAGTGAAACGTTCTTCCAAAGCAATTCGAATTCTTTCACCTTGCACGACCATTCCTTGTTCATTTAGGGGAACTGTCATACGAACCCTACACAACCCCACGATCGAGACTAATATCATGTCTAAATTCCTTGCAGAAACTGATGAGGACATGACACCCATGCATATGACCATGTTTGGCACATGGTATGAAGGGGTAGGAGGCCAGCAAGGGTGTCCAAGTCAAGAAGGAGGCCCGAGGCTAATTCAGTTCGAGTCCCCGAGGTGGAGGCCCAAAACAACTCAAGTTCGAGTCTGCCTTGGCCTCCAGGACCAGTCTGCCTTAAACTAATCACCTAGGACGCATCTGGACTCCGTTTTCGACGATCCACATATGGTTGGAAAGCTAATTTGATAAGGAAGTCAATCCAAGTGGTTTCACATCAAAAGACCTTTAGAATCAACAGGAATCTTCAAAACAAGTCAGCATCCAGAATCTGCCAGGGTGCTGCGACACCGTCTTTTGGTCCATTGGACCGTGTATCGTGTTTGGGCCCATTAGGGGGCGCGTCCAGGGGGGTGATGCCCAAGACTCTATAAATAGCGGCCGTCGCTCTCCTTAGGGTTTGGGTTTTGTTTAGTTCTTGATTTCCTTGTGAAATTGACATCGTTTTGCTGCAACTGTGCCGCCAAGGCTGCTTGCTGTGAACCAGGGCCCCAGTTCTTGATCTTGTTCTCCTATGGCGATTAGTCCTTTTAATAAAGACTTGAACTCCTTCTCATTATCATAAGCCTCATATTTATTTGTAATTTTAGATTGCATTCATCTTGTTCTTGCTTGTGTTCTCAATTCACTTGCAGGAAAGCCTTCTCGGCGAGGTCAATCGCGTTCGCGTGGTTGATAACCAATGGAGCAGTGGTGTAACAATTGTGGTGGTCCGAATCAATCTTGGTTCGAAGACTAGATCATGAACGTCGAGTCTCCACCAATCGACGCTATCATACCTTTTGGAAGATTGGGCCTACTCTATATCAGAAACCCTCTAGGGCAAAATGCCGCTAGTCTCATCCAACAAACTCTTCAAAAGTCTATTAGGACTCATCTTCGAGTGTTCTGGGACTGCTAGGGCCATGCTAATCAAAATAGAGAAAACCAAGGTTCGCTTGGACTTCCATATCTTTGCCATTCTCGATTTTGATCTTCTTATAGGCTACCCTCTTGAAAATCTTTTCCAAGAAAAACCTCCCCATGGGAGCCTTAGCAAAGAGTTTGGGAAAACCGCTTTCGCCACTCACTCAGATATCCCAATAACAGAGCATCATCCCAACAAAGATCCATTCAAGGAGGTGAATTCATATCCCCATTCATTTCACCTGAGCTTCCTTGTGAAATGGAGCATTCATCACCACCCTCTCTCAAACCCAAGTCGTGTCCCTCTGACCATCCAAGCGTTGTTCTCGATTATGGTTGAGATTCAACATTAATCATACACGATAAATCTCTTAGAAACAAAAACTCATGTGCCATAGACATCTTGCTTAGTGACACATGCTCCTATGAGGATTCCAACCATCTCCTAATCCTCATTTCAAAACTTTTTAGGAGGATGGTTGTGGATGCCTTTGTTTATCATAAATATTGTAAATCCCATAGTTGCATAGTGGCACTAACCTTGCAGCTTGAACATTAATGCTAAATGTTTGGTGGTGAAGCTGGGAACTAAACCACCCTAGATACCTGCAAGATGAAATTCCAAAGGTCAAGCTTATGACCATAAACAAAGCGGAGATACCCTGAAATATCATAAAAATAATATATAAAAACACAACTTTCTTATCAATAAAAGAACATGTTGTTAAGTTAGTATGCACCTTCGGGTATTCTTGGTTGCTAACCCTTTTAGGTTAAGAACAAGAAGAACAAGGGACATACTATGCTCGAGGACATAGGAGGCATCAACTATACACTTTGATGATTTTTGGTGATGAAACACACTTAAGGGGAGACCCTTGACATTGCATACTTGACTTTTACACAAAAGTCCAAGTGTGTGGGAGGATGGTAAAAATTTCACTACATAGTTCCATCCACACCAAAGGTGATCTTGGTAAAAAAAATGAAATGATGCTAGCTCTGCCTTGCTATAAAAAAGAGAGAAAAGATGAAAAAAGAGAAAAATGATATATATAGAAAAAAGAGAGGAGGATTCTCCTTTTCTAGACCTTTGCTACCACTAAGGCTCATGGTCCATACACACTAGTTGTGTTTGTGTCCTAGCCTTGTGGCACGCCTATGTTGGAACACATGCAATCAAGCCACCGCTGCAGCAGGCTCAAAGCTTCCATCAACATTCACTACCGGTAAAAACACTCATGTATGCAAAGGTAAATAAAATGTTCACCAATTCCCTTACTCATATTTGTCTCCAAAAGAATTAATTTGCTCATATAAGTTCATGCTTCCTTTGTTTATGTCGTATGCTCTAGTTTGGGTGTATGTAATTAGTACACTCTTAGGCGTTTTAAATTAAGCATGGTGCTTAGGTTAAAATGACCTTCTTTAACCAAAACTTGACATGGTGTTAAATTTTGGTTAATGAACTTAGAGTACTACTTTCATAAATAACAGAGGTAATCTTCTATGGATATAAATCAAGGCTAGATTTACATTGCCATTTTACTTTAAGCCTTGTATGAGTTGTGCTGAAACAGAGAAAGGTGGATGAACAATTCAAAATAACAATAATAATAAAACAATAATAAATAAAAAAGACAATAATAATTAATAAAATTTAGGCTCCCTAGTATTCTAGCTGGAAGAGCCCTTGTTTGTTTCCATTTTGTTTTAGTTGAATAAACAGGTACAAGAATAAGTGTGGGGGAGACGATCCACACAAGCATTCAAAACCTCTCCCACAAATGATGCACAATAGATAAATAGTTCCAAATTCGGTTTGTGCATCCTCTCTCCCTACAATCTTGAGTTTAAAACAAACATAATCTTGATCACTAGAATTGAACTCAATAAACCGACTATGCCTCCATGCAATTTTATAAACCACACTTAGTTCAAATTTCCAAAAGTGACATGTTCATAAATCCTTAAGATAGAAGGATGCATAAAGCTTGTTCCTTATACATACACTTATACTTGTGGGAAAATATTCTAATAGGACAATCATGTTGACTAAGTTGTTGTGAAGTGTGATATAGTTCTAACTTAGAAATCCTACCATTTCTATTCGAAGAACTTATAGGATTTGTTTTCATAAAAAAGTTATAAAACCATAATATCACATACTCCTCATTTGGTGAACAATTCCTACCAAATCCAAATGTGGCATCTTGCAAGTTTCAAGCCTTCTACATAAGCTGCTTGTTATTGTATTGAGTTTGGTCAAGTCTTGTTGACCCCTATTGAGAGATTTATCATGCTCCCAAGATCAAGATCACGTACACCCACACATACATGCTACTCCTACATTGGGAGTACACAAAACATGCTTTCATCCACCAAAAAGTCTGCTCCTACACTGGGAGTAGACACAAAAAATATTTCTTAGGCAAATACTCCATGTTCTAAAAAGATAAAAGACCTCTCTCTAAATATGTGGTTTAGAAGAGACATGAGCTATGCAAAAAGCTTAAAAAATATGGAGACATGAGGGTCCAAGTAAAAAAATATGGACACTTGAAGGTCTAAGTACAAAAAAAGAAAAAAATTATGAGCACATGAAGGCTCATGTATTGAGAAAAAAGCGAAATAGCCATGTCCTCAAAATAAAAACCAAAGAAAGAGAGAGATCATTCATGTTAAAGGAGTATAATATTACTTTACTATTTTTCCACACACATGCACATCTTGATCTAAGAGTATGACACTTCTCTCCTTGGATCCTTGATTTGACTTTGCGACATATGTGATACAAGTAAGCTATCTTGTTTATCCCTACCTAAAGCTCCACATAAAGACCTTTTTAGAAGGAGAAAACAAAAGAAGGCAAAGCTTTGCCATGCCTTGGTAAAGAGTTATACACCATTGACTGATTTGAGAGTACCATTTGAGGAGTATAAAGTGAACTATGCTCTTTTTTCTTGAGAAAAACTTTCAAAACTCCAAGTTGCTAAGATATGAAATTGGGAAGATGACTTTATCTCGAGAATTGTTATGCTTTTCAACAATCCAAGGAAACATGTTAGCTAACACCACAAATTCCACTTGTATAAAGAATGTGTTGGAATAGCTTTCATGTAAGCCATATATCTTAGCATGTTATGCTCATGATTACTTTTATCTCTAACTTTGCTCAAGGACGAGCAAAGGGTTAACTGTGGGGGAGCTTGTTGGCGGTGCTTAACTCACATAATTGACCGCCAACTATCACATAAAATGAACCAATATGGACACTATCGAGGACCAAATACTAGGGTACCCAAAGAGGAGGAGCTAATAACCATCAAACGTTGATGCTTCCGACTAGACAAGAATGCAACTACACTTCTTGCCCAAAATGACCGAAGGTTGGCTCCGCCTCGCCCGACCCCTGAGGGCTGGCTTAGCCTCGCCCAACCCCCGAGGGCCAGACTCAGCCTCGCCCAACATCTAGGGGCAGGCTCCACCTTGCCCGACGACCAAGGGCTGGCTTCGCCTCGCCCGATGTCCGAGGGTAGGCTCTGCCTCTCTCGACAATAGAGGGCTGGCTCCACCTCGCTCAACATCTGAGGGTAGGCTCTGCCTCACCCAATGTCTAGGGGGTAGGCTCCACCTCGCCCAATGTCCGAGGGCAGGCTCTGCCTCGCCCGATGTCCCAGCGACTGAGGGCTGGCTCTGCCTCGCCCGATGTCTAAGGGCAGACTCTGCCTTGCCCGATGTCCGGGGGTAGGCTCTGCCTCGCCCGACGTCCTAGAGACCGAGGGCTGGCTCTGCCTCACCCAACATCTGGGGGCAGGCTCTGCCTCACCCGATGTCCTAGGGCTAGCTCTGCCTCGCCCGATGTTCGGGGGTAGGCTCCGCCTCGCTCAACGTCTAAGGGCAGGCTCCGCCTCGCTCGACGTCCTAGTGACCGAGAGCTGGCTCCGCCTCGCCTGACGTCCAAGGGCAGGCTCCGCCTCGCCCAACATCCTAGAGACTGAGGGCTGGCTTAGCCTCGCTCGACGTCTAAGGGTAGGCTCTGCCTCACTAGACGTTTGGGGGTAGGCTCCGCCTTGCCTGATGTCCTAGGGCTGGCTCCACCTCGCCCAACGTTCAAGGGCAGACTCCGCCTTCCTTGATGTCCATGCACTACTCCTTCATAACTATGCATGCAGATAAGGCAGGGCACTCAAGTCAACCACAATATCGAGGACCATACCCTGCATGCCTGTAGGGATGTACCATTGGGATATGACCAGACAGATGCTTTAAACCCCTCTAGGCATGTTAGAGCCCAAATAGTGTTATGGGCATCGATATTTATCCTACAGTGTTATGGGCGCCGACATTTGCCCTCGGACATGAATCCTGATGGAAACATATGACAACTACTATGGTCCAAGAAGGAAACTCATGTCATCTACAGTAAGGAACATGGGGCCTCTATGTCATTTGCTCCCCCTAGGGTCATAGCTTGGCACCCTAATGCGACGCGCCGCCTAGTAGAGTGGGATGGGACATGACCACTTACTGAACGAAGCCAGAGCATGGCCCTATTAGGATCAGTGAATGTGCCATCCCTGGCACCGTCTGTCATGTCAGCAGGATAGGCTCAAAGGAGAAAGAAGACGTGACACCTTCGAAGGACCTTCTCTGCCTCTAGTTTTTCCTCTTTCTCCCATCTATAATGCCTCCTCCCCCTTGGTCTATAAAAGGGAGGGTAGGGCACCCCACTAAGGGGATGGATCGATTCATCACACCATGCACCACATAACACATAGCTAAGCAACAACCAAGCTCTCAGCGCCCTATCCAACTTTCCATCAGAGACTTGGGACCTGTCCCTCTCTCGACCATTTGTACCCCCTACTATGAACCTTTCAGTGCTAATAACACAAGCAGTAGCAGCAAACTAGACATAGGGACATTTTGCCCAAACCAATATAAACCTTGTGTCTTTTAGCACACCACCCGGGCCCAATGCGCAACAAATACAAATTTACTAGTTGGTGTTTACTCAAAACACCGACAGTTGGCGTGCTAGGTTGGGGACCTTTGCGTGTTCCAACATTAACATTAGGCCACGGATGGCTAGCCATGGAATCAGCTGGGTCCTGGGCACACACGTGCATTTTGGTGACCTAGACTTCATTGTCATGGTGGAAGGAGAGTTGGCATTGGCTCACACCGCCATCCAATCTCTCCCCTCCATCGACTTCAACTATGGGAGGCTGAGCGCTAGCTCAGCGTCTCCCTTGGACCCCAACCATCCAGGGAGGACTGGCGCTGCCTCACCCTCTCTCCAAAACACCTTGCACAAAGCACCCCGATGGTGCTTCCATTCAGACTCTGCAACACCGCGGTGACCACTAGCCACTTTGTGGCATAGCGCATGATCCCATTCTCCATGAATAATGAGTTCATGGGGGTGATCAAACAAGTCACAGAATCTCTCCATGGCCTCCTCATAGAGGAGCCGAGGTTGCCGTCTGACTCTAACTCCAGCAAGGGGAGCCATCACCCCTCCTAGGAATGCTTGAAGGTAGGTACCCCCAAGGGACACGTCGAAAGTGTTCATGAAGAGGAGGCTACCCTGGTGGACAACCTTGGCAACGAGGCTAAGGAGGAGGTAGCGGCCCCACCTCACATGAGGGTGGAGTAGCTAAAGGCCCAACACTAAGAGCTCAACGAAGCGTGACTCCAACTCGAGTAGGAATGTGCAGAGCTCGATCGAGAGATCGAGCGCCGCAGAGACGGTGGACGCACATGCGCCATGGCCCGTGATCTGAATTGGAGGATCATCGCCGACGATGAAGCTCTCCCTCACTTTGCCTGAGCAAGCCAGAACATCACCATTGTGGTGGCCTTGCTCCATGGCCTTCTAGAGCCCGCAACGCCTGAGGATCATCGAGGCCACCATGAGATTCGCACGCTGCTCGAGCTGGCGGCAGCGTAGCAGGCCGAGAGCTCATTGTCTTGGCGATGCGAGCTCCACGCTAGCCAACGCACGCTCTCCGAGCAGCCTGGCAGGGATGCATCGGTCCACCAGGAACCATAGGGCGGTGGGTAGCGTGTCATGGTCCTAGTACATTGGCATCTTGGCCGCAACCATGACGCATGTAGCACCCTCGATGCCCGCAAACATACCTACGACGACACAAGAGAAGGAGCCCACCACGGCTATCATCATCATTGCAGCAGACACTACGACAACGGCGATGATCGAAGCCCAAGCCCTGGCCTACCAGGCCCTCAGGCCTTTGGCCATCACATCCTCAATGCTGCTTTCCCGCCAAGGTACCGCCACCAACCAACATCCCAAAGTACTCTAGGGAAACAAATCCTGGACTATGGCTCAAAGACTATTGGCTTGCCTGCTAAGCTGGTGGTGCAGATAATAATGACTTCATTATCCGCAACATTCCACTATTCCTAGCTGATTTGGCATGGGCGTGGTTGGAGCACCTGCCGTCCAATGCAATCTAGAGTTGGGTGGATCTGAATGAGATCTTTGAGGGGAACTTCTAGGGCACATACAAGCACCCTAGGAACCCATGGGACCTCAAGAACTGTTGATAGAAGATCAGTGAGACCCTCTGTGGGTACATCTGGTGCTTCTCCTGATAGTGCAATGAGCTACCTAACATCGCTAACATTGATGTTATAGGAGCTTTCTTGTCCGAGACTACCTACGAGTCTTTGGATCATAAGCTAGGACGCAAGGGCCCACGAACCACCAAGGAACTCCTGGACATCACCACTAGCCACGCCTTAGGAGCAGTGGTGGTCGGAGCAATCTTCAATCGTCTTGATGGCAAGGCAAGGCGAGACGAGGGTGTCGATGAAGGCGCCTCCAATTGTTTTGCCAAAAGGAAGAATAAGAAGCAATGGCGCGAGGACTCGCTCATGGCCGCTGCTGACCAGAAGGGTGGCCGGAAGCCCACGGAGGGCACTCCGAACCACTTCAAAAAACTACTCGAGGGGCCATGCCTGAACCATGCTTTCCTAGTAAAGCATCTGTACAAGGACTACAACTTCATGCGGTGGTTCTTGTCAGTAGTGAAAGTGCATCTAGCCCTTTAGTGTGTTTTGGATGATTGAATGACAACACGATTAAAGGTCTAACATGTTTGCTAAGTGTTAGACAGGAAATTGATTATCTCACAGATACTTGATGAAATTGTATAAAGCCAAAAATGATGTATTGTTGTATAAACAATCTAGTTCAAGCATAAGACAACAATGCAAATGGAATTCATGTGCAAGGCTTATTTATTGTGGGATTTCAATGATCTATGTGAAAGCAAGCACGATAAAAGTTAATTAATGAGACATGAGGGATTGCATATGGAATGGTCTCATATTTGAAGCTTGCTAAATTGAAAAGAAAAAGACAACAATACAAATGAATGGATGATTCAACACAAGATGTGACTTGATGGCTTGAGATGGTGAAGATAGCAAGGAAAGGCTTCGAGGTACTAAGCAAGGGTGAAGGGCAAGCGACGGCTTGGCGGCCGAAGAACCTAGCTAGGGTGAAGAAGGAAGTACTTGCATTTAGTTGAGGTACTAATCAAGCTGCGATAGTCATATTGATGTGGAGGATCAAACCTATATTAGACAAAGCGTTGGAAGTGACTTGATGCATTTGGAGTTATTCATATTTGATGAATGGAATCAAGTCACGTGCTCAAGATGGCTATGCTCAAGTGAAAAGATCAATATCAACATGATTGGCACCCTCACTTGATGAAGATTGGAAAACACGGCTTCGGTTCAAAGAGATCAACTCAAAAGGTTTAATTTCCTTATACTTTTAAATTTGAGTTAATAGGAATGCCGTACTATTAAGAGGGATGCAAGTTTAGGTGGTCTGAGGAAGATAGAGTGCTCAAGCATAATAACTAAATCAATAATGAGACACTCTAGCACTTCACGAGCACATAGAATAATTTTCTGTGACTGTCGGTGTCGGAAGTCCCGACGTAAGCCGGAACTCCCGACAGTCGGAAGTCATGACTCTTGCCGGAAGTGCTGACTCTCAGTCACAGCCTGCGCGGTGACTGTGGACGTCGGAAGTCCCAACGTGTGTCGGAACTCCCGACAGTCGGAAGTCCCGACGTGTGTCGGAAGTCCCGACAGTCAGAAGTCCCGGCCTCAGCGGTGTTGGCTGTTTGATTAACTGTGCCCGTCGGAAGTCCCGACGTACGTCGGAAGTGATGACCGTCGGAAGTCCCGACGTTTGTCAGAAGTTCCGACACTGACTTGCACACACGGACTTCTGACCTGTTGTGAACAGTGTTTTCTTCATACGTCGGAAGTCCCGGAGATCTGCGTCGGAACTTCCGACGTAGATCTGAACGGTTTCGATTTTCACTTGGGGTATAAATACCCCTCTCCTCACTTCTAACCGTTGCCCACTCATTTCATTGCGACAAACACTCGGCCAAACAGCCCCCAAGCATTCTAGGCTCCCCTCTCTTAACTCCCTTACTTCCAACTTCGATTCCCAAAGGGTTTGAGTGATTGGAGAGTGGATTGAGTGAGAAAAACACTTGGAGCAAGCTTGAGCACTTGATTTCTTCGTCAAGCCGGTTTGATTTGCATTTGTTACTCTTGGGGATTTTCCCCTAGCCGGCTAGGCGTCGCCCAAGAGCTTCCATCTTGTGGAAGAGCCTTGGGAAGTTTGTATTACCCTTGTTTTCTAGTGAAGAAACTCAAGTGACCTTTGTGGTATCCTTGAGTGAGGCAAGGAGGTGGAAGAGACTCCGACCTAAGTGGTCACCTCAACAACGAGGACGTAGGAGCTCCTTTGTGGGGCTACCGAACCTCGGGATAAATTCTTGTCTCCCGCGTGCTTGTTGTTGTTGTGATTTGCTTGAAATTACTTGTATTTGGTTGTCTCCCTCTCTCTAGCTATTTCTTAGGGTTTGGGACTCGATCTACGGATTGGTGGCTTATCAACGTCAAGAGAGTGACCCAACACCTTACCTTACCACTAGGAAGTGGGTTTGTAAGTTATCGGCATCACAAAGTTCATTTTAGCACTTGTAGTTCATTTCCCGCAGGGGTCGGAAGTGCTGATAGTTTGTGTTGGAAGTTCTGACTCAAACTGTTGGGACTTCTGACACGTCGGAAGTTCTGACCCAATTGTCGGGACTTCCGACACGTCGGAAGTTCTGACCCAAACGTCGGGACTTCCGACATTAACAGACTAGTGCATTTTGATTCAACTCTTTGGTTGCCGCTGTTTGGCTCCCTAGGTTTATCTAGTATCTTTTATATACTTTGTGGCTAACTTGTGAGGGGTTGTATTACTTTGATTTGGAGTTTCCATTTTGGAAACTCCTATTACTAATCGTTTCCGCTTTTAAAGGTGTTGATTTTTCAGAAACGCCTATTCACCCCCCTCTAGGCGACATCCTAGATCCTTTCAATTGGTATCAGAGCGAGGTTCTCACCTAAAGCTTCACCGCCGTGAGAAAAGGATGTCGACGCCTATCGAGTTGGAGCCGATGCTTCTCCAAAATGATGGTTCAAACTTTCTACCTTGGTCAATTCATGTACTCAATGCTTTTAGAGATATTAGTCCTCTTGTTGAGCATATTGTGTTTGCAAGCATACCTCTTCCTATAGTTGATTGGAGCAACTATAAGAATTTATCAAAAGAGGAAGAGATATGCGTGCAACTCAATGCTCAAGCTATTAATATCATTTTGAGTACATTGAGTGCAGAGGTTCAAGATGAGGCAATATTCAATGGACAACCACCTCCGGAGAGTGCTCATCTCATTTGGACCAAACTCATTGAGTTATATGGAAAATCCAAATGCGATGATGCACTTGAGGTCGAGTCAATGGAAAATATGTCCATTATGTCTTCATGCAGCGAAGAAGCCTCACAAGATCTCAAGAGCGCTGAGCCGGAGCAAGAGGTGCAAGCCGAGGTGACTGCGCTGTCTGCAAGCGCATGCCGGACGTGTCCGGTATCCCTACCAGAACGGTTCGGTATGGCTGAGGCAGCCGGACAGCAGGCAGTCTATGATGATGAGGCTCAAGCTCGGTGGCGGCCAAGTGATGAGTCAACCTCAGTATCTCATGATACTCATCACTTGTGTCTCATGGCCAAGAAAAGCAAGAAGAAGGCTAGCAAGAAAGATCAAGCCAAGGAGATAGCACGAGTAGATGATCAAGAAGAGAGTGATATTGAAATTGAAGATAGCTACACTCTTGATCATCTAAGCAACAAAGACAAGCTCATTCTCATGAAGCTAGTTGAGAAGAATGATGAGCTAGAGGAAGAGAATGAGAAACAAGAGCAATCACTTCAAAATCAAGAAAAGTTTCTCATCTCCAAATTGCAAGAGCTAAAGGCCATAAATGAGAGGTATGAAAAATTATCAATTGAGCATGCTTTAGTTACTAACTCCTCTTCTAGTGTTTCACAACTAGAGAAGGAAAACTTTGAGCTCAAGGCAAAATTAGATGAACTCTCAAGCAAATATAATGTGCTACAAGCAAACTATGTTCATCTCAAGTGCTCTCATGAAGAATTAGTAGAATCAAGCATCATGCTTGAGGTGGCTCATGAGGTTGTGATTACAACGGTAAAATCATCTCAACCTCCTACTCACACACTCACTTGTACACAATCTCAATTGAATATTTCTTGTGCTAATGAGTGTGCTTCTCAAGCAAGCCAATCTTCGATTGAGCAAAAATTTATAGAAAACATAGAGCTCAAAGAAGAGGTGAAAAGATTAAAGAAAGATGTGATTCGATTGAAGGGTAAGGAGAAAGCACAACCTTCTCAAGATAACCGTGATAACATGGTGAAGAAGCTTGAGAAGGGTTCAAACCTTGCTTCCTTCAAAACCCAACAAAGGAATCACATTTCAAGCAAGGCCAACACAACCAAGAGCAAGAAACATGGAAAAAGTATGTGCTATGGTTGTGGATTGTATGGACATGAGTGGGCTATGTGTCCACATAAGAATTGGGCTGACAAGGTTGAAGCCGCCACTCAAAAGGCTTCAATCAAGGAGGCCAAGCAAGTGAAGAGTGATGGACAAAGCGCTTGTCTCATGAGCAAGAAATTGGGGCATCCTACCAAGAAATGCCCAATATATCAAGAGTCAAGAAAGGAAGCCCAAGTTGCAACAAGAAGATGCTATGGATGCAATGAGATGGGCCACAAGGTTGATGGATGTCCATACAAGCAAAACAAGCATAGAGCAAACAAAGGTCGCATATGCTATGCTTGTGGAAGAAAGGGGCATCTAAGCTATGATTGCCCAAATGGTAACATCCCTAAGCCGAACACATTTGTTTATGATAATATGCTTAGGAAGACCACAAAAGGAGTTAGCACTAGCAAGGTGATGTGTTCACCACAAACTAGTACTAAGGCCATTTGGGTGCCTAAGCACTTGTTGACTAACCCAAAAGGACCCAACAAGAGTTGGGTACCAAAATGTGCTTAGGTTGATAATGTAGGTACTTGGTGGTGAGATGAAAGCTTCGGGGTGGTTGAGCAAACAATTTGACAATATTCACTCAATCTATCAATCAATTCTTATCATAATCTCATATATGGTTGACCCGAAGATAAATCAATGACCATATCATTTACTTCATCTCTACCATTAATAACAAGTACCTAAAAACCTTATAGGATAGCCACTTTGTGTTTAGTGCTCAATGGCTCACAAATAAGCATATTTGTGAAATAATTGGAAGTGGCTAATTAGTTTCATTTAATAATTATCATGTTTGCCATGTGATGCTTTTAATGGCTCTCTAGTAGAGCAATGCATTTGTTCAGATGCAGGCATACAAGAAGTACTAGAGCTAAAACGAAGAATCACAAGCAGCGCTTCAATTGTTTCTGTCCTGCACCTACCGGACGTGTCCGGTATGTCTACCGGACGTGTCCGGTATGGCAGGAACCAGAGCACTAATTGGGATGCAATTGAGGTTTGATCCATATGATTTCATATATCCTTAATTTGCTCAGAAGCTTGTGATCTATCAAACCTAAGTGGGTTGTGAGTATGTCTCAACGAATTTTAAATATGGCAAATCACTTTGTGTTGGTCAAAATAGAAATTTGACTCCCAAATTCTTAAAAGAATAAAGTGCTTGTTGAAAGTCATTCAAAATACTTGTGGTACTTATTTAGGGGGAGCTCAGTTTCTATTTTGCACCATTGTGGACTAATAAATTTATCTAGCATTATTTGTAGTCCTTTAGATGAAAATTGATTTCATATATGGTATGATTATTTGACAAGTGAGGTCAACATGATGTTGTAATGCCATGTATTATCTCAGTGGTGATATTGTGGACTAACAAATTTATCTAGCATTATTTGTAGTCCTTTGGATGAAAATTGATTTCATATATGGTATGATTATTTGACAAGTGAGATCAACATGATGTTGTCATGCCATGTATTATCTCAATGGTGATATTGTGGGCTCAAGGCAAAGGTATGTATTTACATACGTGCATTGTAAGTGCATCTAAGGCCCTTTATATGCTAGTGTGTGCATTTGTGTGATATAGGATAGATGTTTTACAAAATCCCTAACTAGCATGTGTAGGTGGTGTGGTTTTTTGAAAATCATGTGGTTTTTGGGTCTTTGTGACCTAGTCATGTCATATTGTGATTGTTGCTACCCTTGGTTGATTATTTGCCTAATCACATGTGACATGGTTCTCTCAAGTCTATAAATATCCCTATGTCCCACTAAAATCTCTCTCAAGTTTTGAAAATCATAAATTTGCCAAATATTCGAAAAAGAGAAAATCAATTCTTGGCTAATTCATGTCCCCTAAGTGAGAATCCTAAGCCTATTTCAATTGATGCAAATATTATGCCTAGGAAGGTTTGTTATGGTACCTTATTGGTTAGTATTGCAAAAATTCTACTATTCATACTAAGGCTATTCCTAAGTATGTTGCGTCTAACATGAGAGGACCCAAACTAGTTTGGGTACCATCGAAAAGTGGATGATCGTTTGTAGGTACCATGGCATTGGAGACTTGATTCAATGGAATTATTATTGTTCATCTTATGTTGAGTCAAGTATTGAAGCCTAGTGCAATTCTATCCCAATGCCAAGTCAAAATTGAGTGAAGTCCATATGCTATCAACATACAAGTGTCATATTCAAGTTGTGGGAATTTATTGATATATTTGAAGGCATGCAAATAAGTGGAGTTGAAGCTTGCAAAGATGATCATAAGCTATCAAGGTATATCTCTTGTTGATCAAAGTTTATTTGGGTGCATATGAGTTAATTGAATTGGATATATATGCATATGTTGCTTGCTATGAGATGTTTGAATGGATTAAATGCTTAAGTAATCAAGTTTGAAGTTGGTTTGATTGAATATGTTCATAAGATTTCTTCTAGTAAGTGGTTTGAATGGACATATGTCTTGTGAGAGTATTCAAACAAGTTGATTTCAAGTTTGGTTCAATTTGGAGAAAAATGGCTCAATTATTGAAATCTGTCCAATATTGAAAATCTGAGCTAGCAGTGATCATAGACATGTTTGAGTAATCAAATCTATTTGTATTGGCTTGAAATTTGGTCTGCATGCTCTACACTTATGGTATTAGTTGCTGTGCAAATTTCATGAGATTTGGATAAGTGATACTTTGGATTTGGAGTAGATCTTGTCAGCTATAGTGCAGCAGTTTTCAGCATGTAGCAGTGTGGAAAGATGTGAAATCTGGTAGCAATATAGAAGTCAAAAGAAGCTCAAATTTTTACAGCTACTAGAAGACTTAGTGTGTCACATCTTCACCAAATTTCGTGGTTTTTGGATATGTACTTTGGGAGATATGATTTATTCTTTGAAGAGTACAGAATCTGCCAGGAAAGTGACAATTATTGGATTGATCAAAAGTCACTTAGATTCAAAGGTCCTCAAATTAGAATCATATCTATAAGTGATTGAGGTACCTATGTTTTGGTTTTGGTTTGAGATAGAAGCATGACAAATGATGAGTACAAGACAATTTGTTTGAAGAAGTGTATCTGGTACACATTTGGTACTCAAGCTAGAGATCAAGACCAAGATCAAGATGAAGATGGAGTTTAAGTTCTAGTGATAATTGGAGATCTTTTGATAGAAACAAAAGGACTTAAACAAGTAGAAAGAAAAGGACTTAAAGAAGGATTCAAAGTTATTCATCAAATTAAGTCCAACAATATGGATCAATCAAACAAAATCTTTCAAGTGGATCAAGTGATTTTCTTTCAAGTTATTTCAAGTGAGTATCAAGGATGGTTCTTTGGAGAGAGGTCACTTCGCCCTAGGCTTGGATGGCTAAAATCGAAGTGGTAATCTAAAGGGACATTTGAGGTACTTGGTTCAAGAAAATCAAGAGATTGGTCTAGAAAGCAAGCAACACCCAAAAGAGAACAAGTCATTAAAATTTCAAGTGGTATTACAAGTGGTGCATCTTTTAGTTCTCTCAAGCAAGCAATGATCAAAGAAGAAGCAAGCCAACCACAACAAGAAGAGTGCACTTGATCATTAGTGATTCTCAATTCATATGGGTGAAGAATAGGAATTCAAAGAATTGGTATCTATTGGTCTTCACCAAGCTTATAATTGGACTTCATGGTGCTATTGGAGAAATGAATTGAAATCTATATGACTATCTTCCTCTCCAACATAGCAAAGGTATCATTGTATTGTGCATGATCATTTTCATCCCTTACTAGTATGCGGTTAGTGCATATAGTACATGCTTATAAGATCATGCATTACAAATGAAAATTTTTAGATTCATAGACTACCACTATTGCTTGAATGATTATATGATCTAGTGGTTAGTGTATGAGTTTGTTCATGAGCTAGTGAACCCATGTACTTGATCTATTTTGAATTGCTAACAAGTGACAAGTGACAAGTACAACCTCTTTAAGATGACAAAGGGGGAGTGACAAGTAATATGACCCACGCCATGACAAAGGGGGAGAGTTTAATACAAAGGGGGAGAGATTAGTACTAAGTTTGAACCTTAAGCACCCTTTGTGCTTTGTGTGACCCTTTTTGGCGATAGATGACAAAGGGGGAGAGATATGATTAAAGCTTAAGGAGGAGAGAGATGAAAGCTTAAGGGGGAGAGATATGTTTAGAGCTTCAGGAGTGCAACCTTGTGTCTAGCTATGAAAGGAGGAGAGCTAGCTATGACAAGGGAAGAGATATGACTTGAGAAATCTTTGTGATGAGTGCTATGTGTGTGATATATATGATGTATTTACTTTCATAAGGACCATGCATGTTTTAGAGTGACTTTGTATGGTGTGATGCTTTATGTTTAGTCTTGTGTGATATATCATGTCATATGCATCACGGTTTTTTTTTATTTTGACACACACTTGCACCCCACGGATGCAATGATTTAAGAGGGGTCTCCTATGTGCTTTAGTATGTGCAAATTGACATTTGAGGTCATTTATGAATTCAATTCATATTGCACACATTAAGGGGGAGCCTCTCATATATCATTGAATCCAAAAGCCTAATTGTTTATATCTTTTTGTAAGCTTTAATCGGGTTGTCATCAATCACCAAAAAGGGGGAGATTGAAAGTGCATCTAGCCCTTTAGTGAGTTTTGGATGATTGAATGACAACACGATTAAAGGTCTAACATGTTTGCTAAGTGTTAGACAGGAAATTGATTATCTCACAGATACTTGATGAAATTGTATAAAGCCAAAAATGATGTATTGTTGTATAAACAATCTAGTTCAAGCATAAGACAACAATGCAAATGGAATTCATGCAAAGGCTTATTTATTGTGGGATTTCAATGATCTATGTGAAAGCAAGCACGATAAAAGTTAATTAATGAGACATGAGGGATTGCATATGGAATGGTCTCATATTTGAAGCTTGCTAAATTGAAAAGAAAAAGACAACAATACAAATGAATGGATGATTCAACACAAGATGTGACTTGATGGCTTGAGATGGTGAAGATAGCAAGGAAAGGCTTCGAGGTACTAAGCAAGGGTGAAGGGCAAGCGACGGCTTGGCGGCCGAAGAACCTAGCTAGGGTGAAGAAGGAAGTACTTGCATTTAGTTGAGGTACTAATCAAGCTGCGATAGTCATATTGATGTGGAGGATCAAACCTATATTAGACAAAGCGTTGGAAGTGACTTGATGCATTTGGAGTTATTCATATTTGATGAATGGAATCAAGTCACGTGCTCAAGATGGCTATGCTCAAGTGAAAAGATCAATATCAACATGATTGGCACCCTCACTTGATGAAGATTGGAAAACACGGCTTCGGTTCAAAGAGATCAACTCAAAAGGTTTAATTTCCTTATACTTTTAAATTTGAGTTAATAGGAATGCCGTACTATTAAGAGGGATGCAAGTTTAGGTGGTCTGAGGAAGATAGAGTGCTCAAGCATAATAACTAAATCAATAATGAGACACTCTAGCACTTCACGAGCACATAGAATAATTTTCTGTGACTGTCGGTGTCGGAAGTCCCGACGTAAGCCGGAACTCCCGACAGTCGGAAGTCATGACTCTTGCCGGAAGTGCTGACTCTCAGTCACAGCCTGCGCGGTGACTGTGGACGTCGGAAGTCCCAACGTGTGTCGGAACTCCCGACAGTCGGAAGTCCCGACGTGTGTCGGAAGTCCCGACAGTCAGAAGTCCCGGCCTCAGCGGTGTTGGCTGTTTGATTAACTGTGCCCGTCGGAAGTCCCGACGTACGTCGGAAGTGATGACCGTCGGAAGTCCCGACGTTTGTCAGAAGTTCCGACACTGACTTGCACACACGGACTTCTGACCTGTTGTGAACAGTGTTTTCTTCATACGTCGGAAGTCCCGGGATCTGCGTCGGAACTTCCGACGTAGATCTGAACGGTTCGATTTTCACTTGGGGTATAAATACCCCTCTCCTCACTTCTAACCGTTGCCCACTCATTTCATTGCGACAAACACTCGGCCAAACAGCCCCCAAGCATTCTAGGCTCCCCTCTCTTAACTCCCTTACTTCCAACTTCGATTCCCAAAGGGTTTGAGTGATTGGAGAGTGGATTGAGTGAGAAAAACACTTGGAGCAAGCTTGAGCACTTGATTTCTTCGTCAAGCCGGTTTGATTTGCATTTGTTACTCTTGGGGATTTTCCCCTAGCCGGCTAGGCGTCGCCCAAGAGCTTCCATCTTGTGGAAGAGCCTTGGGAAGTTTGTATTACCCTTGTTTTCTAGTGAAGAAACTCAAGTGACCTTTGTGGTATCCTTGAGTGAGGCAAGGAGGTGGAAGAGACTCCGACCTAAGTGGTCACCTCAACAACGAGGACGTAGGAGCTCCTTTGTGGGGCTGCCGAACCTCGGGATAAATTCTTGTCTCCCGCGTGCTTGTTGTTGTTGTGATTTGCTCGAAATTACTTGTATTTGGTTGTCTCCCTCTCTCTAGCTATTTCTTAGGGTTTGGGACTCGATCTACGGATTGGTGGCTTATCAACGTCAAGAGAGTGACCCAACACCTTACCTTACCACTAGGAAGTGGGTTTGTAAGTTATCGGCATCACAAAGTTCATTTTAGCACTTGTAGTTCATTTCCCGCAGGGGTCGGAAGTGCTGACAGTTTGTGTTGGAAGTTCTGACTCAAACTGTTGGGACTTCTGACACGTCGGAAGTTCTGACCCAATTGTCGGGACTTCCGACACGTCGGAAGTTCTGACCCAAACGTCGGGACTTCCGACATTAACAGACTAGTGCATTTTGATTCAACTCTTTGGTTGCCGCTGTTTGGCTCCCTAGGTTTATCTAGTATCTTTTATATACTTTGTGGCTAACTTGTGAGGGGTTGTATTACTTTGATTTGGAGTTTCCATTTTGGAAACTCCTATTACTAATCGTTTCCGCTTTTAAAGGTGTTGATTTTTCAGAAACGCCTATTCACCCCCCTCTAGGCGACATCCTAGATCCTTTCAAGTAGGTTCCAACAAAGGGGAGCACGAAAAGTACCCTACCCCCACCATGGACGACGCCAAGGAGAAGGACAATGGCTTTCTAACACCGGACAGATGCCTTATGGTCTTCAGAGGATCAGTGGCCTACGACTCCAAACACTGTCAGAAGGTCGTGCATCGCGAGGTCTATACGACCGAACTAACAACGCCTGCCTTCCTCTAGTGGTTAGAGTCTGCCATAACCTTTGATCGGACCAACCACTCAGAGAGCATCCCACATCCAGGGAGACATCCGCTCGTGGTTGACCCGATCATCAGTCTAAAGTGGCTCACCAAAGTACTGATGGATGGAGGTAGCAGCCTCAACATCATGCATGCCAAGACGCTCGACAAAATGGGCATCGACCAGACATGCCTCTGCCCGACCCGAGCACCTTTCCATGGCATCATGCTCGAAAAGTAGGCCATGACACTTGGGCAGATTGATCTACCTATAACCTTCGGGGATCCATTCAATTATAGGACATAAACCCTCACCTTTGAGGTGGTTGGGTTCCCTAGAACCTTCCACACCATCCTAGGACATCCATGCTACGCAAAGTTCATGGCCGTCCCCAACTATACATACCTGAAGCTAAAAATAATGGGCCTCGGCAAGGTCATCACCATTGGCACCTTCTTCTAGTGCGCATATGAGTGCTAGGTCGAGTGCTGCGGTCATGCCGTAGCAATCGTCGCCTCTAGAGAACTTGCCGCCATCAAGAGGGAGGTCATCGAAGAAGCGCTCAACACCAAGAAGTCGACCGGGGTCCTTCAAGCCAATAGAAAGCTCTAAGGAAGTCCTCATAGACCCTGATAGCTCCAAAGGCAAAATGGTGCACATTGGTACCACGCTTTCCTCCGAATAGGAAAGCGTGCTCATCGACTTCCTCCGTGGCAACAAAGACATCTTTGCATGGAAACCCTTAGATATGCCAGGCATTTTGAGGGAAGTCACCGAGCATACCTTGAAGATCCACCCAGGCTCCAAGCTAGTGAAGCAACGCCTGTGTCGCTTCAACGAGGAGAAACGCAAGACCATCGGTGAAGAGATAACAAAACTTTCGGCAGCCAGGTTCATCAAGGAAGTATACCACCCAGAGTGGTTAGCTAATCCAGTTCTTGTATGAAAGAAGAGTGGGAAATGGAGGATGTGTGTTGACTATATGGGTCTCAACAAGGCATGCCCAAAGGATCCATTTCCTTTGCCGCGCATAGACCAAATAGTTGACTCTACCTCACGGTGCAAAACCCTCTACTTCCTTGATGCATACTCCGGGTACCATCAAATCACGATGAAAGAGTCCGACCAGCTCGCGACATCTTTCATCACCCCCTTCGAATCGTTCTGCTATGTCTTAATGTCGTTCGATCTAAAGAATGCTGGGGCTACATACCAGCGTTGTATGCTCAAGTGTTTTGGGGATCTCATTAGGCGGATCATTGAGGCCTATGTTGACAACATCATGGTTAAGTCCAAACAAGCTGACCACCTTGTTGTCGATCTTGAGCAGACCTTTACAAGACTCTGAGCGAATGGCATCAAACTCAATTCCGAGAAGTGTGTTTTTGGGGTCCTAAGGGGTATGCTGCTTGGTTTCATCATCTTCGAGCATGACATCGAAGCTAGCCAAGAGAAGATCTCAGCCATCACAAGGATGGGCCTGATTCAGAACATAATGGGGGTTCAGCAAGTTATAGGGTGCCTCGCTGCACTCAGCTGATTCATCTCGCGCCTTGGTGAACAAGGTCTCCCCTTTATTGACTCTTGAAGAAAGCCGACCACTTTGAATGGACATCTGAGGCCCAGGAGGCACTTGACATGGTCAAACTGCTTCTGACAAAGACCCTGATCTTGGTTCCTCCAACCAATGGAGAAGCCCTCCTGCTATACATAGCAGGCACCATGCAAGTGGTCAGCGCCGCCTTGGTAGTGGAGCGGGTAGAAGAGGGGCATGCCCTCAAGGTGCAGCGCCTTGTGTACTTCATGAGCGAGGTCCTATCTAACTCGAAGACCCGCTACTCCCAAATCCAGAAGCTCCTGTACGCCATCCTCATCACAAAGAGGAAGCTACACCACTACTTCGAGTCACACCCGGTGATGGTCGTGACATCATTCCCCCTTGATGAGGTCATCCAAAGCCAGGACACCATGGGAAGAACCACAAAATGGGCACTCGAGTTGATGGATCTAGGCATTACATATGCCTCCCAAACAGCGATCAAGTCCTAGGTGTTGGCAGACTTCATCGCGGAATGGACCGCGGTCCAAATGCCACCGGCAGTCATTGACCAAGAGTACTGGACAATGTACTTTGACAGATCACTGATGAGGAAGGGCGCCGGTGCCGGGCTGGTCTTCATATCAGCCCTTGGGGTACGCATGAGGTACATGGTTTGTCTCCATTTCCCCTCATCCAATAATGTGGCTGAGTATAAAGCACTCATCAATGGCCTATGCATCGCCATCGAGTTGGGCATCCGATGCCTCGACGTCCATGGCGACTCCCAAATGGTCATCGACCAAGTCATGAAGGAGTCAAGCTATCACGACGTTAAGATGGCTACATACTACAGAGAAGTTCGACGGCTGGAGGACAAATTCGATGACCTCGAACTCAATCACATCCTGAGGCGGCTCAACGAGGCAGCCGATGCGCTTGCGAAGGCGGCATCCGGCCGAGAGCCGATGCCAATGGGTGTCTTCATTAGTGACCAACACAAGCCCTCAGAATGCTCTAAAGGGTCAAAATAGGCCAACAATGGTCCGCCTAGTCTAGCCTTGGGGGCTAACCAACCGATGGCTCTGTCTGGTCCCGAGGTCATCTTTGTCATCGTCTGCAAGGCCTTCATCAAGATGGAGCCATACAGAGACTTCTTCTAGTGAATCTTCTCTGGGCAAGCCTTATCAGTGGGGAAGCCACCTAGGATTGTGCTGATGGGGGGCTTCGCCCTTGCAGCCACTCAGGTCAGCCAGTTCATCAAGTTTGATGAGATGTCAGAAACATCCACCAGCCATGGCGGCCATACTTCAGTGGGCAGCATCCCCGTTGAGGTGCTGTTGTTAGGGTTGCGGCTGATCATGATGGAGTAGTCCCTAGACTTCTCGGTGAAGGCACCATGGTCACTAACGTGGTGCTCGACGTTGCAGACGATGGCACCCTAAGGGATCCCACAGAGCGGTAGGACGTCGCTGATGGAGAGCATGACGTGGTGGCCGCAGTAGTATTTAGAGTAGAACTGGTCAGCAAATGTATTCATTTAAGTTATGGGGGAGCCCCTGTGTGAATAGTTTTTTTTGTATTCATGAATACATCAGTCCCTTTTTGTGATGAAATGTAAACAGCTTGTTATTTCTTCTCCCCTTTTTTGAGTAAAAAAGGTTTAGTGCATCCCGATCCTTTCTATGGTTAAGGTCGCAAAAGCTCGGAGTGCGGGCAAGCTAATTCTGATCACGCTAGTGAGCAAAGAGACTATAGCCATCGAGGCATGGGTTTCCTGTAGTCCTACCAATTATACTCAGGAATTGTTCCTGTAAATTAAGCTCTTAGGAATTAACATGAAAAAAGGAGGGCATGCACAGAGATTGTTCATGAGGTAAATGTACTTATATCAGCCCCCAATGAGGCCCAGCCCCTAGCACTTGCAGGGGTCAGATGTCACAAAAGATCAGGGATTGTAATGGCAAAACTGATAAGTGAAAGTATGCATTTATTTAGGGGTAGAAATGACATAGATGCTCAATGTTCTAGGCATTAGTGAAGACCTCGCTGTCGATGGTTTTTAGCTTGTAGGCACCTAGCCAGAGTACTTCCACGATGACGTACGGCCCCTCCTAGGGCGGGGAGAGCTTGTGGTGGTCCTTATTGCTCTGCATGAGGCATTGAAGGCTCGATTCTGCACCCGTCGGCTGTGGTACCATCATAATGCCTGCTAGTACTTGGTTGAGCGAAGGAGGGCGACATCGTGAGCTTCGTCTAGTTGGTCCAAGGCATCTTCATGGGATACCTTGGCTCCCTGTTCATCATATGCCTTGATTCTTGGTCCTCCATAGTCAAAGTCGGTTGGGAGGACGGCCTTAGAACCATAGACCATGAAGAAGGGCATGTAGCTAGTGGCTCGACTAGGAGTTGTCCGTAGGCTCCAGAGTACCACGGGGAGCTCGGCGACCCATCGTGTGCCGAACTTGTTCAACCGGTTGAAGATCCTGGTCTTGAGACCCTATAGGACCATGCCGTTTGCACGCTCGACCTGCCCGTTTGTTTGGGGGTGCATGACGGTGGCCCAATCGACCCAGATGTGGTATTCATCATAGAATCGAAGGAACTTCTTGCCGGTGAACTACATACCATTGTCCGTGATGATGGAGTTTGGGACTCCAAAGTGATGGATGATGTCAAGGAAGAATAGTATGGCTTGCTCAGACTTGATAGCGGAGATTGGCTGAGCTTATATCCATTTTGTGAATTTGTCTATGGTGATGAGCAAGTGGGTGTATCCTTTGGGCACCTTCTTGGGAGATCCAACCAGAATGAGCCCCTAGACCACAAAGGGCCACATGATGGGGATCATCTAGAGTGCCTGGGCTAGGAGGTGAGTTTGTCGAGAGTAGTACTGACTCCCTTCGTAGGTGCACACGATCTGCTTGGTGTCGGCTACTACATTGGGCCAGTAGAAGCCCTATCGAAATGCATTTTCAACCAAGGTTCTAGGTGCGGCGTGGTGACCACAGACCCCATTGTGGATATCGCTCAGCAAGTGCTTCCCCTACTTAATGGGGATGCAGCGCTGCAGGATCCCAGTGTGGCTTCATTTGTAGAGTTCGTCCTCCATAAGAATGAAGGACATGGCGCGGTGTGTGAGCCATCGAGCCTCTACCTTGTCTATTGGTAGCATGCCATGGAGTAGGTAGTTGAGGTAGAGCGTTCTCCAGTCGATCAGAGGGTCAAGTTCTATCGCTAGATCTTCTTCAAGTGAAGGCAGCATCCGGCCGAGAGCCGATGCCAATGGGTGTCTTCGTTAGTGACCAACACAAGCCCTCAGAATGCTCTAAAGGGTCAGAACAGGCCAACAACGGTCCGCCTAGTCTAGCCTTAGGGTCTAACCAACCGATGGCTCTATCTGGTCCCGAGGTCATGGAACTTGAAGAAGATCTAGCGATAGAACCTGACCCTCTGATCGACTGGAGAACGCTCTACCTCAACTACCTACTCCATGACACGCTACCAATAGACAAGGTAGAGGCTCGATGGCTCGCACACTGCGCCATGTCCTTCATTCTTATGGAGGACGAACTCTACAAATGAAGCCACACCAGGATCCTACAGCGCTGTATCCCCATTAAGTAGGGGAAGCGCTTGCTGAGCGATATCCACAGTGGGGTCTATGGTCACCACGCCACACCTAGAACCTTGGTTGAAAATGCATTCCGATAGGGCTTCTACTGGCCCAATGTAGTAGCCGACGCCAAGCAGATCGTGCGCACCTACGAAGGGAGTCAGTACTACTCTCGGCAAACTCACCTCCTAGCCCAAGCACTCTAGATGATCCCCATCATGTGGCCCTTTGTGGTCTGGGGGCTCGATCTAGTTGGATCTCTCAAGAAGGTGCCCAAAGGATACACCCACTTGCTTATCACCATAGACAAATTCACAAAATGGATATAAGCTCGGCCGATCTCCGCTATCAAGTCTGAGCAAGCCATACTGTTCTTCCTCGACATCATCCATCGCTTTGGAGTCCCAAATTCCATCATCATGAACAATGGTATGTAGTTCACCGGCAAGAAGTTCCTTCGATTCTGTGATGAATACCACATTTGGGTCGATTGGGCCACCGTCATGCACCCCCAAACAAATGGGTAGGTTGAGCGCGCAAACGGCATGGTCCTATAGGGTCTCAAGACCAGGATCTTCAACCGGTTGAACAAGTTTGGCACATGATGGGTCGCCGAGCTCCCTGTGGTACTCTAGAGCCTAAGGACAACTCCTAGTTGAGCCACTAGCTACATGCCCTTCTTCATGGTCTATGGTACTGAGGCCGTCCTCCCAACCGACTTTGACTATGGAGCACCAAGAATCAAGGCATACAATGAATAGGGAGCCAAGGTATCCCATGAAGATGCCTTGGACCAACTGAACGAAGCTCACGATGTCGCCCTCCTTTGCTCAGCCAAGTACTAGCAGGCATTATGATGGTACCATAGCCGACGGGTGCAGAATCGAGCCTTCAACGCCTCGTGCAGAGCAATAAGGACCACCACAAGCTCTCCCCACCCTAGGAGGGGCCGTACGTCATCGTGGAAGTACTTTGGCTAGGCGCCTACAAGCTAAAAACCATCGACGGCGAGGTCTTCACTAATGCCTAGAACATCGAGCATCTATGTCATTTCTACCCCTAAATAAATGCATACTTTCACTTATCAGTTTTGTCATTACAATCCCTGATCTTTTGTGACATCCGACCCCTACAAGTGCTAGGGGCTGGGCCTCATTAGGGGCTGATATAAGTACATTTACCTTATGAACAATCTCTGTGCATGCCCTCCTTTTTTCACGTTAATTCCTAAGAGCTTAATTTACAGGAACAATTCCTGAGTATAATTGGTAGGACTACAGGAAACCCATGCCTCGATGGCTATAGTCTCTTTGCTCACTAGCGTGATCAGAATTAGCTCGCCCGCACTCTGAGCTTTTGTGACCTTAACCATAGAAAGGATCGGGATGTGCTAAACCTTTTTTACTCAAAAAAGGGGAGAAGAAATAACAAGCTATTTACATTTCATCACGAAAAGGGACTGATGTATTCATGAATACAAAAAAAAACTATTCACACGGGGGCTCCCCCACAACTTAAATGAATACATTTGCTGACCAGTTCTACTCTAAATACTACTGCAGCCACCGCATCATGCTCTCCATCAGCAACGTCCTACCGCTCCATGGGATCCCTGAGGGTGCCATCGTCTGCAACATCGAGCACCACGTTAGTGACCGTGGTGCCTTCACCAAGAAGTCCAGGGACTACTCCATCATGATTAGCCGCAACCCTAACAATAGCACCTCGACGAGGACGTTGCCTGCCGAAGTATGGCCACCATGGCTGGTGGATGTTTCTGACATCTCATCAAACTTGATGAACTGGCTGACCTGAGTGGCTGCAAGGGCGAAGGCCCCCATTAGCACAATCCTAGGTGGCTTCCCCACTGATAAGGCTCGCCCAGAGAAGATTCACCAGAAGAAGTCTCTGTATGGCTCCATCTTGATGAAGGCCTCACAGACGATGATAATGACGACGATGGGCAGCACCCTCCAGTGTGCCTCCTCCTTCGGTGGAAGCGGCCCCTTCTCGGTGAAGGCGGCCAGCACCATCTCATCTATGTTTGATGACCTCCAGCTCGACATCACGCTATGGATTCATGAATGGATCTATGAGTTCTCCTCTCCCTTGCATTACCCTCTCTCACTTAGGAACCACCACGACACACGAACGCACTCGGCGAGAAGGAAGAAGGAGGAGAGGTAGCAGCTCAAGAGTAGGTGGAGGAATTGGACGAGAACCCTCTCCTTTCCCCTATTTAAGGAGGAGACATAGTAGTTGGAGAAAGGGGAAAGGTTGGGGTGAAAAACCCTCTCTCTTCCTCTATTCAATGCGGATGAGAATTCGATGGGATGTGTCTTGATCGATGGGACACGCCCTGCTCGATGAGATGGTGCTAGGTCAAACGGGACATGGCCTAGGCATAGCCCACCACTACCACACACCGGGCGTGAGAAACAAGGCGCAGCCACATGCAGGTGGCTCTCCACTTTCCTAGGCAGGACCTAGAAGGACCCAATGATGGAACCTTCATCAAGGGGAGACCAACGGGCCTCCTGAGTCGATCGGATGGCCTAGGAACCAAATAGCCGCTGAAAGATAAGCATCCTTATTTACTTACATTACATATCAATTTCACTACCGAGCCTCCGACCCTAGCAATGGCAGGGGCACGGACATCGCTCAGGGGCTACCGAGAGCGTCTACTCGTTTAGACATTCTCTTCGCCCGACCCCTCCTTACATTTAAAAACTAAAGGCACGATGTGTGGGTGTAAACTTTGAGTAAAACTAGTTGAACCACTAGACCCTACGCCCCAGCGGCTATGGCATTTTTGTTCACCAGCATGATCGAATTCTTTGTCCCTGCACCCCAAGCTTTAGCATCCGCCTTCTTAGGAAGGGTTCAGAGGGGTCTGCTTGTGGAATCTCCTTGAAGGAGAAGCTGTCAGGTCACCCAAATCGATCAAACAGCTTGGATCACTGCCAAGAGACAGAAACAAAAAATTGTGATGCTCGTGCCGGTTATGCTAGCCCTGTCACAAACATCAGACCTGAACCCTGCACGAACATGTCCGGTAAGAGCTCCCCATCACTCATGCCACCAAGGTAACAACACCGACCCCCGCTTTCATTTCCATTATATCGTACATTCATCCCATATATCCAAGCATTGCATATGCGATTGCTGCATCTCAACGCTTTGCATTGTGTCACAAAGCAGTAGTTGCCTCATTCGATATGAGCGGCAATTGACTAAGGTTCGAAGGCCAGCCCACAAAGGGCTCAAGGCCACCTCATGTCGAACAGAGCTAGGAGAGGAAAACCGAGATGAACCCTAGTGGCCCTGCCTGACCCTGCTCAGAAGTGGATAGGGACATCTCGACCTTTCTCGTTCAATTCTAACCTCGAGCCAAAACCTATAGAATCTCCATCAAGGAGAGGCCAACGGGCCACCTGAGCCTATCAAATGGCTTGGGCATCTGCCGAGAGGTGGGTTAAGAAGTAGTGAAATGCCACATGAGGGCTCTACCGACCCCATCAGCAGATGACAAACCTAGATTCCACTCGAACATGCCTGTTAGCGAGCTCCTTGAGCACAACACTCGAGCCATCAAGGCAAGTGTCGTTAGCTCAGCCCCTCTAGTTGCGGAAACTGAGGATGGGGTGACATGTGAAACATGGCCAATCGTTATCAGACCCCAAGGGGCTCGGGGGCTCAAGCCACCTGATCCTAGATCGAGAGACCGAGGTTCAAAGGCCAGCCCACGAAGGGCCTGAGGTCGCCTCATGTCGAACAAGAGCTAGGAGAGAAAACGTAGATGAGCCTCAATGGCTTTCGCCCAACCCGCATAGAGATGGGTAGGGTCATCTCAACCTTCTCGAAAATCCAGCCTCTAGCTGAGCCCATAGAATCCCCATTGAGGGGGAATCTATTGGAAGGCAGGTTAAGGAGAAACAGAATGCCACCCGAGGGCTTTGCCGACCCTATCACGAGCGACGGGATCGGATTCTGTTCAAACATTACCGTTAGCGAGCTCATCAAACGCGTCACTCGAGCCATCGAGGCAAGTGGCGTCGCCTCAACCCCTTCTATTATGAAAACTACGAACAGGGTGACAGTCACAAAAACGAGCCGACCCTTGACCGAATCCCCGCCACGTGCGGGGTCTCAGGGAAGGCCGGACTTGTAGGGAGACCAAACGCACGGTCGTAGAATGATAGCTAAAATCCTAAGGAAGGGGTACGTGCGAATACAAGAGTAGTTTCGCTATCCTCTCTTTAGTCTCCAGTGACATTCGACTCCAGCTACCACAAGGGGTTGGATCTCACTTGGGGGCTGATAAAGGTATAAATACCTCCTTTTTTTGAAATAGTCGCTGCGTCGGACCTCTTCCTCATGTTAAAAGTTAGTGGCAAGGTTTGTGGGAATGTATAGTCGAGCATGCCTGCTTAGACTACAAAAAACCCACGCCCTGACAACTATGGTAACTTTTGCTCACCAGCATAATTGAAGTTTCCCTCTTACGCACCTCGGGCCCAACGGTCTTAACAAATGGAAGGGTTGGATTGCATGAGCCTCTTTTTCAAATACAAAAAGGGAGGAAAGCAAGTTCAAACAAAATGAAATTATGAATTTGTTTAACGAAATGAAATTACAAATCTGTTTTCAAGACACAAAAGTTCCGACACTTGTCCACATATTACAGATAATGTCTATCAGACCCATTTGACTAACTATCCCCTTCGGGAGAGCACTATGTCTTTGATTCTGTTCGCTAGGTTCTGCGCGATAGGAGTCACAGCCGTCTCAATCTCATCTAGCTCGGAGGCTTCATAGCCAGGCGCAAAGCCAAGGCTCATTGTCTCCAAGTCAATGCTCTCTGCATAATGGGAGTGGGAAACAACAAAGGTTTGGGTGATCCCAATGTGAAAAGTGTCCTCCTCAAGCTAGCGCACCCGCACCATGATGTCTACTGCAGAGGCCATAAGCGAGCTAGTTCCCTTCAGCCATGCTACCCCTAGGTCATCGAAGACCACCCCAACAGTAGCGCATAGGAGATCATGCTCATCACTCTCTGCCTAAAGGATCCCCCATGTCTCGGTCAGCTCCGTGACCAGCCCAGTGGAAACACTCTCAGCCTCTAGCCTTCAGGCTACCATGGTTCCAAGATTGGCCTAGAGGGAGCTGACCTCCTGACGTGCCTCATTGTGCTCTCGGATGGTCTGGTTGTGCTCCCTGAGGGCCACGCCATGCTCTGAGCGGAGTCTCTCCATAGTCTGGCATAGCTCGTCCCGCTCCTTGCGCAGCTGGGCTATCGCCTCGATGTCTAGGCTCGTCCTCTGCTGTAGGGCCATGGACCTCTCCTTTGCTCCTAGCTTTAGCTCCCGCTCCTTCTCCACCTTGGCTAGGAGGTCAAAGGCCTGCTGGTGGGCCTCGGCATCCCGCTGGAGCAGCTCATCCTGCTCCTTCCGCAATCTAGCGGCTTCTTCCTCATCTCACCATGCCCTCTCTAATAGTTCATCAAAGGACTTCTCGGCATCCTCCACATCCCGACATGCCTTGGCCTCCCACTATAGGAGACCGACTGTCTCCTCGGCCAAGGGAGTCAGCTCGGCCACCCGCTATTGGGCGGCAGCAAGCTAGGCACTCACATCTCTACGTAGCCAGGCCTCCTCAGTGAGGCAGTCCCATTCCACCTTCTGCTTGCGGAGGAACCAAGATTTCTCTAGGCTACGAGCGTTAAGGGACTGAAAAGAAGATCAATGTCAAAAAACACAAAAATACATGAAGAAAGACGAAAGCGAGAGGGGAGATTAAGCAGATACCCAACCAGTAGGAATGATGACATTGCATAGGACACCCATGGCCTAGTTCAGGACATCCATCATAGCCAAGATCCCTCCGTTGAGACTCTCCTACTCTATGCTCTCGTTAGCATCGTCGAACGAGAAGAGAATCGATGTTGGGTCTTAAGGATCCATCCACTAGAGCAGCGACTCACCCCGCATAGGCAAGCAGCTGCCCCCCCGATGTTAGGGCCAAGGGAGACCCCTATTGGTCCTCTCCACCACTGCCATGATGCTCGTGGACCCTCCAGCCATGTCCCCCTCTATCCGGCCTGCCTTGGGTGCCATCGCCTGGCTTGTCACAGTCATGGCTACCTCTACTTGTGACTCTAGGGCCTCAACTTGTGGTGCCACACCCACCATAGACAGCGCCACAAGCACAAGCGGCAGCTTCATCCGCTCTGACATAGGCAGCGGAATCACCTTCGCCGCCATTTGCTCGGTGACCCCCAAGGGTGCTTCTTTAGCCCCGGCGTCCGCTTGACCCGATGAGGGCACGAGTGCCACCGTGGGTGGTGCCTGACTGGCCGATGAGGCTGCAATGTCAGCTCCACTCCTACCTGAAATAGGAGCGACATCGGGCGATGGCCCCCGTCTCGCCTAAATGGCGATGCTCTTCTTGGGCGCCACCACCAAAAAACCACGCCGCCTCAAGATGCTGCAAGAACACAAAAAGCATGAGTCATGATGGAAATAGAGAAAAATAGAGAAAAAGCAGAGGAACTGGTGGCTTACATTAGCATTGTTGGGTGGGGCCATTTGGGGGATGAACCCCTAGGTCCCTACTCCACCTCGTTGGGGTGAGACCATTTTGAGCCTACCCCTGCTCTCGAGCAGAGGGGCTCGCCTCCCTTGCCTTCGAGGGCATGGCGGTGGGGCCACTCCCCTCTGTCAGCACCTCGAGCGCGACAATAGGTCCGCCCACCCCTATTAGCTCTTGGGGCATGGCAGCAGAGCCACTCCCCTCCAATGGCACCTTAGGCGCGATGGTAGAGCCGCCCGCTGCTACTGTCTCCTAGGGCAGCCAATGGTTCAGCCGACTCCGCCAGCCCCACAGATGCGCTTTCCCCTGCATGGAATGGGAAAGGCCCCTACATGGATGAGTGGATACCTGTTAGTGTATCCTCACTCACTGGGTCATCCCACTCAATGTCGTCAGCTACCTCGTCATCCTCACCATCATCGTTGTCATCATCACTATCGGTCTCCTCTCCTCTCTCCCATGCCCACAACTTCTATTGCTTCTTCCTCCTCTCATCCTCCTTGACCTTCTTCTGCCACTCGGCCGTGGTGCGATTCGCCACCACCATGAGTGGGTCCTTCGGTAGTGGGGCCACGTGATCCATAAAGATGGGTCTCTTCGACTGGTCTCGCTATCTCAATACCAGCATCAAGGAGTCAGGAGTTCAATTAAAAAGGAGGCATGTGGAAAGAGAACTTATGAAGTCAATGTACCCTAGTTCTGGCCACATTAGGGGATGCCTCTGCACCAGATACACAAAGTCAAGAGTGGCGTCAACGTCGTCCCATGAAGGCTCTATCGCCTCCTTGATGCGCTATGCCACTTCAGAGGGGGAGAGCGCTCCCTTGGTGAGCGCCATCCCCTCGAGCGACACCCCGGGTGCCATCATGTGTAGGGGAAGTGCGCGCTTCATCAATGGTGCCACCCTCCATGTGTGATAGGCGCCAATGATCCCCGACCCCTTTATGCCCCTCTCCTTCAGGATTCAGACGGCGGTGAGATGGTCCTGGATTTTCTTCTTGTCTTTCTCTGGGACCCCCCACTTCCTCCATGATTCTAGGACCTCTTCGATGAGGAGCCCGGTGAACTCTAGCAAGGGGGCCGCCGCGTCATTCTTGATTTAGAACCAATGCGAGTGCCACCCCTTGTTGGAGGTCGATAGACGCATCGACATGTATTCATTTACCCAATTGTTGTGGAGCTGAATGCCGATGCATCCCATCGGCATGCTCAGCTCTTCCCTCTTCTCCCGCTTCTTTAGGAGGGTGACGGCGAAGAAGTGCTGCCACAAGTCAAAGTGGGGACTAATCCCCAAGAACCCCTCACATAGGGCGGCGAATGCAGCAATGTGCTGGATCCCATTGGGTGTAAGGTGCTACAGCTCCATATTGTAGTAATTCAGCAACCCCTAAAAGAACTTGTGGGTGGGGGTGGCGAATCCCTGCTTGTGGAAGTGAGCGAAGGACACAACATAGCCTTCGGGTGGCGATGGCACATCCTCATTACCAGGCAGCCGCCACTCCTTGGCGTCAGTCCACACGCAAAGAAGGCCATGGCAAATGAGGCCCTCCAGGCACTGGAGGGTGACATCGGATCTACACCATGGCTCCATTGAATGATTGGGGAGGGGGGATGCAAACTTGATGGTGGCTGGGATGTGGATGCAGAAGTCTTAGGTGATTGGTGGTGGAGGTTGTGGATGCAAAGGCAAGGAGGCAATGTATGAGACCCTGGGGGTGAACCCTTTGGTTTTATAGGGGCAACGGATGCGAGGAAGGCAACCGTCTGCCTAGCTCTCTGCCCCTACCATGATTCACCACCATGTCACCACGTGGGATATGCGCCCGCAATCCCTATCCTTTCCCACCAAAGTCACGTCGGATGTTTTGCCTTCTTGGGTAGACCAAGACTCTTTTCCCATAGAAGGGATATGGGTCAAAAAGTGTTTCTTTGGCCTACTTGGGCCTAGGAGTTCGAGGGCTAGCCCAATAGTTTCGATGGCCGTCCCAACAAAGGATGGGCCCACGAGCGATCAAAACTCAGGCGCGTGAGCCTCAAAGGAGTCCCGATCCACGATCGAGTCTCAACCAGGCTGGCCCTAGACGAATCCCCATGAATGGGATACCAGGGTTTCCTTTAAGCTATCTGGCTAACAAAACCACCAAATCTCACAGCCATACCCATGAAGGGTCCGAATTACCACCTAGGCAATTCTATCAAAAATCACTTGGGGGCTCGGGGGCTACACCCGACGGGTGCGCTCATGTGCACCCTCTAGTGAATTGAAATACCCATGGGCTATTCTATCCAAATCACCCGAGGGCTCGGGGGCTACACCCAATGGGTGTGCTCACATGCACCCTTTGGCGAATCGAAATACCCCCCGGGCAATTCTATCTGAATCACTCAGAGGCTCAGGGGCTACACCCATTGGGTACGCTCGCACACACCCTCTAGCAAGTCACAACACCCCTGGGTGATTCTATTCGAATCACTTAGGGGCTTAGGGGCTACTATCAGGGAGCGAATATCAGGGTACCCAAAGAGGAGGAGCTAATAACCATCAAACGTTGATGCTTCTGAATAGACAAGAACGCAACTACACTTCTTGCCCAAAATGACCAAAGGTTGGCTCTATCTCGTTCAACCCCTAAGGGCTAGATCCACCTCACCCGACCCCCGAGGGCCAGACTCAGCCTTGCCCGATGTCTGGGGGCCAGCTCCACCTCACCCAACAACCGAGGGCTGGCTCCGCCTCGCCTAACATTCGAGGGCAGGCTCCACCTCTCTCGACGGCCAAGGGCTGGCTTCACCTCGCTCAACGTTCGAGGGTAGGCTCTGCCTCACTCGATGTCTGGGGGTAGGCTTTGCCTCGCTCAATGTCCTGATGACCGAGGGCAAGCTCCACCTCACCTGACATTCGGGGGCAGGCTCTGCATCGCTCGACGTCCTAGAGACCAAGGGCTTGCTCTGCCTTGCTCGATGTCTGAGGGTAGGCTCCACCTCACCCGACATCTGGGGGCATGCTCCACCTCACCCAACATCCGAGGGCAGACTCTGCCTCGCCCGACGTCTATGAGCTACTCCTTCATAACTATGCATGCAGATAAGGCGGGGCACTCAAGTCAATCACAATATCGAGGACCATACCCTACATGCCTATGACTAGATAGGCGCTTTAAACCCCTCCAGGCATGTCAGAGCCCAAACAGTGTTGCGGGCGCCGACATTTATCCTACAGTGTTACGGGCGCTGGCATTTGCCCTTGGACATGAATCCTAATGGAAACATACGACAACTGCTATGGTCCAAGAAGGAAACTCATGTCATCTATAGTAAGGAACATGGGGCCTCTATGCCATCTGCTCCCTATAGGGTCACAGCTCGGCACCCTAGTGCGCCATGCCGCCCACCAGAGTGGGATGGGATGTGACCTCTTCTCGAACGAAGCCAGAGCATGGCCCTATTAGGATTAGCGAATGTGCCATCCCTGGCACCATCTACCATGTTAGCAGGACATGCTCAAAGGAGAAGGAAGACTCAGCACCTTTGAAGGACCTTCTCTGCCTCTAGTTTTTCCTCTTTCTCCCATCTATAATCCCTGCTCCCCCTTGGTCTATAAAAGGGAGGGTAGGGCACCCCACTAAGGGGATGGATCGATTCAACACACCATGCACCACATAACACACAACTAAGTAGCAGCCAAGCTCTCAGCGCCCTATCCAACTTTCCATCAAAGACTTGGGACTTGTCCCTCTCTCGACTGTTTGTACCCCCTACTATGAACCTTTTAGTGCTAATAACACGAGCAGCAGTAGCAAACTGGACATAGGGACATTTTGCCCAAACCAGTATAAACCTTGTGTCTTTTAGCACACCATCTGGGCCCAATATGCAACAAATATAAATTTACTAGTTGGTGTTTACTCAAAACACTAACAGACACCAAACTTAGAATTAGGGCTTATAACTAACAAGTTCCATGAGTTTTGGTGTTTACATGTTTTTAAAGGGCACATGCTTGAATAACATGGACAACACGCCTAAAATGCACAATAAGACAAGGCATAACATCACCCGTCATGAGCCCAAGGGGAGAAGGCCCACTTACCAGGCAAATCAGGGCCCAACCAGGTGGAGAAAAAAGCCCAAAACCCAAAGCAAACATGCTCCAAATAGCGCCAAACTTTGTAGGAGTGGCCCATGAAGTCCTAGAGGCCTACACAACAAAGATTGGGCCAAAACAACACCCTAGGGTGTGGCCGCACCACTGGTGCACCCGTACCCCTGTTGGCACATCTTGGGCCCATCTTTGGCATGCTACCTCTTATCGCCTCTCCAAGCGTTGGTTGCATGTGCATCATAGAAGACTTGGTGTAGAGGATGGCTATTTCTCAAGATAGGAAGGCATGCAAAGAAGAACAAACTCCACTCCATCTCCACCATTGATCTTATGATGGTTTGAACCAAGGGCCATGCTGAAGAAGCACACGGATCACTGACATGACGCATTGAGTGGCCTCCATTCCTTCTCTCAAACTATAAATACCCCCTCACTCCCTCTCATACAAGACAACACACAAGAGCAAGAGCACTCCACCTTTGAGTTTCACTATAAGGGCTTAGGCCTTAGATAGCTAGTAGAGTAGTAAGGGAGAGATGTGAGGGAGAGCTCGGGGAAGCGCTGAACTTGTTGGTGTCTCTCCAACTTGTACCTCGATGAGCATCTTTACTTCAATGGGTTATCTTGCTAAGTGAGTGTTCGTGTTTTCTATACTATAAAGTCTTTTGATTAGTTAAGCTTAACTCTTACTTGTTTGCGAGATCGTTGTCCATCCCCATGCTGGATGCTCTAGTAGAAGACTCCTAATAAAGACAGAGGTTCTTGGACAACGCTAGAGTAGTAACTAGTAGCGTGGACGTGGTGTCTGAGCTAGAAGTTACCTTCATTTGCCTCATTCCCCACAGTTGAGGAGTAGGCAACAGGTGGTGACAACCCTATTCATCTTTTATAACCCCCCACATTTGGGTTTGACATAGAGCTACTGGCCGATATCACCTAGCAGACTAGGTGCGCTCCAGTGCCCAAAGTAATCGAGTAATAGTAGAGTTTATCTATCCTTAGGCCCTAACACCATTGGAATCCTTCTCTACCCTTTCTAACTCTATCCTTGTGTTGTCCTTGAATGAATTAGCTAGAAGAGTACCTCTGTTCCCTGTGGAAAATACGATACCCTAAATACTTCTGGGTGAAGTGCTACAACGGTAATTTCGTACGCTTACGGATTATTTCTGTATGCGTTAAGAAATACCAATAGTCACTTCTAGGGTATGTACACTTGACCAACAACTCATGGGACCTCCACTACTATAGGTAGAGGGCCGATGAGACTCTCTAGGAGTACATCTAGTGCTTCTCCAAGAAGTGCATTGAGCTCCCCAACATCACTAATGCCGATGTGATCAATGCCTTCATCTATGGCATGACCTGCGAAGCGCTCATCCATGCGGTCAGTCACGAAACCCTGTGCATGACATGGGAGCTCCTGGATGTCACCACCCCATACGCCACCGATCGAGGAGGCCATCTAGGCTAACTTTAGCGACAAAGCCAAGGCCGTCGGCCACCTCAGCAGTGGGGATGGCGAAGACGACCCTACTTCATCCCAGCATCTCTGTGACAAGAGGTCTAAGGACTAGAAGCATCGTGGCAAGGAAATGGTGGTCGTGGCCAACCATGCTACCAGACCTCAGCCCCATGGGCGTGGCGCATGACCCAAGCACTTCAAGAAAGCGCTCAAGGCCCCCTGCCTGTTCCATGGGGGGCAGGCAAAGCACGTCCTCAAAGACTGCACCACCATTAGGGGCTACATCTATGTCACCCTTAGCCAACATGGCAAGGCCTAGAAGCCTACCCTAAAGGCTAGCAAATTAGTAGACAATGCCTAGGAGGAGGACGCCGGGTTCCCCAAGGCCGAGAGATGCCTCATGATCTTCGGGGGCTCCTAGGCGTACAAATCCTGCTGGCAATGCCGCATCCCCTAGCAGGAGGTGAATGCCATCCACACTCTCACTACCTTGACGCAGCTCCAATGGTCCTAGACGGCCATCACCTTCAACTAGGAGGATCACCCAGACCATGTTCCTCATCCGGGGTGCTACCTTCTTGTGGTTAGCCTGATCATGGGCACCATATGCCTCTCCAAGGTGCTAATGGATGGGAGCAGCAGCCTCAACATCTTCTAAGTCAACACCCTTGATTAGATGGGCATCCTATGGAGCAGCCTGCACTCCAGCAAGGTGCCATTCTATGGGATCATGCTAGGGAAGGAAGCCATGTCCCTCGGGCACATCTAGCTCAACATCACCTTCTGTAATGACCTGAGTTCATTACAATATAGGTAGTCATGTTTGACCATCCAAGTGAGCAATCATCCAAGCTCATGTACAAACCCCTGATGCCTTGAGCTAGATCAATCATTGAGGATCTACCTAAAAAGAACCCACAGTCATCATCAAATAGCCATTATCAGGTTCATACTCGAAGCAATGAAGAGAAACCTGATTGGATTAGGTGATATCCTATTGACATCATCAACACCAACTCAACCTCAGAGATCACCTTAAGACATACCAATTTGGTCCCCAACACCAAACTACTCAATAGTTGGGTAGATTTCTCAAAGACAGTGGTATATCGGACCATCTGTGGCCCTACCGGACCATCTGATGGTTTTTAGACTAGTAGCAGTAAGTGGGACCCACGTGTTAGCATGAGTTAGGACACTTCATCAGCATAAGTTGTACCCTATCACCCACTCTCTCACCCACCCATTCATTTGCCACTCTCCCTCTCTCTCTAAACACCTAAGAAAAAGGATGAACCCTAGAGCTAGAGAGAAAGGATTGGAAGGGAGATGGAGAAGGAGAAGAAGAGAAGGGAAGAAACCACCAACACCACTCCATGGACACCATCAACATCTTCAATCTTGTTCTTGGTGAGCTCAATAGAAGTAGCTCTCATTTCTTGGACTTTCCTCCCAAGAGTAATTTGTCATTTTTGGTGAAAAGTTGAAGGATTTCTTACTAGTGGTGGTTCCATCATATGTAGAGTAAGTTCAAGAAATCTTCATCTAGCTCAATCATTCAAGAATCCCATGGAATACCCTTTGATCTATCTTTTTGGTTCAATGCAAGAGGAAGCTCATGAGCAACCCATTTTGTAAGCGAAGAAGCAAGAGAAGAAGGATTGGATCTTCAACTTTTTGGCTTTAGAAGCTCTCAAATCTCAGAGCTAAGGATTTATCTCAATCTCATGGCTTTATATTCATGTTCTTGTATCCCAAGTTTGATCCTAAACCTATAGCCACACTTAGCAAAACAAGCTCTAAACCTAGCTACCTTGAGCCTAGTAAACCACCTAAACCATCCTAGAAATATCTTGCACATGCATAGATCACAGCTGAGCACATTTAAGTTTGGAACCCAAGATCACCCAAGAACATAGGTTCTGTCAACCATTTGATGGAGCATTCATTAGATCGATAGAGTGTCCGATAGCTCTAGAAAACCAGCTGCTAGGACCTTATCTTCTGTCGACATGAGCCAGCGGAGAGTCCATGGTTTCACATGGAGTGTCCACTAGTATATATAAACAAAAACCCCTCAACTCGAGAGCACCTAGTTCTCAATAGAGTGTCCACGACATCTCATGGAGTGTCCGTTGATTTATAGACTCAGTAGCATAGAAAACCAGAGACCTAGTTCATAACAGAGTGTCCATCACTTCCAATGGAGCATCTGTTAACCCAAATAGAGCCAAACCAAACCCATGTCACCTCAAAGCCCAACCCGACGGAGTGTCCACCACCTTGGTTGGAGTGTCTGTCGAGAAGATAGTAATAATGATTTTGTCTAGATAGCTTACCCAAGAGGTCAACAATACTAGACTAAGCTTAGTATCAAATAGTGCAATAGTAGATCCATGGATAGAAGCCTCTATCCTAAGTTCTAAGTTGAGTCCTGTTCCTAAGCCTCCATCGATTATCTTCAACCTCGATGCTCAATTTCTTTCAAGAGCCGAGTAGCGTGAGGAACGTGTATGAGTTGTTGTCTATAGCTTCAAATTCATTCAAATGGCAAAACTAGGTAGGCACCCTGAAAGGTCCTTGTGTGGTTTTGGTAATTAAGTGACAACCTAGGTGGACTAATTGTGTTTATGTGAGATACACAGGTGATTAGTCTATAGGTACATATGTGTGAGCAACATATGCCATGAAGGTGAAAATGGCTTAGAGATGTTGCAAAGCTCATACAAGTGACGATGAAGGAGCTCATTGCACATGAGACATGACATTAAGTCATGTGATCAAGGTGGAGAAGATCAAGACAAGACTTGGCTTGATGGACCGGTTGCAAGCGTGAAGGGCAAGTCGGAGGCTTTGGAGCGATGGACCGCATGGCGGTGAAACTTGAGCAAGACTTGGCGCCGATGGATGAAGGCAATGGTGAAAAGCAAGTGATGTCAAGATTGATGAACCAATATGATCACATGATGATATGAAGTGGATCATATCATTGTTGATCATGTTGGTGCATGTGTTGCATCAACATTGGAGGAGATGGAATGGAATGCACAAGGCAAAGGTATAACCTAGGGCATTTCATTTCATCGGTCATAGGTGTGTAGAGAAGTTTGTGATCGGGTTTAGGATAGATGGCCGTACTATCAAGAGGGGCAAACTTGTTTGCATATCGGTCATCTAGTGCCACTTGAGTGATCTAACTTTGCATCGTCGCTAGGATTAAGTGGCATGGCAAGTTGAGTGGCTAATCCTTTGAAAAATGATTGTGAAAATGCTAACACACATACACATGGTGGTGTACACTTGGTGGTGTTGGCACATTTACAAAGGAGATGAAGTTAGAGTTGATGTGGATCAACTCGGTAATGGAACAGAGGTGAGAAGGGTCCAGAACTCCACCGGTGGAGTGTCTGCCCATAGAGTGCGGATAGTCTGATGGTGCCACCAGCGCTCTATTCTAAAAAGATAGGGTCTCATAGAGTGGACTAGACACTGGTCACGTAGTGACCGAATGCTGGGTTCCAGCGTCCGATTAGTAGTGGCAGTCAGCGGGTAGGCGCCGGTCTTCAATCGGATGCTGGCGCTAGAAGTGACCGGACACTAACAGGGTGCATCCGGTCAAGGTGACATGTGATGATGTAGGCAGAGCAGTGTTGCTGGAGGTGACCAGATGCTGGTGCTACGTCCGATCGCGACCGACCAGACGTGTCCGGTCATGTCTGGTACCTTACTAGAAACAACCAGACGCTGGGGTTGCTGCATCTGGTCAGTTCAAGCTGCTGCGTCCGGTCAATAGATAACCATTGAGATTGGGCGAACTATGTTTGAAGAAGGGGACACATGGCGTGCATCGCACGACCGGACACTGAGGTCCAACGTCCGGTCGATCGGACCGGAGGGTCCGGTCGTCTCGACTTTTGCCCAGTGTAGGGGTAACGACTCTATTTGTTCGTGGGGTTATAAATAGAAGCCATGGTGGGCCTTGAGCCAGTGGCTGAGCACACTAGAGCCTTGGTGGCTTATGTAGTAGTGCTTGGGAGCCCTCCATCTCACATATACTTGATAGTGATCATTCGATTATGTGAGAGAGCGATTCTAGTGCGATTGCATCATGAGGTTGCATCGAGTGGCACTAGGTGATGGAGTTGCAAGCCAGTGGTGCTTGTTACTCTTGGAGGTTGCCACCTCCTAGATGGCTTGGTGGTGGTCTCCGTTGAAGCCCGCAAGAAGCTTGTGCGGTGCTTGGGAGAAGAGCTTTGTGAGGGGCATTGTGCTCGCCCCGTGGGAGCCACGAAGAGCAACTCTAGTTGAGCGTGTCATTGAGCTACCCTCACTTTCAGGGTAGGTTCTTGCAGTGCCCGATGTGCGGGCTTGGCAGGTGATGCCAATTAGCCGTCGAACCACAAAGTGAGCCATCAACACAATGGGGACGTAGCGTGTTGGCAAGCACGTGAACCTTGGGAGAAAAATCATCGTGTCAACCTTGTTCTTCCCGTTAGTTTGCATCCTCGTTACACAAGCTTGTAATTACTTTCATATACATTGTGCTTGTGTAGTTGCTCTTGTAACTAGTTAGCTTGAGTAGCTTACTAGTTACCTTCTTGCTTGTGTAGCATAGAAGTAGCTCCCTTGCATGGCTAATTAGGTTTGTATAACCTTGTTAGTCACTTTGCTTAGTTTGTGTAGCTAAGTATTTGCGCTCTCTAATTTGGCATTGGTTGCCTTATTATTGAGCATTGCTAGTGAGCTTAGTTGGCTTTGTGCTTTTGCTTATTGGCATGTGTAGGAGCTCCCTTGTTGCTTAAAGTACTAGTGGCATAGGTTTGTGTGACCTTGCTCCTAGAATTGGTTAGATGAGCTCTAGCTAGCCCGTCACCTTTGTTGCTTAATTAGTATCTTTGGAAGGTGCTAGAGAACATAGATAGAGGGGTGTAGTCTTGGCTAGACCGAGAGTTCTAATTTCGCACTTGTTTCGGTTAGCCGACGCGATTAATTTTAGAAAGGACTATTGACCCCCCTCTACTCCGCCATCTTGACCCTACAAGTGGTATCAGAGCTAGGTCTCTCATTTATGGTCTTCACCGACATGAGAGGATGGCGTCTAATGGGCTAGATGTTTGTGAGGCACATATTTTTTATGGCACAAACTTTGCACTTTGGAAAAATCACATGCTTGATCATTTTCGTGCAAAGGGACCTAAATTTTGGTGGGTTGTCACAAGTGGTCTCACCCGTGTCTTGGACCATAGAAATCTCACCAAAGCTCAACGAGTTCTCTATGAATTTGATGCACATGCTTGTTGTTTTCTAATGGATGCTTTAAGCTTTGATTTGATGAAACAAGTAAACATCAAGGGAACTGCTCGTGAGATATGGGACTCCATCAAGGAAACCTTCGGTGATTCCTTGACATGGGATGATGGCAAATTTAAGAAGGAGGATGATCCCAAGAAGGAGGCACATGAGTGTGTTGAGCATAACCACAAATTGGTGATTGTGGAAGATTGCCCCACCTCATGGTCAAGTGATGATGATTGTTCTACCACAAGTTCACTTGACAAGGTTGATAATGATGCCACAAGTGTTGCAAGTGATGATGCTACCCCATGCACTCTTATTGGTGATGATGGTTCACGCTCAAGCCATGTTGAAGATGCTACTACAAGCTCTCCAACTACATCACCACATTGCTTCATGTCACAAGGTGACACCAAGGTAACAAATGATAATGTGGTTGATCATGTTGATTCATATGATGAGCTTGTTAGTAGACTTGCTAGCATGACCATGTCTTTAGAAAATGAGAAAGCTAAAACATTGAAATTAGAAAATAAAAACTCATTTCTAAAGAACTCTTATGAAGAACATAAGAAATTACTTGATGCTTATAAATCTTCACATGATGAGCTAAAATTGAATCATGAGACACTACTTGTATCTTATGATGAATTATTAGAACAACATGCTTCTCTCATTAAAATGTTTACAAAGAAACTTAAAAATAATGAGAGCTCATCACATGGATCAAATGATAAATCACAAGTTGTTGCTAACCCTTGTGATGTAGGCAAGAAGCATGTATCCACCTCTTGTGATGATTTATTAGATATGCCATGCTCTTCACATATAGATGCTTGTTCTACTTCCATGTCTTGTGAGACTAACATTTTGAAGGAGAACATTGAGCTCAAAAGTGAAGTGAAGAAATTGAGCAACAAGTTAGAGAGGCGCTACAACTCAAAAGTCACCTTTGAGCACATGTTGAAGACTCAAAGAAACTATGGTGACAAGTGTGGCCTTGGCTTCAAGAAAAAGATGACAAAGGGCAAAAGAAAGAGAGAAAGAAAGATGAAGAAGCTACAACAAAGAAAGCTTTCTCATACCATGTGCTACCGGTGTCATGAAGCGGGACACCTTGCAAATGGTTGCCCTAACATTGAGAAGCTCAAGAAGAAAACAAGAAGGGGTGGAAAGGCAAGGCATCCAATTCAAACTCAAGATGCCAAGATGATGAGCAAGAATGAAGATGAGAAGAAAGATCATGCTCACATCAAGTGCTTCAAGTGTGGAAGTGTGGGACACTTTGCCTCTAAGTGTCCTACCAAGCTTGAGAAGAAGGCTCAAGCAATCCATGAGAGGCAAGGCAATGAGAAGCACCCCATGAGCAAAGAAGAGAAGGCTCAAGCAAAGAGAAAGTACTACTCATGCCGAGAAAGGGGACACATGGCACATTCATGTCCCCTAGGTGATATTTCTAAGCCTATTTTAATTGTTGATAATAATGTGCTTAGAAAGGATGGTAATGGTACCTATATGGTTGCTATTGCAAAACATCCCGCTACTCATACTAAGGCGTTGCCTAAGTATGTTGCTCCTAACTTGAGAGGACCCAAAGTTGTTTGGGTACCATCAAAAAGTGGATGATTATTTGTAGGTACCATTGGCATTGGAGGCTTGGTTCAAATGATATTCATCTTGTTGATTATGTAGTTGAGCCAAGTATTGCTAAGTGATGATCATTGTCCCAATGTCATGACAAATTGAGTGAAGTCCAAATGTGCTACAACATACAAGTGTCAAATTCAAGTTGTTGGTAATTTATTGGATATATTTGATGGTTTACAAATAATTGAGTTGAAGCTTGCAAGTTGGATGATCATGAGCTAACCAAGGTATATCTTTTGTTGACCATTTCATTTGGGTGCATATGAGTTGATTGAATTGGATAAATATGCAATGTTGCTTGCTATGAGATGATTGAATGGATAATTGATTAGTAGTCAAGGTTGGATTGATTTGTGTTGGATAAATTTATGAGATGACTTTTAGTAAGTGGTTTGAATGGATATATGTCTTATGGAAGTATTCAAATAAGTTAGTTTCAAATTTGATTCATATTTGATGAAGTATAGCTCAATTGTTGAAATTTGTCATATAATTGAGAATCTGAGCTAGCTGTGATCTTAGCCATGTTTGAGTAATCAACACTTATTGGATTGGCATAAAAATTGGTATAAGATGCTGTACAAATTTCATGAAAAATGGATAAGAGATGCTTTGGTTTTGGAGTAGATCTTGTCAGCTATAGTGCAACAGTTTTAGCATGTAGTAGTGGTGGAATAATTGAAATCTGGTAGCAATCTAGAAGTCAAACAAAGCTCAAATTTTTACAGCTGCTAGATAACTTAGTAATGCACACCTCCACCAAATTTCATGGTATTTGGATTTATACTTTGGGAAATATGCTTATTTCTTTGAAGGGTACAAAATATGCTAGAAAAAGTGACAAATGTTGGATTGATCTAGATTCACTTTGATTGAAAGGTCCTCAAATTGGAAACATGTTTATAAGTAATTGAGGCATATAAGTTTGGTTTTGAGATGATCTAAAAGCATGACCAGCAAAGAGTACAAGGTCATTGGATTGTGGAGTGTACTTTGCATATATTTGGTACTCAAATTGGAAGATCAAGATCAAACTCAAGATGAAGTTGAAGTTTAAGTTCTAGTGACTATTGAAAATCATTTGGTAGAAAGAAAAGGACTTAAAGAAGGAATCAAGGTTACTCACCAAGTTAAGTCCATCATTTGGATCAATCAATCAAGTCATTTCAAGTGAGTATCAAGAATGATTCTTGGAGAGAGGTCACTTCTCACTAGTGTAGGGGCTTGCCACCTATGTGTAGGTGAACCAAGTGTGGTACTTGGAAGGCTAACATGGAAGTGGTGATACGAGGAACATTTGAGATGCTTAGTTGAAGCAATCAAAAGGGTTGATCAAGAAAAGCAAGCAACACCCAAAGGAGAGCTAGTCATGATATTTCAAGTGGTATTCTCAAATTGATACTCTCATGCAAGCAAAGATCAAAAGATAAAGCAAGCCAACCACAACAAGAAAGTGCACTTGATCATAAGTGGTATTCATTTCATATGGGTGAAGAATGAAATTCAACATGGTATCTATTGGTCTTCACCAAGCTTATAATTGGACTTCACATTGCTATTGGAGTAATGAATTGGAATCTATGTGACTATCCTCTACTCCAACATAGCAAAGGTATCATTGTAATGTGCATGATCATTTCATCCCTTACTAGTATGCGGTTAGTGCATATAGTACATGCTTCATAGGATCATGCATAACAAATGAAATGCTTAAATTCATAGCCTACCACTATTGTTTAAATGATTACTTGATCTAGTGGTTAGTACATGAATTTGTTCATGAGCTAGTGAACCCAAGTACTTGACTCAATTTGGATTGCTAACAAGTGACAAGTACAACATTGGCAAGATAACCCTTGCAAGAGGTGTGAAGAAGCTTGTCATTGGTTCAAACCAGACTTGGAAGCTTAGGCAAATCAATTTAGTTCAAGTAAATCATAGAAGCTCATGATAGTGATAAGAGTACAAGCACAAGACAACAATGCAAATGGATATATAGTTTGTTTGTTTCAAATGGTATCTAGACTCAAGTATTTTATCAAGAATCTACAAATAATGTCTAGATCAACTCACAAGTGATATCCTATAAGTGGTACTCATGAAGATAGCAAATGTTCAAGAAATGGTTTTTATTGAAAAATCCAACAAGTGGTTCCATACTAGAAGATTCTTTCAAGTGATATCACATCTACACATAATATCAATCATGCAATAAAATGGTTCCACAAGTGATCCTCAACTTTAAGTGATCATCAAATGAAGAATGCATCCCTCACCTACAAGAGCCCAAGTGTATCAAATGGATGACCCATGCTATCACATAGGGGGAGGTGTCACACAAATTGGTATCAAGATCAAAGATCCTATGTGTGGTATCTCAAGAAGCCTTACACAAGATACAAGTGGTATGAATTACATGTGGTATCTACAAGTGGTGTCATTCCAACAATCAAGTGATGTCCATAAAAAATGCAAGATTCAAGCCTCAACCATCTACCCTAAACATATACCTTTGCATCAATGAGAAGCTCACTTTTATGGAAATTGATGACAAAGGGGGAGAGATTGTACAAAGATATGAAAGCTTTGAGATTGAGATTATACAAGGGGGAGAGATAAGATATAAAAGCTCAAAGATGTAGAGGTTGGATATGGATATGGACAAAGAGGGAGCAACATTGAAGAAAAGAGATGGATCAAAATTTCTTGGACAAGAGAAGCACACAAGTAGGGGGAGCAAGCTCATGAACTTTGATTGATTACATTTGATATGTGCATATTCATGTGCTTGCTTGCATTGCATAAGCTTTCAAATTCAATATGCATGCTTGTGTGGTGTATGCTAGTTGTAGAACTTGAATGATGATTTGTCGCACCTAATTTTGCAAAGCAAAACCAAGTACTCATATATGTGCGCCCAGGATGTCCAAACACACACATATATCACAAATTGCAATAGTATCAAAGTAAAGTACTTATTACATCTCATATCTCATCATAAAGTTAAATACAAAGTTTTCTCGAAGGCAATATTATTACAAACACAGCAGAATAACTAGCTCAACTGCCACAGGGACTCCAACTAGTGAATGTCTCCCTAGTAGTCTTGGACATCCTCCAAAAACTCTTCATATCCATTATCTGTTACCCATCTGGGATTTTCATTGGATGTAAAGCAAGTGTAAGCTCACCATTCTTAGCAAGTATAACAAAGGGATCTATGAGGCTCAAATAGGCTTGACACTGTTTGACTGCGGTTCACAATTTTAGTTGATCAATTTTTAGCAACCTAAATTACTACTTTAATGAACAGTCCCAATTCCCAAGTGGTATTAAAGTATCAAAGCTTTATCTCATAACCCATCCATCCATCAACCACAGTAACCACTAATCTCCAAGGATCCAGACCGCTCGTATCCGTGAGCATGGCTGTTATAACAGGTTAATTATTTCTACAGAAATTGTACATCTTTACCCACCGAGCCATGATTCCCAATGCTAGGGTTCGCGAGACCCACTACACCTCTTCCTAGGATGTGTGGCAGAGTTTCACTATGAAACCCTTAGCTAGTTGCACTAACAGGTCGTAGCTACAAAGGAATGGCACACGTGGGCATCGTAGCACGGTGCACACCCTAACAGAAAAAGAAAAGATACCCTCTTACCCCTTACTGGAGCTACAGACGAGCTAGTACAAACTAGATAATAGGTTAAAGTCAGAGCCATTTGACACTCGGGGTTGTACGGTCCCTCCTAGGTTGCCGCTTCAAGATTAAGTCCTTATGGAGAGGCACTAGAGTACTCAACCCCGTACTCCAACCCCCTATCTGTTGCTAAAAAGTTCCATTTTATCACATTGCATATAGTCTTTAAATATGTTTAACAATTACTTCATGTTAAGCGCTGCAGCATCTATCCAAAATGCCTACCCAATAAACCTGGGTATCAAGGATATGTGGTACAAGGAATCATCTAGGTAAAGTCCTTAAAGGCAATTCAAATTAAACTCATGCATGAATGTAAGTGGTAGTAGTTCATAGGTAACAAGGGGACTTTGGTACACTTGCCTTCCTCAAAGTCATCTTGGGAGTACTGCTGATCCTGCTGGGGGTCCTCAGTCACCTCAAATGGCTCACCCTCTAATCGTGATCCAATCATCAATCAAGCATCATTCCAATCATTACATGCATACAAGATAGAACTCCATTAGAACAGTACACCAAATAGTGAAAACATATGTTGAAAAGCTTACAGATCTATTCTACGCATTGCTACGAACACATGAGCGAAAGAATCACTCAAATCGGACTTAAAACGTGAAAGTTATGCATGAAATAAGATGTAATGGCAATTCTATAAATAAACTAACCTATTTTCAAATTAAAACAATTAAAAATCTGAATTTAAATGAAATTTGGACCTGGCATACTATTTCTGGAAATGATAGGGTTCTAAACGTATAAAATTAGGACCGAAAAATAATTATTTTGAACTAACCAGGACTGTGGGTTGATTCACTAAAAACCGAGGGGCTATTTTGTAAAACTGGCATGGCTGACCGCGTGTTGACCGGGGCTGCTGACTCATCTGACATGTGGCGCACTATGGTTTGCTTGGTGCACCACATGGTGTGGACCAGTGCTGACGCAAGCATGGTGCGCCGGGTCCATGGTTCACCGTGGACCGGCCACTTAAGTCCAACCGGTATCTAATCTGGGCCATCCGTGCTAGATCCAACGGCGTAGGGGTGAGGGCCGGGCGGTGGCTCATCGGGGAAGAAGCCCATGGCGGTGGCGCCATGGCTGGTGATTCATGCTTGTGGAAACGACGTTCTAGGGCGCCATTTGACCATCTAGGGGCACGAAAAGATGGAGATGCTCACCGTGAGTCGTCTGGAGGGGAACACGGCGTCCGGGAAGGCTCTGAAGCTGGTCGTCGATGGCCGCCGCGAACTGGAGAGAGAAAAGGCACGCGGGTGAAGGCGAATCCGGGCAAAACAAGGCCAATTCGAGTAATTAGGGGTACCTTTGGCTGTGGTGAAACACTGTGAGGCCTCGGGTGGCTTCGATGACGGCGTTCGCGCTCGGGAGGGGGTGATTCACCGGCAGCGGTGGCTCACAGCAGCGGGCAGGGGATGGAGAAGGGCAGAGGGGAGGGGCTCGACCTTTATAGGCAGGCGACAGCGGCGTACAAGGAAAGGGAGTGAGGCGGGTTCGGCGCTTTCCATACGGGCGCCGGTGGCCTTCCATCGGAGCCGTGCCATTGACAGCAGAGAAAAGGAAAGAGCATCGGGGAAGAAAGGAAGGTGGATGACGTGGCTGATAGGTCGGACTAGTGTGTAGCGAGGGAGAAGGGAGCGGTGCATGTGGGCGAAGCCGAGGCGGGCCATGGCTGAGCTAGGTCAGGCGGAACGGTGGGCCGCCGAGCTGGCTGGAAGGGCCACGTGCGGGGGGGGGGGGGGGGGGGGGAAGAAAGTCTCAATAGCAGGCTAGGCTGCGGGGGTGCAGGCCATAGTGCTGATGCGGGGCAGGCCGCTGGTTGATGCCAGCGTGGGAAAAAAAGAAGGGCTGGGCTGGGCTGCTTCGGTTGGGCTGAAAAAAAGAGAAGATGAATTCTTTTCAAATCCAATTTTTTTCCAATTCTATTTTCTCCATTTTAAGCCAAATTCAAATAAGTTTTGAATTCGATTTTCAAATCATCTAGCCCTACACTCAATCAAAAACCATATGATTCGGCATGAATGCAACTAACAAGTTTCTAAACTTATGGTTTATTTTATTTATACAATATTTATTATTTGACCTATGTTAGAAATACCTAGAAAATGTATAAATAGGGCAAGAATTTAATTGCTAATTGCAGTAAAATTTTGGGTGTTACAAACCTACCCCCCTTAAGATGAATCTCATCCTCGAGATTCGGATGGTTCAAAGAGATTGGGATAGTCAGTTCTCAGATCCTCCTCTCTTTCCCAAGTTGCCTCATCCACTGAGTGTCTGTTCCACTGAACCTTGCACATTCTTATTATTTTGCTCCTTGTGATTCTCTCCGCTGTTTCTAGGATTCTTACTGGATATTCTTTGTATGATAGATCCCCTCGGATATCTAGTTCTTCCAAAGGTAGTTGTTCCTCAGGTACTCTCAAACATTTCTTAAGTTGTGACACATGGAAAACATCATGAACACCTGAGAGCTGCTCTGGTAACTCTAACTAGTAAGCAACTTCTCCTCTCCTGTTGATGATCTCGAATGGTCCCACATACCTGGGTGACAACTTTCCCTTGGTATGGAATCTCTTTACTCCTTTCATAGGTGAAACTTTGAGATAGACAAAGTCACCAATTTCAAATGCCAAATCTCTTCTTCTTGTGTCCGCATAGCTTTTCTGTCGGGACTGTGCAACCTTTAGGTTTTGCCTTATTGTTTGCACTTGTTTTTCTGCCAGCTACAAAACATCTGGTCCAAAGACTTGGCTTTCCCCCATTTGATTCCAAAACAATGGTGTTCTACACTTCCTGCCATACAATGCCTCAAATGGTGCCATCTTAAGACTCTTTTGGTACCTATTATTATAGGAGAATTCGACATATGGTAAACTCTTATCCCAACTTGTCCCATACTACAGAGCACAAGCTCTTAGCATATCCTCTAAGATCTGATTTGTTCTCTCGGTCTGTCCATCTATTTGAGGATGGTAAGCTGAGCTAAAGTTCAACTTCGTATCCATTGACTCATGCAATTTCTGCCAAAAATGTGATGTGAACTGTGTACCCCTATCCGAAACAATCTTCTTTGGTACACCATGTAAAATACAATCCTTTCCATATATAACTCTGCTAACTTTGCACTCGAATAAGTTACCTTGACCAGAATGAAATGGGCCACTTTTGTCAGTCTGTCAACAATCACCCAGATAGAGTCAAATCCTCTCTGTGTACGGGGTAATCCAACTATAAAGTCCATTCCAACTTCTTCCCATTTCCATTCGGGTATCTTCATAGGCTGTAGTAAACCTGCTAGCCTCTGATGTTCTACTTTCACTCTTTGGCACGTATCACATATAGCCACATGTTCAGCTACATCTCTCTTTAGTCCATACCACCAGTATCTCTCTTTAAGATCAAGATACATTTTAGTACTTCCTAGGTGTATGGAATAGGCTGAGTCATGAGCTTCCCTCAAGATAGACTCCCTAATAGATTTTACTTCTGGCACACAAATCCTTTTACCAAACCATACTGTCCCTTGATCATCCATATAGAATCCTAGGGCTTTACCAATCACTATACGCTCTGCAATATCCTTGATCCTCTCATCACCCAGCTGTCCCTTACAAATCTCTTGTTCTAGAGTGGGTTCCACCTCTAACTCCATGGTGTTGGCCACAATACCCAAATTCAAGTATTTGAACTCCTCACACAACTCTTTAGGTAATTGAGTTGTATAGGCCATGTTCACATAACTCCTTCTACTCAAGGCATCTGCTACTACATTAGCCTTTCCCGGGTGATAGTGGATATCCAAATCATAATCCTTGATTAACTCGAGCCATCTACGCTGCCTTAGATTCAGATCTGGCTGCATGAATATATACTTTAGACTCTTATGGTTTGTATAAATCTCACACTTATGACCAATCAAGTAGTGCCTCCATATCTTAAGAGCATGCACCACAGCTGCCAATTCCAGATCATGAGTTGGATAATTTAACTCATTTTTTCTCAGCTATCTAGATGCGTAGGCAACAACTCTGCCTTCTTGCATAAGAACACCTCCTAGACCTTGCCGTGAGGCATCACAATAGATAGAGAAACTTTTGGTGAGATCAGGTAAGATGAGCACTGGAGCAGAAGTCAGTCTCTTCTTCAACTCCTCAAAACTGTCCTGGCATTGTTTAGTCCATACAAATTTGGCATTCTTCTCTAACAACGCAGTCATGGGCTTGGCTAACTTAGAGAATCCCTCGATGAATCTCCTATAATACCCAGCCATACCCAGAAAACTCTGAATCTCACTAACATCTTTGGGTGGCTTCCAACTCAACACATCTCTAACCTTCTTGGGATCTACTGTTACTCCTCTATTAGAGATTATGTGACCAAGGAAAGATACTTCTTTTAGCTAGAACTAACATTTGCTGAACTTGGCATAAAGTTGATGTTCTCTAAGCTTCTGCAACACCAATCTCAAATGTTCTTCATGCTCTTCTTCATTCTTAGAATACACTAGTATGTCATCAATGAACACGATGACAAACTTGTCAAGGTACTCAGTGAACACTTTGTTCATCAGATACATGAAGTAGGTAGGTGCATTTGTTAGACCAAAAGACATGACTGTGAACTCATATAGTCCATAACGGGTCACAAAGGCGGTCTTGGGGATGTTAGTACACCTTATCCTCAGCTGATGGTATCCAGATCGAAGGTCAATCTTGGAAAACACACAAGCCCCTTTCAATTGGTCAAATAGGTCATCAATTCTAGGTAATGGGTACTTGTTCTTAATTGTGACCTCATTAAGTGACCTGTAGTCTATGCACATCCTTTGTGTACCATCCTTCTTTTCTACAAACAGTACTGGTGCAACCCAAGGTGATGAACTAGGTTGAACATAACCCTTGTCTAACAATTCCCTTAATTGTTTCTTAAGTTATGCTAATTCATTCACTCCCATTCTATAGGGTCTCTTAGCTATGGGTGCAGTTCTAGGTAAAAGTTCAATTATAAACTCAATGTCTCTGTCAGGTGGCATACCTAGCAATTCCTCAGGGCAGACATCCGGGTACTCATTTACTATCCTTATATCTTCTATGGTTGTGCCTTCCAACTGATTAACCTGGCAGATTTTTGCAGCTGACTAAGTTGCCACATACACCACTTCTTCTCCAGTTGAAGTGATAAGATTCACAGAACTATTACCACAGTTAATAATTGCTTTTTGCAACCTTAGCCAATCCATACCCAAGATGACATTGATACCAGTGGAATTTATGACTACAAGATTTGCTTGAAATTCTACCCCCCTTATGCTGAGACTAGCAGCTAAGCATATCCACTCTACTTTCATTACCCCACCAGGTGAGCTTACTAACATGTGTTTCTTCATAACACTTACTGGAATACCATGCTTCTTTATGAATGTATATGTTATGAAGGAATGCGAAGCACCAGAATCAAAAAGTACTGTAGCTGAGTTTGAGTTGACCAGAAATGTACCGATCACCACATCTGGTGCCTCCTGAGATGTTTCAGTGGTAACATGGTTCACCTTTCCCTGAACGTAGTTCTGCTGTGAGTTAGTCTTCTTGGGGCATCTATTGGAGTAATGTCCCGGCTCTCCACAATTGAAGCACTTGTTGTCATTAACTGCATTTGGCGCTTTTGGTGCACCATTCCTCTACGGAGCATTAGGGGCATTATTCCTCACTGGTACATTGTTGGGTTGCTGCTGGCGCTGAGCTGGTGCCTTGTACTACTGTTGCTGCTGCTGTGCACACTGCTGGTTGTGGTTGGGACCTGTCTAACCTTGATAGCGCTGCTGAGGTTGAGTTTGTTGAGGGTTGGTATGGAAGCGAGAGTTGCTCCTAGATTGCTGTCCTTGAAATTTCCTCTTCTTGTCCTCCATCTGGCGGCGCTTGTTCTCAATCACTAAAGCTTTGTCCACCAGCTGCTGGAAGTTAGCAAAGGTATGGGACCATAGCTGGTACTAGAGACCATCATTCAAGCCCTCCATAAACAGCTCTTGTCTCTTTCCATCCTCGTCTACCTCAGTAGGTGCATACCGTGACAATTGTATAAACTTGTCACGATATTCAGCAACAGTCATGCTCCCCTGCTTGAGAGCCAAGAACTCCTTCTTCAGCTTCATCAGTCCTGCAGGTACATGGTGAGTGCGGAAGGCACTATGGAACTCAGCCCAAGTGATGGGATTAGCTTTGGTGCGGCCGAAGCGGAATGAGTCCCATCAATCCTGTGCAGCTCCCTGCAACTGTCCAGAAGCATATAAAACTTTCTCCCTATCATCACATTGGGCAATCTCCAGTTGCCTCTCAATGGCATGTAGCCAATCATCGGCTTGGAGTGGGTCGGCAGAGTGCTTGAATACAGGTGGGTGTCCTTTCAGAAACTCTCCCCTCTTATCTCTGACATGAGGGGGTGCATTCCCATTCCCTTGCCCCATGTTCTGTATGTTTTGGGCCATCTGTTGAAGCAACTGGGTCTGCATCATCATTAGCTGCTCCATGGTGACTGGGGGTGGCGGCGGCGGTTCCTCGCCTCCCTGGTTGTTCCTCCTGGTGTTCACCATCTGTAGAGGCATCATATAAGTCTCACATGTCCAAGCATATAACTCTCACAAGGTACTGGTGTAACAAGAGTAGGTGTAGACAAGAGATATATGTAGGGTATGCAAGAAGATATTTGTTCTGAACTTTTCCAGCAAGTTGGATAACAGCTGTGCTGTAAAACGAGCATATCTTACTCTCTCATTATCATATGACTGCGTAGCATACCTTTCTGGAAAGCTTATGAAATTCTCTACAACTTTTGTTTAGGACACTTTTTCATATTCTGACGTTTACTTAGTCAAATACAAACGATAAGCAGTACTTTTCCGAAATCCTGACAGCGCAGAAACCTCAACTTACAACAGCTGTATCTCATAATTTATAATAGCTATTGAGGTGATTCCAGAGCCAAAAGAAAGATGTTGAAGTCTACTTATCTCCATAAAAATTTTATGACCTTTGAGTATCTAGATTACGAGATATGAACTGACAAAGACAGACTATTCCGAATGATACATCATGATAAAACGAAACCCAACTATTTATTCATAATATCCTTAAACCTTAACCTTAACTAGATGACCGTGGACATGCCCACAAGTCATCACAATCATATCAAAGATCCAAATCAAACATTATTCATAATGATAAACATCCAACCATGCAACTAACACTTGTCCAACCATTAAAAAAAGGGAACTAAATACTCTCTCGCGTAGCTACGTGTGCTTATTACATATTTTTAAGACTCTCCTATGGATACGGGTCGATGTTGGTGCTGGTGCTGGGGTCTCCAGATTCTCCTCTGGTCCTCGGGGGTGACTGAGCGGGTACTCCTAAATCTTCCACATCTGGACCTCCTAGCTGCTGCTTCAGTGTAGCATTCTCACGAGCCAGCTGCATGTAGGCCCTCCCCATGACATCGAGCTCATCTAGGGCCTGATCCAAGTCAGTGTGGGTCTCAGCCAGGCACAACAGGGTAGGCCTCAGCCTCAGGTTCGCCTCTCCAAGTGGTGCAGCGATGTTGCACATAGACTGTCCGCTCCGACGACGGGGAAGATAGCGGTCATCCTCCCAGGCGATGTCGTCGAAGTGACAGTCGCGGTTGACCATCAACGCCTGTCGAGCTGCATCCCTGATGATGGCCACACGTGTGAGCCGTGCAGTGGTGGCGCGGTGGATGTAGCGCACCAGAGTCCCCTCTCGGATGTACACTTCTGTCTCCTAGAAGCTGGTGTAGTCGGGGTGGGTCCAATGCTCTGTCCTGTACTGTACAGTGCCTCCAGGGTGGTAGCGATGCACAAGTGCGAGAAGCCTAGGGTGGTAGTAGCCATCACCCTCCAAGTCATAGTGGATCTCCACAGTCCATCCCTGAGCCAACGGTGCATTATGATCATCATCATTGTCATCATCCCCATCATCTCCACCGTCTCCATCATCTCCACCATCTCCACCATCTCCACCATCTCCACCATCATCAGCATTAGAATCATCAAAACCATCTCCATCATCGGGGTCACCAGCTCCCTCCTGGCCACCTTGTTCCTGTACTTCCTTGGGATCTTCCTCAGACTCCTCTATCTCAATAGGTCCCTCGAACATGGGTCCCTCCTCTGTTTCTTCATCCATTGGATCCTCCAACAAGTCCTCCAGAGGTTCCCCCATGGGCACCTCCACAGGTGGTTCCTCCTCTTGGTTCCTTAGAGCCTCCACAAGGTGTGCTAGGACACGCTTGCCCAAAGTGAACCTATTCCTCCTAGTGGGCATTAGGATGGTCCTCTTGTGCGGGGTCTGCTTGGTACGGGCCATTTACAAGAATGAAAAGGTTGAGTATTAGAACAAAATAATTTTTGGCAATAGATAAAGAACAGAATATAAGCAAAAATTTTATAGCAAAGTAAAGGTAGTAAAATAAAGATAATGAAATCCTAAAAACGTCCATTTCTATCTAGGTTGTTCGTCCTACAGTCAGTTATAGCTCTGATACCAATTTGTCGCACCCAATTTTGCAAAGCAAAACCAAGTACTCATATATGTGCGCCCAGGATGTCCAAACACACACATATATCACAAATTGCAATAGTATCAAAGTAAAGTACTTATTACATCACATATCTCATCATAAAGTTAAATACAAAGTTTGCTCGAAGGCAATATTATTACAAACATAGCGGAATAACTAGCCCAACTGCCACAGGGACTCCAACTGGTGAATGTCTCCCTAGTAGTCCTGGACATCCTCCAGAAACTCTTCATATCCATTATCTGTTACCCATCCGGGATTTTCATTGGATGTAAAGCAAGTGTAAGCTCACCATGCTTAGCAAGTATAACAAAGGGATCTATGAGGCTCAAATAGGCTTGACACTGTTTGACTACAGTTCACAATTTTAGTTGATCAATTTTTAGCAACCTGAATTACTACTTTAATGAACAGTCCCAAATCCCAAGTGGTATTAAAGTATCAAAGCTTTATCTCATAACCCATCCATCCATCAACCATAGTAACCACAAATCTCGAAGGATCTAGACCGCTCGTATCCGTGAGCATGGCTATTATAACAGGTTAATTATTTCTGCAGAAATTGTACATCTTTACCCACTGAGCCATGATTCCCAATGCCGGGGTTCGCGAGACCCACTACACCTCTTCCTAGGAAGTGTGGCAGAGTTTCACTATGAAACCCTTAGCTAGTTGCACTAACAAGTCGTAGCTACAAAGGAATGGCACACGTGGGCATCGTAGCACGGTGCACACCCTAACAGAAAAAGGAAAGATACCCTCTTACCCCTTACTGGAGCTACAGACAAGCTAGTACAAACTAGATAATAGGTTAAAGTCAGAGCCATTTGACACTCGGGGTTGTACGGTCCCTCCTGGGTTGCCGCTTCAGGATTAAGTCCTTATGGAGAGGCACTAGAGTACTCAACCCCATACTCCAGCCCCCTATCTGTTGCTAAAAAGTTCCATTTTATCACATTGCATATAGTCTTTAAATATGTTTAACAATTACTTCATGTTAAGCGCTACAGCATCTATCCAAAATGCCTACCCAATAAACCTAGGTATCAAGGATATGTGGTACAAGGAATCATCTAGGTAAAGTCCTTAAAGGCAATTCAAATTAAACTCATGCATGAATGTAAGTGGTAGTAGTTCATAGGTAACAAGGGGCCTTTGGTACACTTGCCTTCCTCAAAGTCGTCCTAGGAGTACTGCTGATCCTGCTGGGGGTCCTCAGTCACCTCGAATGGCTCACCCTCTAATCGTGATCCAATCATCAATGAAGCATCATTCCAATCATTACATGCATACAAGATAGAACTCCATTAGAATAGTAGACCAAATATTTAAAACATATGTTGAAAAGCTTACAGATCTATTCTACGCATTGCTACGAACACATGAGCGAAAGAATCACTCAAATCGGACTTAAAATGTGAAAGTTATGCATGAAATAAGATGTAATGGCAATTCTATAAATAAACTAACCTATTGTCGAATTAAAACAATTAAAAATCTGAATTTAAATGAAATTTGGACCTGGCATACTATTTCTGGAAATGATAGGGTTCTAAACGAATAAAATTAGGACTGAAAAATAATTATTTTGAACTAACCAGGACTGCGGGTTGATTCACTAAAAATTGAGGGGCTATTTTGTAAAACTGGCATGGCTGACCGCGTGTTGACTGGGGCTGCTGACTCATCTGACATGTGGCACACTATGGTTCGCTCGGTGCACCACATGGCGTGGACCAGTGCTGACGCAGGCACGGTGCACCGGGTCCATGGTTCATCGTGGACCGGCCACTTAAGTCCAACCGGTATCTAATCTAGGCCATCCGTGCTAGATCCAACGGCGTAGGGGTGAGGGCCGAGCAGTGGCTCGCCGAGGAAGAAGCCCATGGCGGTGGCGCCATGGCTTGCGATTCGGTGCTTGCGGAAATGACGTTCTAGGGCGCCATTTGACCATCTAGGGGCACGGAAAGATGGAGATGCTCACCGTGAGTCGTCTGGAGGGGAACACGGCGTCCGGGAAGGCTCTGAAGCTGGTCGTCGATGGTGGCCGCGAACTGGAGAGAGAAAAGGCGCGCGGGTGAAGGCGAATCCGGGCGAAACAAGGCCAATTCGAGTAATTAGGGGTACCTTTGGCTGCGGTGAAACACGGTGAGGCCTCGGGTGGCTTCGGTGACGATGTTCACGCTCGGGAGGGGGGATTCACCAGTGGCAGTGGCTCACGGCAGTGGGCAGGGGATGGAGAAGGGCAGAGGGGAGGGGCTCGGCCTTTATAGGTGGGCGGCAGTGGCGTACAAGGAAAGGGAGCGAGGCGGGTTCGACGCTTTCCATACGGGCACTGGTGGCCTTCCATCGGAGCCGCGCCATTGACGGCAGAGAAAAGGAAAGAGCATCGGGGAAGAAAGGAAGGTGGACGACGCGGCTGATAGGCGGGACCAGCGTGCAGCGAGGGAGAAGGGAGCGGTGCATGCGGGCGAAGCCGAGGTGGGCCGTGGCTGAGCTAGGCCAGGCGGAACGATGGGCCGCCGAGCTGGCTGGAAGGGCCGCATGCGGGGGGGGGGGGGAAGAAAGTCTTGGCAGCAGGCTAGGCCGCGCGGGGTGTAGGCCATAGTGCTGATGTGGGGCAGGCCGCCAGTTGATGCTAGCGCGGGAAAAAAAGAAGGGCTGGGCTGGGCTGCTTCGGTTGGGCTGAAAAAAAGAGAAGATGAATTCTTTTCAAATCCAATTTTTTTCCAATTCTATTTTCTCCATTTTAAGCCAAATTCAAATAAGTTTTGAATTTGATTTTCAAATCATCTAGCCCTACACTCAATCAAAAACCATATGATTCGGCATGAATGCAACAAACAAGTTTCTAAACTTATGGTTTATTTTATTTATACAATATTTATTATTTGACCTATGTTAGAAATACCTAGAAAATGTATAAATAGGGCAAGAATTTAATTGCTAATTGCAGTAGAATTTTGGGTGTTACATGATTTGATAACTAGCATGCATAGGATGATAGCTAGACACTTGGTATGCTTTTCAAGTAATGCTAGTACGTTGCTTTTAATATTGATCTCACAAGGTATCTAGTGCTTTTATTTTCAAGTGATATCTAGCTAACCATGGTGCTAAGGATGAACTTAAAGGTGCAACTCCGATTGGTACACGCTTCAAAGGTTTATTCTATACACCTTAGCATCATTTTGTAGTAATTACTCTCCCACAATTTTAATCTATGCATATGTGCGACCTTCAAATCAAACACTCTAGCACATATGTAGGGGGAGCTAATACTACCATCTTGGGTTTGTGGTACTTGTCCAAAATCATTTTCACATGGTAAAATTGCTTGGGCAAGCAACATGAATCCCAAAGAGCTTAATTTCTATATCTTTGTAGAGTTTCATCAATTACCAAAAAGGGGGAGATTGAAAGGTCCTTGTGTGGTTTTGGTAATTCAGTGACAACCTAGGTGGACTAATTATGTTTATGTGAGATACATAGGTGATTAGTCCACAGGTACATATGTGTGAGCAACATATGCCATGAAGGTGAAAATAGCTTGGAGATGTTGCAAAGCTCACACATGTGATGATGAAGGAGCTCATTGCACATGAGACATGACATTGAGTCATGTGATCAAGGTGGAGAAGATCAAGACAAGACTTGGCTTGATGGACCGGTTGCAAGCGTGAAGGGCAAGTCAGAGGCTTTGGAGCGATGGACTGCATGGCGGTGAAGCTTGAGCAAGACTTGGCACCGATGGACGAAGGCAACAGTGAAAAGCAAGTGATGTCAAGATTGATGAACCAATATGATCATGTGATGATATGAAGTGGATCATATCATTGTTGATCATGTTGGTGCATGTGTTGCATCAACATTGGAGGAGATGGAATGGAATGCGCAAGGCAAAGGTATAACCTAGGGCATTTCATTTCACCGGTCATAGGTGTGTAGAGAAGTTTGTGACCAGGTTTAGGATAGATGGCCGTACTATCAAGAGGGGCAAACTTGTTTGCATATCAGTCATCTAGTGCCACTCGAGTGATCTAACTTTGCATTATCACTAGGATTGAGTGGCGTGGCAAGTTGAGTGGCTAATCCTTTGAAAAATGATTGTGAAAATGCTAACACACATACACATGGTGGTGTACACTTGGTGGTGTTGGCACATTTACAAAGGAGATGAAATTGGAGTTGATGTGGATCAACTCAGCAATGGAACGGAGGTGAGAAGGGTTCGGAACTCCACCAGTGGAGTGTTCGCCCGTAGAGTGCGGACAGTCTGATGGTGCCACCAGCGCCCTGTTCCAAAAAGATAGGGTCTCATAGAGTGGACCAGACACTGGTCACATAGTGACCAGACGCTGCGTTCCAGCATCTAGTCAGTAGTGGCAGTCAGCGGGCAGGCGTCGGTCTTCGACCAGACGCTGGCGCTGGAAGTGATCGGACGCTGATAGGGTGCGTTCGGTTAAGGTGACATGTGATGACGCAGGCAGAGCAGTGTTGCTGGAGGTGACCGGACGCTGGTGCTACGTCCGATCGTGACCGACCAGACGCGTCCGGTCATGTCTGGTACCTTACTGGAAATGACTAGACGCTGGGGTTGCTGCGTCCAGTCGACAGATGACCATTGAGATCGAGCGAACTGTGTTTGAAGAAGGGGACACGTGGCGTGCATCGCACGACCGGACGCTGAGGTCCAGCATCTGGTCGATCAGACCGAAGCATCCGGTCGTCCTGACTTTTGCCTAGTGAAGGGGTAATAGCTCTATTTGTTCATTGGGTTATAAATAGAAGCCATGGTCGGCCTTGGGCTGGTAGCTGAGCACACTAGAGCCTTGGTGGCTTGTGTAGTAGTGCTTGGGAGCCCTCCATCTCACATATACTTGATAGTGATCATTTGATTGTGTGAGAGAGTGATTCTAGTGCGATTACATCATGAGGTTGCATCGAGTGGCACTAGGTGATGGAGTTGCAAGCCAGTGGTGCTTGTTACTCTTGGAGGTTGCCACCTCCTAGACGGCTTGGTGGTGGTCTCCGTCGAAGCCCGCAAGAAGCTTGTGCAGTGCTCTGGAGAAGAGCTTTGTGAGGGGCATTGTGCTCGCCTCGCAGGAGCCATGAAGAGCAACTCTAGTCGAGCGTGTCATTGAGCTACACTCACTTTCAGGGTAGGTTCTTGCGGTGCCTGACGTGCGGGCTTGGCAGGTGATGCCAATTAGCCGCCAAACCACCAAGTGAGCGGTCAACACAATGGGGACGTAGCGTGTTGGCAAGCACGTGAACCTTGGGAGAAAAATCATCGTGTCAACCTTGTTCTTCCCATTGGTTTGCATCCTCGTTACACAAGCTTGTAATTACTTTCATATACATTGTGCTTGTGTAGTTGCTCTTGTAACTAGTTAGCTTGAGTAGCTTACCAGTTACCTTCTTGCTCATGTAGCATAGAAGTAGCTCCCTTGCGTGGCTAATTAGGTTTGTGTAACCTTGTTAGTCACTTTGCTTAGTTTGTGTAGCTAAGTATTTGCGCTCTCTAATTTGGCATTGGTTGCCTTGTTATTGAGCATTGCAAGTGAGCTTAGTTGGCTTTGTGCTTTTGCTTACTAGCATGTGTAGGAGCTCCCTTGTTGCTTAAAGTACTAGTGGCATAGGTTTGTGTGACCTTGCTCCTAGAATTGGTTAGATGAGCTCTAGCTAGCCCATCACCTTTGTTGCTTAATTAGTATCTTTGGAAGGTGCTAGAGAACATAGATAGAGGGGTGTAGTCTTGGCTAGACCGATAGTTCTAATTCTGCACTTGTTTTGGTTAGCCGATGTGATTAACTTTAGAAAGGACTATTCACCCCCCTCTAGTCTGCCATCTCGACCCTACACACCCCACTATTATAAGCTCTATTTTGGATACTTATTATGTTTCATTATGTTTTATGCATTTCATGTAGATTTGGTTTACAACTTAATGATGCTTCACTAAGTTAGAACTACTCACTAATTAATTAAAGCCTTTGTTTAATCAAAGGGTTTGGTAACACTTAATTGCTTACTTGCTTAGAAAACGATAGAAGTCGAGTATGAGAAAGGAACTCATGCTTGAGCGTGTAGGATGCTACACCGGGTTAATTAACAACTAAAATGAATGAGGGTTACAACTTGTCTTTTCCCTAATCTTGACTAAGGACCCAACTTAACTTGACTTATGAACATGCTGATCAATTTGGTAATTCTAGCTCAAGCAAAGGGTAGGTCACTGTGAGTGTGGGATCTCAAGTGACATAGCTCGTGGAGTAGTTAAAGACCGTACATTAGGATCTTGAGTCCAAGTATCCACCGTATAGACCACATGTCGCATATGGGGGCAGCAAGCCTAATAACTACTCATGACTAGTTTATCCATGAGACTGGCAAGAATGTGATGCTGGTTTGATGGTGGTAGCATTAAACGGGTACCAGTCGAACCTTTCATAGGATACTCGGTCTGGTTTAGGGAAAGGTTGGAAATTATGAGGCAGCCCTTATTCTAGGATCTAGAGTATTGTGGTTAGTCCCGTATTTCCATTTGGGTATAATTTGTACACCTCTGTAGAGTTTTGAAATCCTAATGTCCCTTGGGACAGACCCTTTATGGTTGTTCTTACTTTTCTATACCCATGGTAGTGTTAATGGTGAAACTTGATGATGAATTGGTTTACATATATTGATCACTCCATTGGATATTGTTTTTAACTAATGCTAATTTCTTAATTATGAATCATAGGCATGTCATCTAAGAAACGCCATATGCTTTTTGCAAATGTACAAATGCCTAATATCACCCTTGCATCCACCAAATATTTATGTGTTGGAATTAAGTCCTGCGAGTATGAAATGTACTCACGGTGTTGCTGTTAAGTTGTTTTGCAGGTGTTGTTGCCTCGGTGGATGTGAGGTAGTGCTCTATTCACCGTTGCATAGTCCTTGGATTGGGCGAATCCAAGATGAGCTACAAGTTACCTTTGATAAGTTTTTGAGCGAGTTGCCGAAGAGTTAAACTTAGAAAGGGAAATTCTAAATTTGTGTGTACTCCATAGTTTCTACATTTCTATCATAATTCCTTTAACTATGATAACCTTTGGGCATGATGTTGGGTGTTATATGCCCTGGTTTGTCACATAGGGTGTTTTGTGTTACTCAACCGTTACAAAGATCCTGAGTTATGACAGGTGCCATGATGACCGGGCCTGGCTACGACAAGGAGCACGGGTATTGGAGCAGTGGTTGACTTACATGACCAAACCATTTGTCAAACCCCATATAACCTTAATGTTGTGCCATGATAGTTCTTAACCTAATAGCTTCAATGCTTTAGCGTCAACCCTACGAGTTAAAGTAATCCTTACCTCACTAGTTAATCTTACCACTTGTTCTTGACATGCAAACTATGTTTAAACTTAAAAGGTGTTTGGTATCATGGGATCAGGAGGGAATAGTAGAAGTACCCAAGTGAGAACCGAAGCTCGTACTTAGTTCGCCCTAAATAGTAGGTATGTTATGCTATAAGAGTCAAGGAGAGCGGTTATAATCCTCTTATCTGTTCTTCCTAAGTCCTTCGAGTCGTTGCCCTTTCTACCCAAAGAAGAGTCTCATAGACCTATCCTCTAGTTTTCCCCAAAGTCTAAGAGTAGCCCCTTTATCGCTTATATATCTTGCCTCAGAAGTTTTTGGTAGAGTCTCCTTTGTATCCCGGCTTTATCTCCCAATCTTAGAGGCAGAGAAATATTAACGAGATGGCACAGACATAGTCCATGACAAGGATAATAGACCTTAAGCAACAAGCACCAACTGACTTTAGTATGTTTAACTAGGCAAGCAAGTTTAGAAGTATCAACCACCCATCTCGATGGATGGGTAACAAACAAACCAAGTATATTAACCCATGACACGACAATAACCACATGAGTTCATCACCATCAAACTAACCAACAACTAGTTTTGAATCAAGACATGATAGTTGAACATGGAAACCACCAAGATCCATGGAACGATAGCCAAGCAGAGGAGTCAACCCTGAGACCCACTAGGACATGAAGCACCATGGCCATGGCCTCAACCACAACCCCGACGAGTAGAAGGCCCTGACGAGGAAGCACCTATAAAGAGCCAATGAGCCATAGAATTAGAGAAATTGGTAGTTAAGTGAAGGAGTTGGATTATGGAGCATAGAAGCATGGCAAATGGCATCAATGAGAAACTAAAAGGAACCAAAGTGGAAAAATACCTGCAGCACTAGAGCTAGAAGCCGAGGAGGGATTATAGTACATTCCCGATGAGGGTGGCACAACCGCAAGTGGCACTGGACTATTAGGAGGAATGATCTCCAAAGGAACAGACTCTATATGATCAAAACACGATTGACTAAGAATCTAAAGATTTCACAACAAAGTAAGATGACAAACCAAATACAACATGAGAAGAAAAGGAAATTATTGGAACATACCTGGGGAATTGGGCCCTTGAATCCTGTAGGCCATCAAAGATGACTCCCGTGCTAGATAGTTCTCATCCTCAATGAATGACCAATAGACTTGATGATTGATCTCGCAAGCACCACCAAAGTTCTTGATAGTGCGAAGCACCAAAGCCATGATGCATGGCTGAAGAATCAATGGAGCGTTCACATGCCACTTACACACCAACAACTGATGCATCATCCAGTCCAACAAGTTGATCGAGTCACCGATCATCATAGCATTGATGATCTCAAAGAACGGCCAACCAACAACATTATCGTCACCTCTAGTAGAAGGAACCACCACACGCCTCAGAATCTCAAAGATTATCTTTGAAAGCCTCCTCAAGCCTCCCTATGGACCATAGATAGATGTCTCCTATTAGTGGAATCCGAACACCTCCTCCACTCTCAACACTAGAAGGTCAATGACCAACTTGCCCCGCTTCATGCCATGGTAGCTCAACTTCACAACAGCTACAAGATCCTTGAACATAGCCTTGAACCTGTGTGTGCTAGTCATCCAGATCAGCTTCTCCTTTTTAGCCCGAACCTCCAACATGGCATAGAACTGCTGGATCATTGCTTCATTCCAATCTTGCCTGAACTCAAGAATCCTTCTCTAGCCCATGACTCTAAGAAGGTCAACCATGCTGCCCATAGATGCGAAGAACTCCAGTTGAGCCCAACTCAGCCATTGTTGTTCTACATGCATTGGCTTGATGTCAACGCCACCATGGTACAGCCGAACTGGTCACTGGTGTGGATGAAGGAAGTTGGAGAATCCCTAGCCTATCCAAAGTTCCTAGACAAGGCAGCCTTGTTGAACTCAGCTAGGACCCAGCGATAGCATCCCTTGGGGATGGCTAACATGTCCATTGGAAAGACTTCTTCACCGTCATTCTCATCCAAAGAAGATGCTAGCACTGCCTTCTCAGGCCAGCGGCTAGAACCTGCACTGAACCTACAATGTCAAAAGAAAGACCAAGGATCAGCAATGCATGGATAATTGAGTGAAATCCATACTCTACACATTATGTGAGGTGAAATGGTATACTACAACAATCATATAAGTTACATAGACGATTTAAGAAAAGCCTCACAAGATTTGGATATCAATTGGATCAAAATGGAACAAAACAGCAAGTAGCAGACAACTAATGGAGTCTCCACCAAGTTTGTGGACTGTCTGATGAATTATAAACCTACAGTACCCAGATAGACAAAGAGCAACACAAGTCTATCGAAACTTTCCATCAGAGATGCTGGAACGTTTCGCAAATATGAGCAGTTGGACAGAGATAATGCAGGACATGCAAGATGAGTTTGCGGAGTGTCCATAGCATTTTGCAGACTGTCCATCAGGATCATAGATTGAACTAGTTAGAACAGATTTCAACAGAGTAGTTGTAGATTAAGCGGAATCTTCCGCCGACTCACCGAACTATCCATCACTATCGAAGCCAACACCAATAAGAATAGTAACCACAGGAAAACTTGGAACCCTTGGCTCTCCATACTCAAACTATCCTACTTCACCAAACCCTTCTTGAGAATAGTACCAGAGATGCTCTACCAAATCCCCAATATGGTTTACCCCAAACCCTAACCAAATCACAGATCAGAGCAACCCTAGATGCAACAAAAGGCTAGGGAAATAAAGCAAAGGAGGGGAGAAAGGAATCAAATGTACCCTCTAGGTGTGATGAAGGAGCATGTGGAAGCCCTAGACCATGAGCAGAATCACCCGAAGCACGTGCACAGCGAAGGCGACGACGTAGAGGGTGACAACGGCGACAGTTACTAAAAGTGGAAAGGAGATGACCCTTTTTAGTCACTATTGGCCTATTTATAGGTCATGAATCACCGGAGAGTCCGCCACCTGCGATGAACCATCTACCAATCTAGATAACTAAAACCCTAAGCTAACTATCAATCCTCCAAAGCTACTGGACCATCCATAAACATACAAGAGACACCTAGAGACATCATTCCCTTGAACCCAAAGCCCCAACCTTGGAAGGTTACAAAGGTTATAACCTAGTACCAATGAAAGAAACCTGAACTGCATCGGTCAAAGCACCCAAGCAAAGTAAGAGATAAGATGATGCTTAGAATCTTGGAGAGGAAAGAGTCATCGAGTTTCAATACTACTAGAGGTGTGATCAAGAGACGCCTAGTCATCAGAAAGTGTTAGATATATGGGACAGGGGTACCTACACTGCCTGTATATGTGATCATCACCGGGCTATCTGTCCATTAGCTATCAAGGAGGAGGCCCACAAGGGCTGACACGATCGACCAATGTGGAGATCAAGGCAAACCAAGGCGGGCATATCTAGACGATAGCTAAGATCAATCTATTGCGTATATCATGTAACAAACTAGGAACTCAATCTCTTAACCCAATCGCCCTCTCTATAACCCTACCTCTCTTACCTATATAAAGGAAGGTAGGGACCTCAGGCTCGGGATCCATCTTCCACCATTGCAATCTACTATGTGTTTACACCAAAATTTGGGAGAAGAACGCGGGAATTATAAGGCTTCCAAAATTGTACCAATCAAGGAATCAATTGCATAAGGATCGATATCAGCTGATTGAGATACGATTCTAGAATTGGATCTCTTTGGATGATGTCAACAGATTGAGCTACAGTTGGCGCTAGGAAACTACATATCAGACTCTACAAAAAGGGAAAGATTAGGATCCAAGTTATCTTAAATTAGGAATGTTTTCTTCTATGCCAAAGATTGTAACGAGTCATGCTCGAGTAGGATTCATGTTTAGGCTCCAGGTATAAATATTGGACCCCAGCTATTGTAAAGGACGCAATCAATCAAATATAGGTTGCTTACTTTTTTTGGCTCCAGCCACCCCTTAGGAGTAGGAGTAGAGTATATCTCAGCGAGTTCTTCAGCGAGCAGGGCTGCAATAGTCTGGTCGACCTACGGCTTGTATGTAAGTATTGTCATGGCTTATACTTCTGTTCGTATGGCTGCATCGATTCGGTCGACCTCCACTGTGACTCTAGTATAAGCTAGTTATCGACTCTTGTTTAGTTCAAGTACGGCTACATCGATTCGGTCGACCTCCACTGCTCGAACTAGATTAAGGTCAAGTTATCAGCTCTATCTAAGGGTGGCGTCCTTTGGATAGATTCATTAAGTTATCGATGTTGCTGTCGGTACGGGACCCACAGGATACCCCGCAAGGAAGGAAGAAGACCTAGTCCAATTAGGATTCTCCTCCTGTAATCTTAGTAGTAGTATTACTCTATAATCCTACTAGGAACCCTCATTGTAAACCGACTAGGATTCTAGCCTCCTGACTATATAAAGGAGGGTAGGGCACCTTGGATCGGGAGTTCAACAGAGCAATTGTATGACACAACACTTCATACTCAATCCAACACAAAGGCTAACACCGACTGGACATAGGGTTGTTACTCGATCTGCGATCGAGGGCCTAAACCAGGATAAATCGACTGTCTTTTGTGTTAACCATCAAGTTCCGCATACGCTGAAACCCGAACATACTACCTCAGGTGCCCCCGTGGCAGGCTATCGGTGGTCAAACATCGACAGCTGGCGCGCCAGGTAGGGGCTTTCGGCGACTTTGCATCCGAGAGCTTGATGGACCTCGACAGCATGATCTTCCCAAAAGGGATCGGTCTTCATCTTCGGTTCATGGATCTGCAAGGCAGGCGACGATGGCAAGCTCTAGGGCCATCTCCTTGAAGAATCAGATCATCATCAGGATCATCCTATTTCAACGATAACGATAGATCAGCTTGCCGAAAGATTCGCACAGCTCAATCCGACTCAGTTCTCGCAAGATCACATATCTGATTCAAACTCAAGTTCTGCTTCCGAAAGGAAGTCTTATCCGAGTTCTTTCAGAAGACCGAGTTCTTTTCTAACAAAGCTCCGGGACATGATGTCAACCTGTCAAGAATACTACTCAGAGTACGCCTAGAATACTTCAAAGAAGTCGGGTCTTCTTCCATTCAGACTCCACAACATGGCAACATCTTATCAGTCATGGCATGAAGGATCCACTTGTCCCATGCTTAGAATGCCACTGAAGGGAGCCCAGGAGGGTCTCATTTTAACCATAACATCTCAAGACTGCATCATTCACTGGCCAGATACCATTCCTAAAAATGACGACGCCTAAATAATCGATGACACAACAATAGCAATTCTACCTTACCAAGAAGGAGATTCCATCTATGACTTTGAGACCTCTACTGAGGTCATCAACAGCTCTGCTAGTACGGAAATCAACGACGATGATAGAACAACTCACGCTAGGGAAGTACTCATGATTTTCCATCCTCAATCACCATTAATCCCCCTAGAAGCACCCGATGTAAGATCTTCAGACGAATCTGAGTCCAATATATCACCATTCATCCTGGGATATGATGGTGAGACTAAGAGCCAGAGGCAAGCAAGAGAAAGAAAAAATAAATTGAAACAAGGACGACAACACCGTGCGAAATAGCGAAGAGACACATGGATCAAATACGAATCAAACCTGGCAGAGTACAATAGAAGAAAATCAGAATAAGAAATCGAAGAAGGACGAGCAGCGAATACTCCCTACGACAAGATCCGAGAAGCACTGGAAGAACTCAGGGCGACCTCACATCCCAATGAAAAACAAGAACAGCTCTGAGATTTCCTCCAATCAATAGTCTTTAAAACAAATGATGGAAAGGCAACATCTCATGAATAGGAAGATCAAAATCAAAGGAAGTCTGCTTTCGATAGACTAGGACCAAGTGGAAGTCACAATGGAGGAAGCCGAAGAAATCATAGTCAAAATAACCGAGTAGAGCAACCAAGAAAGGAAAGAAGCAGAGCACCTACTCGGACAGCCACACAAAGCTACTCTCGCTAAGACAATAGTTGGCAAGAAGGGGGCATAGAGTCAGAATATATAGAAGCCAGAACGCACGATAGATTTCCCTGTTTTGCAAACAGACTTGCTTTGATTCGACTACCTCATAAGTTCAAACCATCCAACCACTCCAAATACGATGGCAAGACCAAACCAAAGCAATGGCTCAGGATCTACTCTCAATCGATTGAATTAGCCAGAGGAGACGATGACATCAAAACCTTGTTCTTCCCCATGGCCCTAGAAACCATGCCGCTTTAGTGGTTTGACAAATTAAATCCTGGATCAATCAGAAATTGGGAAGCCTTACAAAGAGCTTTCTATGAAAATTTTGCGGGAATCATTACACATCCAATCACCCACGCAGAATTAAAAGGACTCAAGCAGAAAGGAGGTGAAAGTCTCAGAAATTAATATCGATGATTTGGTGAACTACGAGCTCAAGTACATGACACCACACAACGAGAAGTAATCGAAGCTTTCTCTCATAGAATCATGGCTAGGTGGCAATTCCAAGACTTCTGGAAAGAAAACCCAAGAAATAACAAAGAATTCAGAAGAATAGTAGAAAAGATGATTACTGCAGAAGAAAAAACAAAAGAAAGATTCCCGGAAAGAAACAACAGAGACAACCCGGACAAGTAAAATCCTCGAAGCAATAGACATCAGGAGAGAAAGCGAGGTCTAGACAACATGGTAGCGATGGCTGACAAATCAAAGAAATTTACCAAGCCCAGAAGATATGACGACATCGAGAACATGCGTTGCCCTTTGCACCCCAACGGGAGGCACACCATCGAAAATTGCTACACTTTCAACGAAATGTACACTAGAAAAGATAGCAAGGGGAATAATAAAGAAGAGAATCAGAAAAAAGAAGGAGACAACCATGATGACAAGGGATTCCAAAAATCCAGAGGGACAGTAGCAGTAATCTTTGCTAGGATTCCAGACTCCAGAAGCAAACATCAAGAAAAGTTAGCGCTACGAACAATCATGGCCGCAGAACCCGCTACACCAAGATATCTCAACTGGTCAGAGTACCCAATCAAATTCACAAGAGAAGACTAGTGGACCAGCGTGGGAAACATAGGCCATTACCCATTGGTTCTAGATCCGACCATCGCCGGCATGACTATCACAAAAGTACTAATTGATAGAGGAGCAGGACTCAATATCATCTTTTCAGAAACTCTAAGGAAGATGGGACTACAACTCGCCAGGATAATCACACCAACAAGCACACCTTTTTATGGCATAGTACTCGGCAAGGTAGCGATGCCACTTGGACAAATCACTCTACTAGTTACCTTTGGGACTCCCTCAAATTACCGTAGAGAGTTCATCAAATTTGAAGTCGCAGATTTCGATTCCTCATATCATGCAATTCTTGGGTGCCCAGCACTAGCAAAATTCATGGCAATGCCGCATTATCCGTACCTATTGCTTAAAATGCCAGGGCCTAATGGAGTTCTTTCTCTTTGGAGCGATTTAAAGCGCGCATTTGACTACGACGTACAGACGATCCAAATTGTAGAAAAGGTATAGGCAAACGATGGAAGAAAAGAAATAGCCACTATCGCCGTAGAAACAAGCCAAGAAGAACTAGAGATATTAGCTAATAGACCAAGCATCCTAGCACCACCAAAAGAAGCCAACGTGAAGCAAATCGACATGGGCACCGGTGATCCTACAAAAACAGCAACAATCAGTGCCCACCTATCGGCAAAATAGGAACTCGCGCTCACCAACTTTCTTTGGGACAACAAGGACATTTTCTCTTGGAAGCCGACAGAACATGCTAGGGGTCCCAAGAGAGTTGGCTGAGCACAGAATTGAGATCAATGAAGGCTCCAAGCCTATAAAGCAATGACTACGATGATTCTCTCCCAACAAGAAGGCAGCAATTAAAAAGGAAATTACAAAACTAATGGCAGCTAGATTCATCAGGGAAATTCTCCATCCGGATTGGCTAGCAAATCCAGTTCTAGTACAGAAGAAGAACACAAACGAGTGGCGCATGTGTGTTGACTACACATATCTCAACAAACACTGCCCAAAAGATCTGTTTAGACTACCATGCATTGATCAAATAGTTGATTCAACAGCAGGATCTACCCTATTATCTTTTCTCGATTGCTATTCCGGGTATCACCAGATCGCGTTAAAAGAAAAAGACCAAAGCAAGACATCTTTCATCACTCCGTTCGGCGCCTACTGCTACAAGACAATGTTGTTTGGACTCAAGAATGCTGGAGCCACTTACCAAAGAGCCAACCAAACATGCCTCGGTGATCAGATCGGCAAAAATGTAGAAGCATACGTGGATGACGTGGTTGTAAAAACAAAGAACCCGGATACACTGATTGAAGACTTAAAACAAACCTTCGAGAACCTAAAGAGGTGGAGGTGGAAATTGAACCCAAACAAGTGCGTATTCGGAGTTCCTTTAGGACAACTACTCGAATTCTTGGTCAGTCATCGCGGAATCGAAGCAAGCACCAAGCAAATTTGAGCAATAACAGAGATGGGACCTCCTCGAAACATCAAAGAAGTACAAAAACTAACAGGCTATATGGCGGCACTCAACCGTTTCATATCAAGACTCAGCGAAAAAGGGTTGCCTTTCTTTAAACTACTAAAGAAGACATACAAGTTCGAGTGGACAGAAGAAGCCAATGAAGCTTTCAAGAAACTTAAAGCATACCTCACCTCCTCTCCAGTCCTCACACCTCCAAAGAAAGACAAAGACATGATGCTATACATTGTAGCAACTACTATTGTAGTCAGCACGACAATAGTAGTGGAGAGAGAAGAAGGGCATGTATATAAAGTACAATACCCAGTATACTATATCAGTGAAGTGCTATCAGAATAAAAAATCCAGTATCCGCATGTACAAAAACTACTCTACACCCTACTGATCACTTCACGCAAGCTTTGTCACTATTTTGAGAGCCACAAGATTACCGTGGTGACAGATTTCCCACTATGAGACATATTACGCAACAAAGATGCAACATGACGCATATCCAAGTGGGTGGTTGAACTCGGTGCTCTCAACATCGATTTCACCCCACGGAAAGCAATTAAATCTCAAGCCCTTGCTAATTTTGTTGCCGAATGGATAGAAATTCAACAACTCGTATCAAGCGCCATCCTTGATCATTGGAAGATGTACTTTGATGGATCAATTAAGCTAGGCGGAGCGGGCGCAGGCATCCTCCTAATTTCACCAGACGGAAGACAACTAAAGTATGTCCTTCAGATATTATGGCAAGCCACCAACAACGAAGCAGAATATGAAGCTCTCATACATGGCTAAGAGAGGCTATTACACTCGGAATCAAGCGACTACTCGTATACGGCGATTCAGCAGTAGTCATAAACCAAGTCAACAAATATTGGGATTGCACCAAAGAGAACATGGGTGCCTACTGTGCTGAAATCCAAAAACTCGAAAAACACTTCCAAGGACTAGAAATTCTACATGTTCTGTGGGACTTCAACATTACAGCAGATGTTCTTGCCAAGCTTGGATCCGACAGGGTAGAAGTCCCACTTGGTGTATTCATAGAGGAGTTATTAGCTCCTTCTATCAAACAACCCGGTGAGACAACCACAGAACTCATAGCAAAAGGCAACCAGATTCTGGTGATCAACACATCATGGACACAAGTTTTTATTGATTACATCAAAGAAAATAAGTTGCCAGCAGAAAAACAGCAAGCCACACAAGTCATCCATAGAAGCAAGAATTACGTCCTAGTAGGAGACAAGCTATATAGAAGAGCCGCATCATCAGGAATACTCCTAAAATGCGTCTCATTTGAAGAAGGCAAACAAATCCTAGACGAAATACACTCAGACTGCTACAGAAATCACACCGCTTCAAGAACACTAGTCGGCAAAGCATTCCGCACTGGTTTCTACTAGCCAACCGCTTTAAAAGACGCAGAAGAACTCGTTAGAAGATGCAAAAGTTGTCAGATGTTTGCAAGACAAGCTCATGTGCCAGCCCACAACCTCATCTGCATTCCACCCGCTTAGCCTTTCTCCTGCTGGGGGCTAGATCAAGTGGGATCTCTCAAGAAAGCAAAGGGCGGTTTCGAGTACATCTTTGTAGCAATCGACAAGTTCACCAAGTGGATCGAATACAAACCACTCGCAAAATACAGCGCAGCTAAAGCGGTCGAGTTCATCCAAGATATTATGCACCACTCCGGCATGCCCAATCGAATCATCACAGATTTGGGTTCTCCCTTTACAGCTATAGAATTCAAAAATTGGGCATAGGATTGTGGTTTTAGTATAGATTACGCATCAGTCGCACATCCAGAAGCCAACAGACAGGTAGAAAGGGCCAATGGACTCATACTAGCCGGATTAAAACCAAGACTACATGAAGAATTAGTAGACTACGGATCAAAATGGATCGAAGAATTACCCAAAGTTGTATGGGGACTACGAACTCAAATAAGCAGAGCCACTGGATACTCACCTTTCTTCCTGGTATACGGATTAGAAGTTGTACTACCCACATACCTAATCTGGACATCACCAAGGATAGAACAGTACGACGAAGGAGAAGCTGAACATACCCAAAGATTAGAACTCGACAGCACAGAAGAAGTTAGAGTAAATGCTACCCTGCAATCAGCAAAATACCTCCAAGGACTAAGGCGCCACTACAACAAGAATACTCAATCTCGATCATTACAAGTCGGAGACTTAGCACTAAGAAGAATACAAAAAACCGACGGACGCCACAAACTACTCAGTCCATGGGAAGGTCCTTTTATCATCGCAAAAGTCATCGGACCAGGCACATACAAGCTCATAACTGAAGATGGAAAAGAAGTCAACAATACATGGCACATCAGTCAGCTACGAAGATTCTATGCATAAAAACAACTCAAGGGAGAATATGTATACAAGACACAAGAGATCAACATTCATGATCAACAAAGATACCGCAGTGTACCATTGTAGCACACAAATATTCATGATCAATAAAGATAATTATTTCTCGACAAACATATATGTCATGGCTCTATTCGAGTTGTCTCTTAAAAGGAAAATGGCTAAAAATACGCCTGAGCATCCCGGCCAAGAGCAAAATAGCTGAAGAAACACTTGAGCCCGCCGATGAGGGTAGCTAACAAGCTGACACCCGGAATAAAATGTAAAATGGCTGAAAAGACGCCTGAGCATCCTGGCCGAGAGCAAAATAGCTGAAAAAACGCTTGAGCCCGCCGATGAGGGTAGCTAACAAGCTAACACCTAAAATAAAATGCAAAATGGCTGAAAAGACGCCTAAGCATCCCGGCCAAGAGCAAAATAGTTGAAAAGACACTTGAGCCCGCCGATGAGGGTAGCTAATAAGCTAACACCCAAAATAAAATGCAAAATGGCTGAAAAGACGCCTAAGCATCCCGGCCGAGAGCAAAATAGTTGAAAAAAACACTTGAGCCCGCCGATGAGGGTAGCTAACAAGCTAACACCTGAAATAAAATGCAAAAATGGCTGAAAAGACGCCTGAGCATCCCGGCCGAGAGCAAAATAGTTGAAAAGACACTTGAGCCCACCGATGAGGGTAGCTAACAAGCTAACACCCGAAATAAAATTAGAAAGACTGAAACTAAGCCTGGGCATAAGACTAGAGCAATATCAAAAGCAAGACCCTCCAGCTACTTGTACCAAATACCAAGAGGCTCGGGGGCTACACTGGAGATAACCAAGAACGTAAAGATCTACATATAACGAGTTGTTTACAACTCGATAGATCAAGAAAGGTCGTCAACACAAGTTGTTTACTTAAACAGAAAAGTACTCATCCGGGGAATAAGCAGGGCATTTAGGCAAAGAAGACATCAACAAAAAGGACTTTCATTCGAAAAAGTAGTATAATGTCATATTACAAGGCACGGGCATAAAAGTCAAATACATCAAGCCTCATCATCAGGAGAAGGGAGGACGATATTAAGATTATCTACTATCCTACTAGCTAAATCTTCAACTTCAGGCTCCATCCTCTCAACAGCATCGATGTATTCCTGACTATCAGATTCCTCTGCTATCTTGGACAAAGGAACTGCTGGAGCAAGAACCCAGACTTGGGCCAGAACATTCTTGGTACACAATTGAGCGCACCTGTTCACAAACTCTTGGAAACGAGTCAGAATTCAAGGAATCAACTAAGCCCAAGATTGCCCGTCATCTGCTGGAGTTCAAAGAACATTGGCTACTGAACGAAAGGATTTCCACAATGCCTTCTAGTTTTCAGTAGCCATCGCCAACCTGCTAGACAAGTCTTCAATGGTTTTCTGGGCCTGCACAAGATCTCTATCAGCTCCATGCCTAATCAACTTAGCAAGCACAAGTTCCTCTTTGGCACGAGTAATTACCTCCTCAGCCTTGTTATGACTTGTATGAACAAGAGTTTTCATTTCTTCAACGCCCTCCAAGAGTTTCTGCTTTTCAACCCGGAGAGCTGGACGAAGCAGCAGACAACAAGTCAGCGGAAAGGAAAAGTTTCATTACAAAAACAAACAAAAATAACTCTTGATACCATTGCACTCCTTCTTCATGGCCTCCAAGTCCTTCACGGCCGCCGAGTTCTTTTGGGCCTCCTAAAGAGCAGCATCCCTCTGCTTCTCGATTTCAACAGCCCGGGCATGAAGAGATTTTTCTTTGTCCTGATGCGTTCGATGCTCAGCCTCCAGCTCAGCCTAGAGGAGATCAAGATCAGCTTTCAGGGTGCTCACTTCTGAAGACAACTTTTTCTCGTTTTCAGACGAGAAAAAGAAGCCAGTGTGATCATGAGAGAAGGACTGAGCAAAAAGATACAAAGAAGAATGAAGAATAAGGACCAAAGAAAAGCAAAACATCCAAAGCAGGAACAATGAAAAAGCTTACCTGGAGCTTTTCTCCAAAAGAAGTCACAAGGGATGACAAGTCTCCCTAGGCAGCAGTTAATTCCGATAGCCGATGAGTGGCATCGAACTGCTGCACCACATCATCGGCAAAAGGAGGACCACCGGAGGCAAGAGAAGGAGAAGGAGAGCCCGGCCGAGGTGAAGAAGGAATGACCAAAGCGACCTCCTGAGAAGCCGAGGCCAATCCCTCAGAAGGACCTGATGCAATGGCCACGGTCACCTCTGGGGTGGCCAAGTCTATAGTGGCGCCATCGCTAGAGAGCTTTGTAGCCCCCACAGCCACTTCACCAACAGTACGCTACGAGTCCTGAGGCTCGATACTCGATGGCACAGCGGAGGGATGAGAAGAAGTCGACGAAGAAGCGAGAGAAGACAAAGGACTAAAAATTGATAAAAGAAATCGCTGATGAGAACTAGGAAAAAGGAGAACAGAAGCAAAAGGATGAAGCCAGAATCTACTCACCCGGCCACCTTCTTCCTCACAAAGCCAAAAGAAGACCTCGTGGGGGGGGACCACGGCAGCAAAAATGTCCCCGCCACTTGGCGACAGAAGCAGTATAGCCGATACCGGAGCCCCGGAAGAAGCTGGGGCTGGAGCCGCAGAAGAACTCGGCACTTGAGGTGCGGAAGAGCTCGGCACCAAGGCTACCAAAGAACTCAATACCGGAGTTTCAGAAGAAGCCGGCATGGGAGCCTTAGAAGAACTCGTACCCGATGTCCGGTTACTTCAAAAAGATCAAGACTAAGAGTCAAGACAAAGAGGAGAAATTCAATGGAAGGGGAATATGAAAACAACTCACTGCCACATGATAAGGGGTACTTCATCATCCTCTTCCCCCTCGGTCTCGACCAAGGCCACCAAGGCACCCGCTGAAAAAAGAATAAAAGCACTCGGTTCAAGACAAAATAAGCCTAACAAAGGACACAGTGAAAAGACAGGACTCAATAATGGAAGACTCAGGTGAGAGAGAACAGTACTCGAAGATGGGCATATTCAAAAGAATATACCGACACAGTACAACCCGTGAACAAAAGGCATTCACACTCAACAACCACCATACAACTACATCTGACAATAGTAGACTACCAGAGAATATGCCAAAACCCTGCTTCTGAGTTCTTCCTGAACAGAACAACCCGGATATATGCCCGGGGGCTATAAAAGAAAAGGTATACGGTTCTATCAAACAACTCAGATTCAAGACCCTCCAGCTTTTTGTTCCAAATAGCAAGAGGCTCGGGGGCTACACTCAGTGAGTGCGCTTTTTTCTCCAAAAAAAGCGCACACCACTCAGAATGTTTCTTCAAGACAGATGGCGTCAGGACGATAAGACAAAAAGAACCCGAACACAGCATCAGAGCTCCTTTTCAACAAGGAAGTCGGGGAGCCTTTCAAAGAAGAATCAGGAAGATTTCAAGAAAAGACCCTCAAGCTCCTTGTGCCAAACAACAAGAGGCTCAGGGGCTACATCCAAATGGGAGTACTTTTTTTCTCCAAAAAGTACAAAAAGTACACACCACACAAAGATCTCACAAAGTACTAGACGGTTTCGCTCAAGAAAGCACTCGGACGACGCTTGTTCCTGCTCAACGAGACTTGAAGGAACAAGACGAGGCTTCCAGAACTCAACCATGAAGTGCTTAGGGGCTTGTCGGTATGGGACCCATAGGATATCCTGCAAGGAAGGAAGAAGACCTAGTCCAATTAGGCTTCTCCTCCTGTAATCTTAGTAGTAGTATTACTCTATAATCCTACTAGGAACCGTCATTGTAAACCGACTAGGATTCTGGCCTCCTGACTATATAAAGGAGGGCAGGGCACCTTGGATCGGGAGTTCAATAGAGCAATTGTACGACACAACACTTCATACTCAATCCAACGCAAAGGCTAACACCGACTGGACGTAGGGTTGTTACTCAATCTATGATCGAGGGCCTGAACTAGGATAAATCGACTATCTTTTGCGTTAACCATCAAGTTCCGCATACACTGAAACCCGAACATACTACCCTGGGTACCCCCATGGCAGGCTATCGGTGGTCAAACATCGACAGTTGCTTCATTATTTATTTAATTACAGCAATATCACTTCGCCCGATTGGGATTGATCTAGATCAGTCTTATATCCTGTTTAACCCATCGTTTGTTAATCTAAACTGATCTAATCTACATCTTAAATGATGAGTTATGTTTTATTAGTTGTTTTATATCAATCTTGATCATGCATAGTGTGTGGTTAAGGCATGTCTGGTCTTGAATAGATCTATTGGCTAATGAAAACTATTCCATGGCCCATTATGACGGCCTGTGTGATTCTACCTCACACCCCACTGTTAGCACTGTGGAATGGGGATCATTATTTGGTAGATCTGTTCCTGATAGGGCATGACCTTAACTGTGCGTTATGCCTGAATCGGCTGTTTTAGCCGATATCGAGTGCTTTCACATATGCAGTTCATGTCATGAGATCGTTGAAGTAAAGATAGGTTGAAAGATGTGTTACCCCCATTATCTTTTTATTGTATTACGGCCTGCAGGATTTTGCCTCATGCCCCACTGATATTAGTAATAAGTTAGGGTCATCAAATCTATTGTTGTTTCTACGGCCTGTATGATTCTGCCTCATGCCCCACTGGTCATAGCAATAGATGAGATCTAATATGTTCATTAGATTTATCTTTATTAAATGGTTAAATGGTGATGGGCTGCTTCTTTATATAAAAGGGATTTAGTTACTTGCAGTCATTAGCTTAGCATAAATTGATTATTGTTGACATCTTATTGCCATTAACTAATATTTGTCTAAATATTGATATTCATCCTGAATGATAACCGATTTTTCTTACACAACCCCATGAGTTTTAACTGAATTATTCTTATGAGTATGCTGGAATTGGCTATTTAGTCGATCTCTTTCCATATTGGCTCTCAGAGCCACACATTCGGGACTGTCTAACAACACCAGCATGTTCTGCCTTAAATTACTGATTAGCTTTCTCTCCTTGTTAATTAAGGGTCAAATTGACTGGCATGTCTTGGGTGGAGTACACAGGATTGACCACCCATGCGTTGAAGCTAGGTGGATCTACAGCTCAATTGAGTAGACCCTTCCAGCTTGCTCATGTGCCCTCAGCATGGGATGAAATTTTGTGCCGACACACGTTCTAGAATGCTAGGTGGGACCCCACAATCGTCATGGTGGTTTACAACAACAATGACATCCTTATGGTACATTACAAAGACCTACCTGATGGAGATAGAGATGTCATCGGCAAAGCTATAGAAGAATTTCAGAACAAGTGTTTGTTGTCCTACTCCAAAACATGTGACAATACAATTGTTCAGAAATATCCACTACCAAGAGTTCTATTGCATGGGCAGACAGATGCAGATGAAGCTAAAGACAGGCATTTCTTCATGGAAGCTATAAACAAATCTGTTCGTGATGCCATATCAAGCCATAATGAAATTTTCTTGAACACATTCCATAACACCATGAAAGAGGTGTTTCATAGGTTTCTAGTTGATCAGGTTGGACCAGCTTATTACAACATTCCACATACATCGACTCAAGGGACTAATCAAATTGGTACCAGCTGTCAAGAAGCAGCACCAACTGGTAATGATGATGTCCAGGCAATTCAGAGTTCATCTGAGCAAGCTCAAGGTGTTATTACGAATCAGACGCAGTATAATCCTAGATTGTCAGTGCAGCATGTGCAATAGCTAGTGGGGCAAGGTCAGAACCAGGTGGTTAATTTTGGCACATTAGGCCACATACCATCGTTGGTTAAAAAAATAGCACCATCAATTCAAAGGATCTGTAGAGATATAGATCCTAATGTCTATAACTAGAGACTTCAAGTAGCAAACCAGCAAAGGACCCAGCAAATAGAGATTCCATAGGGGTATCATTATGGCACAGATTATAACACCCTTCACATAATTTCGAATCCAGGGTATCAAGGCACATGGGATTTCAATCCACAGATGTGTTAGCAAGTGCAGGGAAATCCAAATTCATATGCTGATGAGTTATTGCTAAAGGTGACCGAGATGATGAAGAATCAGTTCGGTTTGAAGCCAAAAGGGCTAACCTTCTCATACAAACACCCATATCTAGAATGGTATGACTTGGTCACTCTTCCTATAAATTACAGGCTTCCAGAGTTTGCTAAGTTCACTGGCCAAGATAGCACAAGCACAATAGAACACATCAGTCGATATCTTACACAGTTGGGTGAAGCATCCGTTGAAGAGGCCCATCGAGTTTGTTTCTTCTCCTTGTCCTTGTCAAGGCTAGCCTTCACTTGGTTTTCATCACTACCAGTCAACTCCATTGCTAATTGAGCTGACCTAGAAAAGAAATTTCATACATATTTTTATACTGGGACTGGAGAAAAGAAGATTACCGATTTGACAACTATAAGGTAGAAAACTAATGAATTGGGCACTGAGTTTCTTCAGAGGTTCTGAGAGACTAGGAATTTGTGCTTCTTATTAAATTTGGCTGATGATCAACTAGCTGCTTTGGTTGTTCAAGGGATGCTACCAACATGGAAAGAAAAACTATTAGGACAAGAATTTGACAACTTGGGTCAATTGGCTCAACAAGTGGCGGCGCTCAATAGCCAATTCCAGAGTATGCATAGAGATACCCGATTCCAGAAGAGTACCACAGTGGCCGAAGCTTATAATCTATATTTAGTCGATGACGGCTATGAAGATGAAGAAGAAGAGGTTGCCATAGCTGAATGGAATTGGGGCAAAAAGATAGTAATGGTACCAAATCCTTAGGGAAGAGGAGTCGAGGAGAGCTATGACTTCGACGTCACAAAATCAGACAAGCTCTTTGATTTCTTGCTTGAGAAGGGACAGATCAAGTTGCTCGATAATCATGTTATGTTGCCCCCTGATCAGTTGAAGAATAAGAAGTTCTGCAAGTTCCATAACGCTACTTCTCATTCCACTAATGAATGTAGAAGTTTCTGGTAGCATATACAGAGGGCTATTTAGCAAGGAAGACTCAAATTTGATACGCCTTGGAAAATGAAAGTTGAAAATAATCCTGATGAGGACATCAACACCGATCATACATCCACGCCGTCCACACCGACACCTGTTGGTCCTATTACCCGTGCTCGTGCTCGAACACTTAATCATCAAGTGAGTTCCTTCTTGAGCTCTTGTCCATCCTGTTTAGATCTTGGAGACACGTGCACTCTTGTTTTGATTAGGAATCAAGGAGAAGACCGAAAGGGAAAAGGACTCGCGTAGGCTGGATTCGGACTGCAGCACACCTTCAACTTGCGACGGTCGCCACGGTTACATACGGAGTCGGATTGGGGTGATTCTGGACTTGTTGGAAAGCTAATGAAGTCTACTTTCATACGGATCTGATCTCATACTTATATCTGCTCATAAACGGCGTCAACAGCCCAAAAATCACCAAGAGGTCTATTCTGTCCAAGGTGCTGCGCCACCTTAAGTTAGCCCAATGGGCTTGTATCGTTTAGAGTCCAGTAGGGACGCGTCCTAGGGTTGGAGCACAACCCAAACTCTCTTGTGGTCGTCCTCCACATGTCATATACCCCTTAGCCGCCACCAGGAACACTTGGGTTTTTTTTTTAGATCAAGTTTAGCCTTTGCTACTTGCTTGTAGGCACGCGTGCTGATCCAGCCGCCCGTCTCCTTGTCTTCGGAACCCCACTCATCATAAGATTCAGTTTGAGGCTTTCAATTTCATCTTGCAAATTCAGTGCTTGTTTCCTTGTTCTTGCTAGTTCTTCGATTGCTTGCAGGACAGGAGCCCTAGTGGCTGGTTGTCGCGCTCCACAAGATCGTGACGGCCTTTGGAGGTGGTGTATCGGTTGCTAAGGCGCGGTCTTGGAAGGCTGTAGTCGGGCCGTGAACGTCATCTCCATCCACCAAATCGAGTGATCTCACGCCTCTCATCGAAAGATCGTCCATAAACCCTAGCGGGTTTATATCAGTTGGTAATCAGAGCAAGGTTTATCGGTGAGAGACTTGTAATTCTTCGCTGTTTTTATTTTTCCTACAGTCCAAAAAAGCCAAAAAAAATAGTAGATTAGTTTCCTACAATCCTATAGACCTTTGGGCCGTGGCTAGTGCTACCTAGTTAGGGCTTGTTGAGTCGTCGGTTGCATCGGTTGTGTCAAGTTGCTGGTCTTAGTTTTAGTCCTTTAGAGTTTCGAGTTCTTGTCACGTTCTATCACAACACGTGCTATCATATAGTCTCTCTGTTGGCCGAATCCAAGTAGGGTTTGAAGTTTGAATCGGACAAGGAATCGGCTGTTCCTCTCTGTTGGCCGAATCCAAGTAGGGTTTGAAGTTTGAATCGGACAAGGAATCGGCTGTTCCTCTCTGTTGGCCGAATCCAAGTAGGTTTTCAAGTTTGAGTCGGATCAAGGAATCGGTTATTCCTCGCTGTTGGCCAAAGTCCGAGTAGAATTGGAAGTTCCAATCGGACGAGGAATCAGTTCACCCTGTGCTACAAATATCAAACGAAGCACGCAGCAGGTATTCATATCTAAACGAGTGGCTTACTCTAGAGAGAGAGAGAGAGAGAGTGTCTTGTTCATATAATCAGTTTTGAGTGCCCCTGAAAAAAAAAATATTCAAAAAAAAAAAAGAAAAAAAAAGAGAAAGAAGCAAAAGAAAAGAAGAGAAAGGGGCTGATCTTAGAGATCTTTTTTTCGTTCACTTTGGGTGGTGTGTTGTGCTCTCCTTTGTGTCCAGGCTCGCGTCTCTAGCACGGTCTAGACTAGGACCAGCACAGTACCGCCGGTTGAACGATTATTCAGCTTGCTTTTTGTAACTAACGTGGTGCTAGTTCGTTCCTTGTTTCAGCCCACCTATAGCTCCACATATTCTACAGCTTGACAGGTCTCGTGCTGCGGCACCGATACACTTCATCCATTGCTGCAGACTTGTTGGTAGATGACCCCTCCTGTCGAGCAAGGTAAGAACTGGTAAGAACTTGTGTAACAGGTGGAGAGTGAGCGACTTGCTGTAGCTACATCCTAGTAGTTGTAGGGCTTTTATTTCTTCACTTGTCTTCTTGTTGTCTTTGTCTTTGAACCATGCCAGGGACCGACGAAGATAACCAAATTCCCCATTCGCCTCGCACAAAGGGCATCATACAACATTTTGAAAGGAAAGTGAAGTTGCACACGGAGGGACTTGATAATGACTTGCAGGTGACAAATGACAAACTTGGGCAGTTGGAGGCTACGCAGATTGTCGCAAACAACAAGCTTGCAGGTTTGGAGCAGTCCATTGCTAGTGTGGACAAAAGCCTTGCGGCTCTGCTGAGGCGTTTTGATGACCTCCACAACAATGATAAAGACCAGCATAAAGAAGAAAAGAAGGAGGAAGATCGAGAGGATGGTAGCTATGATGAAGAATACACAGGTGATACTGAACATGATGATCGAGACACTCGTGATCGACGTCGCCTACGTCACAACCGTAGAGGTATGGGTGGCCGCCGCCGACGCGAGGTACACAATAATGATGATGCTTTCAGTAAGATTAAATTTAAAATACCTCCTTTTGATGGTAAATATGACCCTGATGCATACATTACTTGGGAGATTGCTGTTGATCAAAAGTTTGCATGCCATGAATTTCCTGAGAACACACGTGTTAGGGCTGCTACTAGTGAGTTCACGGATTTTGCTTCTGTTTGGTGGATTGAATATGGCAAGAAAAATCCTAATAACATACCTAAAACTTGGGATGCGCTGAAACGAGCCATGAGAGCTAGATTTGTCCCATCTTACTATGCCCGTGATATGATAAATAAGTTGCAGCAATTGAGACAAGGTTCTAAAAGTGTAGAAGAATACTATCAGGAATTACAAACGGGTATGTTGCGTTGTAAATTAGAGGAGGATGAGGAACCTGCTATGGCTAGATTTTTAGGTGGGTTAAATCGGGAAATTCAGGATATCCTCGCTTACAAAGAATACAATAACGTAACCAAACTGTTTCATCTTGCTTGTAAAGCTGAACGGGAAGTGCAGGGACGACGTGCTAGCGCAAGGACTAATGTTTCTGTAGGGAAAGCTAGTTCATGGCAGCCACGCACGTCTACAACTCCATCTACACGTACTCCTACGCCATCATCTAGTGATAAGACTCGAGCTGCCCCCACCAATTCAGTAGCGAAGACAACGCAAAAGCCGGCTGCGAGTACTTCATCCGTGGCATCGACAGGTAGAACAAGCAACATACAATGTCATCGGTGCAAGGGATATGGCCATATGATGCGTGACTGCCCAAACAAGCGTGTTATGATTGTCAAAGATGATGGTGAGTGTTCATCCGCTAGTGATTTTGATGAAGATACACTTGCATTGCTTGCGGCTGACTATGCAGGTAGTGAGGAACACATAGAAGAACACATTAATGCAGGTGACGCGGAGCACTATGAGAGCTTGATTGTACAGCGAGTGCTTAGTGCACAAATGGAGAAGGCGGAGCAAAATCAGCGACACACTTTATTCCAAACAAAGTGTGTCATCAAGGAGCGTTCGTGCCGCATGATCATTGATGGAGGTAGCTGCAACAACTTGGCAAGTAGCGACATGGTACAGAAGCTCGCCCTCACCACCAAACCACACCCCCATCCCTACTACATCCAATGGCTGAACAACAGTGGTAAGGCAAAGGTAACGAGACTGGTGCGAATCGATTTTGCCATCGGATCATACAAAGATATTGTTGAATGTGATGTTGTGCCTATGCAAGCTTGCAATATTCTGCTAGGTAGACCATGGCAATTTGATAGAGATTCGATGCATCATGGTAGATCAAATCAATATTCGTTTCTATACCATGATCGAAAAATTGTGTTGCATCCTATGTCTCCTGAAGCTATTATGAAATCTGATGTTACTAAGGCTGCAAAAGCAAAGAGCGAGAGTGACAAATCTGTTGTTGATGACAAAGATGAGATAAAATTGAAAGGACGTTGTATGCTTGCTACAAAATCTGATATTAATGAGTTCAATGCATCCACCTCTGTTGCTTATGCTTTGGTATGCAAGGATGCTTTCATTTCATTTGAGGATATGCAACGTTCTTTGCCCCCTGCTGTTGCTAACATTTTGCAGGAGTATTCTGATGTGTTCCCCATTGAGATACCAGCGGGGCTGCCACCAATACGAGGGATTGAGCACCAAATTGATCTTATCCCTGGAGCATCTTTGCCAAACCGTGCGCCATACAGGACCAATCCGGAGGAAACGAAGGAAATTCAGCGACAAGTGCAAGAACTACTAGACAAAGGTTATGTGCGTGAGTCTCTTAGTCCTTGTGCTGTTCCAGTGATTTTAGTGCCTAAGAAAGATGGAACATGGCGCATGTGTGTTGATTGTAGGGCTATTAATAATATCACCATTCGATATCGACACCCTATTCCACGACTAGATGATATGCTTGATGAATTGAGTGGTGCTGTTGTGTTTTCAAAGGTTGATTTGCGTAGTGGGTACCACCAGATTCGTATGAAATTGGGAGATGAATGGAAAACTGCTTTCAAAACCAAGTTCGGTCTATATGAGTGGTTAGTCATGCCTTTTGGGTTAACTAATGCACCTAGTACTTTCATGAGATTAATGAACGAGGTTTTGCGTGCTTTCATTGGGAAATTTGTTGTCGTCTACTTTGATGATATACTGATTTATAGCAAATCCATAGATGAACACCTTGATCACTTACGTGCTATTTTCAATGCTCTACGTGATGCACGTTTGTTTGGTAACCTTGAGAAGTGCACTTTCTGCACCGATCGAGTATCGTTTCTTGGCTATGTTGTCACTCCACAGGGAATTGAGGTTGATAAAGCCAAGGTGGAAGCTATACAAGGATGGCCTGTACCCACGACGGTCACACAAGTGCGGAGTTTCCTAGGACTTGCTGGTTTCTATCGCCGTTTTGTGAAGGACTTCAGCACCATTGCTGCACCATTGAATGAGCTTACAAAGAAGGGAGTGCCCTTTTCTTGGGGCAAAGCACAAGAGCACGCCTTCCATGTGCTGAAAGATAAGTTAACACATGCACCTCTACTCCAACTCCCTGATTTTAATAAGACTTTCGAGCTTGAATGTGATGCGAGTGGAATTGGATTGGGTGGTGTTTTGTTACAAGAAGGAAAACCTGTTGCATACTTTAGTGAGAAATTGAGCGGGCCTATTCTTAATTATTCTACATATGATAAGGAATTATATGCTCTAGTGCGGACATTAGAAACATGGCAGCATTATTTGTGGCCCAAAGAATTTGTTATACATTCTGATCATGAATCTTTGAAGCATATTCGTAGTCAAGGAAAACTGAATCGTAGACATGCAAAATGGGTTGAATTTATTGAATCTTTTCCTTACGTTATCAAACACAAGAAAGGGAAGGATAATATCATTGCAGATGCATTGTCTAGGAGATATACTTTGCTGAATCAACTTGATTACAAGATCTTTGGGTTAGAAACAATTAAAGACCGATATGCTCATGATGCTGATTTTAAAGAAGTGCTGCTGCATTGTAAAGATGGGAAAACGTGGAACAAATTCATCCTCAATGATGGGTTTGTGTTTAGAGCTAACAAGCTATGCATTCCAGCTAGCTCCGTTCGCTTGTTGTTGCTGCAGGAAGCGCATGGAGGTGGCTTGATGGGGCATTTTGGAGCGAAGAAGACGGAGGACATTCTTGCTGGTCATTTCTTTTGGCCAAAGATGCGACGAGACATGGAGAGATTTGTTGCTCGCTGCACAACATGTCAAAAGGCTAAGTCCCGGTTGAATCCACACGGTTTGTATATGCCTCTTCCTGTTCCTAGTGCTCCTTGGGAGGATATTTCTATGGATTTTGTGTTGGGATTGCCACGGACTAGGAAAGGGCGAGATAGTGTTTTTGTGGTTGTGGATCGATTCTCTAAAATGGCACATTTCATACCATGTCATAAAACTGATGATGCTACAAATATTGCTGATTTGTTCTTTCGAGAAGTTGTTCGCTTGCATGGTGTGCCAAATACAATTGTTTCTGATCGTGATGCTAAATTTCTTAGCCATTTTTGGAGAACTTTATGGGCCAAATTGGGGACTAAGCTTTTATTTTCCACCACTTGTCACCCCCAAACTGATGGTCAAACTGAAGTTGTGAATAGAACTTTGTCTACTATGTTAAGGACTGTTTTAAAGAAGAATATTAAGATGTGGGAAGATTGTTTGCCTCATATTGAGTTTGCTTATAATCGTTTGCTGCATTCTACTACGAAGATGTGTCCCTTTGAGATTGTTTATGGCTTGTTACCACGTGCTCCTATTGATTTAATGCCATTGCCAAGTTCTGAAAAGTTGAATTTTGATGCTAAGCAACGTGCTGAATTGATGCTAAAACTACATGAAACCACTAAAGAAAACATAGAGCGCATGAATGCTAAGTACAAATTTGCTGGAGATAAAGGTAGAAGGGAATTGATTCTTGAACCTGGAGATTTGGTTTGGTTGCATTTGCGAAAGGATAGGTTTCCTGAATTAAGAAAATCTAAATTGATGCCTAGAGCGGATGGTCCTTTTAAAGTGATGCAACGAATAAATGAGAATGCATATAAGCTTGATCTTCCTGCAGATTTTGGGGTTAGTCCCACATTTAACATTGCAGATTTGAAGCCTTATTTGGGTGAGGAAGATGAGCTTGAGTCGAGGACGACTCAAATTCAAGAAAGGGAGGATGATGAGGACATCAACACCGATCATACATCCACGCCGTCCACACCGACACCTGTTGGTCCTATTACCCGTGCTCGTGCTCGAACACTTAATCATCAAGTGAGTTCCTTCTTGAGCTCTTGTCCATCCTGTTTAGATCTTGGAGACACGTGCACTCTTGTTTTGATTAGGAATCAAGGAGAAGACCGAAAGGGAAAAGGACTCGCGTAGGCTGGATTCGGACTGCAGCACACCTTCAACTTGCGACGGTCGCCACGGTTACATACGGAGTCGGATTGGGGTGATTCTGGACTTGTTGGAAAGCTAATGAAGTCTACTTTCATACGGATCTGATCTCATACTTATATCTGCTCATAAACGGCGTCAACAGCCCAAAAATCACCAAGAGGTCTATTCTGTCCAAGGTGCTGCGCCACCTTAAGTTAGCCCAATGGGCTTGTATCGTTTAGAGTCCAGTAGGGACGCGTCCTAGGGTTGGAGCACAACCCAAACTCTCTTGTGGTCGTCCTCCACATGTCATATACCCCTTAGCCGCCACCAGGAACACTTGGGTTTTTTTTTTAGATCAAGTTTAGCCTTTGCTACTTGCTTGTAGGCGCGCGTGCTGATCCAGCCGCCCGTCTCCTTGTCTTCGGAACCCCACTCATCATAAGATTCAGTTTGAGGCTTTCAATTTCATCTTGCAAATTCAGTGCTTGTTTCCTTGTTCTTGCTAGTTCTTCGATTGCTTGCAGGACAGGAGCCCTAGTGGCTGGTTGTCGCGCTCCACAAGATCGTGACGGCCTTTGGAGGTGGTGTATCGGTTGCTAAGGCGCGGTCTTGGAAGGCTGTAGTCGGGCCGTGAACGTCATCTCCATCCACCAAATCGAGTGATCTCACGCCTCTCATCGAAAGATCGTCCATAAACCCTAGCGGGTTTATATCAAATCCTTTCCTAGGAGATCAAAACATGGTCGATGCTAGGCTGCTCAAAGGAAAGACTAAGGTCCTAACATCAAGAGAAGCTAGAATAGTCGATCCCAAGAAGCAAATATCGGCTAATGAATACAGAGAAATTAGAAGACATAGCGATAAGCAAAAGAGTCGATATGAGCGGGAAAAACGTCAAAATGTAGGGTGACAAAGCCACGAGTTACATCTCAAATTCTGTTAAATAAATGACAGTAGTAGAAGGAAAAGGATTATCAACATTGGTTAGAAGAGCAAGAATACCAGCGTCAACAGGAAAAAAAGAGGATGGAAGAAAGCAAGCTGAATCACATTGAAATTGTCCTTTCTTTAGACATTGCTGGAACAAAGGTTTGAAGTTGCCTACCAGGAATAACTGTCCAGAGTGCAGCAATCAGTATTAGGAGTTTAAGCAATCTCAAGCCAACTGCTGGTCTACCATGCTCAAGATGTGTATCATCATAATAACATGGATCGATGCTTAAAAAATGGAAATATTCATAATCGGCTTGGAAAAAGAGTTGTTGATCAAAACTGGGCTGATTATGAGGAAGAAACTAATGAGAGAAAATATGTTTGGCAGGAAGGCCAATGATGTCCAGGAGCTTTGACAAAAAGCCAGAAGAGAAGGGTGCAATGCCTAAGGAATAAAGAGTTGGAATAGGCTCAGACATCCGGTAAACCACAAACATGGCATGCTAAGCAAACAACTGATGGAAAGCAACCATCGGCTAATATTCAGATGGCTTTTCTATTGCCATTAGAGTTCAGAGCTCCGATATATCAAGAAGTTTATTCGGATTTTGATGAATCGGAGTGTGAGGAGATAGTTGCCAAGTTGACGGTTATACAGTAAGAAATATTTGATAAACCAGTCAAGCATCGACACTTAAAAGCTTTATATGTGAAAGGTTTTGTTGATGGGAAGCCGATGAATAGGATGTTGGTGGATGGAGGTGCTTCTATCAATCTCATGCCTTACACCACTTTTCATAAACTTGCCAAGGGACCAGGAGACCTAATTGAGACCGACATGATGCTGAAAGACTTTGGGGGTAATGCGTCTAAGACCCAGGGGGCAATGAACATCGAACTAACAATCAAGAGTAAGACTCTGCTCACCACATTCTTCGTCATCGATGGAAAAGGGTCATACAGTTTGCTCCTTGGTCATGATTGGATTCATGCGAACTATTGTGTACCATCGACCATGAATCAATGTTTGATTCAATGGCATGGAGATGATGTTGAACTGGTTTGCGCTGATGAGTCTGTAAGTATCGCAATAGCCAATCCGGTCTTTTGGGAAATAGGAGACTTCGAATGTTTTTCTAGCAAGTTATGGGAAGGAGGCTTCATTAAAATTAGCAATGAAAGCCAACAGCCGATGCAAGCAATCGGCTCTAAGAGTTTGTTTTAGTAAATAGTCATGGCTTCATGTTGGCCATTGGATTAAGGAAGAATAAGCATTGAGATGGAATTAGGCCGACGTATGTGAACATTGAGTTGAATCATAAGTGCAATTCAGAGTTGATAAATCTATTAAAGGAAGTTTTGTTTCACTTAATGAGATGCTTGGCCTAGATTGATCGATCATTTAACCTTTGGTCTAAAAAGTTCTGGTGCAACCTATCAATAGCGATCGACGAAAAATATTTAAAGGGATGTTATCCTAGCATTTGATCAACACTTGATAGCCGATTCATTTAGTCATCGGCTCTAATAGCCGGTACCAGAAGATATCGCCTCTAGTTCAAAAAATAAAGATCTTTGAGTATATAAAAGCCGATACGATATGTATCGCCTCCAAAGCAAAAATAAAAACAAAGACATTCATGAAACATACAGGGACATTGCACTGAGATATGTTCATGGAAGAGCAAGAGGCTTTGTTCATTGATTCACCCTAAGTACAAACTAATCAAAGTCCTTGTTCACCACATCCTGAGTAGATGTAATGTCCACAACGGCCTTCGCTGCAACGATGAATTCTTTGAGCAGGTCCTCATGTTCCTCAGGGCCATCGCCCATCGAGAAGCCAGTCTCCATGGCATGGAGCTCATACCCAGTCTAGACTTGCACCGTGGTCAGCGCCACCGACGCACCATGACGAACGCCGTGGAGGGCAATTTCCTGAATGTGGGCCAGAATATCTTGGAGGTGAGCATTGATGAGGGGACCCCGAGCATTGACGACGTCCGCGGCCACGTTCGCCGCTAGTTGGAGGGACTCCAACTGCACTATCAGGGCTGATGATCACAGAAAATAGAAAAACTATCAAGATAAACGCAGTGGAAATCAGAATAGAAGCATTCATGGAGCTCATCTTACCCACCACCATGGTGTTAGACTTAGCTAGCCACGTTCAAACAGCACTGGCCTCCTCCTCGGCCGCATGAAGGGCTGCCTAGAAGACCCCAAGATGGATTTGAAGCTGGCCATTTTTCTGAGTCACCTCGGAATAGTGATCCTAGGCTGCCCTCCACTCTCAGAAGAAGCATCAGGCATTGTCACTGTTGTACAAGTCAGAAGAATCCAACGACAAGGCCAGCGTGGAAGATGCAGCGTTAGAGGGCTCGCTGGCCCTGGCGAGAGGATGAAGACTATCATTCACAACAAACCTATGGGCGAGTTAGAATAGTTCATGATCATGAATAGAAGATGTCAATCTCACCTCATGCGTTGGAGGCACTGGTTCACCGGCATATTCTCCTCTGGGATCTCCTCTGCCGCACGCTTGCCGCGGTTATCCTCACCAACCATGAAATTGATTGGATCTACAGGAAGGGAGGAAGGCCGCTATGGAGTTTTGCAAAGGCGGAGAAGTGCAAGGAAATAGGAGTGACTACAAGTGTAGATGTGTTCAAGGCCAAAACCCTCGGCTAGTATTTGAAGCCACAGAGAGAAAAGGTGGATGCCTTGGGAAGTGCAAACGGCAACCGCAATTAATGGAAGGCAAAGCGCCACCTCACTAATGTCGAAGAGAATACAACGTTGGGCAACCGAGGGCAGAAAATCGAAGGGTTCTCTTAATAAAGGCCATGTTTTCAGACTTAATTGGATTAGGATTGGAAGTCTGGAATCAGCTATTTTCAAAATCAGCTCTTTAGCCAAAGAAAGAAATACAACGAGATAGCGAAAAATATGGTTATCATTAATTCTACACAAGATACATGTTAACATGCAAATTATAAGGCTAGAACATCCTGGATTGCTTTTAGTATTTCTAGCCGGATAGCATCGACTTCTGCAATCTATTGCTTGTCTCCTTTGGCTGATCCAGGAATATCCTCAAGTCTACTACGGATGACCCTGCCTTCTCTGACCTTGGCCAATAGTTCTTATTTCTTCTAATTAATGGCATCAGGTATTTGAGCCAAGTTGGACATGTGGTAATCAATGGCGGCTTTCACCTTCTCTAGTTCCTTCTCAAGTTCTGCATGCCTAATTTCCAGTTGAGTTAGCTCTAGATCAATCCTAAAGGAGGAGTTCTTCAAATCATCCATCAGTTGTGTCAGCTCTTTGACCTCCTACATGTTGGCGTTCCTCTTGGCCAATAAAGTTTCACGATCAGACAGATTCCTCTAAGCCTTTTTCACCTTTAGGACCTGATCTTCAAAAATAGACAAAGAAGACGAGACTCTGGAAAGAGCTAGGGATGAATTACTCTTAATAGTCGAGGAGACTCTCTGCATTGAATCAGTGTCTTGGACCAAGTCAGCTATGTTATTCTCAAACATTGGCAATATGTCCCTTAGCTGATTCTTGGTCTCTTCTAGCAAAGCCTCCTTGGAGGAGATGGCTGACGAACTGATTTCATCTTCATCTAGATACTCCTCAAGTTTGAAAGAATAGCTTAGGGGTGGAAGAACAAGTGCCTACACTTAGGAGAATCTTGATTAGAAGGATTGGATCAGCTTATGATGAAATGGATGGCGAAATAGATACAATACCTTTTCTGTGATAACCTCTACCTAGTGATGAGTACAGGCCCGATCTTCCGAGAGGTAGCCGGTAAGTTCGATTTGTGGAGATCTCGACGTTGGCGATCCGGCTTCAAATCAGACACGATTCGAACCCTGCAACCGTTACACCACCGCTCCGTTGGTTATCAACCAAGCACAACTTGATTGACCTCGCCAAGAAGGCTTTTCCTGCAAGCGAATCGAAGAGCACAAGCAAGAAGGTAAAACACGCAATCTGAAATTGCAAATATGAATGACGCGAATATCAATAGAGGGTTCAAGAACTCGGTTCCAAAGGACTAATCGACACAGTGGAGGAGATCAAGAACGGGGGCCCTGGATCACTGTAAAAGGATTTGTCACCACAGTTACAATGAACTGATTCAGTTTCTCGAGGGAAAACTAAACTCTAAACAAAACCCAATTGTGTAGCAGCGGCGGCGGCTGTGTTTATAGTCTAAGACTCGACCTAGGGTTGGGGACGGCCTAGGGGTTGGGCGCCCACAACTTGGGCTTAAGGCCCGACACGATACATGGCCAAGTTGGCCCAAATAGGTGACGCAGCACCTTGCCGTGGTCACACAGAATGATCCACGGACCTTCTGGAGCTGGGACCAGATCCAAAACGACGGCATCGTCGTCCCCTTTCCAACGCATCCAAGAACGGCCCGTTTCGATGTCGTATGAGGAAGTTATGACCGAAACAGTAACGACGTGTCTGCTGAATCCGAGGACGACGTGGCAGCTGAGTTGGAAACGAATTGCAACTTGGGGAAGACCATGGCGTCGGTGTGTCCAGCGTGGCGATGTCCTCATCATCCTCCCCTTCTCGAATTGGAGTCGTCCTCGACTCCATCTTGGCGATGTCCTCATTATCCCCTCCTTGTAGAATTGGAGTCGTCCTCGACTCCATCCCATCATCAGCGAACTCCTGCAAAAGGTTAGTGACAGCAGGCAATGCACCAGACATAAAAGGTTGACAAAACATAGTATAACATGGTGCATCAGGATTATCACATAACTCAGCAGTAGCAGGAGTTGTAGCAAGAAAAGCACCTCCTTTTAACTTAATCCCATTATTTTTAGCAATGTCTGTTGGAGGTTTATTTTTGATCTCATTAGCATGTTTAATAATATCCGTAGGAGACAAAGGCAGCAATGTAATTTTCTTGTCCTTATGTATGATAGTGTATGTATTAGTTCTACCATGGTGTAAGGCATCATTATCAAATTCCCATGGGCGACCTAACAAAATGGAACAAGCTTGCATAGGGACAACATCAAAATCAGCAGTATCATGATAAGAGCCTGTGAAAAAGCTAATGCGTGCTGATTTAGTTACCTTAGTCTTACCACTATTATTGAACCATTGAAGTTTATATGGATACGAATGTTGTCGTGTGGTCAAGCCAAGCTTGTCAACCAAATCTGAACTCACCAAGTTGTTGCAACTCCCGCTATCAATGATAGTGAGAACACGACAACCCTGCACAATGAGATACATGTGGAACAAATTGTGGCGTTGGATCTTCATCTCTTCTTCATGACCCACACGTGTACTCAACACACGCTGCACAAGAAGGCTAGGGTAGTCCGCGGCAGCAGCCACAGAGTCAATGGTGATGGCCTCCTTGTCATGATCGCCCTCGATGGGATCTGCATCAATGTTAGCAGCAAGGGCTAAATCATCTTCAACATCACTAGCACTTACATATCCATCCTCGGTAGCAATGAAAGCGCGACGACTGGGGCATTCCTTCATGACATGTCCCATGCCTTTGCATCGGTGGCAAATGATTTTAGAGCTGGACGAGGAGGAGCTAGTAGAAGCACCCGGAGTGCCACCTTTCTTCAGCTGTGGAAACTGCACATTAGACAATTTACTTACCCCGGAAGAAAATGGAGGTGTAGATGGCTGTGGTGCAACAGGAAGCTTGGGCGTCTCCGGCTCGGAACGCTGCTGAAAATTCCTCCCATTGTTAGACCTGAGAGGCTGGTGTTGTTTGCGTCCCTGTACTTCTCGTTCGGCCTTAATAGCAAGATGATACAATTGGGAAAAATTGCGCCATTCTTTGTAATCAAGTATGTTCTGTATATCATGGTTTAAACCACCAAAAAATCTAGCACTAGCATCATCATCATCTTCATTTATACCACAACGTGCTAAACCAATAAGCAATTCTTGATAGTATGCTTCTACTCCTTTATCACCTTGTTTTAAAGTTTGTAGTTTCAAACGTAAATCACGTTGGTAATAAGGAGGAACAAAACGAGATTTCATACGTTGCTTTAAAACATTCCAAGTTTGAGGCACAGCAGCAGCATTATTGGCATTGCAAAGATCACTCCACCAGAACAAAGCAAAATTAGTAAACTCACTGGTAGCAAGTCTAACTCTATGCTCAGCAGGAACATTATGAGAATCAAATTTTTGTTGAACAGCAAGCTCCCAATCTAAATATGCCTCTGGATCAACATTACCAGCAAAAGGTGGTAGACTAAATTTAATTTTAGCAAAAGGATCATTATTACCATGATTATTACCTGCCATACCGCGACGATTGAAGTTGAGGCGGCGACGGGCACCACCGTCAGCATACGCATCTTCATCACCAGCATCTTCATCATCAGCACGATAAGGTGGAGGGCGTTGCTCAAGCTGTTCAATGCGGGTGACCAGATTGTTCACGTTGCGCGTCAGCTCGGTCATAAGATTGCGTTGTTCAGTCATGAACGTTGCAAGCTCGCCCTTGGACACGCACTCATTGAAGTCCGTCGGAGTTCCTGCCATGGTTAGAAGATAGAAAAAGACAACACCAAAGTATTATCCCTATCAACTAAAAGGAAACAAGTGGTGGTGGTGAAAGTGGAATGCAAAATCACAAGCGGCTTACCACCGTCTTGCCTGTATTCTTACCAACGCCAAACAGGAGCAAAACCAAAGTGGCGAAGCAATCTGTTGTTGAGCGTGGGTAACAGTTGCAAGATGAACCTGTGCTGACAGAAGAATATGTGGAGCTATGGGTAGGCACACAATATGACAGCAAGGATTAGCAATTAACGAGTGCAGAGTAGCGATTGTTCAATCTGGATCCAAAGTACAAATCACAGTTGCTGGCTAAGACGTGTCGAGACGTAGCGCAACAAGGTGAAAACAAAGAACGATCGAAAGAACTCACAGAACAAGCAAATAGCCCGGATTTCTCCTTTTTCCTGAATTTTTCCCGGATTTTCCCAAAAGGCACTAGTAGGAAACAAACTTTTTTTTACTATTTTTTTTATACTTTTCTCTGAACAAGGATCACAAAAGATGCAACCACAAAAATTGGCACCTACAACTGAGGTGGGATGTGGTCTACAGAAATTCAGCACGTTCTCTGAAAAGCGTGCAAAAACTTTGACAATTTTTTTTCTATATTTTCCCGAATTTTTTTGGCAATTCTGATGAAACCAAACAGGGCGAAGCCAAGTTTGGGTCGGGTCCAAATGGTGTCAAGAAGCTGCACAAAAAATTTCAGATTTTTCTGATAAACGAGCGAAAAGTTATGCCTGTTTTACCGAAGGTATCTCAAGGTATGTTTTCCGGGAGGCACAACACGGCGGCGGCAGTTAGGGCAAAGCGTCCCTAAACTCTAACACCGATCACAGCAGTAGGTATTCGCCTGATGATGTAAGGAGGGCTGCGATGCAGGCAAAATAAGAGCGGCTGGCAACCTATCTAGGGTTTGCGCGGCGGCGAGAAGTTACACAAGGCGGCTAGCGGGGCAAGTCGAGTAATGTGGTGGCTTCGACTTGTTGTTTGGGAACGGTGGATGGGATAGCGGCGGAAAACAAAATCACAGCAACGGGCGATTGAACTACGACCACGAACACAATCCTAAACCAGCAACAAGACTCGACCACGGACACAAACTCAACAACACGAATCTGAAACGAAATTGCAAAGGCACAAAGGGCGATAGGACAGCGGAAATTGAAATATTTTTGGGCTTTTTGTGGACTCTAGGTAATGAACAAATATGAATCTAAGGCAAACGAGATTATACCTCACGGTAAACCTGAAATATCTGATACCAATTGATGAGTACAGGCCCGATCTTCCGAGAGGTAGCCGGTAAGTTCGATTTGTGGAGATCTCGACGTTGGCGATCCGGCTTCAAATCAGACACGATTCGAACCCTGCAACCGTTACACCACCGCTCCGTTGGTTATCAACCAAGCACAACTTGATTGACCTCGCCAAGAAGGCTTTTCCTGCAAGCGAATCGAAGAGCACAAGCAAGAAGGTAAAACACGCAATCTGAAATTGCAAATATGAATGACGCGAATATCAATAGAGGGTTCAAGAACTCGGTTCCAAAGGACTAATCGACACAGTGGAGGAGATCAAGAACGGGGGCCCTGGATCACTGTAAAAGGATTTGTCACCACAGTTACAATGAACGATTCAGTTTCTCGAGGGAAAACTAAACTCTAAACAAAACCCAATTGTGTAGCAGCGGCGGCGGCTGTGTTTATAGTCTAAGACTCGACCTAGGGTTGGGGACGGCCAGGGGTTGGGCGCCCACAACTTGGGCTTAAGGCCCGACACGATACATGGCCAAGTTGGCCCAAATAGGTGACGCAGCACCTTGCCGTGGTCACACAGAATGATGCCACGGACCTTCTGGAGCTGGGACCAGATCCAAAACGACGGCATCGTCGTCCCCTTTCCAACGCATCCAAGAACGGCCCGTTTCGATGTCGTATGAGGAAGTTATGACCGAAACAGTAACGACGTGTCTGCTGAATCCGAGGACGACGTGGCAGCTGAGTTGGAAACGAATTGCAACTTGGGGAAGACCATGGCGTCGGTGTGTCCAGCGTGGCGATGTCCTCATCACCTAGAGAGGAGGAATAACTGATGATGTACCAGTGATGTCTGGTTGAATCAGCTCTGATCTCTCAATGTTGACATCTGTAAACCTCAGGGAGGATTTTTAGTTCATGTTTGTTGTAGAGAAATGAGCTAAGCATATGACTTTCTTACCATCAGTTGTGTGCTGAACTGGAGAATCAATAGTTTGGATATCAGCAACAATAGGCTAAATCAAACGTCTGGGATAGTAGCTCCACACCTAGGGTGGATTGGGACGCAATGGTTGATAACTATGAAAAGGGGGATCAGAAGTTGAACATCAGTTCGAGGAGAATATGGATTGTTTACCTGAGCAGCTGATGGTCTCGTTCTATGAAGTCTTTTCCTAGTAATAGCTTTCTGAGTTGTCCCTTGGACCGCCTTGCGCTTTGAAGATTGGTATGTCACGGTCATGGGGGCAGCATGAGTTTTCATCAATTTCTTCAGTGAAGGTGTGGCCGATCCTATTCTTGAGACTGGGCATGGTGGTTGATATCTATAGGATGACCTTTTCTATCTAAGCTTGGAGGATCAAATTCAATATTCTGAAAGGGTCGGTTAGAACAGTTGGTAGGAGAATTCACCAAGTAATTTCTCTAAAAAGGGAATAAAAAGTTACCTCACTATCAGAAGCAAATTCCCTGTCTAGAGCTATGCACAAAGGATGAACCAACCCACAGAAGAGGTGGGAGCACCATTCTTGCCACCAGGAATCAAAAAGAGTGGAAGATAAGATAGCCCTGATCCAGTCATGAAAGCAAAGGGAAGGAAGATCTAATCCCAATTGAAAGACTCTGGAGGCTTCCATCACCTCACTGATATCTTCCTGTGGCTTCAGTGTGTTCTTGAAGAATAGTTGAGGAGGCAATTGACCGAGGCCAAATTGACGAGCCACAAGTGAATGGTTGTAAAACTCATAAGTTGGAAGGTTGCCTAGGATGAAGGAACCTGTAGCCATTTTGCCACGGCCATGACGAAATTCAGCTGGAAGGATGCAGAAGGAATTGAAGATTGCGGCCGCCGTCTCATCCGAGTAGCCTGATTCAAATCAGAATTTGAATGAAAAGATCAACTCATTGTTTTCATCCTCATCGTATGACTGCTAAGTCAGGGCATCTGCATCAAACCCTCTATAATTTTTTTGAAGAGATGGCCAACATCGACATCAATTACTATGGTCGATGCACCTTCGCCGTAGCTCGTGCACTGGCGGGTTCTTCCTTCTTCACCCTTATATTCCTCATCAAAGTTGGAGGAAGGAAAGATGAGGTTTCTGAGATCAAGCCTTACAATCTTGTGCATATACAGGTTTAACTATAGCTGTATCAACCACCAAGGGCCACTGATAGTATGCACTAGTTCATTCTTCAATAATTGGACAGTTACCTAATACATCAGATGATAAGCAGCCCCTAGCAGATACTTTCTAAGGGGGACTTCCTTGCCTACTGCCAGATGCTCTGCCATAAGCTTATGGTTGTAAGTTGGACCACAAGATGACCCATAGAAAATGAATCTCTCCAACCACATATTAAAAAGAGCTACATATTCCCTCTCAGAGACAGTTGATTCGTCTCCAATATGGTTCATAATATAAATTGCCCATCCTAAGCAATCTGATATTTTGGCTAATCTCTTAGAACCAGCGATCAAGTATTCATAAGGCTGCATTGATCCAGTTATTCTAAGGCCAGTCAACATGTAAACATTGGTCAGGGTAATGGTCATCGGGCCATGACCGAAAACGAAGGCGTTCAGGGCATTGGACCAGAAATAAGATGCGAAAATCAAGAGTGAATCATTCCTCTCCATCCTAGACAATGAGAGTGTTAAACATTGATTCAAATCATACACCTCCCAATCTCTATCCTTTTTCTCGGATACCCTACAAAACCAATCTCTCCACCCCTTGGGCATTTTAGGCCAGTTTCTGAAGGGGGTTTTGATTGTCTAGGAGGACAAATCTACCATAGATTGTTTGAAGGGGATTTGGTTGGTCTCTTGGTGGATAAAATCAGATGGGTCAGAGTCACCCATAGGCCCAAGAAAATAGACATTAGAAGCAACAGCCGATGGAATCAAGACTTTGTTCCTCATTTCCAAGAAATCAGATGAAATAAATTTAAGAAGAAAGGAAATACAGGGTAGCAGCCAATACTTGGGGAATAGAAGCTTGGAGGCATACCTTAGGGACATGGTCGCTAGTCGCCATTAAAGCCGAAGTAGATTTGAATCTGACGAAGAACGCTTGAATAATGGCTTGATAAAATAGAGGATTTGCTAGGGTTTGAGGCCTTGGCGATGACAGCGTCGGATATTAAGATTTGCTCAAGAAAAAGGGAAAAGGCAAAAAGGCCGATGGAGTTGGAAGAGGTACTGTTGGGATATTATATAAAACTCAAGCTAGGAAGTCAGGAATCATACGTATATCTCAAAATAGAACAGTTGCGGTGTGGTAAATGGATTAATAGGGATTTTGGAATAAAATCAGTTTTATCCCAAAATTGGGGGGCATGTGTTTACACCAAAATTTGGGAGAAGAACACGGGAATTCGAAGGCTTTCAAAATTGTGCCCATCAAGGAATCAATTGCATAAGGATCAATATCAGCTGATTCAGATATGATTCTAGAATCAGATCTCTTTAGATGATGTCAGGAGATAGCGATGATGAGCTACGGTTGGCGCCAGGAAACTACATATCGGACTCTACAAAAAGGGAAAGATTAGGGTCCAAGTTATCTTAAATTAGGAATGTTTTCTTCTATGCCAAAGATTGTAACGAGTTGTGCTCGAGTAGGATTCATGTTTAGGCTTCAGGTATAAATATTGGGCCCTAGGTATTGTAAAGGACACAATCAATCAAATATAAGTTCCTTACTTTTTTTTGGCTCTGGCCACCCCTTAGGAGTAGGAGTAGAGTAGATCATAGTGAGTTCTTTAGCGAGCAGGGCTGCATCGGTAAGTACCATCATGGCTTATACTTCTGTTCGTACGGCTGTATCGATCCGGTCGACCTCCACTGCAACTCTGGTATAAGCTAGGTATCGACTCTTGTTTAGTTCAAGTACGACTGCATCGATCCGGTTGACCTCCATTGCTTGAACTAGATTAAGGTCAAGTTATCGGCTCTATCTAAGGGTGGTATCCTTTGGATAGATTCATTAAGTTACCGATATTGCTTATTGCTTTCATTATTTATTTAATTACAGCAATATCACTTCGCCCAATTGGGATTGATCTAGATCGGCCTTATATCCTTTTTAACCCATCATTTGTTAATCAAAACAAATCTAATATGCATCTTAAACAATGAGTTATGTTTTATCAGCTATTTTATATCAATCTTGATCATGCATAGTGTGTGGTTAAGGCATGTCTGGTCTTGAATAGATCTATTGTCTAACAAAAACCGTTCCATGGCCTGTTATCATGGCCTGTGTGATTCTGCCTCACACCCCACTGTTAGCACTGTGGAATGGGGATCGTTATTTGGTAGATCTATTCCTGATAGGGTATGACCTTAACTGTGCGCTATACCTGAATCGGCTGTTTTAGCCGATATCGAGTGCTTTCACATATGCAGCTTACGTCACGAGACCATTGAAGTAAAGATAGGTTGAAAGATGTATTAGCCCCATAATCTTATTATTGTATTATGGCATGCATGATTTGCCTCATGCCGCACTGATATTAGTAATAAGTTAGGGTCGTTAAATCTATTATTGTTTCTACGGCCTGCATGATTCTACCTCATGCCCCACTGGTCATAGCGATATATGAGATCTAATATGTTCATTAGATTTATCCTTATTAAATGGTTAAATGGTGATGGACTACTTCTTTATATAAAAGGAATTCAGTTACTTGTAGTCATTGGCTTAGCATAAACTGATTATTGTTGACATCTTATTGCCATTAACTAATATTTGTCTAAATAATGATATTCATCCTGAATGATAACCAATTTTTCTTACACAACCCCATGAGTTTTAACTGATTTATTCTTATGAGTATGCTGGAATCAGCTATTTAGTCGATCTGCTTCCATATCGGCTCTCAAAGCCACATATTCGGGACTGTCTAGCAACACCGGCATGTTCCGCCTTAAATTACTGATTAGATTTCTCTCCTTGTCAATTATAGGGTCAAATTGACTAGCACGTCTCAGGAGGAGTACGTAGGATCGACCACCCCTGCGTTGAAGCTAGGCGGATCTACAGCTCCATCGAGCAGACCCTTCTAGCTTGCTCGTGTGCCCTCGGCATAGGATGAAATTTCATGTCGACACTATGTAGCTAGGAGCAACAGCCCCTGTAATTGAGCATACGAATACAAGAGCAGTCACACCACTGGAGTAGGGATTAGTGCGCACCGTGCCCCGAACCAGGATAAATCTCTATATCTCATGTGCTACCATCCGAGGTTTAGAGGTTTTCTAGACCTATGTGACAAGGTCTTCTTCTTAATGCAATGCCTGGGGGTGGTCATACCCTCGCAGGTCCAGTTTTTTTACCATCCGATTCCATCTACATGATCACGTTGCTGGATATTGCCAGAGCAAAACAATCTGATAGTTGGCGTGCCAGGCTGTAACACCCTAAAATTAGCTACTTTCTAAAAGGAGAAATAATTTCTGTTAATTATTTTGTGCTCATAAAAACATAGGTAAAAGAAAATTTTATTTAAATTAAAATCCAACATAAGGGTAGAAACATGTTTGCGCATACATGCCGCTACATTGGTACTTTTGTGATAAGTGGTTTGGAAAATAAATTCAAACCTCAATCTTTAAAATATTATTTTCAAGTAGTGGTTTAAAAAGAATTTGAAAACTTGCAAAAACAAAAGTTAGATAAGATGCTTTGTTTTCAAAATCCAAAGGCTTGGAAAAGGTTTTAAGACGCATTAGAACAATGCCTCTCTTTTCAGGAATCTTTGCAACCTTTTTTTTTGGGATTAAATTCCTATTTTTTGGAGCCTTATCTTTTTTCTCGATCTATCTAAAAGTCTTTTATGGGAGCTAAAACCACTTTGGTTGTGTTCCTTATCCTTCCATCTATCCCTAGGAATTTTTATGCAATTTTTCGGAGCTCAGAGATATTTTTCGGAGCCTAAATAGTAATTTCTGATTTTCTGTAAATATTTTAATTCCGAAAATCAATAATTCCTAAAATATCTCCACTTTCCAAAATCTCCAAAAGCTACGTGTATATATATATATATATATATATATTGACGTAGCCCTCGACGCGAGGATTCCATAAGTACAACCCGTTTTTCAAGCCGCCACTCGTAGCCCCGTAGATCGGACGCCGAAGTTCTGCATCTCATTTTCGGCGAACCTTCGGCGAGGTTTGCCTGCCATCTCCGGCGTCCCCTATAGAAACTGTCACTACTGAGAGGTAGATCTTGTCATCCTCTACACAGGCACATCCTTCGTTTCACGAATCTATGCCCGTTTCATTGTTTCCCCATCCCTTCTCTTTTTTCTCCGACGAACTCACCATGCAAGCCCTTTCTTCTTGTTTGCAACAGCTCTGGCCAGCCCTTCCTCTCAGGTTCCGCGCCCCTAGCCTGTGGCCTTGTGCCACACCCGACCTCACCATCACCGCTGACCCATGTGGCCCGTGTGCGTTGCGCCCCGGCCCCATGTCCTCCGCGCACGAGCGGCAGGCATGGCCACCGCTTGCTGCCTATTTGGCCTGGCTAGCCGCCGCTGCTGCCTTGTGGCGCGCGTGTGCAGCTACCAGCCCCCATGGCTAAGGCCCCTGCCTCGCATTGAGTCCCCCTCCGCGAGCAGCAGCAACAACCTGCCATGGCCAAAGCAAGGTAGAAGATGATGATATTTACGAAATTGCCACTACTTCTTTTAATCCCCACCGTTTAATCGTTTTAGCTCCATTTCAGTTCATTCTAGTCGTGTTAGTTTCATGTCAACAAGATCTATGCAATAGAGTTACTAGTTTATGTGTCACATGTTTATGAATTTATTTTATTAAAATATTAATTGTGTTATAATTAATTAATCGTTGTTTAAGAAAAAATGATTTAGGTTTTTATTTCGATTCGATTGCGTGAGTTTCATTGCAATGTGTGATACGTGTTAGCAGCATCATCCAATATAACAAATGTTTCCGAATTTTAATATAAGGTATTAATTTAATTTGTATTTATTCAATAGCTTTTAATTAAAAGCAACTACTTAGGGTTAACTTCGTTCTTGTCGTGTTAAATCGTGCCAATGTAAGGTACGCATTAGTGCAATGTTTTTCATGTCACATGTTTTTACATATGTAGCTAAATATTGAAATGATTAAATATGCATGCAAATAATTTTATAATTAAGTAATATATGTTTCATATCTCGGCAATTCATGTATAATACTAATATGATTAATTGTTGATATTAATATGCTTTTTCAATTATAAGATTGGTTAGTTTAAACCCATTGTATATATGGTAAACTTGTATAGGTGCTCTCACATGTCAACTTGTATTTGCAAGTTAAAATTGAATTAGCATAAATGGTATCGAGATATTTATAAATAAAATTTGATTCGTTAAACATGTTGCATATGTGATAAACTCGTTTAGTTGCTTTCACATATACTTTATTTTGCAAAGATGTAGCTTAACTTGATTAAATTATATGACATTGTTTAAGAATAAAACATGGGTAGTTTCAATTCGGGCTCCGGGTTAAATTATGTTTTAACTAATCCAAATTAATAACACCTTCACATGGTTTTTCTTAGTTAAAATAAATCAAGCATTTAGGCTTTCCTTTTATAATATAGAACTTCGATAGTCGTTTCTTTTTAATGATAGTTCCGTTATCGATGATTCTTGCGTTCCTGTGATTGTAGCGACGATCCCTCTCTTTTAGTATATTGTTTTAAAGCTTTTGGTTATGATTGGTGTATTGTTCTTAGCTGTCTTTGCTTTGTCTGTATGTCTCTTTGTGCTTGGTGTTTGTTACGAGTAGAAGTGAACCATACGTAAGCGTTGGAGACCAGAAGTTGAGTGCCAAAAGCTGTAATATTGAAAGATGAAGTCTAAAGATTCTCTAAGCAATTTATTTTGGGCGAAAAGCAAGTTTAAGGCAAGTATAATATGAGGCTCCTTGTTACCTATTCACTTTAATGCAATCTCAATTCATATGCATATGTTAATGAACCGCCTAGAGTCTATTTACCTTGATATTAATTATCATGTCCTTGATTTACCTATGAGTTTTGCATGTGGGTAGTGTGCATAGTTTGCTCCAACTAATATTGACTAAAGAATATAATTAAAGATATATGCAACATGGTATTAAAAGATGCTTTTTAGCAACATGGACAGGAGGGGGCTAGAGCATTGGGCCTTTTTGGGTGCCCTAGTCTGCCCTCTGTAAGGACTGAATCTTAAAGTGGTAAACCAGGACTTACCGTACAGCCACGAGAACTACATGGCTCTGGTCTTAGCCTAGTATCTTGATCTATTCTAGTTCGTCAGCAGCTTACCGAAAGGGCAAGAGGGGGCACTAGTTGGTATGTTTCTTTTCCTACCAAGGTGTGTACTATGCCATGACCATAATGCCACTACTAGAGGAGGGCTGCATACGACTAGATGGTTGAAACCTTAGCTGCTGCTACTTATTAGAACGACTGGTGAAAAGCTTTGTAGTGATCCCTGTCGACTTATCTTAGAAGTGAGTCAAGAGGCTGATCACCTCGGGCAAAGGGCAATCACGACTCATGGTGAAAGTGTACAAACTCTGCAGAGTATAAAACTGATATATCAGCCATGCTCATGGGCACGAGCGGCCTAGATCCTTTTTGAGATAGATGGTTCTATGGATGGTTTGGGATATGATCAACCTTGATGTTAAATATACTTACACCTTGGGAGCTTAAGCATAACTTAGCAACATAAGTTTAACAAATAAAATATGACCAACTAAAAGTGCTTACTGTAGTTCAGCCATCTCTAGCCTTTTGAGCCTTGCATCCCCTCATGTTATACTTGTTGAGTATGGTGCACTCAAACTTGCTTTACAATCAACAAAAATCCTGGATGGGTACCACATGGTGGATTCAAGTGATGAGTCATCCAAGATGAGTCCAAGAGTACTAGGACAGTGCTTCCCCTAGTCAACCGTCCCTGTGGAGTATGGAGCCCCAAAGAGAAGATTAAGAATAGTTTCCGCTATGCTTCTATAATAGTTGTAAGTTTTGTTGTAATTATGTTCGATATATAGTAAAGCATTGTTCTTGATATTCTCCATATTTGTTGCTATATGTGTCGTGTGGACATCTTGGGCACACATATAGTTAACGCTTGGTATTCTTTGGAAAACTGGGTGCGACACAGGTAGGGGCCTTTTGCGTTTAGATTTGTTTTTGTGCTTTAGATGGCTATTATTCATAGGTCGAGTAAAGGCATGATCAAGAGGTGATTGGAGAAGGACGACCGTGGCGTAGCCACCTTCGTGCGACCAAGGGATCCATGACGTGGCAACCCCAAGATTCACATGCGGGCTTCGGCATCGTCATTGCCTAATCAACTCTACCTCATCAAGCTCAGAGACACGAATGAGGCAAGACTGCTTCAGTTGGCACGTCATGTAAGTTGCTATGCCGAGTCTACTTTTTCTCAATTCTGTCAGGAGTACCTCCTCGACATTGCACGCAAAGTCTGGTGGGAATCAAATTACCCAGATGATGCACAACCATCGCCATCACTAGACGCTATTTTGCCTAGATTCTTTGACAGGCTCAAAAGCACTGTGATGGCACACACATGGGAACTCTTCCCAACTTCTGTGATCAACCCTAATAGGGCTAGGACACCCCGAATAACAAAGACAAATCATGGAACCAACTAGCTAAGCATCAAGTGAAGTCAAAAACTGAGTTATTTGGTAAATCTTGGCTATGCCATGAATCTTCCATACCATAACCATGGATCTCGCCAATGATTGTAAGATGTACCATGCGACAGCCGCTATAGTGACTCTTTCACGGGGCACCCCTCGTGGGGACAGTCGGCGGCACTAGGACATTCGAAATGAACCCTTAAATGAGTAATGACTATTTGTGCCCATACTAGGATCTAGTCAAATATGGGACACCTACCTATGATTCAGGAGGCTCATGCCGTGTCACCTATGGCAATGACCCGATTACCTTGGTCAGAGAACCGCATCACTTTCAATGAAAGTGACCAACCCGAACACTCGGTCGATGTTGGCAGGTTTCCCATAGTGGTCAGTGCAGTTCTTGAGACTATCCGTGCCACTAAGATCTTCATGGATTGAGGAAGTGATTCCAATCTGATATACTAGAACACTTTCGAAAGAGTAAAGATCGGTACGGATAAACTACGCCCTCCAAGGGGCCCAATCGCTAGGATAGTACCAGGGAGATAGTGATGCCTCTCGGTGTCATAGATCTATGGGTCACATTTGGTGAGGTAGTGAACTATCGCCAGGAGATACTCTCCTTTGAGATTGTGGGTTTCTAGGACACTTTCCATGCCATGCTCGGCATACCGTGTTTCATCAAATTCATGGCCATACCTCATTGAGAACTACTCGCTATTGAGAACACGGTCCAAAACTTGGATCTGGCGCAGCGCGAGCTAGATTATGTCCTCATGCAAAGTTAGGACTCAGGGGCTCTGACATAAGCGCCACCGCACCTTGATTTCCAATCTTCACCTCCCAAAGAAAAGAGGTTGTTACCAGCACAATTCACACCCTCGGTACCAACTATGGCTCCATCATTCACACCCGAGGAAGACTCAAGGAAGGTCTGCTTGGAGAAGACTAACCCAAGCAGGACCACAAATATTGAGAGGAGCCTAAACTAGGCACAACAAGATGAACTCGTCAAATTCCTAATTGGCAATTGGGACATATTCGCCTAGAAACCCTCAGACATGCCCGAGATACCAAGAGAAATTGTCGAGCGTTCCCTGAGAATCCGAGCAGACTCCAAGCCGGTCGAGCAATGCTTGAGACGGTTTGATGATGAATGGCATAGAGCTATAAAGGATGAGATAGCGAAGCTCCTCGATGTGGGTTTCATCAGGGAGGTCTTGCATCTAGACTGGCTTGCAAACCCTTTCCTGGTGCCTAAAAAGAACAACAAATGGAGAATGTGTGTCGACTATATGGGCCTTAACAAGGCATGCCCCAATGATCCTTATCCCTTACCCTATATAGATTAGATCATCAACTCCACCGTAGCATCAAAGCTACTCTGCTTCCTCGATGCTTACTCCGGATATCACTAGATCCAAATGAAAGAGTCTGACCAACTAGCTACTTCATTCATCACCCTGATTGGAGCATACTGCTATGTCACCATGCCATTTGGGTTCAAGAACATGGGGGCTACCTACCAGTGCTACATGAAGCACTGCCTCTATGAGTAGATCAGTAGAAATGCCAAGGCTTACATCAATGACATCATCGTGAAGTCATCAAAGGCTGGGGACCTTATTCAAGATCTTTCGGAAACCTTCAATAACCTCTAAAAGTTTTAGATCAAGCTCAACCCAGAGAATGTACCTTTGGTGTACCATCTGATAAACTACTTGGCTACATCATATTGGCTCATAAGATTGAGACCAATCCAATGAAGGTTAAGGCCATCCTCGACATGGGACCTCCTCGAGCGCTAAGAGATGCCCAAAAACTCATGGATGTCTAGCTTCCTTAAGCCGGTTCATCTCTAGGTTAGGCGAAAGAGGACTCCCCCACTACAAACTCTTGCGCAAGATGCTAGACTAATGATGGACCCTAGAGGCTCAAAAGGCCTTCGATGATATCAGGGACTTCCTCACCAAGCCCCCTATCTTGGCGGCTCCCAACAAAGAAGAACCCTTACTCCTATACATCATTGCTACCACTCAAGTGGTCAGCATGGCTATAGTTGTTGAGAGGAAGGAAGAAGGCCACATCCAAACCATCCAACGATCAGTATATTTTCTCAGTCAAACACTAGCCTAGAGCAAAACTCACTATCCACACATCTAGAAGATACTCTATGGGGTGTACTTGGCAAAGAAGAAGCTGGTTCACTACTTCGATGCGCACCCGATTACCATGGTCACCTCCTTCCTACTAGGAGAGATGATCAACAATCGGGACACCACCGGACGGATTACCAAATGGTCCCTAAAACTTATGGCATATGGCATAAAAATGCACCACGAACATCCATAAAATCCTAGACCTTGGTGGATTTCATCGCCGAGTGGACAGAAGCACACTAAAAGGATCAAGATGCCCAAGAGGGGGGTGAATTGGGCTTATTCTAAATTTTTTGCAATAATTAAGCCCTACACTTAGCCCATTTCACCCTCTTGTGCCTAGAAATGTTTCTATTGTTTACCGCACAAAAGTTTTGCACACTAGGTTCCAATTCTACTCTAGCTTGGTAATTCTAAGAATGTAAAGACATGAATTGAATTGCTTAAATGTAAATGCTGAAAGTAAAGAGAAGGAGATGAACACGGTGATGTTTTTCTGAGGTATCAGAGAGTTGCCACTCCCCACTAGTCCTCGTTGGAGCACCCGCGTATGTGTGTAGCTCCCCCTTGATCCGCGCAAGGATCCAGAGCTCTCTATGGGTTGATTCTTTGACACTCCATCATGGTGAATCACCCACAACCACTCACAAACATGACTTGGGTCATCCACAAGCTCCGCCAGATGATCACCAAGCTTCCAGTCACCACTGAGCCATCTACGTGGTGGCGATCACCAAGAGTAACAAGCACAAAATCTCACTTCATCAAGACAAGCCTAATGAGAAAGGTGGATGCACACTTGTTACTCCCTATGCAGTAATGAGGTCCTTAATCTTGGATTATCAAATCTCAATCACCCCACTAGGCTCTTGCTCTTCCTTACACTCCAAAGGTGTTTCTCAGCTGAACAAATGAACAAGAGAGCTAAGTTGGACAAGTGGGGGAAGTATTTATACTCTCCACTTCAAAACATACTAGTTGGGGTCCAACTCAGCACATTTCGAGGTGACCGGACGCTCAGGTCAAAGTGACCAGATGCGTTCGGTCAGTAGCCAATGGCTACATGACTCTAGCATAGTCATAAGAGACCAGACTCTAACCAATGTTCAATCACCGCTCATCTGATTCATCCGATCAGCAATTTCCTTCTCTGGATGCTTACTGTTGTTGACTAGATGTGGCCTGTAGTGTGTTAGGTCATAGCGTTCGGTCCTTCATGATGCTGCTTGCTCTATAGTTGCGCACACCTGCGCATCTAATCCTAACTAGGAGCCAGCATCCGGTCGATGAGCAAGCCCTAGCTACACGAGCTAACGCTAACTGGACACAGCACCTATGCATCTGGTCCAGCATTCAGTCATCATCCAAGTCTGTACTCACCTCAAATTCTACCAACTTTGTGAATGGCATCGACTTCAACTAATCTATAGGCTGTCCTTGAGCTACCTAGTGCTAAGTTTGACAAGTGTGCACCACACCTAACCATTAGATTCACCTAGGTCAAGCTACTAGTTCATACCCTCCTTAATAGTATGGCCAAAAGAAAAACAAAGTCCTAAACTACTCTAAGTGTCTCTCCAACGTTAAACGACACTTAGAACTAGTCCGTCCTTAACCTTGTTGTCCATCCTTTGAAAACCGAAATGATTTCCATTGATAGGGGCATGAAAATCATAATTTCCCAATCAATCACCATTACCATGACCTAACTCAAGTTACCTCTGCAAAACACACATTAGTCATAGTTATCTTGTGTCGTCATCAATCATCGAAACCAAACTAGGGGGCCTAGATGCTTTCAATCTTCCCCTTTTTGGTGATTGATGACAACACAACCTCGAGTATCTATAAAGACGAGTGAGGTTCTCAACATGTTTGGCTCATATAAGCAATTGACAATAAGAACAAAGGAGGGTTAGGCATATGATCCAAGCCAACACAATGTACTTACGAGGTATGAAATAAGCATAGGTACACAAAGTAAAACTCATTTGTATCGCAGTGAAACGTGGAAGCAAAGCAAATGAGCATAATCAAGTGACATGACATATATATCAAGGTAGAGAGCACACATGTCACATAAGTCTCACAATCACTCATATTTTACATATAACATAATGCATGAGAGTAAATGTGAATGCATGAAGTATCACACACAAAAGAATGAGTCCATCTCACTCGCTCCCCCTAAATTTAACATACTCGCTCCCTCTCCTCCTTTGGTGTCAAGCACCAAAACCTAAGGGTTGGATGGCGGGGTAGGAGCTAACGTATTAGGTGCTGACTTGTCGTGAGAAATTGAAAACTGAGTTGCATCATCCTCGGACCCTAAACTTGGAGCGATCGGACCCTCTATCATTGGGAGTGGAGGTGAAGTGGTATGGGTCTGCTCAATGGACTCGATAGCTAGGACGGCCTGTGGTAATGCTAAATCTATGGTAGTAGACTAACCCTGTGGCTCAAAAGGTGTCACTGAAGGAAGTGAAGCCACAACTACCACTGGTGCTGTCGCTAAAACCTTAGGGGTGGGAGTGACTGTCAAACGTGGCTCGGACCAAGCAATAGAGGATGGCATCGTCTTAGTAGTCCCTATGACCAGAGCGGCTGTGGTAGAAGCTAGGACTCAAAACTTAGGTGGTGTAGGCTGTCCTGTGAGCTCACTAAAAGTAGCACCCAATCTCCTTGAGACAGGGATGTCTATCACTAGCACTGATGTGGACTGAGTAGGAGTGAAGTGCTGAGCCTACTCTGTCCCTGGTAAAGCGAACCACTAAGACACCTACTTGGTAGCTGAGGCAAACTATGTAGCCAGCTATCCCTGACTCTAAAATCCACTAGGCTATACAACTGGAGTCACTAGGGTAGTAGTAGCAGGCTGACCGAGCTGCAATGCAGGTTGGCGAGGAGCAATCCCTATGGCAGAAAAGACATGCTGCATGAACCCAAGAAGCTGTTGCTAAATAATTAACTTCTGCTGCTGCATGGCCTACTATAGCTACTGAAACTAATCCTAGCATGCATGCACCTAAGCAATGGTAGCTGCTGTCTCCTGTGCCTGATAAGCCTGGTCCTACCGCATGCACTTAAGTATAGCCGACAAGGCGGGGTCTGTCTATGGTAGCTGTTGCTGTGGTGGAGCTGAGCTAGAGCCACCGGCCTCTCTATCGTGTGCACGTGGTGGCATATGCAGGATAGGCTAGTAGTCCTCATCTAAGTTGTTAGTCAGGTCGCTCTCGACCATGTCCTCATGCTGTGCCTCTAGCTGCTCTAGCTTTGTCTCTACAATGGCCCTGATGGCCTCGTCCTGCTCAGCTACAGTCTCTGGCACCTCTGGTCTATGGCTCGACAGGCTAGAAGTCCTCCCACAACTGTGACGTAACAGCTGGCTCAAATCATACTATGGAAACTCTATAGTAGCACCGCTCAACTTAGCCACTGTCTCTAGGGACTTCTATGAAACTGCCTGCCTAATAAGAAATGTGTTCTAGTGAGCATATGGCAACTAACAATGGCCTCTAAAACCCTCTGCTAAGGTATCCTCCATGTTTGAAAGAATCACATCCCAAATGTCAAACACTATTTGGGAGACCAAGTGGTCGACTAGCCAAAGCTGAATGTGGGTCAGTCCCTCTCAGTAGCCACTCCTCGGGACCAAAGATCTCCTAATGTCTACATAAGGATACAAGCTATAGGCATAAGGTCATGTAGTGTCTGGCTTGATCCCTCTCCAAATGGCTCAATGATGCAAGCCTTGACCAAGTCTCTAGGTGGTACTAGTTCATCGTGAGGGTGTCTCGGTGGCTCTGTCTCTCCATAATACATCTCGTGAATCTAAATAGGAGACTCTAGAATCCTCAATATCTCTCTAGCCCTCTGGCTCTGTAGCCTATAGTCACAGCCTCTGAAGGCAAAGTGAATGAACCTGTGCCTCATGTCAATCAACAAGGAAGCATAAAACTCTTTGACCCATGATGGAACATACCAACCAGTCCATCCTAGAAGATCTGCTAGACCTAGCAGGTAGCTGAGGAGGGGACGGATTTGCACTCCTACAATAGTAACTATAGCCTCTAATGAGCAAACTCTCTATGATCTAAATGCCACACCGCTGTTGAGGTAGGTATTGTAGAAATCCTCCTACAACACTATGTAGAACTGCTCTAAAGCACGCTCATCCCATCTCAGCAGAAACCACTCCTCAAACTCCACAAAACAAAGCTACTGCACCTGCCTAGTTGTGGCTGCCCTCAGGTCCAGGTGTACCACTAGAGGTAGACCCTATGGTCTAGGAGGTGGATGAGAGCCAAATCTCTATGTCTGAGGCCTCGGTGACACCTAGGTGCGATTATGACTAGAGCATCAAAGTTGTGGCTGCTCTACCTGCTCTGCCGCCTCTGCCTACTGCTCTGTCTCCTCCAGAGGCTCAACCTCCTCCACTCGAGTGGCCTCTGGTGCATCGTACAGAGCAACACGTCGACCTCCAAGCAAGATATTACCAGGAGGACTACCAAGACTAGCCTCAAGCTGCTCAATTGCGGTCCTCAGAGCTAGTGACAACTGATCGCCAATGCGAATACCACTACCTCTACCACCTCTCTTAGCACGCTCTACGGCAATGGCCACTACTGCTGCTCTATCTGTCTCTATATCACCTCTCTTGTGCTTCTTCTTTGTAGTGGTCTTCTTTGGCCCCTTCCCCTTTTCCTATGCCATCAAGCGAGGAGGATGCCTCTCACCATCATCGCTAGGACCACCCCCGATGTTCTTGCAACGATCCATATCTAACACTAAAAGGAACCACTAAACCTAAGAGAACTCACTGCCAAAAGATACAATTACTGCTAACCACTGACACTCCCCCTAGATCACTGTTGTCTGTCACTCAAGAGGCTTGGCTTCTCTTCCGTACTCACGGGCTTGGCCTCGAGTTTATCTGCCACTGAAACACTAACAAGCAAACTCACTGCCCAACTCACCGTACAAGATAGAGTAGGAAATATACATAAGCAACATTATATACTAGAGGTGCGATGGTCCTTAGAAGAAGCAAGCAATTAGGTAAGTGAATAGATGGAATGGCTTGCTATCTTAGAACAAGTCTGGGACCAATGAAAGGATGAGACACTAAGTGTGGGCGCACCACATGGGAATCGACAATGACACTACATAGACATACGACCAACTAAAAGGATCAAGCAGTGAACTAGATGTGGTTTAGGCATTATAACGAACACTTGGTGGTGATAGGGGAACTCACCCAGGGAATTATGTCAATCGGCCAAGGGAACACCGAGGATGGGTGTAAGCGTTCGTTGGAGTCAGTTGACTGACCCTAACACTAAAACCCACTAGGCTATACAACTGGAGTCACTGGGGTAGTAGTAGCAGGATGACCGAGCTGCAATGCGGGCTGGTGAGGAGTAATCCCTATGGTAGAAAAGACATGCTGCATGAACCCAAGAAGCTGCTGCTGAATAATTAACTTCTTTTGCTGCATGGCCTATTGCTACTACTAAAACTGATCCTTGCATGCCTACACCTGAGCAATGGTAGCTGTTGTCTCCTATGCCTGATGAGCCTAGGCCTACCACATGCGCTCAAGTATAGCCAACAAAGCAGGGGTCTATCTGTGGTGGCTGTGGCTGTGGTGAAGCTGAGCTAGAGCCACCGACCTCTCTATCATGTGCATGTGGTGGCATATGTGGGATAGGCTGGTAGTCCTCATCTGAGTTGTTAGTCAGGTTGCTCTCGACCACATCCTCCTTCTATGCCTCTAGCTGCTCTAGCTCTATCTTAGCAATGGCCCCAATGGCCTCATCCTACTCAGCTATAGTCTCTAACACCTCTGGTCTATGGCTTAGCTTGCTTCAAGTCCTCCCACAAGTGTGATGTAACAACTGGCTCATATCTTACTATGGGAACTCTGTAGTACCACCGCTCAACTCAGCCACTGTCTCTGGGGACTTCTGTGAAACTACCTGCCTAATAAGAAATGTGATCCAGTGAGCATATGGCAACTGACGATGGCCTTTAAAACCCTCTGCTAAGATATCCTCCATCTCTGAAAGCATCACATCACAAATGTCAAACACTGTTTGGGAGACCAAGTGGTGGACTAGCCAAAGTTGAATATGGGTCAGTCCCTCTTGGTAGCCACTACTTAGGAGCAAAGACGTCCTAATGTCTGCATCAAGGATATGAGCTGTAGGTGTAAGGTCATCCAGTGTCTGGCTCGATCCCTCTCCAAATGGCTCAGTGATGCAAGCCTTGACCAAGTATCTAGGTGGTACAAGTTGGCCATGAGGGTGTCTTGGTGGCTCTATCTCTCCATAATAGATCTCCTGAATCCAAATAGGAGACTCTAGAATCCTCAATATCTCTCTAGCCCTCTAGCTCTATAGCCTATAGTCGTAGCCTCAGAAGGCAAAGTGAATGAACTTGTGCCTCGTGTCAATCAACAAGGAAGCATAAAACTCTCTGACCCATGACGGAACATACCGACCAATCCATCCTAGAAGATCTGCTAGACCTAGTAGGTAGCTGAGGTGGGGACGGATCTGCTCTCCTACAATAGCAACAATAGCCTCTAATGAGCAAACTCTCTATGATCTAAATGACACACCACTATTGAGGTAGGCATTGTAGAAATCCTCCTGTAGCACTATGTAGAACTGCTCTGAAGCATGCTCATCCCGCCTCAGCAGAAACCACTCCTCAAACTCCACAAAATGGAGCTACTGCACTTGCCTAGCTGTGGCTGCCCTCAGGTCCAAGTGTACCACTAGAGGCGGACCCTGTGGTCTGGGAGGTGGATGAGAGCCACGTCTCTATGTCTAAGGCCTTGGTGGCACCTAGGTGCGAGTGCGACTAGAGCATCGAAGTTGTGGCTGCTCTACCTACTCTGCTTGCTGCTCAGTCTCCTCTAGAGGCTCAACCTCCTCCACTTGAGTGCCCTCTAGTGCATCATACAGAGCAACACGTCAACTCTAGGCAAGATAGTACCAGGAGGACTACCAAGACTAGCCTCAAGCTACTCAATTGCGGTCCTCTGAGCTAGTGACAATGGCCACTGCTGCTGCTCTCTCTGTCTCTATATAACCTCTCTTGCGCTTCTTCTTTGTAGTGGTCTTCTTTGGCCCCTTCCCCTTTTCCTTGTGCCATTAGGAGAGGAGGATGCCTCTCACCATCATCGCTGGGACCACCCCCAATGTTCTTGCAACGAGCCATATCTAACACTGAAAGGAACCACCAAACCTAAGAGAACTCACTGCCAAAAGATGCAATTGTTGCTGACCACTGACACTCCCCCTAGATGACTACCGTCTATCACTCAAGAGGATTGGCTCTCTTCCATACTTGTGGGCTTGGCCTCGAGTTTATCTGCCACTGAAACACTAACAAGCAAACTCACTGCCCAAACTCACCGTACAAGATAGAGTAGGAAGTATACATAAGCAACATTATATATTAGAGGGCGATGCTCCTTAGAAGAAGCAAGCAATTAGGTAAGTGAACAGATGGAATGGCTTGCTATCTTAGATCAAGTCCGAGACCTATGAAAGGATGAGACACCGAGTGTGGGCGCACAACATGGGAATCGACAAGGTCACTGCATAGACATATGGTCAATTGAAAGGATCAAGCAGTGAACTAGATGTGGTTTAGGCATTATAACGAACACCTAGTGGTGATAGGGGAACTCACCTAGGGAATTATGTCAATTGGCCAAGGGAATGCCAAGGATGGGCGTAAGTGTTCGTTGGAGTCAGCCGGCTGTCCCTGACTCTGAAACCCACTAGGCTGTACAGCTAGAGTCACTAGGGTAGTAGTAGCAGGCTGACTGAGCTGCAATGTGGGCTAGTGAGGAGCAATCCCTGTGGTAGAAAAGACATGTTGCAAGAACCCAAGAAGCTACTTTTGAATAATTAACTTCTGCTGCTGCATGGCCTACTGCTGCTGCTGAAACTAATCCTAGCATGCCTGCACCTGAGCAATGGCAGCTATTGTCTCCTATGCCTAATGAGCCTGGGCTTACCGCATGCACTCAAGTACAGCCGGCAAGGTAGGGTCTATCTATGGTGGAGCTGAGCTAGAGCCACCGGACTCTCTATCATGTGCACGTGATAGCATATGTGGGATAGGCTGGTAGTCCTCATCTGAGTTATTAGTCAGGTTGCTCTCGACCATGTCCTCCTATTGTGCATCTAGCTACTCTAGCTCTATCTCAGCAATGGCCTTGATGGCCTCATCCTACTTAGCTATAATCTCTGGCACCTCTGGTCTATGGCTCGGCCGGCTTGAAGTCCTCCCACAACTGTGATGTAATAGCTAGCTCATATCGTACTGTGGGAACTCTGTAGCAGCACCGCTCAACTCAGCCACTCTCTGGGGACTTCTATGAAACTGCCTACCTAATAAGAAATGTGATCCAGTGAGCATATGGCAAATAACGATGGCCTCTAAAACACTCTACTAAGATATCCTCCATCTCTAAAAGCATCACAACCCAAATGTCAAACACTATTTGGGAGACCAAGTGGTGGACTAGCCAAAGCTGAATATGGGTCAGTCCCTCTCGGCAGCCACTCCTTAGGAGCAAAGACCACCTCATGACTACATCAAGGATATGAGCTATAGGTGTAAGGTCACACAGTGTTCAGCTCAATCCCTTTCCAAATGGCTCAGTGATGCAAGCCCTGACCAAGTCTGTAGGTGGTACTAGTTCACCATGAGGATGTCTCGGTGGTTCTGTCTCTCCATAACAGATCTCATGAATCCGAATAGGAGACTCTAGAATCCTCAATATCTCTCTAGCCCTCTAGCTCTATAGCCTGTAGTCATGGCCTCTAAAGGCAAAGTGAATGAACCTATGCCTTGGGTCAATCCACAAGGAAGCATAAAACTCTTTGACCCATGATGGAACATACTGACTAGTCCATCCTAGAAGATCTGCTAGACATAGCACGTAGCTATGGTGGGGATGGATCTGCTCTCCGACAACAACAACTATAGCCTCTAATGAGCAAACTCTCTGTGATCTAAATGCTACAATACTATTGAGGTAGGCATTATAGAAATCCTCCTTGAGCACTGTGTAGAACTACTCTAAAGAATGCTCATCCCGCCTCAGCAAAAACCACTACTCAAACTCCATAAAATGGAGCTACTGCACCTACCTAGCAATGGCTACCATCAGGTTCAAGTGTACCACTAGAGGTGGACCCTATGGTCTAGGAGGTCAACGAGAGCCACATCTCTGTGTCTTAGGACTTGGTGACACCTAGGCGCGAGTGTGACTGGAGCATTGAGGTCATGGTTGCTCTACCTCCTCTACCTACTGCTCGATCTCCTCTGGAGGCTCAACCTCCTCCACTCGAGTGCCCTCTAGTGCATCATACAGAGCAACACATAGACCTCCAAGCAAGATAGTACCAGGAGGACTACCAAGACTAGCCTCAAGCTACACAATTGCAGTCCTCTAAGCTAGTGACAACTGATCGCCAATGCGAATACCACTGCCTTTGCTACCACTCTCAGCATGCTCTACGGCAATTGCCACTACTGCTGCTCTATCTGTCTCTATATCACCTCTCTTGTGCTTCTTCTTTGTAGTGGTCTTCTTTGGCCCCTTCCCCTTTTCCTATGCTGTTAGGCGAGGAGGATGCCTCTCATCATCATTGCTGGGACCACCCCAATGTTCTTGTAATGAGCCATATCTAACACTAAAAGGAACCACTGAACCTAAGAGAACTCACTACCAAAAGATACAATTGCTGCTAACCACTGACACCCCCCCTAGATCACTGCCATCTATCACTCAAGAGGCTTGGCCTCTATTCTGTACTCATGGGCTTGGCCCCGAGTTTATCTGCCACTGAAACACTGACAAGCAAACTCACTTCCTGAACTCACCATACAAGATAGAGTAGGAAGTATACATAAGCAACATTATATACTAGAGGTGCGATGGTCCTTCGAAGAAGCATGCAATTATGTAAGTGAACACATGGCATGACTTGCTCTCTTAGATCAAGTCTGGGACCTACGAAAGGATGAGAAACTGAGCATGGGCGCACCACATGGGAATCGACAATGTCACTGCATAGACATACGTCCAACTGAAAGGATCAAGTAGTGAACTGGATGTGGTTAAGGCATTATAATGAACACCTGGTGGCGACAAGGGAACTCACCCAGGGAATTATGTTAATCGGCCAAGGGAACGCTGAGGATGGGTTTAAGCATTCACTGGAGTCAGCCGGCTATCCCTGACTCTAGAACCCACTAGGTTATACACCTAGAGTCACTGGGGTAGTAGTAGCAGGCAGACCAAGCTGCAATGCGGGCTGGTGAGGAGCAATTCTTGTGGTAGAAAAGACATGCTACATGAACCCAAGAAGCTACTACTGAATAATTAACTTCTGCTGCTGCATAGCCTACTGCTGCTGCTAAAACTGATCCTAGCATGCCTGCACCTGAGCAATGGTAGCTGCTATCACCTATGCCTCATGAGCCTGGGCCTACTGCATGCGCTCAAGTATAGCCGGCAAGGCGGGGTCTGTCTGTGGCTGTGGTGGAGCTGAGCTAGAGCCACCGTCCTCTCTGTCATATGCATGTGGTGGCATATGCGGGATAGGCTGGTAGCCCTCATCTGAGTTGTTAGTCGAGTCACTCTTGACCATGTCCTCCTGCTGTGCCTCTAGTTGCTCTACTTCTATCTCAGTAATGGCCCTAATGGCCTCGTCTTGCTCAGCTATAGTCTCTGGCACCTCTGGTCTATGGCTCCACTGGCTTGAAGTCCTCCCACAATTGTGATGTAACAGCGGCTCATATCGTACTATGGGAACTCTATATTTACACTGCTCAACTCAGCCATTGACTCTGGGGACTTCTGTGAAACTGCTTGCCTAATAAGAAATGTGATCCAGTAAGCATATGGCAACTGACGATGGCCTCTAAAACTGTCTGCTAAGGTATCCCCCATCTATGAAAGCATCACATCCCAAATGTCAAACACTATTTGGGAGACCAAGTGGTTGACTAGTCAAAACTAAATATGGGTCAGTCCCTCTTGGTAGCCACTCCTCAGGAGCGAAGACCTCCTCATGATTGCATCAAGGATATGAGGTATAGGTGTAAGGTCACGTAGTGTCTGGCTCGATCCCTCTCCAAATGGCTCAGTGATGCAAGCCCTGACCAAGTCTATAGGTGGTACTAGTCCACCCTGAGGGCGTCTCAGTGTCTCTATCTCTCCATAACAGATCTCATGAATCCAAATAGGAGACTCTAGAATCCTCAATATCTCTCTAGCCCTTTGGCTCTATAGCCTGCAGTTATGGCCTCTGAAGGCAAAGTGAATGAACCTATGCCTCGAGTCAATCCACAAGGAAGCATAAAACTCTCTGACCCATGATGGAACATACCGACCAATCTGTTCTAGAAGATTTGTTAGACCTAGCAGGTAGCTATGGTGGGGATGGATCTCCTCTCCTGCAATAGCAACTATAGCCTCTAATGAGCAAACTCTCTATGATTTGAATGCCACACCACTATTGAGGTAGGCATTGTAGAAATCCTCCTGCAGCACTATGTTAGGATGTGCTTTTTCTACCAATTTTGCAACCCGCATAATCTGAATTAGAATAGCCAACTAGTTGGAATCTAGCTCCTTTGGGATACCAAAGACCAATGCTTGGTGTGTGCTCAAGGTACCTAAGGAATCTTTTAATGGCAACCAAGTGAGCCTCCTTAGGATTAGCTTGAAATCTAGCACACATACACACACTAAACATGATATCGGGCCTAGATGCGGTCAAGTATAACAAGCTACCAATCATAGAATGGTAGAGAGTTTGATCAACTGATTTACCTCCCTCATCTAGGTCGAGATGTCCATTAGATGGCATTGGTGTCTTGATTGGCTTAAATTCATCCATTTTAAACCTCTTGAGAAGATCCTTGGTATATTTTTCTTGAGAGATGAAGATCCCTTCTCTCATTTGCTTGACTTGAAAACCAAGAAAGAATGTAAGCTCTCCAATCATTGACATCTCGAACTCCTTTGACATCAATTCACCAAACTCTTTGCAATAGTCTTCATTTGATGAGCCAAATTGATATCATCAACATATACTTGACAAATGAAGATCTCTCCCTCAATCTTCTTGGTGAATAGTGTGGTGTCGACCTTCCCAATGGTGACGCCCTTCTCAATTAGGAAATCCCAAAGGTGCTCATACCAAGCTCTTGGGGCTTACTTTAGCCCATATAGCGCCTTGGATAACCTATAAACATGATTAGGATATCTAGAGTCTTCGAACCCGGGAGGTTGATCAATATTGACTAGTTCATTTATGAAGCCATTTAAAAAAGCACTTTTAACATCCATTTGATATAATATCATTTCATGATGGGATGCATATGCAAGAAGGATACGAATGGCTTCAAGTCTTGCAACTGGTGCAAAAGTCTCTCCAAAATCCAACCCTTCGACTTGAGAGAACCCCTTTGCAACTAGCCTTGCCTTGTTCCTCACAATGATGCCTTGATCATCTTGCTTGTTGTGGAACACCCACTTTGTTCCAATGACTCTTGCATCTCATGGTTGCTCTTCAAGTGTCCAAACTTCATTGCAGGTGAAGTTGCTCAATTCTTCATGCATGGCATTTATCTAATCCAGATCTTGAAGAGCTTCTTCTACATTCTTAGGCTCAGTACAAGAAACAAGCGAGTGATGTTCAATAAATGAAGCAATTTTTTGAGAGCGAGTCATTACACCCTTTGAAGAACTCCTTATGATGAGATCTTGTGGATGTGCTTGTAGTAGGGGTGAATTTCTTCTATCAACCACTTGAGGAAGAGGTTGTGGAGCATCAACATCTTGAGCTTGTGCCACCATTTGGTCATGGGAGACGTTAGTATCTTCATTTTCTACTCTCCCATCTTTATCATCATTTTGTGGCACATTTGATGAAGAGGGTAGATCAAACACTTGTACATCATCTTTGGGCTTGATGTCTCCAACTGAAATGTTCTTCATGGCCTCCCTCAATGGTTCATCACCTACATCATCAAGATTCTCATGTGCTCCTTGGGAGCCGTTAGATTCATCAAATTTCACTCATATATTTCTTCAACCAAGCTAGTGGCATGATTAAATACTTGATATGCTTTGGACTTTGATGAGTAACCAACAAGAAAACCAATATCACAACATCTTTGGAACTTTCCTAGGTGTTGCCGCTTCTTGTAGATGTAGCATTTGCAACCAAACACCCGAAAGAATGAGACGTCTAGCTTCTTCCCATTAGCAACTCATAAGGGGTCTTATCAAGAAACTTTTAGAGAATTAGGTAGTTGGATGCATAGCATGCGGTGTTGATAGCTTCCGCCCATAGATCTTGAGGTGTATTGTACTCATCAAGCATTGTTCTTGCAAGGGTGATTAGTGTCCGGTTCTTTCTCTCTACTACACCATTTTGTTGAGGAGTGTATGTTGCGGAGACCTCATGCTTAATCCCAACTTCATCACAATATGCTTCAATGTTTGTGTTGTCAAACTCTTTCCTGTTGTCACTTCTTATCTTCTTGAGCTTTACTTCAAATTCATTTTGTGCTCTCTTGGCAAACTTCTTGAAATATGCGGCCACTTCGGTCTTATCATGAAGGAAGAACACCCAAGTGTATCTAGAGTAGTCATCAACTATCACAAGACACTAGAGATTGCCTCCCAAACTCTTGTAATTTGTTAGTCCAAATAGATCCATGTGGAGAAGCTCTAGCACTCTTGTTGTTGACATGTAAGCTTTGGTTGGATGAGTGTTTACAACTTGCTTGCCAGCTTGACATGCACTACAAAGCTTGTCCTTTTCAAAATCACATCCTTCAAACCTCTCACCAACTCATTTTTTATTAACTTCTTGAGTGAGCTCATCCTAACATGTGCAAGTCTTCTATGCCAAAGCCACCCAAGTAATTTTTTAGTGAATAAGCATGTCTTCAAATTTGCATCTTTGGAGGTGAAATCCACTAGATATATGTTGTTGTATCTAAAGCCCTTGAATATAACTTGATCATCATCTTTCTTTGACATAACCACTCCCTTCTCGGTGAACAAACATTGAAAACCAAGATCACACAATTGACCAACGGATATCAAATTGAATCTCAATGAAGCAACATATAGCACATTTGATATTGAGTGATCATTTGATATTGCAACTTTGCCCAACCCTTGTACTTTGCCCTTTGAATTGTCACCAAATGTAATCCTTTCTTGACCATCTACTTCTTCATCTAGTGAGGTGAACATACGAGGATCACCGGTCATATGTTGAGTACAACCACTATCAATAACCCAATGACTTCCACCGGTCTTGTAGTTCACCTACACACATAAGAGATCAAACTTGTTGTTTAGGGATCCAAACTTGATGAGGGCCCTTGACTTTCTCAACTAGTGAATTAGCAACCCAAATTTGCTTAGGCCTATTCTTGTTGGTGGACCCAAGAACATGACTTTCATCTTTCCACTAGAATCTTTTCTAAGCATGTAGTGAGCATTGAAGGCAAAGGGTCTAGCATGCTTGGGCAAGGGTTGTGGTAGTGGAGTTTCACACTCATGAGCAAAGTGACCTTCTTGTCCACACTCAAAGCATCTCTTTGGCTTAGGCTTTGACCTGTATTGTTGTTGATGTTGAACTTGAGCCTTCTTCTCTTGATTTGCCAAGAACCCAATGCCACTTCTATCCATCTTCATCATGGTGTTCATAAGTAGCTCACTTTGGAGATATTGACCTCTTGTGAACTTGCTCAAACCGGTCTTGAGATGCTCTTTCTCCAACTTAAGTTTCTTGTTTTCTTCTATAAGTTCATCATGGTTCTTCTCCATCTTGAGTTTCTGATTCTATTCTCTAAGCATCTCATTCTCAAGTGCCATATCATGATTATTGTCAAGATTCTCTATCACAATTGTGTTGGTGGTTGATAGCTTTTCAAGATCCTTCTTGAGCTTTTCATTTTCATTCTTGAGCTTGACATAATCATCATAGTTGTCGGATTCAACCACTTTCTTGCCTTTGCTACTAGAACCTTGCTCAATGCCCTCAATAATCAAGTCATAACATAATGTGGCTATATCAATCTTAACAACATTGTTAGTAGCATCATGTGGCTCATTTGGCAATAACTCATGAGAAAGAACAAGATTATCATGACTAACCTTGAGATTAGTGTACTCTTCTTTTAGCAAGTTGTAACTAGTGGTGAGCTCATTGTGTATCTCCTCAAGTTTATCATGTTTTTCTCTAAGCTCCATTTTAGAAGTTTTGAGTTCCTTGAGTTTGGATGACACAATTTTGTTCTCTTCTCTAAGCTCATCATTAGCTTTTTTAGCTATGTCATACTTTGCTAAGAGTGAGTCATTCACAAGTTCTAACTTCTCATTTTTAGATCTTGTCTTTCTAATGATTTTAGTGTATTGGTTTAACAATTTCACAAGATCATCATAAGAAGGTGATTCAAATTCTTCATCACTATCACTACCATTCTCATCATCACTAGCATTGTCATCACCACCACTACCATCATCATTTTGTACCTTTCATTCACCCTTGGCCATGAGGCATAGGTGTGTAGAAGATGATGATGATGGTGTTGGTGAAGGTAGTGAAGACCCAATCACAAGAGCGGCCACCTTCTCCTTCTCATTTTCACTTTCATCATTGGATGAGCGGCTTGATGATTCAATGTCTGTGAGCCAATCACCAACAATATAGGCCTTGCCATTCTTCTTCTTCTTGTGAAATTCCTTCTTCTTGCCATCCTTCTTCTTGTATGGCTTGTTCTTCTTCTTCTCAACATCATCATCACTTGAGTCATCTTTCTTGCCCTTGTACTTCTTCTTATACTTGTCTTTCTTGAGTTTGGGGCATTGATGAGATAGATGACCAAGATCTCCTCAATTGTATAAATCCATTTAGGAGATGGGCTTCCTTCTACTACTAGTGAAGAATTTCTTCTTCTTGCCATCAAACTTGACACCATTCTTGTTTAGCTTCTTGAGCATCTTGGTGGTTCTTCTCACCATGAGAGCAAGGCTCGCATCATCAATCTCATCATCACTTGAGGTATCATGATCAACTTTTGCTTTGCCCCTCTTCTCTTGGCTAGCCTTGAATGCCAAATCTTTCTTCTTGGTGGAAGAGCCATATTGTGGAGTGATGTGCATGTACATCTCATGTGCATTGATCTTCCCCAATAATTGTGTTGGTGTAGTGGTGGAAAGATCGCCTTGATGAAGCACCATCACAATATGCCCATACTTGTTAATGGGGAGGACACTCAAGATCTTTCTCACAACATCTGATGGTTGCATTTGAGTGAGTGCATGCCCATTGACCTCCTCTACAAGAACATTCAAGCATGAATACATTTCATTAGCACTTTCACTAGGAAGCATTTCAAATGAATTAGGCTTCTTCATCATGAGGTGATAGTGTTCCTCACGCTCACTCTTGGTTCCCTCATGGAGCGTATAAATGTTCGACCATAGTTGATGGGCGTATTTGTGGTTCCACACATGGTTAAAGACATCCTTGCAAAGGCCTCTAAAAAGAGTGTTTTTAGCCTTTGCATTCCACTTCTCGTAGTGAATCTCATCACCTCAAAGGTTAGCGGGATCCCTAGGTGTTGGGAAACCTTGTGAGGTGGCTCTAAGCACTCCAACATCTAGAGCCTCTAGGTATGCCTCCATGCTAATTTTCCAATAAGGAAAGTCATCTCCCTCAAAGACCGTAGGGGGGTCCATCCTCGTGGGACATCTTGCTCTAGGTGGTTAAGCCTAATTCAAGGAGCATGAGGCTCTAATACCTATTGAAAGGATCAAGATGCCCAAGAGGGGGGTGAATTGGGCTTATTCTAAATTTTTTGCAATAATTAAGCCCTACACTTAGCCCATTTCACCCTCTTGTGCCTAGAATTGTTTCTATTGTTTACCACACAAAAGTTTTGCACACTAGGTTCCAATTCTACTCTAGCTTGGCAATTCTAAGAATGTAAAGATATGAATTGAATTGCTTAAATGTAAATGCTCAAAGTAAAGAGAAGGAGACGAACGCGGTGATGTTTTTTTGAGGTATTGAAGAGTCGCCACTCCCCACTAGTCCTCGTTGGAGCACCCGTGCAAGGGTGTAGCTCCCCCTTGATCTGCGCAAGGATCAAGTGCTCTCGACTGGCTGATTCTTTGACACTCCATCGTGATGAATCACCCACAACCACTCACAAATATGACTTGGGTCATCCACAAGCTCCGCCAAATGATCACCAAGCTTCCAATCACCACTGAGCCATCTACGTGATGGCGATCACCAAGAGTAACAAGCACACAATCTCACTTGACCAAGACAAGCCTAATGAGAAAGCTAGATGCACACTTGTTACTCCCTATGCACTAATGAGGTCCTTAATCTTGGATTATCAAATCTCAATCACCCCACTAGGCTCTTGCTCTTCCTTGCACTCCAAAGGTGTTTCTTAGCTGAACAAATGGACAAGAGAGCTAAGTTGGATGAGTGGGGGAAGTATTTATACTCTCTACTTCAAAACATACCAGTCAGGGTCCAACTCAGCACATTTCGAGGTGATTAAACGCTCAGGTCAAAGTGACCGGATGCGTCTGGTTAGTATCCAATGGCTACATGACGCTAGCACAGTCATAAGAGACCAGACTCTAACTAGCATCTGATCACCACTCATCTAATTTGTCTAATCAGCAATTTCCTTCTCTGGATGCTTACTGTTGTTGGCCGAACGTGGCCTCTAGTGTGTCAGGTCACAGCGTTCGGTCCTTCATGAGTGCTGCTTGCTCTATAGTTGTGCACACCTGTGCATCCAATCCTAACTAGGAGCCAGCATCTAGTCAATGAGCAAGCCCTAGCTGTGTGAGCTAACGCTGATCGGACATGGCACCTGTGCGTTCGGTCCAGCATTCAGTCATCATCCAAGTCTCCAGTCACCTCAAATTCTACAAACTTTGTGAATGGCATCGACTTCAACTGATCTATGGGCTGTCCTTGAGCTACCTAGTGCTAAGTAATGAGGACATCACTACTTCATCGCATACAAGCCAAGGAGAGGAGGAGGTCCAGCATGGGCATCCAATTCATCTTTTTCATGGTGGAAGCCCAGTCCAACTCAAGTTCGAGTCCGGCTCGGGCTCCAGGACCAGTCTGCCTTAAACTAGTCACCCTAGGACGCATCTGGACTCCGTTTTCGACGATCCATATATGGTTGGAAAGCTAATTTGATAAGGAAGCCAATACAAGTGATTTCACAGTCAAAAGACCTTCATAATCAATAGGAATCATCGAAAAAAGTTGGCATCCAGAATCTGCCAGGGTGCTACTGACACCAGTCTTTTGGTCCAGTTGGATCGTGTATCGTGTTTGGGCCCATTAGGGGGTGCGTCCAGGGGGGTGACTCCCAAGACTCTATAAATAGCAGCCATTGCTCTCCTTAGGGTTTGGGTTTTATTTAGTTCTTGATTTTCTCGTGAAACAGGGTATCATTTTGCTGCAACTGTGCCGCCAAGGCTGCTTGCTATGAACCAGGACCCTAGTTCTTGATCTTGTTCGCCTATGGCAATTAGTCCTTTCAAATAAAGACTTGAACTCCTTCTTATTTTCATAAGCCTCATATTTATTTGCATTTTCATATTGCGTTCATCCTGTTCTTGCTTATGTTCTCGATTCGCTTGCAGGAAAGCCTTCTCGGTGAGGTCAATCGTGTTCGCGTGGTTGATAACCAACAGAGCAGTGGTGTAATGGTTGTGGGGGTCCGAATTAGTCTTGGTTTGAAGCCTAGATCAGTAAATGTCGAGTCTCCACCAATCGATGCTATCATACCTTTCAGAAGATCGGGCCTAGTCTACATCAAGTGGTATCAGAGACCTTGTTGCCCAGTTAGGTATAACTTTGTTTCCCCCTTTAGATTGTTACTGTTTTTGCATTACCTATAGTCCACAAAAAGCCAAAAAAATATACATTATCACATATTCCCTGTCCTATAGCCTCATTGTGCCATGCAATTTCATTTCTATTTCGCATTGTTGAGTTTGTGCCCTAGGTCAAGTTCTGGTTGCTAGTTTTAGATCAGTTTTTGAGTCCAGTTTGTGTTTTCCCCTTTGTTTTTCATCATAATCCATGAACATCTCCAAGTCTTGTTGAGTTTCCTTTGTATTCATCAAACCCTAGTCCATGCCATCTTATTTGTTACACTTGTCTTCACTGTTTTCCTCAAATCCTTGTTGCCGTGACCAATTTTGCGCGTATTGTTCCTGTTTTGTCCTCTAATTCGGAGTGTGTTCGTAAAACTGGTCTAGTTTTCGCATACAAACTCGGATTTCGACGTTCCATATATCAAAATCGATCAGAAATTTTTTTGGATCCATTCATCCCCATCTTGGCAAAGTCAGAGATTTTTATTTTGGTCAAAAAGTGGTCACAAGATCCTCTTTTCGTGGTCACAAGGTCTTTGTCGATTTCGAGCATGTCTTCTAAAATTCCGCAGGCCATGTCTTTCACTTGTTTAAGCTCATATTTTCTATGGTTACTTCTTTTGTGCTCCTAAGTGAAGAAAAAATATCAAAAAAATAAAAAGAAAAAGTCAAAGAATCCTAAAAAAACAATGACAGCCCAAAAATAGAGAAAAAAGAGAGGGGCAAAAGTGGAACAATATCTAGAGAAGCACATAGAGAGCGCCATTTGAGCTATGTTTGCAGTGTGCTGATTTCTACCTTGTTCCTAATCATATTCTTGCTATTCACATCACTTGATACATCTGGTACTTGGAACTTGAGTAGGCCAGCAACTAAGACAAGTACTTGGGATACTTATTCAGCTTTGCTATTCAGTTGTGAATTTTGTTATTCCTTGCTACTATATTGTGCCTGTCCAAGCTCCACTTTCTTCTAACCAAGTATAGGTTTGCCTTGCAAATGTTACACTCAAGCTACAATGGTATTCACAGTCACCGACCGATTGCACCACCTGTTGGTTTGGTAAGAACACTTGTAAGACTGTGGTAAGACGCTTGAGAGTTGAGTGCCTTATTTTTCCTTGTCCACAACCTAAGTAGTTGGTAGAGATAATACTATTTGTGTTGTCTTTTTCTTTCTACTAACCATGTCTGGAAAAGCCGGAGGCAGCTGGCCAAGGAAACGAGGACACACCTATAGATTTCAATGACTGTGTTTCTAAGAATGAGCTTCGTGCCGTTCTTGATGTCAAGTTCAATGAGATCCTTCAACAAATCACCAATTTGGCCAAGAGGATTGAAGATGTTGAACAACGACATCCTGAACCACTTCCTGAAGATGATGATGATGATCTCTCTAAGGAGGACTGATGGCGACGCGGAGGTTGAAGCCGAAGCTCAACGACGTGCTGAGGATGCACGTAACCGTAATCGGTTGAACTTTAACCGACGCGGTATGGGAGGTAACAACCAAGGTAATAATGATCCTTTCTCTAAAACCAAGTTTAAGATACCTCCTTTTTCTAGTTCTGCTGATCCTGAAGCATATTCAGATTGGGAGATGGCTGTAGATAAAAAATTTAGCTCCCATCAAGTACCTGAAGAATATAGAGTTAGACTTGCTACTAGTGAGTTTACTAGTTTTGCTCTTTTCTGGTGGAATGATATTTGCAATAATGCTAATGCTAATGCTCAAATACCTCAAACCTGGACTGTACTTAAACGACGAATGAAATCAAGATTTGTTCCTCCATACTATCAGCGTGATCTATGATTAAAACTACAACGTTTAAATCAAGGTAGTAAAACTGTTGAGGAATATTATCAGGAGCTTTTAATTGGTCTAGCACATAGTAATATACAAGAGGATGATATGGATAAGTGTTCTAGATTTTTTAGAGCTTTGGCGTCGTGAAATATAGGATGTTCTTGACTATAAAGAATGGACTAGATTTTCCCAATTATATCATTATGCTATTAAAGTTGAAAGGGAAGTATAGGGACGACAACCTAGGCGATCCATGACTCCATCTCCATCCATTCCTTCACTGTCCAACCGAGGTGAGTAAATTTTCTAATGTGTAGACACCACTAGCGCCTGTAAAGAAGATCTCCTATCACACCTCCTTCCAGTGGATCTGCTACACCTTCCTCTAGCAGCTCTTCTAAAGTTGTGTGCCACCACTGCAAGGGACATGGGACATATTGCTAAAGAATGCCCCAGCAAACGCGCATATATTGCTACTGATGATGGTGAGTATGCGAGTGCTAGTGATGAAGAGATTGAATTTGCACTTGCAACTGATCTTTATGCAGATAAATTTGCAGGATAGTGCTGAAGATCCTGATGAGGTAATTGATAGTGTAGCATGCACTGCAGACTACAAATCAATCCTTGTTCAGCATGTTTTGAGTACACAAGTTGAGCCAGTAGACAAGCTACAACGCCATAATTTGTTTCAAATGTTCCTCATTGTCAATAATTTCCAGTGTTCGTGCTATAATTGATGGAGGGAGCAGCAATAACTTGGTAAGTTCTGAGCTTGTCAAGACTCTTGGTTTATCTACACTGTGCTTTTCCACATTCATACCATGTTCAGTGGTTCAACAATAGTGGTAAGGCAAAGGTAACACAATCTGCTCGTGTGCATTTTTCTATCGGATCATACCATGATTATGCTGATTTTGATGTTGTGCCTATGCAAGCTTGTTCACTTTTGTTAGGCCGCCCTTGGCAATATGATAATAATGTTGTACATCATGGTAGGCAAAATAGATATACTTTTATGTTTAAAGGAAAGACCATTGCTTTACTTCCTTTAACATCCTGCTGAAATTATGCAATATGAAAAGGAACTTGCTGAAAAGAAAAAGAAAGGCCTTGATAACGACTCTAGCAAACCATTAAATGAACCTTCAAGTAACATGAAAGAAGTTTTATTTGCTCTAAAATATGTTCTTGCTGTTCATGAATGAATCATGTTATGCTCTAACTTGTACATCGCCTATATGTCCACTTGGTCCTACTCCTAGTGCTATGCCTCTTGTTGGTACTAACCTTTTGCAGGAGAAGGAGGATGAATTCCTAATAGGGAAGCCACCATGGCAGCCGCCTTTGCGAAGGATGGGGCGCCAAGATGAACGTCTTCTTCCAGAACCATCGTTGCTGTCATCCAATGGAGGTGACGATCTACTTCAGTCGAGGATGACTTCAATTCAACAAAGGGAGGATGATGAGGACATCACTACTTCATCACATACAAGCCAAGGAGAGGAGGAGGTCCAGCATGGGCGTCCAATTCATCTTTTTCATGGTGGAAGCCCAGTCCAACTCAAGTTCGAGTCCGGCTCGGGCTCTAGGACCAGTTTGCCTTAAACTAGTCACCCAGGATGTATCTGGACTCCGTTTTCGACTGATCCATATATGGTTGGAAAGCTAATTTGATAAGGAAGTCCAATCCAAGTGGTTATCACAGTCAAAAGACCTTAGGAATCAACGGGAATCAGTTGAAACAAGTCAGGCATCCAGAATCTGCCAGGGTGCTACGACACCGTCTTTTGGTCCGTTCACTAAGTTTGACAAATGTGCACCACACCTAACCATTAGATTCACCTAGGTCAAGCTACTAGTTCATAACCTCCTTAATAGTATGGACAAAGGAAAAAGAAAGTCCTAAACTACTCTAAGTGTCTCTCTAACATCAAACGACACTTAGAACTAGTTCGTCCTTAACCTTGTCGTCTATCCTTTGAAAACCAAAACAATTTCCATCGACAGGGGTATAAAACCCATAATTTCCCAATCAATCACCATTACCATGACCTAACTCAAGTTGCCTCTGCAGAACACACATTAGTCACAGTAATCTTGTGTCATCATTAATCACTGAAACCAAACTAGGGGCCTAGATGCTTTCACACACAATGACCTAGCTGTAGCCGACTTTGAGTACTAGAACATGTACTTCGATGGCTCTTTGATGCTTGCAAGGGGCGAGAGTTGTCTTGGTCTCCCCTAGCGGGAATCGAATGAGGTATGTGCTCGATTTAAATTTCGAGGGTGCTACCAATAACATAGTAGAGTACGAGGCCCTCCTCCAAAGGCTGCGAACCACTGTCACCCTTGGGGTTAGGAGACTCATCACCTTGGGTGACTCTGAACTTGTCGTCGGGCATGTAATGAAGGCCTTAGTGTGGCACGACCACAAGATGGAAGCTTACTATGCTGAGGTCAGAAAAACTTGAGGCAAAGTTTGATGGACTCGAACTAGGCCATATCCCTCGAAGGGACAACGAGGAGGCTGATAGCCTTGCTAGAATTCGGCTCAACCCAAGACATGCCCCAGGTGGCGTGTTCCTCGATGAGCTCACAAGACCTTCGGCTCACTAGAATGTCAAAACTCAACCTCCTCCTAAGCCGAGCGTACTTATCATTACTAGGGCCATAGGCTCTAACCTAGACTGGGCATAGGAACTCAACAACTATCTATGACACGACATCCTCCCTATCAATAGGGATGAAGCCAATCAGGTATGTTGGAGAGCTAAATCCTATGTCATGAGGGATGATGAAATCCATCACTAGAAGCACTGAGCAGAATCCTACAATGGTGCATACCCACAGAAGATGGGATAAACCTCTTGCAAGATATCCACTCAAGGGGCTTGTGGACACCATGCAGCACCAAATACTTTGGTGGGTAAAGCCTTTTGACAAGGGTTTTACTGGCCTACCACTGGCTAAAGACGCGAAAGCATATTGCTGAGAACATGTGAGGGATGCCAGTTCTTTGCCAAGCAAAAGCATGTTCCCTCCCAAGAACTCCAAACAATCCTGAATCACATGGCCCTTCACTGTTTGGGGACTCGACCTTGTCAGGAAGCTCCCGCCTACCTATTGGTATATTTAACGCACACAGATAAATCCAGCAAGTGCACGGATACCGCTGTAGCTTTCACCTAGAGGTATTCCAAGTATCGTATCCATAGAGAAATGTGTAAGACTGACTACAGCAGAGGATGCTTTCCTACGCAACCGCATCCCTACTGTGCGCCTATAGACAGAAGGTGGACTACAAAGGACCAATGAAGCTATATAGTATAGGCTATATAGAACTTATGTCACTCACATGATCTACCACCTTCTGGAATACAGGGTGCATCCATGATTAACCTAAGTCTAAGCACCATGCTTACACTTGTGATTAATACTCCACTCCCCCTAGGAAGAGAATAAAGCACTTAAAAGAGAGTCATGAACCTAAAGAACAATATAAATAAGATGCTTACTTGAATCAGAAGTTGATTACCAAAGAAATCTTAGACACAAGCTCAGATAGAACTTAAATCCACCAAGGTACAAACCATAGAGAGAGCACCATCAGGCCGACACCTCCTCCAAAACTCCTCCCTCACTCTCTATCTCACTATTATTTATAAGACTAGATCCTATGGAGGACTAATCTTCTCTTGATAGCTAGCTCTGATCCTGGCAAGGATAATACGAATTAGGGTTTTAGGATTTTCCTAGGGAGGGGGGCACATGACTGTTTATATAGGCTAAAGCATCCAACGTGAGCCCTCGTATCAAATCGACTTAAAGGATGGCGTAGATGCAACCAAGGAGGTGGTGGAGAACCTGACATTGCGATGCGGAAGGCTGATAGGTGGACCCAGGGTCTGCTTGGCCTATAGGTGGGGCCAGCCGGACCCACATGGTAGCACCTCGGGGTTTGCTTCGGTGGATAACCTCCTAGAGTCTTCTAGAATCTTTTGATGAATAGGTTCCCCTTGATGGTTTTCTGGATAAACCCTACTGAAAATATAGATTCACCTAAAACTCATGGAATTTATTAGTTTAAACCCCTATACCTATGTTTGGTGATGGAATTAAATATATATGCAGGTTATGTTGACAGTTTATAATTGATGTTAGTGACCGTCAACAATTTCCCCCAAGCTTAAACTTTGTCAATCCATGAGCAAATCTAAACTCAGCAATGGATCAGGAGTTGCTACAATGTTTTTACACCTCAAAAGTACATAGGTGTTCAAACAAAAATTCCCCTTTGGATTAGAATAAACTAATCTGACTTTCAAACTTACCCATATTATCTTCAACCATGGGGCTTCTTAGCCTTCACTTGGGTCTTGAGCAAATGAAAGACATAATGATCAAGTCAAGCACTATGTCTCAAGTTCTTTGTTCCACCATTGTTCTGAAGTTTTTATAAGTTTTCAAAAACTCAGAGATTCCATTGTATGACACCCTCAAGTCTCTCAGTATATGTGGTATTTGTGGATCCTCACCAAAGGCAGTAAAGATGTTATGCCTTTTTCTCTTCCTACTACTAAGGCTTATGTGGACTTCATAGGTAGGGAGAAAGCTAGAGTATACTTGCAATACATATATTGTAAAGTCAAACAACGGATCCAAAGAGAGTTGAGTCATACAATCAAATCAAGATGTGTATGTGTGTGGATATATATGGTGGCTAACCTAATTCTACTATGCTCCTTGAAAACATATCTCTAATTTGAAACTTGAAAATAATTTGCTAGAGAGTAGGGGCTATCTTATTCAGTCTATCTTTCTCTTCTTCTTTTTTCAGGTGAGCATCTAAGTACCCATTGTTTTAAATATCTCGGACACTTGTCCATTTTTTCTCCTCTCTTCTTTTTTATGAATAACTTTTGTATAGCCCCATGTCTCTTTTCTGCAACAAAACTTTGAGAGAGGTATCAACAAGAACTTTGGAGCATTTATTTTGAGTTGATAGAAAACTTATCAAGCATGTTTTGTGTTCACTCCTAGTGTAGGAGTAGAACTTTTTTTTGGATCTAGATGGAAGGCATGTTTTTGCGCCTACCCCTAGTGTAGGAGTAGTGCATATGTGGGTGGTATGTACGTGATCTTGATTTTAAGAGCATGACAAATCTCTCATAAGGGTCAACAAAGCTTGACAAAACTCAGTGCAAAAACAAGCAACATATATGTGGAAGTTTTCCTAGCCTAAATAACATATATGGCTCTGGTAGGAATTCAAGCTTTGTCATATAGGAACTCATCATGTAGCATTTTTGTGTTTTTCAAAAAGTAAATCTCTAGAACTTTAGTGTCACTTGGAACAAGATAAACAACAGCATTCGCTACCCATGAATTTCAAGTTCAGAGTAAATCTTTATATCAAATCAGTCGTATCCAAAACTCAGGAGAATTCGAGGCTAAAAACTAGGTACTTGAAAGAAATTACAATAGAGCAACTATTCATCATTTCCATTTAAGAGATTATTCTAAGTCCTCTTTGTTTTATTCAGCTCGTAAAAACAAATTAAGCACACCTTTTATTTTGTTTTCAATTTTACTAGATCACACATTATTACTATAGCTATATATATTTATTATAAAGATAACTTTTTATTTTGTTTCATTTATCAATTTTTTTAACTATTGAAAAGAAACTACAATTAAGACAAAAAGGGGAAAGAATACTTACCTAGATACACGGGAGTGCTTCTCCCCTAAGCTAGCTCTTTCGGTGAGGGTTCGGTGTTGTAAGTCCTTTGATTCGGACTTCTCCTTGTGAAGTTCATTGATCAAATACCTCGGTTTGCTCTGAAGATGAGAATTCTTGAGGTGGTGCCTCTAATGGTGATGTCACCTTCTTCCGCTAAACCTGTCTTGGTTGTGAGTTTTGATTTTGGTTTGACAGATTCAGGACCTTCACTTATAGAAATTTGGGGAATCGAATGTCTTCCCCCACACTTTGCTTGAAGCATGTCCTGCTCATAAAGACAAGGTAGAGATCAAGTGCATGGGCTCTATTGGTGGGAAAACACCAACAAAACCAAAACATTATTTATTCTTCTCTAACCTTAGGCACATTGAATATGATGAAGTTGATGTTACGTGTTTTGTTCAATTATGTCATGGGTGATAAGATCTGAAGATTAAGCATGCATGTAGCATTTAAGTTAATTTGGCTAAAAGTATTGAATTGCTTAATCCATGGAAGGATTATCTATCTTCACATAATGTATCGGACTTTACATGATTATCACTATCATCTTCCAAAGATAGGATGTGTACTTTTCAGTTTATTTGGTTAAGACTATGAGATCAAGAAAGTGGTGCTAGGAACAAGCTTAAAGAACAAGACATGTTGAGCTAATCTGGTTTGATCAGGTAAATTGTAACTCAAACATATTTTATTTCTTATTTATGTGCCTACTAGAATCAAGGAAAAGCTTTTTAAATAATGACTAATTACATTAGGATGTTACCTTTGTCATTGGAGCGTAATGTCACCATATGACGAAGGGTAGATGACTCGTGATGGTCCTTCCCTTTTGCTTGAAGTTTTCCTTGTTCGGCTAGTCTCGCAGCTTGAGCTGTTCATAAGCTTCTTGTTTCCCTAGTTCACACCTTTTCTTTCTCATACTTTTGTCATGCCATCTTTCCGCTCTTCGATCTTTTGACACCTTGTTAGACCTTTTGCCTCACTCATTATTTTATGCCTGCAAAGGAATTAGTGGACAATGCATACCTGAAGGAATATACAATTTTGAAACACGGGTTGTTTGTCCAGAATTTTGTAATTTCCCTCTATGCTAATGAAAAGATAGTGTTAAAATTATTTTACCATAGTTTTTGTTTATCATGTTCTATACATGCATGGCTTCAAGGCAAAGGTGACTTGTAGCTAAAGACAAAGTGAATGATCTTTGATACTTACAGTTCTTTCATCCATGATGAATGAGCTGTCTTCTTGTGCAAAGTTATTGAGGTTCGTCATGTGCCTTGCTTCATCTCCGATTTGAATTCATCTTGTGACTTACCCAAATTGAATTGAGAATTTTCTACAGGGGTTAGTCCAACAAAATGACCAGTATCTACTATAGCATATTCTTGGTTCAAAAATCAACCTAGACACCATGTCTAATTTGATTTAGGAAGGCATTTTAATCTAATCACCATGCTTAATTTAAAAGCCTTTGGAAGTACGATCAGCACCCCTAACCTAAGCTCCATGCTTAATTTAAAAAATGTATGAACATACACCAAACCTTAAGCATACTATAGCAAACAAAAGTAGCATGAAAGCATTATAGATATTTATTAAAATAGAGATGAAAGAGCATGATTGTTATTTAGAAAATAGAGCATAGCTTAAAGGTAGAGAACCAAGATGAATTAGCAACATGTCATAAGATTTTTTAGAGAAGTTCATCCCCCACACTTGAATTTTGTAAGGCAAAATCAAGTTTGGATGGATGTGATTTAATGTTGCATGATGGCTGGTTGGACATACCTAGCGTTGTCATCCTTCATTCTTTTTGCTTCAAACCTGGAATGGTTAGTGACAAAAATACTCGAAGAAATATTTTCACAATTATATTTCTAGGATTATTTCACAAGGGTATCACAGCAAAAGGTGAAAACTCATATTATCTCCTGAAAGTGCTTGTTTTAGGACAGGAGCTCGTCCTTGGGAAACCTTCGAATTGCACTCAAGTTGGTGAAGTGGTTTCTCTTCCAACATCAACCTTTGTGTACCTATCTTCATGATTCATGCCAATGAGATTTGCAATATTTATGATAAACATATGCATCTACAACCACCCTTTCAAAATCTTTAGGAACAGAAAGCATTAGGGGGTTGAAGGTCTCGTGTGTGGCAATGTTGGAGAGACCAATTAATTCAGGAGATTTCTCATGCGAGCATGGATTTGATGAGGTATTCATGAAATAACTTACATACTCATCAATGTCATCTTTCTTTTTAGACTTTAAGGGTGTTTCTTCATGAATGTCTATAGGCAGAAACATTATCTCCATCATTCCATGCCTATGACATTCATTGGATGTTTTATTGTTCAAGATTTTCCATGGATTGGTGGCTCTCGGGTTGATCTCGTCTAAGGCCTCCTCCAAACTTGGATGAGTCATGTTTATTGAAGATATTGATTTAAGCTCACCGTTTGGATCTAAGCCAAGTTTGGATTCTACCCATAAGACTTCATCCTTGTCCATCCATTCTTTAGCAACGGCATACAAGTTCTTAATACATTCCAGCCATTGTCATTGCTCTTTTTGGTCATCCTTGTGGCCTTCATGACTCCTATACTTTGGGTGTCTTGGTGGATTTCTAGGATCATCATGAGTTTCAGGAGAAAGAGCATAAGAGGAATCATCAGGGGTTAAGGATGGGCTTGAATGGGACATCTAATGTGGGCATATAAGGGGAGAAGATAGGAATTGCTTCTAAGTGACTTGTCTCTCCTTCTATGGGTTCACTAGATATGCCATCCATGAATTCTTCCTAATGTCCTATATGGGAATAAGGACGCTTTCTAAAAAATCCCTTCTTGAGAGGAATTAAATTATATTCGCTCGAAGGTCTCTTGTAAACTGAAAGTTTAAGCTTTTCCCAAAGTCATAAAAAAGATCATCCTCACAAGAAATTTCAAAAGATTGAATTTCTTCTTCCTCTGGAGGATTTGGATTTTGGGGTATAGATGGTTCAGGATTAATAGCTAAACCTTGGGATTGGAGTGGTTGTGATTTGACTATCAAAACTTCCTCTTCTTGTTTGGGAGATGATTCCTTCTCTTTCTCAAGGAGTTTATTATGATTGCTAGTGTAGGGAGTTTTTCCACTAATCTTATCAAGCATAGACCTTGCTTCACTAGCAGATAGATGAAGGAAAGCTCCTCTAGAGGCTACATCAAGGGATTCCATGGAATCCTTGCTAAGACCCATGTAAAAATGTTGAAGGAGCATTGGGTCTAGAATAGCAAGGTCTAGGCCAGTGATGATGAGGTCATTAAAATGGTCCCACTGATGTGCCAAGAGATTCTTCTTCTAGTTGTCTAAAATTTAGAACATCTTTTCAAAGGCTAACCACTTTAGAGATGGGAAAAAACATAAACAAAATTTAGAGCATAGTGTTTCCCAATCTCCTTGCATACTTCCTATGGTTTGACTGTACCATTGTTAGCTCTTCCTATCAAAGAGAATGGAAACAACTTCCATCTTACAGTTTTGTCAGACATGCCAACGATATGCATGCACATGTCTATTCAAACTCTTGAAGGTGTGAGTATGGGTTTTCATCACCTTATCCCGAGAAAGATTTATCCTAAATCAATTTTATAAAACACGGGCGTAGCTCATAGCCAGGTGTTAGGATGGGCTCTAAAGATTTTGGTGGCTCTAGGCTTGCGCTCATGGGTTTAGCATATTGATAGATAGGAGTAGAATCCATGCTAAACGAAAAAGCAAAAGAAAGAATAAAAGATAAAAGGTTAACCTAGGCTTGTAGTTAATTCAGCAACCATTTCCCCAACAACGGCACCAGAAAGCTTGTGGGTATATTTAATGCACATAGATAAATCCGCAAGTGCACGGATACCGTTGTAGCTTTCACCTGGAGTTATTCCAAGTATCATATCCATAGGGAAACATGTGACACTAACTACGGTCTAACTTAACTAAGGGTAGCAACAAGGTTAGGATAAATAGGAGCATAGAGAGGATAACTAAAGTTCTTTAGTTCTGACTTGGGTAAGCTTATGTCTTCTACTACTCAACTAGGGACATTACTAGGGAAAGACACCAGCAGAGGATGCTATCCTTCGCAACTACATCCTATGTGCGCCTATAGATGGAAGGTGGACTACAAAGGATCAATGAAGCTATATAGTACATGCTATATAGAACTTATGTCACTCACGTGATCTACCACCTTCTGGAATGCAGGGTGCATCCATAATTAACCTAAGTCTAAGCACCACGCTTACACCTGTGATTAATACTCTACTCCCCCTAGGAATAGAATAAAGCACTCAAAAGAGAGTCATGAACCTGAAGAACAATATAAACAAGATGTTTACTAGAATCAAAAGTTGATTACCAGAGAAATCTTAGATGCAAGCTCAGGTAGAACTTGAATCCACCAAGGTACAAGCCATAGAGAGAGCACCAACAGGCCGACACCTCCTCCAAAACTCCTCCCTCACTCTCTATCTCACTATTATTTATAAAACTAGATCCTATGGATGACTAATCTTCTCTTGATAGATGGCTCTGATCCCACCAAGGAGAATATGAATTAGGGTTTTAGGATTTGCCCAGGGAGGGGGTAAAGGGCTATTTATATAGGCCAGAGTGTTCAACGTGAGCCCTTGTATCAAACTGACTTAAAGGACGGTGTAGATGCAACCTAGGAGGTGGTGGAGAACCAAGATTACGATGTGGAGGCTGATAGGTGGGCCTAGGGGCCTGTCGGTGTGGGACCCACGGGATACCCCGTAAGGAAGGGAGAAGAACTAGCCTAACTAGGATTCTTCCCCTGTAATCTTAGTAGTAGTATTATTCTATAAACTTACTAGGAACTCTCATTGTAAACCGACTAGGACTCTAGCCTCCTAACTATATAAAGGAGGGCAGGGCTCCTTGGATCAGGGGTTTTTTCAGACAACAATTGTACAACACAACACTTTACAATCAATCCAACGCAAAGGCTAACACCGACTGGACATAGGGCTATTACTCGATCAAAGATCGAGGGCCCGAACTAGGATAAATCGACTATCTCTTGCACTAACCATCGAGTTCCGCATACGCTGAAGCCCGAACATACTACCCCGGGGACCCCTATGGCAGGCTATCGGTGGTCAAACATCGACAACTGGCGCACCAGGTAGGGGCTTTTGGTGACTTTGCATCCGAGAGCTCGATGGACCTCGCTAACATGATCTTCTCAATGGGATCAACCTTCATCTTCAGTTCATGGATCTACGAGGCAGGCGACGACGGCAAGCTCCAAGGCCGTCTCCTCAAAGATTTGGATCATCATCAGGACCTTTCCATTTTGGTGACAATGACAGATCAGCTTGCCAGAAGATTCATGCAGCTTGTAATGTCCAATCCAATTCGGATTCCATGACTTCACGCATCCGATTCAAACTTAAGTTCTGCTTCCGAGACGAAGTCTTATCCGAGTTCTTTCAGAAAATCGAGTTCTTTTCTGACAAAGCTCTAGAACCTGACGTCAACCTATCAAGAATACTACTCGGAGTACACTCAGAGTACTTCAAAGAAGTCAGGTCCTCTTCCGTTCAGACCCCATAGCATGGCAACATCTTATCAGACATGGCCTGAAGGATCCACCTATCCCGTGCTTAGAATGCCACTGAAAGGAGCCTAGGAAGGTCTTGTTTTAACTATAACATCTCAAGACTACATCATTCACTGGCTAGGTACCATTCCTGAGGATGACGGCACCCAACTGATCGATGATACGACAACAACATCTCTACCCTACCAAGAAGGAGATTTGATCTATGACCTTGAAACCTCTACTGAAGTTTTCAACAGCTCAAGCAGTATGGAAATCAACGACGATGATAGAACAACTCACACTAGAGAAGTATTCATGATTCGTTGTCCTTGATCACCTTTGATCCCCCTAGAAGTACCCGACGTGAGGTCTTCAGATGAATCTGAATCCAACATATCACCATTTATCTAGGGGCATGATGGTGAGACTGAGAGTCAGAGGCAAGCGAGAGAAAGAAAGAACAAATTGAAACAAGGACGTCAACGCCGTGCTAAGCAGCGAAAGGACACTTGGATCAAATATGAATCAGACCTAGCTGAGTACAATAGAAGAAAATCAGAACGAGAGGTCAAAGAAGGACAAGCAGTGAATACACCCAACGACAAGATCCGAGAAGCATTAGAAGAACTCAGAGCAACTTCACATCCCAATGAAAAACAAGAATAGCTCTGGGACTTTCTTCGATCAACAGTCTTTAGGATGCACGATGGAAGGGCAACATCTCATGAATAGGAAGATCAAAATCAAAGGAAGTCTGCTTTTGAAAGACTTGGACCAAGTGGAAGTCACAACGGAGAGAGTCAAAGAAATCATAGTCAAAACAACCGAGTTGAACAACCAAGAAAGGACAGAAGCAAAGCACCTACTCGGATAGCCAAGCAGAACTACTCTCACCAAGACAACAGTTGGCAAGAAGGGGGCACTGAATCAGAATACACAGAAGCTAGAACACACAATAGATTCCCCTATTTCACAAACAGACTAGCTTCAATATGACTACCTCACAAGTTCAAACCGTCCAACCACTCCAAGTACGATGGCAAGACTAAACCAAAGCAATGGCTTAGGATTTACTCACAATCAATTGAATTGGTCGGAGGAGATGATGACATCAAAACCTTGTTCTTTCCCATGGCCCTAGAAACCATGCCACTTTAATGGTTTGACAAATTGAATCCAGGATCAATTAGAAATTGGGAAGACTTGCAAAGAGCTTTCTGTGAAAATTTCATGGGAATTATTACACGTAAACGGCGATTACCCTCGAAATCAAGCGATTACTCGTATACGGCGATTCGGCAGTAGTCATCAACCAAGTCAACAAAGATTGGGATTGCACCAAAGAAAACATGGGTGCTTACTGTGCTGAAATCCAAAAACTCAAAAAACATTTCCATGGATTAGAAATTCTACATGTCATATGGGATTCCAACATTACAGCAGATGTCCTTGCCAAGCTTGGATCAGACAGGGCAGAGGTCCCACCCGGTGTGTTCATAGAGGAGTTATTAGCCCCCTCTATCAAACAACCCGGTGAGATAACCCCTCAAATCTTAGCCAAAGGCACCCAGATCTTGATAATCACCACTTCATGGACCTAGGTTTTTATTGATTACATCAAAGAGAATAAGTTGCCAGCAAAAAAACAGGAAGCCACACGAGTTGTTCGTAGAAGCAAGAATTACATCCTAGTAGGAGACAAGCTCTACAGAAGAGCCGCATCATCAGGAGTACTCCTAAAATGCGTCTCATTTGAAGAAGGCAAACAAATCCTAGATGAAATACACTTAGGTTGCTGTGGAAATCACGCCGCTTCAAGAACACTAGTCGGCAAAGCATTTCGCACTAGTTTCTACTGGCCAACCGCTTTGAAAGACACAAAAGAACTCGTCAGAAGATGCAAAAGTTGTCAGATGTTCGCAAGACAGGCTCATGTGCCAGCCCACAACCTCATCTGCATACCACCTGCTTGGCCCTTCTCCTACTAGGGGCTAGATCAAGTAGGACCTCTCAAGAAAGCAAAAGGCGGATTCGAGTACATCTTCATGGCAATTGACAAGTTCACCAAATGGATTAAATTCAAACCACTAGCAAAATACAGTGTAGCCAAAGCAGTCGAGTTCATCCAAGACATTATGCACCGCTTTGGCATGTCTAATCAAATCATCACGGATTTGGGTTCTCCCTTCATGGCCACAGAATTCCAAAGTTGGGCATAGGACTGTAGTTTCAAAATAGATTACGCATCAGTCACACACCAAGAGGCCAACGGATAGGTCGAAAGGGCAAACGGACTCATACTAGCTGGATTAAAACCAAGACTGTATGAAGAACTAGTAGACTATGGATCAAAATGGATTGAAGAATTACCCAAGGTTGTATGGGGGCTATGGACTCAAATAAGTAGAGCCACCAGATACTCACCTTTCTTCCTGGTGTACGGATCAGAAGCCGTACTACCCGCAGACTTGATCTGGACGTCACCAAGGATAGAGCAATACGACGAAGGAGAAGCAGAACACACCAGAAGATTAGAACTCGATAGTACAGAAGAAGTCAGAGTAAATGCTACCCTGCAATCAGCAAGATACCTCCAAGGACTAAGACGCCACTACAACAAGAATACCTAGTCTCGATCATTACAAGTCAGAGACCTAATACTAAGAAGAATACAAAAACCAACGGACACCACAAACTACTCAGTCCATGGGAAGGTCCTTTTATCGTCAAAAAAGTCATCGGACCGGGCACATACAAGCTCATAACTGAAGACAGAAAAGAAGTCAACAATACATGGCACATCAGTTAGCTACAAAGATTCTACGTATGAAAACAACTCAAGGGAAAATATGTATACAAGACACAAGAGATCAACATTCATGATCAACAAAGATAGCGCTCACCAAAATCATATGTATCATTGTGACATATCAATATTCATGATCAATAAAGATGATTCTTTCTTGACAAACATATGTCTCATCATGGCTTTTCCCGAGTTGTTTCTTAAAAGCAAAATGGCTGAAAATATGCCTTAGCATCCCGGCCAAGAGCAAAATAGCTAAAAAGACGCTTGAGCCTGCCGATGAGGGTAGCTAACAAGCTAACACCCGAACTAAAAAGCAAAATGGCTGAAAAGACGCCTAAGCATCCCGGCCGAGAGCAAAATAGCTAAAAAGATGCTTGAGCCCACCGATGAGGGTAGCCAACAAGCTAACACCCAAAATAAAAAGCAAAATGGCTGAAAAGACACCTGAGCATCCCAACCAAGAGCAAAATAGCTGAAAAGATGCTTGAGCCCGCCGACTAAGGTAGCTAACGAGCTAACACCCGAAATAAAAAGCAAAAATGACTGAAACTAAGCCTAGGCATAGACCACAGCAATTTCAAATCAAGACCCTCTAGCTACTTGTTCCAAATAGCAAGAGGCTCGGGGGCTACACTGGAGATACCCAAGAACACAAAGATCTACATATAACGAGTTGTTTACATGGCACAAAAGAAGGCCAGACAAGCACTACACTAGAGATACCCAAGAACACAAAGATCTACATATAACGAGTTGTTTACATGGCACAAAAGAAGGCCAGACAGCACTACACTGGAGATACCCAAGAACACAAAGATCTACATATAACGAGTTGTTTACATGGCACAAAAGAAGGCCAGACAAGCACTCGATAGATCAAGAAAGGTTGTCAACACAAAGATCTACATATAACGAGTTGTTTACATGGCACAAAAGAAGGCCAGACAAGCACTCGACAGATCAAGAAAGGTTGTCAACACAAAGATCTATATATAATGAGTTGTTTACATGGGATAGAAAAGTACTCAACAAATCAAGAAAGTTTGTCAAGATAGTGCGCAGAATTGCTTACAAGGTAAAGGCGAAAGCAAGACAAAGTACTCGGCAAGTCAAGTAACTCTGACCAATTGGACAAATCATCCAAGGAATAAACAAGACATCCAGGCAAAAAAGACATTAATAAAAAATCTTCATTCAAAAAAATAGTATAATGTCATATTACAAGGCACGGGCATAAAGGTCAAATACATCAAACATCATCATCAGGAGAAGAGATAACAATATTAAGACTATCTACAATTCTACTAGCTAAGTCTTCAACCTCAGGCTCCATCCTCTCAACGGCATCAATGTATTCTTGACTATCGGCTTCCTCTGCTATCTTGGACAACGGTGCCTTTGGAGCAAGAATCCGGACCTAGGCTAGGACATTTTTGGTACATAGTTGGGCGCACCTCTTCACGAACTCTTGGAAATGAGTCAGAATTTGAGGAATTAACTGAGCCCAAGATTGCCCATCATCCGCTGGAGTTCGGAGAACGTCGGCTACTGAACGAAAGGATTTCCACAAAGCTGTCCAATTTTTAGTAGCCGCCGCCAACTTGCCAGACAAGTCTACAATAGTTTTTTGGGCCTACACAAGATCTCTATCAGCTCCACGCCTAATCAACTTAGCAAGCGCAAGTTCTTCCTCAGCATGAGTAATTACCTCCTCAACCTTATTCTGACTAGAACGAACAAGAGTCTTCATCTCATCAATGCCCTCTGAGAGCTTCTGCCTTTCAACTCAGAGAGCTAGACAAGGCAACAAACAACAAGTCAGCAGAAAAGAGAATTTGAATATAGAAGGCAACAACAAGAACCCACAACACCGTTGCACTCCTTCTTCATGACCTCCAAGTTCTTCATGGCCTCTGAATTCTTTAAAGCCTCCTAGATAGCAGCATCCCTCTGCTTCTCGGCCTCAACAACCCAGGCACAAAGACCTTTTTCCTCCTTCTGATGCATTTGACACTTAGCCTCCATCTTGGCCTGGCAGAGATCCATCTCTGCCTTCAGGGCGCTCAACTCAGAAGACAACTTCTTCTCGGTTTCCGATGAGAAAAAGAAGCTGGTATGATCCTGAGAGAAGGACTGAACAAAGAAGAAAGAGAGAAAAAAGGCATAAGAATAGGAGAAAGACAGACATCTAAAGAAAGAACTTTAGAAAACTTACTTGGAGTTTTTCTCCAAAAGAAGTCACATAGGTCACGAAGTCTCCCTAAGAAGCGGTCAACTCTGACAATCGATGAGTGGGATCAAATTGATGAACCACATCTTCAGTAGAAAGAGGAGCGGAGGGAGAAGACGGCCGATGCGGAGAAGGCAAGATCAAGGACACATCATGGGAAGTCCTAGCTAGCTCCCTAGATGAATCCACCGCAATGGCCATGGTCACCTCTGGGGCAACCAAGACAGCAGCAGCATCATCACCAGAAGGCCTTGTCACCCCCACAACCACTTCACCAATAGTTGCTGCAAGTCTTGCGGCTTAGTACTCGGTGGTACAACAGAGGGCTGGCAAGAAGTCGATGGAGGAATGAGAGAGGATGAAGGCCTGAAAGTTGATAAAGAAACTCACCAATGAGAACAAGAGAAAAGGAGAACAGAAGCAAAGAGGCAAAACCAGAATCCACTCACCCGGCTATCTTCTTCTTCGTGAAACAAAAAGAAGACATCGTGGGAGGAACCACGGCAGCAAAAACATCCCCGCCACTCGGTGGTAGGAGTGGTGTAGCCGGTATTGGAGCCCCGGAAGAACTTGGTACCAGAGCTACGGAAGAACTCAGCTCCAGAGCTATAGAAGAACCCGGTGCAGGAGCCTCAGAAGAGCTCATACCCGATGACCGCTTACTACAAAAAGATCAAGACCAAATTCAAAACAAAAAGAAGGTTTCAAGTGCAGGGAAATAAGAAAACAACTCACCGCCGCATGATAAGGGGCACATCATTGTCCTCTTCTTCCTCAGTCTCGACCAAGGCCACCATAGCGCTAGCTGAAAAAAAGAACAAAAGAACTCGGTTCAAGACAAAAACAAGAAGACAAAGGGACAGAGTGTATTAATATGCTCACCTAAGAGCATGCTAGCTACAACTGGAGTACCTTGACGAGTACTTGGCTGGCGAGACTTCTTGGAAGTAGGTAAACTAGATGAAGAACCATCTGCTTGCCCCCCTCCTCGAGACACTACGAGGACCTCGAGGGACTGGACGAGGAACATATTCTTCATAGACATCAACAACTCCGGAAGAAACTCTAGGAAACACGGTGGTGATTGGGAACTTATTGGTTACAGAAGCCCCAGCAAGGTTCTCCCCAATATTCACCATGGCAGGGAGGACATCAAGGGGGATCGGGTCAACAAAGTTGCGCCCCAATTCCTATGAAAAGAATAAAACAACAAGACAAGGAAAATTAAGCAAAAATGGATACAACAAAAGAAATACAGAAAGTACCTGCACGAAGAGAAAATGACTTACAGCCGGAGGCAGATTGTTGGCAGAGAACTCAAAGATAGTAAGTGGGACAATGCTTGCTCCTTTTAGCATCTTCTGGAGATGCTCGAGAACCTCCTCGTTGGTCAACTCAAGGGCAGGGACCATGCGTGAAGGATCCTTAGCCCCAGAGTACTCAAAGCCATGGTTCTCTCGCTCCTTCAGAGGCTGAACACAGTGACAAAGAAAGCTCAAGATAATACCAAAGTCGGTCAAACCCTGTTGTTTCAGAGTACTTATCCTATCAAGAAATGGCTGGATCGCCTGAACCTCAGTCGGTGTTAGGGAGTTCTTTTCCCACCAGTCATTAATCGAGGGACCAGATTCAGAATGTACGACTAGAGAAGGAATCAAATTGGCAGAATAGAACCAATCAGCACACCAATCCCTCACAGAATCAACTAGGTCATAGTCAAAGAACTTGCTTTTAAGACCTTGGCGAAACTGAATCCCACAGCCGCCAAGAACGTTGGTGTCTTCACGATGGGGTTGAGGCTTCAAACGAAAGAAGTGATGGAAAAGAGAAAGAGAAGGAGAAATTCCAAGGAAAGCTTCATAGAGATGTACGAAAACAGAAAGATAGAGGATAGCATTAGGAGTTAGATGGTTTAGACTAACCCCAAAATAACCAAGAAATTGATGAAGGAAGGCGGAAGCAGGAAGGCAAAGACCGACATGGATAAAAGAGACGAAAAGGATAATCTCACCAGGACCTAGAGCAGGGACCCGATGCTCGCCTGGAACTCTCCATTCAACAATGCCCTTGCTCTAGATCAGACCATCGCTGGCAAGCTCGCGGAGCTGGTCTTCAGTTGTTGTTGGAGCCGGCCAAGCTTTTTGGGCAACCCTCATGGCCATGAACTCCTAGTTCTCAATCATGGAAAGAGATGACTCCTCATCCACGAAGGTTGCCTAGGACTTGCTCACAACTTTCTTCCTACCCATGTACTAATGGAGGCAAGAAGGAACTAGGGGAAGAGAAGGTTTGGATGGCGGTGCTAAGATGGCGGTGGCAATGGCGACGGTGGATTTCTAAAAGCTAGGGTTTCAAGGCAAGAGAAGGGCGGTAAAGAAAAAGAAGATGAAGGATCTTTAAATAGATTTTATAGTGATAAAAACGGCCCACCAGGCCTGTTAAAGCACCATGTGAGAATGCAATGGTCCATTTACTGACATAGCTAAAATGATGGAGGGCACAAATCCACACAACGGTACAATTCAACAGGCAGATTTCAGACTTATCCATCTAGCACTACGGCGGAGTTATCAGATTACTACAAAAAAACAACCCATCAATCATGAAGAAAAGAAGGGCTACCTCACAAGGAACATAAGAACTCAGTTCTTATGGAAAGAACTCAGGAATCTCATGAACAACCAGGACTACAGCAGAAAAATAAATGACAACTCAGAAGACAAGATTCTTTCCATTACAAGCAACTTCAAAAATACAAGATTGCACATCTTACAAGACCCAACGAACTCGGTACCATGAAAAGCAAAGTAGCAAAGAGGAACCCGGACATGGCTAGGCTCTGAAACGACTACGTGTCCCAAATTGCTACTCAAAAGGACAAACTGCCCTCGGCTACACTATTTTCTTCAAAGGACGGACGCAGTGCATCCAAGGCGGAAATCAGCAGCACGGTGGGACAACATGGAGTAGAGAAGGCCGGCAGGCATCTGTCTACCCAAGACTGATGTGAAGCTGGATATGGTGTTGATCTGCACCGAACAGTCTCAAGGCAGGCGACGAGGATCAACCCAGAACTGCTAGATGAAGGAACGAAGCCCACATCACAAGACTTCCTCGAACTACCGCCGCATACATCCTGGTACATTGCTGCTGTGGGATTAGCCTACCTCTAATCCCTATCACAAGACTTCCTCTAGCTATGACAAGACACACAGGAACTACAAAACATGCCCGGGGGCTGCTCTACTTCACAAACTACCATATTCATGACAACGAAGGTTTCAACAGAATGTTCAATGGATGAAAACAAGCACTCTAGGAGGGTATTTATAGATCGAAGGAGCGGTGCACATGGACTAGGAGTACCAACTGAAATAAGCCTAACAAAGGACACAGTGAAAAGACTAGGGCTCAATAATGGAAGACTCAGGCGAGAGGGAACAGTACTCGAAAGACGAGCATATTCGGAAGAATATACCAACACAGTACAACCCGTGAACAAAAGGCATTTACACTCAACCACCACCATACAACTACATCTGACAACAACAGACTACCAGAGAATACGCCAAGACCCTACATCCGAGTTCTTCCTGAACAAAACAACCCAGATATATGCTCGGGGGCTACAAAAGGAAAGGTATACAATTCTTTCGAACAACTCAGATTCAAGACCCTCCAACTTTTTGATCCAAATAGCAAGAGGCTCGGGGGCTACACTCAGTGAGTGCACTTTTTCCTTCAAAAAAGCGCACGTCACTTAGAACACTTCTTCAAGACAAACGACTTCAAGGCCACAAGATAAAAAGAACCCAGACATAGCTATATCCGAGCTCTTTTCGACAAAAAGAACCCGAACATAGCTAAATCAGAGCTCTCTTCAACAAAGAAACTGGGTATATGCTCGGGAGCCTTTCAACGAAGAATCAGGGAGATTTCAAGAAAAGACCCTCAAGCTCCTTGTGCCAAATAGCAAGAGGCTCAGGGGCTACATCCAAATGGGGGTACTTTTTTCTTCAAAAAGGTACACACCACGCGAAGATCTCATGAAGCGCTGCACGGTTTCGCTCAAGAAAGCACTCGAACAATGCTTGTTCCTGCTCGACAAGACTTGAAGGAACAAGACAAGGCTTCTAGAACTCAACCATGAATTGCTCGGGGGCTTGTCGGTGCGGGACCTATGGGATACCCCGCAAGGAAGGAAGAAGAACTAGCCTAACTGGGATTCTTCCCCTGTAATCTTAGTAGTATTATTATTCTATAATCCTACTAGGAACTCTCATTGTAAACCGACTAGGACTCTGGCCTCCTGACTATATAAAGGAGGGCAGGGCTCCTTGGATTGGGGGTTTTTCAGACAACAATTGTACAACACAACACTTTACAATCAATCCAACGCAAAGGCTAATGCCGACTGGACGTAGGGCTATTACTCAATCAAAGATCGAGGGCCCGAAAAAGGACAAATCGACTGTCTCTTGCGTTAACCGTCAAGTTCCGCATACGCTGAAGCCCGAACATACTGCCCTAGGGACCCCCGTGGTAGGCTATCAGGTGGTGAAACATCGACAGGGCCACCTAGCTTATAGGTGGGGCTGACCGGCCCCACATGGTAGCCCCTTGGGGTCTACTTGGGTGGAGAGCCTCCTGGAGTCTTCTAAATCTTCCCACTCTGTTTACATGGTGGAATTCCGTAATTTCCTTAGATGAATAGGTCCCCTTGACGGTTTTCTGGATAAACCCTGCTAAAACATAGATTCACCAAAACTCGTGGAATTTATTAGTTTAAACCCCTACACCTATGTTTGGTGATGGAATTAAGTATATATGCATGTTATGTTGATGATTTATAATTGATGTTAGTGGCTATCAATACTACCCCCAGGGCTTTGATCACTTGTTTGTCATGGTCGACAAGTTTACCAAGTAGATCGAGGCTAAACCCATAGCCACAGCCTGCTCATCAAGGAGGTCATACACCAGTATGGGGTCATGAACACAATCATTACAAACAGCAGCACCCAATTCACAGGAAGTGCATTTGTCAACTTCTATGATGAATAGTAGATCAACATAAGATGGGTTGTAGTGGCCCACCCATAGACCAATGGATAGGTAGAGAGAGAGCGGTTGCATCCTTCGAGGCCTTAAACCTGGAATGTTCAAGAAACTCAAGAAGTTCAAGGGTAGATGGGTCCGGGAGCTGCAACCAGTTCTGTGGGGCTTACGAACCACTCCTACTAGGCCGATGGGGTTCACCCCCTTCTTCCTCATCTATGGTGTAGACGCGGTACTACTCGAGGAGATCAGGTACTCCTCTCCCTAAGTCCACGCCTATGATGAGGACACAGCAGAGGAAACCTTATAGGATTCCCTTGATAGGCTCGATGAGCATTGCAGAACGACACTTGTTTGCTCCGCAAAATATCAGTAGCAGCTTCGCAAGTACCATAGTAAGCACATTCGGTGACTAAACTTCATGCAAGATGATCTAGTCTTGCGTCAGGTACAATCGACCAATGGGGAGAAACAAGTTTTTGCCTCCTTGGGAAGGACCAGTTTATTGTGGCTGAAGTGCTAATGTGGGGAATGTACATGCTGGCAAACATGAAAGGTGAAGCCTACACGAACGCCTGGAATGTCGACTTGTTGTGATGGTTCTATGTGTAAAAAGGCAGCCCTATACTAGGGTATAATTCACGGGTGGTGTGACCACCAACCCATCATAAAGATAGTAGACTACATAAGAAAAGTCAATTGGTATGCCCTCGGCTTAAACTAAGCACCCCAGTAGGTCACACTAACTTGCCGAGGCACTTGGGGGCTACAAGTTCAAAAGTTTTTTCTGAGAGTATACCGTGATTGGGCGATATGTATTGTGGACTCCTATCCATCACCGTGATACATTATGCTAACCTATTATGATGATCCGAGGGCTACAACCAATACTACACGAGCCACGAAGCAACTACTTAGGAGAACACAAAACATGAAATGCAAAACTCTTTATTTCAAGGCTAATGCAATTTATACATTGTTGATGGTAGTTAACGAACATTATAAACTGTCAATATAACATGAATAAGGGCCATGAAAGTAATCACCAACATAGACTTAGGGGTGTAAACTAACAAATTCCATGAGTTTTGGTGAATCTATGATTTCAGCAGGGTTTATTCAGAAAACCATCAAGGTGGACCTATATGTCAGAAGTAATCATGCTTATCCATGGCATAAACAACTCTAGAAGGTTTTAGAGGACACCACACCGAAGGAGACTATGAGAGGCAGCCAGGTGGGGCTAGCCGGTCCCACCTACAAACTAGCCGGCCCTAAGGGTCCACCAGTCAGCCCCGGGTTTCAACGTCGGTTCTCCACCACCTTAGGGTTTGCATCTATGCCGTCCTTTTAAGTCAGTTGATCCAATGGCTCAGAATGGATGCTATGGCCTATATATACCAGCCCCTGCCACCCCCTGGATATCCAACCCTGATCAAGTTAGCCGAGAAGATAGAAACCCTAATCATCCTTAGAGCTCCACCATATTCTAGGGCATAGCTAGCTAGGCTAGGTATAGAGGGAGGCAAGCTTTGCTTGGATTCCTAATCCTATCAAGAGCATCGCTTCGTATAGCCCATTGTATCCTCTTTTGTATCTATCATTATTCATATGATTGCTACAATTGATTCGACATTATTCTTAAAACTATTCATGTTCCTAGTTATAATGTTCATCGTCTACTTTGATTATATACTTAGTATAGCTAGATTGTCTTTATGTTCAAGCATAAGTTCATATAGCACTCGCTCTGGTGTACACGGGGTGAGTGGTCGATATTGTGTAAGCGTGGTGCTTATATGTTGTTTACCTACGGATGCACCCTATATTCTAAGCCATGTGGTAGATCGCGGATGTGACACTCCCATTGAGTCCTTTGTAGTCCACTCCCTGAATATAGAACAAGTAGGATCTAGTTACGAAGGAAGACAAGCTCTATTCTTAATCTTCCATAGTAATATACCTTATGTGTAGATATGAAGTTGATCTTAGCCATGACTATTAGGTGTAATTACACTAATCAATGTATGCTTTGACTTGTAATTAAGAATGACTTAGGAATTATTCCTCTAATATCCTACTTAGTCATGCTAATGCCATAGAAAGGAGTACTCTGAATGATTAATTATCATTTATCGTTACTTATCATATACATTTATCTCATGACTTACCCCTATTGTGAGTAGAAGTTGGTTATGGTTTATCTCTCCATCTTGCATATAAGTTATCAATATATTCCAACTACCCATCATTCCCTATGGTAAAAATATAAATGACTGATACCTAGAATACTCTCGGGTGAAGTGCTACTATGGTATATTATCTAGTGAGCATGTAGATCCCTATCATTCATACATTTATTCTTTCAAGTCACAAGTAAATACCAATAAGCATTTATGACGTTGTTGCTAGAGATTAAATTCAAAACCTTGATCTTAGTAGTGACATTCAGAAATGCCAACACACATCATAAGGAGCAGAGCGGATTACATCCTCTACTCTCTCAGATTCGGTAATGGCGCTGGCCACACCCCTGAACTCCATGGCTAGAGCACCGACATCATTAGGGCTTTCCACTAGTGGAAACCCGATTGCCATGTCATGAAGGTCCTCATTGCTCTAGAGGGAGGCGGCCGCCAATGCCAGCATGGCTCCACGACGAACCGTGTGACGAATCACTTCTCTAAACTGCCTCGGGACATTGTCGAGATGGTCCTCCACACTCACCCCCGCCGGCAAGAGCACGTCAATGACACCTCTACATGCCTCCAGCAAGGCAGCATGAAGGTCTCGGTGTTGATTTGCTTTAACCGCCATGGCAGATGAGTCGGCCATAGCAGTGTCATGGTCGCGCTCCGCCTCCATCACCTACTCAATCAAAATGACATTGGCCTCATAGCCCCACTGCCTTACCTTGGGCAGCGGCCAGTTGCTCTTGGGTGGATGGAAAGCACAAGCAGAGCAACTGCTCATCAAGATAGGATACCTCTGGAAGGACAAATAGGGAATCTCACCAAGGAACTTACCAAGAAGTTGCGCTTGGGCTTTAGCACAAGACGTCCCAGCGGTGGCTGCCTCCCGCTCTAACCTAGCTATCGCCGCTTGCATGGCCTCTAGTTGCGCTCAAAGATGGCCCGCATCATACTCAACCATCGTGGTTGTCGGTGGAGCCACGACCTTCACCGCCATGGTGCCGCATGGCGATTTGGAAGGAGGAGGACTCGCGTCATCAAGCATAGGAAGCCTGCAAGGACACCCAGTGAGAAGAAACACCAAATCCCAAGTTCACCTAATTCGAAGTCGGTCGAAGGACTTACCTGACAAAAGCAGGACAGATGGGTGGATGGAGCTCGGCCACCGCCCACCTAGAAACCTCCATCCTCGAGCTCCCCACACTCTCCATTAGATCAGATCTAAGGGGATAGAGGCAGAGGAAGTCGAATAGTTAAAGAAATGGAGGTAAGCCCAATAGTGCGCAGATGAAATTATGCCCATTTATGCCTCCCCCTTCTTTATATAAGCAGGAACAGCGCACGAATGGCATCCCGACCGCACACGCTTGTGCATGGGAAAACAAGCCATGAGCACCGATGCTCTAGCTTTTGGTAAGCAAACTCACCCATGGGTCCTAGTGATCTGACATGTTGTCACCCGAGCCTGGTGCTAGGCGAGTGATCTGACACTCAATTGTGTACTTGGACCAGCTCACCCCCACAGCAGGTGTTAGCGATAGTGATTCATTCACTATCGACTCTGCCCCTTCTAGAGTTAGGGGGGTATTCAGGGAGGGTTACTAGTCTAACCTTAAAACCTCTGATAGTTTGTGTCACAGTAAATCTCCCAATACTCGGATGAGCTCGAAGTACCTTATTTTAGCGGATGTGTGTCCCTTTGTGGGAAGCAGGAAAACTAGTTGGCCCATGGCTATAACCAAAGTACAAGCTCCTAGAATCTGGAAAAAGAGTTTTATGATGTGCCCCTGCTGATCAGGCTTTGTCCTGCTGCTTCCTTTCAGTGATAGCAGACGTTCACTCATTCTACCCGTCACCAGCTCAAAGAGTAATATGCGCAACTACCCACGGCTGCTCATGCGTTCAGTTACTCGCCCACAGTGGTTCCCGACCTAGGGAGACTATTATATTGGCCTCAGGGCTCCGAGACAATGTCCTCGCTCTTCCCACTAATGAGGTTCACTGAAAATTCGGATCACGTTACTTAATGGGTCTCGAAGAAAAACATGATGCCCTTAGTGTCTGTTAACAAACGACCCATGTTAGGTCACCATAAAATCAACTGGCATAGTGACGCATGAGAGATGGAGGTGCATCTACCCCATCCTCATTATTGCTCTACAGCTAGGACTTAATGATGCGCAACCACTAACTATACACCGAAATACATTAGGAACTGACTTCCCGAGTGTTGGTATTTGTTAACGCAAATAGATAAATCTGGAAGCACATAGATACCGTTGTAGCTTTCACCCTGGAGTATTCCTAGGTATCAATTTCCTTGGGGAACGTGAAGTGTACTAGAAAGGATCAAGGTCGTCCATAAAAAAACTATTTTTGTGGGTAGAGGGGTTTTGTAAGGTTTTCCCAAGATAGACTAGATAACCAAGGTTCAGGCTTTCTAAACTTACTTGGGAGCAGCGGTTCCTTTCCAATCCTCAAAAAGACTAGAAAGGGGTGATCGGGGTCAGGCCTCCAAAAGCTCTACGAAAACACCAAACCAAACATGGTGGAATACAAAGGCCTGGTCAAAGTTGTCACCTCTGGGCTACCTAGAAGCTATCCGTAGGTGTGGGAGCAAACTTAGGTAAACTCTAGCCTAGACACCACATCTATTCTAGCGATTACTACTCTAGTCTGGATCCTTAGACTAGGGCACTCAGTCGAGCAGAGATTCCGTAAGTAAGGTAAAGCAAGAGCTGAATTTAGTTAAATAGAAAGCTTGAAATTACCAATGTATAACCTGGATATTACTCAAGAATTGAGTCAGCTCCGTAGAGGTACAAAGTTGAGGATGATCCGACTGACCCGGCTCCTTCTCCGCTCTCTTTCTCACTCTCTCCCTATTTTCTTTTACTACAACAAGGTAGGAGCATCTAGAGGGACACTACTACTAACAATACTAGTATAGTGCCCGTGCTACTACCACGGCTTCATTTCAGGGATGCACATGAAAATAACCAAGTAATTATAGAATATTTTGACCAAGTACACAAAAAATTGTTTACTCACTGTCACAGTTGAAATCAATGGTATACGTAAGATACAACAATCATATAAATAGTTGAAATCAATAGTATAAGTAAGATACAACTGTATAGTTTAAAGAAATTAAATGTGCAAAAACTTGCTTATATTTAGGACAAAACTTAATACCTAATGATGTTTGCTGGTATAGAGGTAGCTCTATACTTTACACCCATTATCGACTCAAGCCAATTGTTTGTGCGCTCTGAAATTGAACCATCCAAGTTTTGAACGCCACATATGTCATCCTAGCTTTGTTTCCTACAGAAAATACACCACTGATTCATGTCACCAGCTTTTGCTAATCAGAAAAAAGAACATCTTAGATTTTGAATCCAATGCAGTTGGGGCAAAATCAGAAAACAAAGTAGGCATTATAAAGTGAACAAGCCTTATTCAGACAAGGTACCCAAAAAAATCTATGCAGCCATACCAAGAATATATTAAATTATTTATTATAATCTATATGAAAAAAATCAGGCTGTATGCAAACTATTTGAATCAGGCTCCTAGCTAGAATAATCAGAATCTCCTAAACTGGTGCACTTGACCAGGTGCATAAGAATTACATCTCTGAACTGAAAAAAGACCGACTCTGAACTGAAAACTGAGCAGCAGTGTAAAAACAGCAATGTAAACTCCACTAAGCCTTATTTTGATTTTGAATCTGTGAACTGCATGCTTATAGGATCATCTGAGCTTGGCAGAACTTTATAGGATTTTCGGAGTTGGTAACCGCATGTTTATATCAATGTTCCAGTTTTGGGATAGTGTCAGTTTCTTTTTCCATCCATGCACTATGCATAATACCTCTTTTCCATACAAATTTCAAGTTCATAGCACCCTTCAAAACCTGACTTATGGTCTCTACGTTCATCATGACTTGAGCACTCTTCAAAACCTGAAAGGTTGGAATGAAAATAACTAATTAAATAAGCCATGAAACTGAATTGAAAAGTGCTCCTTGTTCCAAAAAAAAAGAATTGAAAAGTACTCCTTGTTCTGTCCCGGAAAAACATACAATTGATTAAATGGCTAATATATAGTGCACCCTATAAAACATCTATTGCTTGTCCCCCCTCTCGCTATGTAGTGAGAGGGAATGCTCCTCTCATACATTATATAAAACATCCGTGTCTACAACATTCCTAAAATGGACATCCTAAAAAAGAGGAATGTATTTTCCAGACCAATCTAATTGTAAACCTTGGAAATGAAATTTAAAGAGATACACATACATATACTACATAATAAGCAGCAGATCATGTAATTCGTCCAAATGATGACTCATGATTTTGTACAACTTTTGACCAGGCTAGTGTGCGATCGGATAGGCAGGTTTTGAATAGACCATGATGATCGTCATGGAAGTGCAGGTGCCACAGAGCCTGGAACCAAGTGGCAGGATGAATTCCGTGTCAACCATTTTATCCTGCTGCACATTGAAGGCATTTTTCATAGCAGGTAGCAGGCAACAAAGGTACCTACATTTCAGCAGTAAGTATAAGATCACTGCAGAAATGCTGCTTGAGTGGCCTAACCTGTCATAAAGAGGATTCTGTCCTGGCATCCAGGCAGCACATATCCACAGCAAGCGCTTGCAAAACATATTTTGAACGGTGAAGCTCTCCTCCTAAAACCTTCCTTCACTTCATCCCCATATCCAACTCTACCAACTGTTCATTAGCCACCATCTACATACACTACTATCTTATAAGTTTATCTCGATTAAAATTGTATTCATTGGCTAATAGGTCAGTACTGAACTGAGGAGGCCAAAATTCAGCTCACATTGAAATGAGAGAAAAACATAAACTCACCAATGTAAAAAATTCTGCACAAGATACTACTTCAAACATTTTTCGATTTTTTTTCCTAACATCGACCACTACATAGATTGTGGTATGTCATTAGAAAAATTACTTATCGAAAAGAAACTCAGGTTTAAGATATCATGGAAACCATCCTGCATTGCCCTTGCATTCACCTTCTGCCCAACCATTGCTTGAGATCTGTGTTTCAGAGAAAAGAGAGGACAAATGCAGGCCAAATGATCATATTACAGAACCCATAACATCGATGAACAGAAATTAAAAAAAAACTTGGTTCAGAAAAAAATAATGACAACTAAGTGGTCGTGTGTGTTTCTGCTACAGGCATACATTTAAAAAGCACTAAAATCCATGATGAAATCACTCAAATCCTCACTGTATATACATACCTGAATCTGGCTTTCTACAGGAGGATTTCCCATGCAATGGACGACAGCTCCATACCCTTTCATATTTAGCACTGTTCTTATTCGAGGGAGAATAGTTTTATCACTGCCATCCTTTAAAGCAAATAGTTTAAACAAAATCAGAACTCCATCAAAAATCACAACAGAGTGAAAAGCACCAAAGTAACTTGAGTTCTCAAATCCATGATACACCTTTTATTTTTGGTTCAGGTTACTACTTCTCTGTTTAGAGTGAAAAGCACACCTCGTCCGCTCCCGGCCGCTCGCTGGCTACGTCCTCCACCTGCGGTGCCGTCCACGATCTCGGCCGCGATGCCTCCGTCGAGGCCGCCCGGCTCACCGCCATTGTCATTCGATCCTGGAACAAGATTAATGCAGTGCAACAAGAACTATCCAGTAACTCATGATCACGGAATTAGAAACTTCTGAACAGAGAAGTAGTAACCTGAACCAAAAATGCCCTCAACGTAAACTTATGTAGCAACTAATACTACTACATAGTCCGTACCAGCGTACATACCAATGGATTCAAACATTCTTTTGAGAATCGACGCAGAGAAAAGGAACATCCAGGATTGATGTTCCATCCACGTAGCCCGTTCAGGAAACCGATCTACAGGCTGCAATAGTCGTGCTGACTCCCTCCAAATCGAATTCATGGATGGAGTGCATGGAGAGAAGAGAAGGCGAACTCATGGGAGAAGGAGCTGGAAGTGCTGGCGGCTCCGGTCGTGGCCGCTCGCCGCCCACCGTCCTCCGCTACCGGCCGCTTGCTAGCAACGTCTTGGGCGGGTTTAGGGTTCAGGCGTATCGTCCTCCGCTGAGCTTCCTCCGTCGAGGCCACCCGTTCGCCGGCAACGTCGTCCGCTCCCGGCCGCTCGTCGGCTACGTCCTCCGCCTGCGATGCCGTCGACGCTCTCGGCCGCTCCATCGTCGAAGGCATGGAGTAACCCACGGTCCAGGTCACACGTGGGCGCGGCGTGCGTGAGGGGGTCGCGAGCGTGAGGAGGGCCGCGATTGTGAGGGGGGCACTGCAGATCCGAAAAAGTAGGACCGTAGGACGTGATTGAGTAAAGAGTGAGAATGCGTGGGTATGTTTTTAGTGTGCTCTATTTATGTGTGTTTTGTGGAAGTAGACGTAGTTTAGTTTATGACTGTAGAGGTGAGATTTGTTTGGTGGCTGTAGGATAATTTGAAGTGATGTATTATAGGGGTAGAGATAGAGATAGAGATAGAGATAGAGATAGAGATGGAGTAATGCTCAATTGTAGAGGTGTGTTTATAAGTGGAAAAAAGATCTCTAATTATAGTGGAGGGGGAACTCTATTTTTATTTTTTAGACAGCATGGAGGAGTTGCCGACCTCCCCAACGTCGGTAAGCATCAGAAAAACTCGCTCTCCAATCTCCTCCACCGACACACGAGATGGGCTTCTGCATGTGGACCGAGCCAAACTGTCGTGCATCATCTTGGACTTGTTCCTGCATGCTCTCTGCCACCGCCTCTGGCCATTGGCTGTGCTGGTCGCCGGCTCCTGCCTGGACCTTGCGTTTGGGTGCTCGCGCTGCTTGGATGGTGCTAGCTGCGTCTGCTGCCCTGTCGGTCGGTGGCCTGCTGGCTGCATGGGCTCCAGCGGGACCCAACTGGTCCTGTCAAATTTGTGTGGACAACGAGCAGAGCAGCTACTGCTGCATGCACATCGACATTTTGAGCACTTTTTTAAAATTCTCAAAATTGATATCTTTTTATTTCAAGCTTCAAATATATCAAATAATATATCCGTTTCGATTGACAATGGTGTGCTCCAAATATTTATTTGAGTCGGCTTTGCAACATCAAAAATTCGAATTCCTTTTCATGGCCGATTTCCGTCAAGCTGTATATTTGCTTATATAATATTTTTGACACGTATTTTTGACAAATCCCGCAAAACAACTCTAGAGTACCAAAACTCGTGGAACTTATTAGATAAAATAATATTTTGCTCTAATGTACCATGGAATATTGTCATTTTAGATTAATTTGGCGGTCAAAATATGTCAGTTAAGGACCACCAACAAGCTCTCCCACACTTGAATCTTTACTCGTCCCGAGCAAAGGTTAAGATAAAGTAAACATAAACATAATTGTTCAAGATATGAAACAAGCATAAAGATTATTCCAAACCATATCTTATACCTGTGGGATATAGTGGAGTGGCTAACATATCTTCTTGAGCGGTTGAGAAGTGGAACGGCTCTGAAAGCAAAGTCATCTCATCCCATTTTCACATCTTAGTAACTTGGAGTTTTTGCAAACCTTTTTTTTTAAATAAAAGCATAGTTCACAAGTACTCCTCAATTGGTACTCTCAGATCGCTCAGTGGTACATGATTCCTCACCAAGACATATCATAACATTGCCTTGTTTTTCTTCCTACTTCTAAGAAGATTATGTGGAGCTCAGGTATGAAAAAGTATGAAGGCATACTTGCATTTCTGTTGGTATTTATTAACTCGTCACTTGTTTTAAGTAGTCACCTATGATATGCCTATATCTCCTAGCATTACTTGTACTAGGTTGTCATCCCTAATGATTGTGCAAGAGATGCTTGTTGGTTTTACCTAGTATTACTACAAGAATGATACTAAGTAGTTCTTTATTATTTCATGTGACTAGAAAGAGTATATAGATATGAATAAAAAGGAATCTGCAAGCGCACAGATAATATACCATTGTAGCACTTCATCCGAGAGTATTCCAGGTATCGTTATTTATATTTTTACCACAGGGAAGGTATAGTAGGGACATGTATTGATAATTTATACTATTGATGGAGAAGTAAACCATAACCAATGTTCTACTCATAACAGGGGTAAGTCATAGGATAAGATATATGATAAGTATTGATTAATAATAATGATAAATCACTCAGAGTACTCCTTTCTATAACATTAGCATGGTCAGGTAGAATATTAGAGGAATAATTCCTAAGTTATTCTTAATTACAAGTCAAAGCATACATTGATTAGTGCAATTATACCTAGAAGTCATTGCTAAGACCATCATCATATCTATACATACGGGATATTACTAAGGAAGATTAAGAACAAAGCTTGTCTTCCTTCGTAACTGCATCCTACGTGCATACCTATATTCGGGGAGTCGACTACAAAGGACTCAACAGGAGTGTCACATCCACGATCTACCACATGACCTGGAATATAGGGTGTATCCACAGGTAAACAACGTATAAGCACCATGCTTACACAATGTCGATCACCTACCCATGGATCCTTAGAGTGAACGCTATACGAACCTATGCATTAACATGATGATAATCCAACTATACTAAGCATATAATCAAAGTAGACGATGAACATTATAACTAAGAACATGAACAATATGAATAATAATGTCATAACAATTGTAGCAAACATATAAAAGTAATAAGACATACAAAAAAGAGGGGGTATAAAGATTATACCAAACCACGCTCTTGACATGATCAGGAATCCAAGCGAAGACTACTTGCCTCCCTCTAGACCTAGCCTAACTAGCTATGTCCCTAGAATTTATAGAGCTTTGAGGATGATTAGGGTTTTTGTCTTCTCAAATGACTTGATCAGGGTTTGAATGCCTCAGAGGGTGGCAAGGGCTGATATATATAGGCCAGAGGGTCAATCCTGAGCCCTTGGATCAAACCGATTTGAATAAACGGTTTAGATGCAATCCTTAAGGCGGTGGGAAATCAACGTAGCGAGGCGGGACTGACATGTGGGCCCTAGGGGCCGTCCGGCCTGTAGGTGGGGCTGTGGCCGGCCCTCCGCTTCGGTGTAGAGTCCTCTCGAGTCTTCTACAACTTTCTAGGGTTATTTTCGCTATGGATAAGAGCGATTAAGTCTGACATCTAGGTCCACCTTGATGGTTTTCTAGATAAACCCTGCAGAAAATACAGATTCATCAAAACTCATGGAATTTGTTTGTTTAAACCCCTAGACCTTTGTTGGTGATTATATTTATGCCCTTATGCATGTTATATTGACGGTTTATAATAGTTGATAACTACCATCAACAAACTCCCCTAAGCTTAACTTTTGCTAGTCCATTAGCAAAGCTAAACTCAGTAAATGGATCAGGAGTTGCATCAATGTTTTTACTCCTCAAAAGTACACATGCGTTCAAACAAGAATTCTCCTCCGAATTAGAATGAACCGATCTGACTTTCAAACTTACACATATTACCTTAAACCATGGGGCTTCTTAGCTTTCACTTGGGTCTTGAGCAATTGAAAGACAACGATCAAGTCAAGCACTATGTCTCAAGTTCTTTGCTCAACCATTATTTTGGAGTTTTTATAAGTTTTTAAAATAAAACTCAGAGCTTCCACTGTATGACACTCTCAAGTCTCTCAATATATGTGGTATTTATGGATCCTCACCAAGGCAATAGTGATGTTATGCCTTTCTCTTCCTATAACTAAGGCTTATATGAAGCTAATAGGAGTGGAAGTAGCATGAAATAGCATACTTGCAACACAAATATTGTAAAGTCAAACCTCGGATCCAAAGAGAGTCAAGTCATACAATCAAATCAAGATGTGCATGTGTGTGGATATATGGTGAATATATATGGTAGCTAACCTAATTCTACTATACTCCTTGAAAACATATCTCTTTTTTAAAATTGGAAACAACTTTGCAAGAAAACATATGCTATCTTATTCATCTCTTTTTTAGGCGGACATCTGAGTACCCATTGTTTTAGATATCTCGGACACTTGTCCATGTTTTTTCATCTCTTTTTCTTTTTATTTCTCTTTTTTTATGAATAACTTTTGCATAGCCCCATGCTTCTTTTCTGCAATGAAACTTTTGAGAACTTGGTGGATCTCCTATCAAGAATATTTTTTTGGTGTTTACTCCTAGTGTAGGAGAGAAACATTTTTGGGTGGATCTAGATGGAATGGCATGTTTTTGCGCCTACCCCAGTGTTGGAGTAGTGTATATGTGGGTGGTGTGTACGTGATCTTTATTTTAAGAGCATGACAAACCTCTCATAAGGGTCAACAAAGCTTGACTAAACTTAATACAAAACAAGCAACAAATATATGTAGAAGTTTTCCTATTCTAAATATCAGATATGGCTCTAGTAGGAATTCAAGCTTTGTCATACAGAAACTCATCATGTAGCATTTTTATGTTTTTTCAAAAGATAAATCTCTAGAATTTTAGTATCACTTGGAACAAGATAAACAACAGTTGAGACCTTCTCATATCATATCTGTCAATTACCTAGACTTAGATCAAGCATATGCTACTAGTCCTGTCCAAAGCTCGGGAGAATTCAAGGCTAAAAACTAGGTACTTGAAAGGAATTATGATAGAGCAACTATTCATCATTTCCATTACAAGAGATTATCCTTAGAGTCCTATTTATTTAGCTCTTAAAAATAGAAAACTAGACACACTTTTTATTTGATTTTATTTTTCTAGATCACACCTTACTAATATATGTAAGGCAAAGATAAATTTTTATTTTGCTTTTAGTTATGCATCTTTTTTAACTAGTATATAGCAAACCCACTAATAGTAAAACAAAAGGGAAAGAAATACTTAGGCTAGATACATGGGGGATGCTTTTCCCCCAAGCTAAATGTTGTCGTGGTCTTTCTTAGAGCAGATTTGCCAGTGGATACCCTTCTCGTCCTGGGATGGAATGAGATGAAGACAACCAGGTGAACTTGCTCTTGATCTTGGTGCATTATCCTGTAAAATATCAACAAGAATACCAAAACTCGTGGAATGAGATAGGATATGGGGTTAGCGGTCAGCCGTCCAGAGATTAGTTGTTCTTGAGGTTTAGAAATATTTCTATTTTGCCAGAATTTTAGCAGGATGTTTACCTAATATATACTTTTTAGATTTTCTTATTTATGATATGTAGATCTGAAAATATGTATGCATGGTATATTTTTTTAATTTTTATTCCACCATAGTGAACATTCCCATAGGTATTTATACCGTAGATTTGTTCACATGGGGCTTTAGGATTTATAATGCAATGATAAAACCTTTTTATTTTTCTTTTCTAAATGCAATGCTAATGCAGAAAAGTAAATATGCTAAAGTGAAAATAATTCATGCAATGTGGGAAAGTAAATATGGATAACTACCAACGTTACCTCACGGTGAGGGTTTGGATTTTTATGTCCTCTAGACAGAACTTAACTGGAGAAGAGCCCTTTATTCTTTGGGTGCATCATTCGGTCTCGAAGATGGAGACCTTGATGGTTGCACTTCTTGTGATGTTGACACATATGACATCACCTTTTCTTTCCATACCTACCTGGTCTGTGGACTTGACTTTGGCAGAGTAGGTTCATCTTTCATAGGTTCTTCATCTTCTTCGCATTCATGCCTTAGGGGTTGATTCTTTCGGTGTTGAGATGATCGACGTCTCCTCCTAGAGTGGTATTGAAATAACATCATACCTTTTCTCTAGGGAATTGGAAGTGGACTTGTACTGGATCTGACATAGATGATTGCGTTGGTAGTGTTAAGGGACGGTCTTCCAAGGATGATGGGTCTATCATCTTCTTCTTCTCCCATGTCTAGAACCATGAAGTCGACATGGGCATATTGGTCATGTATTCTTACCATGACATCTTTTGCTATTCCCTCTAGAAATCAAATTGATTAATCCGCCATCTACAGTTGCATGTATGTAGGGAACAAAGGTTCATCACTAAATAAATATTCATACATTACTTTAGACATTATATTGACACCCTACCCAATGTTGTAGACGGTCTTGAGAATATTCTTTGTCCAATGGTACACTCGATCAGTGGGTACACCTGGATCATCCTTCTTAGCAAGGAATGGTGAAGCGAGAAGGTGGTCGTACTCTAATTTGAGTGTGTTGATCATGTTGACTGATTCTTCTTGTGGCTGTCTGACCTTGTTCTTTCTTCTTCTCCTGTTGTTCTTCTTCTTGGTCACTGTTGTATCTTCGGATAGGTATGGCATCTATGGATGTCTAGAAGATTATAGGATACGATCCTTCAAAGAAAACTTCTCCTTTTTATCCTTGATTGTGAAGCAGATCTTGGCACTGTCCGCGTAGATGATGACTTTTGTGGTTCTAAGGAAAGGTCAGCCCAAGATGATGGGTGCCCTTTCATCTCCATCTATTTCCAAAACCACAAAGTCTACAGGAACATATGATTGTCCCACTCGAACAATGGCATCTTCAAGAACTCCCTTGGGATAGCTGAGTGACTGATCTGCAAGCTGCAAATACATATTTGTGTACAACAAAGTATCTCCATTAATTTTATCATAAATTACCTTAGGCATAATGTTGACACTTGCTCTGAAGTCACAGATAGCTTCTTTAAAAAATGTGTGGTCCAATAGCGATGGGGATGACAGGTCTCCCTAGACACTCTTCTTCTTAGGCAAGGTGTAATCTATCCACCTTCCCGTCGATGGTTGTATACAGTAGTATGCTGCATTGTGAATATCGTTAAGATTTGTAGTTTCTAGATCTTCCAGTTACCCTAGAATCTTACCTTTGTTGGTTGGAGGAACAGCAGCAGCCTAGCTGAGCTATTTATGATCCTATCATTTTATTAAAGCTATGCTAGTTCTTAATGGCAGAGGAGAGGTTATCCATTTTATTACTTATGTTTTCTAATATTCTATCATTAGAAGCTAGTTTTCTAGATAAGCTCTCCATAATTTTAGCTTGGCCATAAATCAATTCTCTTAAGGATGGTTGATTAAAATTATTGAAATTATTACCTTGAGGGTTACCTTGGTAATTTAGCCTTTGTTACTGACTCCATCCTTGATTCTATTGAGGATGATAGTAATTGTTGCTGACGATGTTCACATCCTCATGAATTTCAGGGTAGTTGTTCCCTAAATGCCCAGTATTTCCATACTCTTCACACGTCATGCGGGAATTATGAATGTGCATGACTTTTTGCTTCTCATTGGTTCAGGTCTTCAAGCTTCTTCATCAGCAGATCCATCTTGGCAGACAAGCATGTCTACTTCCTTGAGTTGATGCATACCTCCACCTCTCTTGCAAGTCTAAAAACTGTTCTTCATTCCAACCTTGGTTGGAGTCCATCTTCTCCACAAGAGCTGTTATAGTTGGAATTCTGAGTGATAGGAATGCACCTCTAGCAGCAGCATCCATAGTCTCACTGGGTACTATTAGTCAACCCATGGTAGAAAGTCTACATGAGTAGCCAATTCTCCATCCCATGATAAGGACATTATGATATGTAATCTTGGAAGCGTTCCCATGCCTTAGGGACAGATTCATCATGTTTCTCTTGAAAACTTAAAATTCTCTCACGCAGAGCATTGGTCTTGCCTATGGGAAAGAATTTTGCTAGGAAGGCAGTGGAGCAGTTATCCCATGTAGTATTTCTATGTTTGTTGGCTAGAACCATTACTTTCGCCTTCCCCAAGAGTGAGAATGGGAAGAGATGAAGTAGTATGACATTTTGGGTCACTCCCTTGATGGTGAAAGTGCTATAGATCTTCAGGAAGTGTTGGAGATGTGTACTCGTATCTTCATGTGCCTTTCTACAAAACTGGCTTGCTTGCACCATGTTGATGAGGGCTAGCTTGAGCTTGAATCCATTATCTCCAACATTGACTGTTGGTCCAGTTTGGATGTTAGCTATAGTTGGAGTAGAGAATTCATGGAGAGTCTTATTAGCCATTGCTTCAAATTCTGGTGTTAAGCTTTGCCTTATCTAGTTGTCTTCTGATTCTAAAACTAGGACTTTCTTGAGTTTAGTTCTAGTCCTCTTGATTAATGCTTCTGGATCTTCAATGTAGTTTGTTGGAAGGTCAAAACGGTCATACATTACCCTGCATAAGGTACATAAGTAGACAAAACAAGGGTAAGCCTGTTTGAGCAGAGGTCAATGATTTTCCTCGATCACATCAACAAGTATAAGTTTATCAATACTTCCTTTGCTTAGCTACGTTCCCCAGCAACAGCGCTAGAAATGCTTGTTGGTACTTATTAACCTGTCACTTGTTTTAAGTAGTCACCTATGATATGCCTACATCTCCTAGCATTACTTCTACTAGGTTGTCATCCGTAATGATGTTGCTAGAGATGCTTGTTGGTTTTACCTAGTATTACTACTAGAATGATACTCAGTAGTTCTTTATTATTTCATGTGACTAGAAAGAATATATATATATGAATGAAAAGGAGTCTGCAAGCGCACAGATAATATACCAGTGTAGCACTTCACCCAAGAGTATTCTAGGTATCATTATTTATATTTTTACCACAAGGAAGGTCTAGCATAGACATGTATTGATAACTTATACTATTGATGGAGAAGTAAACCATAACCAATGTTCTACTCATAATAGGGGTAAGTCATAGGATAAGATATATGATAAGTATTGATTAATAATAATGATAAATCACTCAGAGTACTCCTTTCTATAGCATTAGCATGGTCAGATAGAATATTAGAGGAATAATTCCTAAGTCATTCTTAATTACAAGTCAAAGCATACATTGATTAGTGCAATTATACCTAGTAGTCATTGCTAAGACCATCATCATATATACTCATAAGGGAAATCACTAAGGAAGATTAAGAACATAAGCTTGTCTTCCTTTGTAACTACATCCTACGTGCATACCTATATTCGGGGAGTGGACTACAAAGGACTCAATGGGAGTGTCACATCCACTGATCCACCACATGACCTAGAATATAGGGTGTATCCATAGGTAAACAATGTATAAGCACCATGCTTACACAATGTTGACCACCCACCCATGGATCCTTAGAGTGAGCGCTATTGAACTTATGCATGGACATGATGATAATCCAACTGTCGGGTACCATAAAAAGGGGTCCCCTAAGCAAAAACCAAAAAAATCACTTAGACCCTATCAAAATCAAAGCCAAGAGACAACTACTGGCTCACCCCCACCTTGTCCGAGGCAACCGATTCTCTGCCTCGCTCGAGGCCTCGCACGAAAGGCCTCAGATAGGGTACCGATTCTCCGTCTCGCTCGAGGCCTCGTACGTAAGGCCTCGGATGAGTAACTGATTCTCCGCCTCGCTCGAGGCCTTACATGAAAGGCCTCGGATAGGGTACCGATTCTCCGTCTCGCTCGAGGCCTTGCACGTAAGGCCTCGGACGGGGAACCAATTCCCTATCTCGCTCGAGGCCAGCTCGGTGACAGCCCCATCGCCTCCGCCTCGACCAATTTCCCTTACAAAACGTCACGTCCAACTAACGCGACCAACCACTCCTACGATGTCAGCCGGACGACGGCTCGACACAGCGAAGTGACCAACGAGATGGGAGTCGCATCAACACCATGCCGTCTAGGATAGGATAGGGCAAGGGTTACCGGTCGCTGTGCTCGGTGCTGTGCCCATGACTGACGCCCATACTACACTATGCTACCTAACCCCTGCTCCGAGGATAGCGTGGCGTGGGGAGTCAAGTCTGGGTACCTGTAGCCTCGGAATCAGTGTACAGGACCAACTGCTCCCTCTGAGCCTCGGCAATCCACTTCAGGGTCTCGGTAGCCTCAGGATTCACGCCCGTCGAGCCCCCCACAATGGCTTGGCCTTGACACCAACTGAACCTCGGCTCTTTACACTGTCAACACACAGCGATCGGCACGATGTCTGCCATGCCCTATGTCAAGCTATCACTGGAGCCCCCACATTGCATAGGATCGGGCATGACCGGTGGGTCGCTCTAGTGCATCAAGGACAAGACCACTTCACTGACCATGCCGCCACAGCGACAAGCTACAGGGCTCGAACATGTCGCCTCTAGTTCGGACGATGCTACGTAGCAACACCATGTATCACCCTCTGTCCCCCCTTCAACTATAAAAGGGAGAGACCAGGGCCATTTCTAGACAGGCACAGACAGACAAGGACATATGAGATAGACGAACATGCACATACACATTCACTTCCTCACTGCAAGAGATCAACATCTCAAGCAACCCATGCCGTTCCACACAGAGACCTAGGGCTAGTTCCCTCTCTCGCCTTGCTTGTAAACCCCTACTATAAGCACCTCGGTGCAAGGAATACAAGATCGCTCTCTTAGACTGGATGTAGGGCACCTATTGCCTGAACCAGTATAAACCTTGTGTCTCTTTGCATCACCATCCAGGATTAGGAACACACAGTAAAAATTCACTAGTTGGTTGAGGGCTCGCCGGTCCAAAACACCGACAGTTGGCGCACTAGGTAGGGGATCTACTGTGTGTCAGCTTCATCATCCTAACAAGTTCTAGATGGCAGACCCCATGCGACCACTGCGTATTGGCACGGTGATCTAGTTCAGGAGCCTAGAGTTCATGTCTCTAGGACATGGGTACAATATGGTACTCCTCTCACCCAGAGCCCCACCGACCGACGATGACAGCATGCACCAACGGCCTAGGCGCAGGCGGCGCCTGGGCCGCCGCTCTCATCATGCTCGCTAGGCACGACATGGGCAGGACCACCCTAACACCATGCAAGCTCAGGGCGATGCATTGTGCTCCACCGGTACCCCATGCCCGGCTGTTGGTATAGAGTCCCTGGTTGGGGACCTGTCCAGCCTAAGCTTGGGCAAGGGAAAGACGTCGGTGGCATGCAGCGACGCCTTGTCATCAAGCTCTGCCCCGCCACCTCCTGAGGAGTCAACTCCGGCGGAGCAAAGCCCAGTGATGGCACCATCCCCGTACCCCTTTGGGTTAAGAAATGCCACCACCACCTATGCTTCTGCCTACGCTTCCGCTCATGCAGAGCCCTTAGGACACCACCAACACTTCGCCCTCGACCTCGACGCCACGACCTCAACCCACACCCACATTGACTCCTTAGAGGAGGACGAGGCATGGGCCGGAGTGAACTTCTCTGGGCTCCACGACCCTAAAGCCATGCACCGCTTTGTGGACATGAGCGACTACTGCTTCGGCTACTCTGACCCTAATGACGAAGGCACTTACGACCCCACTTGTGAGTGCTTCCACATCAAGCTCGGGATGCCGAGCATGGGCGATGAGGACAAAGGGGTAGGTTCTCACTCCCTGCCCCCCGAGGGGGCGGGCAGCGCTGCACCCCCACGCATTGAGCCTTGAGCAGCGTGGAACGAGAACCTTGCCCCCGAGCAACTTTGATGCCCGAACCTAGAGAGCTCCATGAGCTTTAGGCCAAGGTCGAACAAGACCGACTCCTTCTACAGCAGCTCTAAGACACTCTCGAGCAAGAGCAGCGGGGTCACGGTGATGGCGGAGTAGCCTGGCGGAGGGCTCGCGACATCAACCGCCGCATCAACAACAACGAAGGGGGCGAGCAACCCCCTATCTTCAACCGCGCTAGCTAGAACATCATGGCGGCGGCAATGCTACTTCGGACGATGCCCGAGCCCTCTACCATGGAGGGGCGACGTGCTCACGGTGAGCTTTGAGACCTCCTTGAGACTACTGTAGTGCAGCAGGCCAAAAGTTCTGCCTCTCGATGGTGCAGAGGCGCCTTGGAACTTCCCATGACACCGCCTTGGTAGGATAGGGAGGCCTTGGTTTGTCCTGAGCCCACTCGGGCCCCGATGGCCAACAAGGTCCCCTCGGTGCACGACCGCCTCGGCGACCAACGCGAGGCGCACCATGATGTGGTCAGCAGGCGATGGTGCCACAACAACGAGGGGCCCACCTGGGGCTACCATCCACACCGAGGTGGCCGCTACGACAGTGGGGAGGACCGTAGTCCTTCTCCTAAGCCGCCTGGCCCTCGAGTCTTTAGCAGAGCTATCTGTGCTGCTCATTTCCTAGCCCGATTTTGGCAACCAGCCAACCTAACGAAATACAGTGGCGAGACCAATCCTAAACTTTGGCTGGCCGACTACCACCTAGCTTGTCAGCTAGGTGGCATGGACGATGACCTGCTCATCATCCGCAACCTCCTATTGTTCCTGTTAGACTCAGCGCAAGCCTGGCTCGAACACCTCCCTCCCTCGCAAATCCACAACTGGCGTGACTTGGTAAGGGTCTTCATCAGGAATTTCTAGGGCACATACGTGCGCCCCGAGAACTCCTAGGACCTCAAGAGTTGTCGCCAGGGGCCAGACGAGTCTCTCCGAGACTTCATCCAATGCTTCTCCAAGCAATGCACCGAGTTGCCAAGTGTTGGTGACTCAGAAATTGTCCAGGCTTTCCTCTCCGGCACCACCTACCATGACCTGGTCCGGGAGTTAGGCCAAAACATGCCAACCTCGGCGGCCACGCTCCTCAACATAGCCACCAACTTCACCTTAGATGAAGAGGCTATCGGAGCCATCTTCCCCGACAACGAAGCCAAGGGAAGTGGAGGGACGAGGCCCCCGAAGCCTCGGCTCCCCACCTCCCCAAGAAAAAGAAGAAGGGTCGCTAAGGGAAGCAAGAAGTCCTCGAGGCTAGCCTAGTCGTGGCCACAGAGCGCAAGAATCCTCGAGGCCCCAAAGGCCTCGGGCTCTTCGTTGATATGCTTAAAAACCTTGCCCTTATCACCAGGGCCCAATAAAGCACACCCTTGAAGAATGCACCATGCTCCGGTGTTACTATGCTAAGCTCTGGCTCCTCAGCGATGATGCCAAGATGAGGGACGCTGGCGATAGGGACAATGACAGGGATGACGGGTTCCTTGAGGTGCACAACGCCTTCATGATCTTCGGCGGGCCTTCAGCGTGCCTCATGGTGCGCCAGCGAAAAAGGGAACGCCGGGAGGTCTTCTTGGTTAAGGTGGCCACTCCCTGGTACCTCAACTGGTCTCAGGAGGTGATCACCTTTGATCAGGACAACCACCCTGATTATGTTCCAAACCCTGGGCAGTACCCACTTGTCGTCGACCCGATCATCGGCAACACCCGGCTAACCAAGGTGTTGATGGACGGAGGCAGTAGCCTCAACATCCTCTATGCCAACACCCTAGAGCTCTTGGAGCTCGACCAGTCGCAGCTCTGGGGTGATGCCGTGCCTTTCCATAGCATTATGCCAGGGAAACGCACGTGACCCCTCGGGTGCATTGACCTACCCGTTTGCTTCGGCACTCCCTCCAACTATCACAAGGAGGTTCTCACTTTTGAGGTGGTTGGGTTCAAGGGAACCTACCACACCATCCTAGGGTGGCTGTGCTACGCCAAGTTCATGGCAGTGCCTGACTACACCTACCTCAAGCTCAAGATGCTGGGCCCTAATGGCGTCATCACTATCGAGTCCACGTACGAGCATGCATACGACTGTGACGTTGAATGCATCGAGTACGCTGAGGCTCTCATGGAGGTCGAGACCCTCATCATCAACCTCGATTGACTTGGCAGCGAGGCACCCAATTCCAAGCGTCGTGCCAGGACTTTTGAGCCTGCGAAGGCAATCAAGCTCATCCCGGTCGACCCCAACGGCCCCGATGACCGGGTGCTGAGGATCAGCGCCACCCTCGACATCAAATAGGAGGCCATGCTCATCGACTTTCTTCACGTGAATGTCGATGTATTCGCGTGGAGTCCCTCGGACATGCCGGGCATACTGAGGGAGGTCACCGAGCATGCCTTGGACATCCGGGCTGGCTCTAGACCGGTGAAGCAGCGCCTGCACCGATTCAACGAGGAAAAGCGCAGGGTCATCGGCGAGGAGGTGCAGAAACTTTTGGTGGCCGGGTTCATCAAGGAAGTGTCCCATCCAGAGTGGTTAGCTAATCCTATATTAGTTAAGAAGAAAAATGGGAAGTGGAGAATGTGTGTGGACTACACTGGTTTGAATAAAGCATGTCCAAAAGTCCCTTTCCCATTACCTCGAATCGACCAAATCATCGACTCTACTACGGGATGTGAAACCCTATCCTTCCTTGATGCGTATTCTGGTTACCATCAAATCAAGATGAAAGAATCTAACCAGCTCGCGACTTCTTTCATCACACCATTCGGCATGTACTGCTATGTGACTATGCCGTTCGGCCTCAGAAACATAGGGGCCACATACCAGCGGTGCATGACCCAGGTCTTTGGTGAGCGCATCGGGTGAACCGTCGAGGCCTACATGGACGACATCATGGTCAAGTCCAGGAAGGCCAGTGATCTTGTTAGTGACTTGGAGATAGCCTTCAAATGCCTCAGAAAGAAGGGCATCAAGCTCAACCCTGAAAAGTGTGTCTTTGGGGTCCCCTGAGGCATGCTCTTGGGATTCATAGTCTTGGAACGCGGCATCGAGGCCAACCCAGAGAAGGTCTTGGCCAGTGACCAACATGGGACTAATTCAAGACCTCAAGGGAGTACAGAGGGTTATGGGATGCCTTGCGGCCCTGAGCCGCTTCATCTCGCACCTTGGTGAAAAAGGCTTGCCTCTATACCGCCTCTTGAGGAAATCGGAATGCTTTTCTTAGACCCCTAAGGCCAAAGAAGCCCTCGCCAAGCTCAAGGCATTGCTCACCAATCCTCCCATCCTAGTACCGCCAGCCAAGGGCAAGGCCCTCTTACTCTATGTCACCGCAATGACCCAAGTGGTCAGCGCGGCCGTGGTGGTCGAGAGGCAGGAAGAAGGGCATGCTCTACTCATCCAATGACCTATTTACTTCATCAGCGAAGTGCTCTCCGAGACCAAGACACGCTACCCCCCACATCCAGAAGCTGATCTACGCCATAGTCTTGGCTCGACACAAGATGCGTCACTACTTTGAGTCCCACCTAGTAACCGTGGTGTCATCTTTCCCCTGGGAGAGATAATCCATAACCGGGAGGCCTCGGGTAGGATAGCCAAGTGGGCCGTCGAACTCATGGGGGAAGCCCTGTCTTTTGCACCTCAGAAAGCAATTAAATCCTAGGTCTAGGCTGACTTTGTGGCTGAGTGGACCGACACCCAACTACCACCTGCTCAAGTCTAGGCAGAATGCTGGACCATGTACTTCTACGGGTCCCTGATGAAGACCGGGGCAGGCACGGGAGTGCTCTTCATCTCACCCCTCAGAGTGCACATGCGCTACATGATTCGGCTCCACTTCACCACCTCCAACAATGCAGCCAAGTATGAAGCCCTTGTCAATGGCTTGTAGATCGCCATCGAACTTGGAGTATGGCGTCTCGACGTACGGGGCGATTCGCAGCTCATCATCGATCAAGTGATGAAGGAGTCGAATAGCCATGACCCCAAAATGGAAGCGTACTGCAAGTTGGTATGTCGCCTAGAAGACAAGTTTGACGGTCTCAAACTCAACCACATCGCACGGAAATTTAATGAAGCCACGATGAACTAGCAAAAATGGTGTCGGCATAGGCCCCGGTCCCCCCGAATGTCTTTGCCAGAGATCTCCACAAGCCTTCCATCGACTACACCTCGGCGACGGAAGAAGGCCCACCGATCGAGCCCACCGCAGGGCCCGAGGCCCCATCTATCACCGAGACCCCTTCGGCCAATCTTGAGGTCATGGAAGTCAACACAGAGCCTCCTGAGGCCAACTAGGGCATGGATTGGTGAGTCCCATTCCTTGATTGCCTCGTTCAAGGAGAGCTTCCCGTAGACAGGACTGAAGCCCGACGACTTGCGCGATGAGCCAAGATTTACGTCCTCAGCAACGGCGAGTTATACAGATGAAGCCCATCTAGCATCCTCCAATGATGCATCACCACCGAGGCAGGTCAAGCCCTACTTTGGGACTTGCACGCTGGAGCCTACGGGCACCATGCAGCGCCTTGGATGCTCATTGGAAATGCCTTCCGCCAAGGGTTCTACTAGCCGACGGCGGTTGCTGACGCCACCAAATTGGTATGATCCTGCGAGGGATGCCAGTACTATGCACGGTAGATGCATCTCCTGGCCCAAGCCCACCAAATCATCCCCATCACATGGCCGTTCGCCGTGTGGGGGCTCGACATGGTTGGGCCTCTGCAGAAGGCCACCGGGGGCTACACCCATCTGTTGGTAGCAATCGATAAGTTCTCTAAGTGGATCAAGGCTTGTCTAATCAATCGAATCAAGTCCAAGCAAGCGGTGCTGTTCTTCACTGATATCATCCATAGGTTTGGGGTTCCGAACACCATCATCACCGACAATGGGATGCAGTTCACCGGCCACAAGTTCCTGACGTTCTACGATGACCACCACATCTGTGTGGCCTAGTCAGCTGTAGGACACCCTAGGACAAACGGCCAAGTAGAACGTGCCAATGGCATGATCCTACAGGGCCTCAAGCCAAGAATATACAACCGATTGAAGAAATTTGGCAAGAAATGGCTTGCCGAACTCCCGTCGGTCATCTGGAGCATGAGGAACTCCCCAAGCCGAGCCACGGGGTTCATACCATTCTTCCTGGTCTATGGAGTTGAGGCCATCCTCCCCACTGACCTAGAGTACAGCTCCCCAAGACTACAGGCCTACAATGAGCAAAGCAACCGCACCGCCCGCGAAGACACCCTTGACCAGCTGGAGGAAGCCCGAGACGTTGCGCTACTACATTCGGCCAAGTACTAGCAAGCTCTACGACGCTATCAAGCCCAGCACGTTCAAAGCTGAGACCTAAAGGTGGGTGACCTAGTGCTGAGACTGAGGTAGAACAACAAGGGCCACCACAAGCTAACCCTGCCATAGGAAGGACCGTATATCGTCGCCCAAGTGCTGAAGCCCGGGACCTACAAGCTAGCCAACGAGAAGGGTGAAATCCTCACCAACGCTTGGAACATAGAACAGCTACGTTGCTTTTACCCTTAAAATTCCAAGCATTGTATACATTGTTTCTCGAAATACAATAAAGAAGCATTATTTAGTTGTTCTAATTTTTCAAGAAACCCCCCAAGCCCATCGTGGGCCTCAGTGTTACAATAACACCATAAGGGAGACTCGGCTTTGCCTCTGTAGAGGTGCCCCCTGCAGGGCTCAAACGAGACACGGCTCTGCCTCTATAGAACCGAGCCTCCCTCGGGGCTAGAAGGGGGGACTCCCCGCCTAAGTCCCATGCACCATTTTTAGTCGTTTTTCAAAAAAATTTATACGCCAAACTCTCTAGCGTGCTCTAACAAATCGATCGTAAAAAACCTAAGGACCAAAAGACTGTCTCAAGGCCAAAAGGCTGGCCAAGTCATGAGACGGCCTATGCCTCTGGGCTATGGCACTCCCTCACCACCTTTTGCTCGAGGGGTAGCTTAGGCTCCGAGGAAGTTTTCTACAAGAGATATGTTCAGAGATGAGACAAAGGGCAAAGGCTTGGAAATACAATAAAAAACGATTAAGAAGCATAGACACATAAGTACTTTAGAAAAGGCCTCAATGGCCACAAGCATTACGGTACAATCCTAATTTATTTACATGGCCCCTTTGGCCTAGGTCAAGGCTCAGGGTCTCTAGTGTCGGTAGACGGCGTGGGAGGAACCACCTCCTCTTCGAACAGCCTGGCCAGCGCTGTGCTGGGGCCCTCAGGCGCCTCCATTAGCTTCATGACCTTCTCATCGGCCTCCTCGTCATCCTCAACCAAGACATAGCTGTCACTGATGGCCTCAAGGTCGATGCCGGCATAGTGCGAGGAGACAACAGCCAGGGCACGCTTGATGCCCGTGTGCAACACCCCCCAGAGTCACTCATGCGCTTGGCTGCTCAATGTGGTCAAGCGGCTCCTAAGGGAGCTGCCTGACTCGACCCCCTCAACCTCTAGGGCCTCGCAGATGGTATAGGCGGTGCTCTGCATCGCGTTGTGCTCCCCGATCTCAGCCTCGAGCACCGCCTGCACTATGACAGAGGCCTCAGCTGCCCGGGAGACCTCCTTCTCCAACCCTGCACCAAAACAAGCAGGATGGGGTTAAGCGCAAAAGAAAATAAGCCAAACAGGGGTGAAGCCCTACAAGACTCACCCTCGGCTTTCTCTTTCCAGCGCTGTACCTCGACCCGGGAGGCCTCGACTTTCTTCTTCCAACACTGGACCTCGACCTGAGAAGCCTCGACCGCCCTGGAAGCCTCCTTCTCTAGCTCTGCATCACACCAAGGAGTTAGGGGTCGAACACAAGAAAAGCAAATAAAACAAGGGGAACAAGACTCACCCTCAGCCTTTCCCTTCTAGACTAGAGCCTTGGTCTAGGATGCCTCGGCCACCTTGAGGGCCTCTGCCAGGGCGCCTTTCATCAGCAGGTGCGTGCCTTGCTCTTCCCCTAGCTGCCCAGCGAGGGCCTTGGCAGAGGCCATCGCTTCTTTAGCCCAGGACCTGAAGGTGTCCCGATCACTGACCACCTGGGTCAGCTCCCCCTCCAACTCAAGGAGCGAGGAGGCCTTAGGTGCCGCAGCAGTGCGTGACTTACCAAAGTGAGGTACCCTCACAATGGGCGCATCACAAATAGGGTTAGACCACTGCCCCTCCACCGTCTCTCTCACCCAATGTAGAATCTCCTCGTCGAAGAGGGCGACGGCAGACATCTGGATGCCCTTGATTGGCTCATCCGGTGTCTTGTTCACTGTGGTTATTCCACACCACCTTATAGAAGTTAATGACCTTACTCTAGGTTACTCTTTCCATTTCTTCTAACACTCGGATTGGTTTCTCTTCATAAGTCAAATCTGATTGGAGCTTAATGTTGGTGGGTGCAATAGCTTCCTTAGGTATGTGAAGACATCTTTTTAACTGAGAAACATGGAAGACATTAAATATAGCACTCATTTCTAGGGGAAGTTGTAACTTGTAGGTGACATTTCCCTTTCACTCATTAATCTAGTATGGGCCTACATATCTAGGCGCAAGCTTCCTTTTTACTCCAAATCTCTACACTCCCTTCATGGGCGAAACTTTTAAGTACACATTGTCTCCCACTTCAAAACTTAGTGGTCTTCTTCTTTTATCAACATAAGTCTTTTGTCTAGACTGAGCTGCTCTCATATGCTATCGAATGATGCATACTTGCTCTTCTGCTTCAGTGACAAAATCTATGCCATAATATCTTCTTTCTCCAGGATCAATCCAATTCAAAGGAGTTCTACATTTCCGACCGTACAAGGCTTCAAAAGGAGCCATTTTGATGCTCTCTTGATAACTATTGTTGTAGGAAAACTCAGCTAAGGGTAGCCATTTCTCCCATGAACCCTTGGAGGATATAACACAAGCTCTCAACATATCTTCTAAGATCTAGTTCACTCGCTCGGTCTGTCCCAAAGTTTGTCGATGATATGCCAAACTTCTGATTAGTTTAGTTCCTAAGGCCTGGTGTAAGTGTTCTTAGAAGTGAGCTATAAATTGTGGTCCTCAATATGAGATTATGGTCCTTAGTACTCCATGTAGTCTCATGATCTGAGAAACGTACAACTCAGTGTACTTCCCAACTAGATACCTTGTGTTAACCGGTACAAAATGTGCTAACTTGTTGAGGCGATCTATAGTGACACATATAGAATCATGACCTTGTTGTGTTAGCGGGAGGCTTATAATAAAGTTCATACTTATTTCCTCCCATTTCTAGCCTAGAATAGGCAACGGCTGAAGTAATCTAGCAGATTTCAAATGAATGGCCTCTTTTCCTTCAAACTCTTGCATTAAGGCTGATCTAATTGTTTGGCTATCGGCCGACACGTACAACTTAAAAGGTTTACCTTGCTAAGGAGGGACTAGCACAAGTGGACACTTTATATATTCTTTTATCTCCTCAAATGCCTTTTATTGTACGTCACTCCATTTAAATTCTTGATCAATTTTCAACTTCAACAAAGGAGAAAATGGTAGAACCTGTAACATCCTGGCCCAGGGCTTAACAGGATTAATAGGATACTCATACCAATAAGTTACAACTTCTTTTTCGGAAGCCCATCTGCAAATAACTCCGAGGTTAAGCGTGCTTGGCCTGAAGCGATGGGTGACCGACCGGGAAGTTCTTCCTGGGTGCGCATGAGTGAGGACAAAATGCGTAGAAAAGACCTGTGTTGGTCTGTGAGGGCAGTCTATATCCTAGAGAAGCTGCCAGATGTAAGCGGGCCCGGCCTCGGAGAGGTGGGACGTTACAAAATGGTATCAGAGCCGACTCTCGTGGTTTCACGGGCGCGTGTGTCGTAGTTGCGCAGGCATGGTGCGCATGGCTGGTGTGGATCCGGCGTGGTCACACAGCATGGCACATGCGCTGGCTCTGGACATACGGACGTGGTCAAGAGAGGACGCTCCTGGCTTGGGATTGATCGACGAGGACGTCGATCTCTTAAGGGGGTGAGGATGTAACATCCTGGCCTAGGACTTAACAGGATTAATAGGATACTCATACCAATAAGTTGCAACTTCTTTTTCAGAAGCCCATCTGCAAATAACTCCGAGGTTAAGCGTGTTTGGCCTGGAGCGATGGGTGACCGACCAGGAAGTTCTTCCTGGATGCACACGAGTGAGGACAAAATGCACAGAAAAGACCTGTGTTGATCTGTGAGGGCAGTCTATATCCTAGAGAAGCTACCAGATGTAAGCGGGCCCGGCCTCGGAGAGGCGGGACGTTACAGAACCCTTTCTAACAAATTTGAAATAAACCTTGAAAATAAAATTAATCTTACCAAGCAAAGATTGTAATTCTATTTTAGTAGTCGGGATACTGCCTCATCAATTCCTTTCATACTTCTTTGACCATAAAACCCAAAAATTGTCCAGTTGATACTCCAAAGGCACACTTATTAGGATTCATCTTTAAACCATGTTTTCTCATGCACTCCAAAGTCTCCCGCAAATCAGCTAGATGTTCTTTGTACCCTTTGGATTTCACCACCACATCATCAATGTAGATTTCAACAATCCTATCAATCAACTTATGAAAAAATAATTCATTGCCCTCTGATAAGTTGCACTAGCATTCTTCAAACCAAAAGTCATCACAACCCATTCAAATAAGCCGATTGCGCTAGGGCACCTAAAAGCTGTTTTTGCTATGTCTTCTTCAGCCATAAAAATTTGATTATATCCTGCATTGCCGTCCATAAAACTAATAATCTTGTGCCCGGCTACTGCATCTACCAACATGTCGACTATTGGCATCAGATAACCATCCATGGGTGTAGCCTTGTTCAGATCTCTAAAATCAATGCAAACTCTTAACTTCCCATTTTTCTTATACACAGGAACAACACTGATATCCACTCTGCATAACGGCATGGTCGGATAAATTTTGCTTCTAGTAATATTTCAGTCTCCTTTTTGATATCATCAAGAACATTTGGGTTAAATCTCCTCGAAGCTTGTTTAAATGGCCGATATCCAGGTTTGATTGGCAACCGATGTTCAACAAATGATCAATCTAGACCAGGCATCTCATAATATTCCCAAGCAAAACAATCTTTAAAATCCTTTAATAAATCTATCAACTCTCACTTATACTTAGAATTCAACTTAGCACTTACATACGTCAGCCTAGGCCTATCTCCAAGACCAATATCTATTTCTCTAATTCATCGGCCGACATAAAGCCATGTCCTAGTTTACTATCCATACCATCTATTGGATTATCCATTAAAACAAACTCTCAGAGCCAACTACATGGATCAGTTGTTGGCTTTCATCATTGATCTTAATAAAGCCTCCTTCCCATCGCTTGCCAGAAAAACACTCAAAATCTTCCAGTTCCCAATACATTGGGTCAGCTATTGCTATACCCATAGAATCATCAGTATGAACCAGCTCAACATCATCTCCATGCCACTGAATCAAGCATTGATGCATAGTCTATGGTACACAACAATTTGCATGAATCCAATCATGAACAAGGAGTAAACTATATGAACCCTTTCCATCAATGACAAAGAATGTAATGAGCAAAGTCTTACTTCTAATTGTTAATTCAATGTTTATTGTCCCCCCTAGTCTTGGATGCATTACCCCCAAAGTCCTTAAGCATTATGTTTGTCTCAATCAAATCTCCTAGTCCCTTACCAAGCTTGCAAAAAGTAGTATAAGGCATAAGATTAACAGAAGCATGCCATCCACCAACATTTTGCCCATCGGCTTCCCATCAACTAAACCTTTTACATTTTGAGCCGACGGCGGTATTTGGCCTGATGTGCCAAAATTAACCATTTGATTCTAAACTTGCCCTATCGGCTATTGCACATGATACACTGATGATCCATGAGTATACCATATTTGATTAGTAGTAGTACCCTGAACTTGCTTAGATGAGCTCTAAACTGCCTAGACATCATCATTGCTAGCTAGTGCTACTTCTTGATGATTAATACCGGCTTGATTAGTCGCCTGAGTCGACGTATGTGAAATATTGTAATAAGCCGATCCAATCTGATCAATTAGATATTCATAAAACACCTCCTTCATGGTGTTGTGGAATGTGTTCAAGAAAGCTATATTATGATTCAATATGGCATCATGAATAGATTTGTTGACAACATCTAGAAAGAAACATCTATCATCGACTTCATCTGTATCTGATTGCCCATGTATCAAAACTCTTAGTAGTGGATATTTCTAAACAACTTTATTGTCACATGTCTTGGTGTAGGACAACAAACAATTGTTCTAAAAACTCCTCTATAGCTTTACCAATGACATCTTTATCCTCATCAGGTAAGTCTTCATAAGGCACTATAAAAATGTCCTTGTTATTGTGAGCTGCCAAGACAATTGTGGTCCCATCAGGCGTGCCAAAACGTGTGTTGATGCAAAAATGTGGCGATGCGCCTAACACACAGCAAGCTGGAATGATCTAAGCGAGGTCAACCCATAGATCTTGCTTGGCTTCACAACATGACCAGTCAATCCTAAAAATCTCGAAAGGTGTGCTAGTCAATTTGACCTACAATTGACAAGGAGAGGAAGTTTTATCAGTAGTTTAGGGTGGAACATGCTGGTTTTGCCCTGACAGTTCCAAGTGTGCTGCTTCAAGAGCAGCCAAATAGGAGAATTGACTAAATAGCCGATATGAGGAGAAATTGACTATTAAGGACTATGATGTTCATGTGTCATGATTGATTTGTGATAACAAGTACAATGCACCCAGATATAAGTAACATCATCGGCTAGATGGATATAACTAGTGTAAAGCATTGAGCCAATAAGTTTAATGAGGAAAGATATAACATGCGAACAAATCGACTATCTAGTACAAATGCATCTACAAATGCTCTGAATCTAATCTGTTACCATCAACAGTGAGGTTCGACCAGATCGATATAGCTATGATAATGATAACAAACTAAAGCCAAAGAATCCATAAAACCATCTATATATTGACAGGTTCATGAAAAAAACACGCTATATGTGTGAAGGCATAGGCAAATTGGCTAAAATAGTCAATGCATGCACAGCAAACGAACAGAGTATATATCTCGATCACGAACAAAACTACTAATCGATAATCTCTAATCTAAAGTCTTACCAGTGAGGTTCAACTAGATCGATGCAGCTATGGTGGTGTCATTAGATTAGATCTCATTAACTAGTGAGTTCATCCAAGATCAAAAACATGTCTTTGAATGCATACTATGCTTGATTGGAATAGAGGTAAAACAACCAATCTAGCAGAATTAAGCCATCAATTATGAGATTCAAAGTGTGATCAGACTAGAAGACTACCAATTATGATGATATGATGCCGATCTATCTCTATCTCAATCAGATGATTTGTTATGATTAATTATAACAAGATTGATAACTAGTGAATCAACCAAGAATAGCCAGGAAAATCTTACTAATCCTTAGAAGATTCGATAACTGGTGATATTGTATTAAACAACAAGTTATTTAATACAAGATCGATAACTGTGATCTATATTATGATCCATAAGAGATCAATCAGCTGATGTAGCCTTACAAATAATGATACAGATCGATAACTAACTTATACTATACTTGTAAAAGATCAATCAGCTGATGCAGCTTTATAAGCATAATATAAGTTGTGATGGTACTCATAGACAAGCCAAAGGTCGATCAGTCAATGCAGCCCTGCTTGTTGAAGAACTCATCGAGATCTACAGTACTCCTACTTCTAAGGGTTGGCGTGAAGCCAAAAAAGGTAATTGCATTGGTTAGTTGTTTGTG